>NW_027437201.1:3235000-3835000 GCF_033239565.1 Halichoeres trimaculatus
GCAAAAGTTGAGATACAATCATGCGAATAAGTTGAGGATGCAAAATTAAGGGAATTTTTAAAGTCTGAAACTTTCCACTAGAATTCATGGGAATAAACAGGAAGAGCAGCACTTTGCTGACTGTAGGGCTATTGAAGCCACACTCCAAACATACACTGAGCATGGCGCCAACAGCACAACACCATCAAAGGCACCACCTAAAGACAACACAAAGTCAAGTGAGTTTTGATTAAATCATTCAGAATCTTTACAAATTTACCAAGCTTAACTTCCCATGGAAAGTTTCTGGAAATTTACTGGACATTTTCCATCCCAATTTTGCAACCCTTTAATAAACTTTTTCTTAGTAAAAGTTCATAACTCTTTCTCTACTTCTAACAAATAACTGGACTTGACAAATGTCACACTTTTATACAAAGAGACAGACCTTTGCACTTTTGTGTAAAACTGTTACACTAAAGTTAGTCTAAAAAAAAGAAAATACAAGAACATCACAACAACTTTATGCTACTTAACCACTATACACCGGGAACATATATTACTTTTTTAATTATTAAAAGCTGAACATGATAATGCAAAAAGACAGGTATGTTGAAAGTAAACTCTGCTCAATGAAAATTAAGCTCTTTAGTGTCTGATATAATCAGTGATGATGAATTAGGGCTGTTTCCTGCTCTGGGGTAAATTGATGCACTCTGTGCAGTTTGTAGTCGTTTTAAGTGTCCCCTGTGTCTTTCCTTTGGGAGCCACCACAGTGAGGAAGTTTTGAATCCTACAAATAACAGCTTCATTATACCAGTGTTATCAGTGAGATATACAAAAGCTTCAAAACTCAAAATAGAAAAATAACAGGAAAAAGTCAACCTTTAACAGCTGTTAACAACAGCTTTGTCTGGATGGAAGTTAAGGAACAACCAGGATTTTAATTATCTGATATTAATTAACACAGCCTTGAACCACGAGATGGGAAAATGTGAAGCGCCAATATTTTGCTAACTGCTAACCAACTTTTACCTCTGCTATGCTGCCTTTTTGGTGTTATCCCATGATATTCCTTAAATCAGTCCTTTACCTTTTTATATTGAGTATCAGTGTAACAGTAGTTTTAGTGTAGCTAACTTACACTTAATGCTAAGCTGTTGAAACTTGGCACACTTTTGCACTGACTGAAGGGCTTTTGCAATTTCGTTGTATTTGTTGCAATGATGATAAAGTTATATTCTATTCTATTCAAGTCTAGTCTCTGTACCCATAGTAACACTACATGTCTCAATCTATGTGCATATTTTACATAAACTCTTAAGATTAATTTTGGACGTGTTTTTGGATCCACCAATGTCACATAAAAACACCTTGCACTTTGAATCCAGCGCAGTAACGATGGTTCTGTGTTTTTTTCACTACTTGAGAAAGGACAAAGAAAACACTTTGTCCATGTACTCCTGAAAAAATGACAAGAGCAAGGAGTTTCACTAGTTGGTTAAGGAGCTGAGCAGCAGCTGGCAGGATGGTCACTGTAAAAAAAAAAAAAGGGAAATATTGTCAAGTGTTTTTGTCTTATTTTCAGTTATAAATGTATTTTTAGGCTTTATATGAGCCACATATACCTGACCAGTCCAGAAATATGTGTTAATTCAACTTATTTGAAGTCAAAAATGAGGTCTGAATTGCTTATAACGAGTGAATAGAATCTGCCAATAGGACAAGTGAAAAGTTACTTGTATTAAGACATTTTTCTGATTCCAAGAAACTTGAAGAGCACATTTATGTTGGAAAATGTAAAAAATGTGATGTTGCAAGCAGCCTGCGCCTCTCCAGTCAAAAACCATCCTGGAAATAAGCTGGATGGATGTGAAACTGTTCCAAAAAATCAACAGTGGACAAAAGTTTTGGCATCAGTGTGCACATACCATTGGCAAAATGTGGGATCTATTTTTTTTTTTTTTTTTTCATGAATGTCAATTTCAGACAAAAAAAAAAAAAAAAAATAGATCCAGTGTGCAAAGGCCGTAAGTCTACAAATAACTAACACATGAGGACTCATGTATAGTGAAAGGGTGGCCATGCAGATTAGTACAGTACAGTTAATTTCACAGTTGGCACATAGAAAGCAAACCTCAAATCCATTAATATGGTTGCCAAGGATATGGTCATTGAATTCTGTTTGTTTCTTTTTCTTTAAAGGGGCTGTGAGGAGTTTCTAAGTGATCTTGAAAAAGTCTCTCTTCTAGATATATGCCTGATTATGATCCACACTTTAAAATGAGATTGTCAGCACCAATATTACAGGTTACAGATTATTTCAAAATCCTACTTCTTAGCTTCCCAAAACGGATGAGCTGGACTGGATTGATCCATGCACGTCTAGGTCTCTTTGACAACACGTATCAGCTGATGAAGTTTAGTGAAAAGAAGAGAGATCTGTTTTTTTCTCTGCTGAAAATGATTTCTGTGATTAATTTTGTAGAGATGGTGGACACTGGAGCCTAACTGTCAGACAGAAAAAGGACAGAAAAGCAGAAGAAAGATAAACAGGAGAGAGCTAGAGCACGAGCTAAAGGCTAAAAGGGCTAAACTGTTTGTGCTAATGTTGATTTCAACCCACAGTCAGCAGTTATTCTGCAGTGGTCTGTTCAAACTTGAAAGTCTATTAATAAAATGAAGAGTGAGGTTACGTTAGCTCTGATTGGTAGATGACTGGCGGGACATAGCTAACCAGGATTCACTAGTTCGCCTGTTGCGGCAGCTCTCTCGTCTTTGTCCGTTTCTTGTAATTTTTTGTCTCTTTTTCGTCATCTTTGTATTTGGAGTGGATCATCACTTTGTATGGTTCATTGTCGGTCACGGACACCAAACTTTTTGTGGCTTCGGCGATATTTTTTACTACTTTTCTCCTGTGTTTGTCTGGAGATCCTACATGTAACCATGGCTGCATTGTTTACATGCAAAATTAGCTGTTAGCAGCCTGTAGCATGTCAATGCTAACTAGTGTAGGGCTTGATGATTTCCCTCGAGCTGAGGAGAAGGAGGTGAGGATGACGTGCTGGTTCTCGGATGTGAGCTGGGAGGTGACGATGCGGACCTGTCCTTCCATCCATCCTTGTTGGGAACGTGGGATCTAGCCCCAGGGGATGGACGAGCTAGCTGTGCTAACCCAGCGGCATCGTGCTGTTCACGGACGTGGCTGACGGAGCTGACATCGGACGCCGGCGCCACATTGGAGGAGCTTCGCCTGCTGTGAGCAGACAGGATCCAGGAGACAGAGACTGAACAGACTGATGGGGCTCAGTCCTGGACCCTGTGGAGGTGGAGACTGGCTGGGCTGGAGAGTGGTGGATGAGTGGTGGACGGGATGTCGTCATCTAATTTCTTATGGACTTTTTTTTGCACTTTCTATACTCTTTCTTACTTTTGTTTTCTTCAATGCTGCGGTGACTCCTGAATTTCCCCTCGGGGATAAATAAAGTATTTTCTATTCTATTCTATTCTAGTGTTACACATTACAGACATGTCTTAGAGCACCGGGCTGCCAGCTGTGCTTAATTTGGACAGCTACTAAACTACATACAAACTGACAGTGTTTACTTGTTGTCACGTTAGCCTGCAGATACGTCGGAGCACCTGGCTGCCGATAGCACTACATATAGCCAGCTGCTACAATGTTTGCTTGATGTCATGTTTCGAACTGTAGCGCTACTTAACTGCACTGATAAATACATTACCTCATTGCGTTGTATCCAGTAAAAAGTTGACTTTGACAAAGGAAATTTGTTCCAAAACAAACACACACTTCACTAAAAGTAGTTTATGACAGTGTGTGTGAGACTCCAGGACGGAAGGGGGCAAAGCAGTCCAACTAAAACAGATCCTCCTCTTAGCGTCTATAATTAAGTGGAGGAAAAAAAGGACAAAATAATATTGGAATTATAAATCGACCATTAGCCAACTAGCTTAGTTGTTATCTGCATCAGTATCAGTGACTGAAAAACAGATATTGGTCGACTGCGAGTGGAAGTACTGATCCCTTAAGGTAAGCTAACTCAAATGTGACGTAAAACCAGGTAAACACGTGGGCGTTAATGATTGACATTTCCACCTAGTCACTTTAAGCGCCTGTGACATTTCCTTTCCCATTTATCAAGAGTTTACTTCATGCGTCATCTTCAGTTTTGTAGATTTCTCTGCTGCAACGTTTTTAGATTTTTTTCTGTTGTTTCTACCTCTTTGCTTCTTTTCTCCCCACAGTAAACAAAAGTCCCACGAGTTCACTGGAATTTGATTAGATTACAGCTAGTCCTCCAGAGTCTGGGATTACAGCTGCATGTACAGCAGCAGCGTGCTCTTCATAACAACAGTCTACTATTAAAATAGACCTCTGCTGTGGAGCACTGACCAATCAGAGTCAAGCCCTTACACAGCCATGACATCAAACAGCCATTAGGTAGACGCCTTGGATCATGAAACTGAAATCCTCAGCGTTGTACAGTTCTGAGGTGAACTCACTGATTTACTTTCCCCTGCTGTTGATTCGTTGGATTAACTACAAAGTAAACACAGGAAGCTTTGCAGAAGCTTGGCTGTTTGTAATTGTTGTGGAGAACGTTTGCAGGATGTCAGGGTTCACCTCACTGTGTTGTTAGAGAGGAGAAGTTCTCCTCCCACTGAGTAGAAATCTATTTTAGTGTAGATTTGTGAGATTTTATTTAGAAATGTGTGTGGAAATACTCCAGTGTTGGCAGAGCTGTGCTGGTTTTATTTTGGGAGTCTTTATTTCCAGCTCCCTAATTTGAACAGCACCAGTAAAAAAAGCACTTTAATCCAGTGTATCTGGAGTAATTGCCTCTTGGAGGGGGGGCATATTTTTTGGACTCTGGCAGGCTTCCAGGCTGTACTCCATGTTACTCTGCCAGCATGCAGTGACTTTCTCCTTGTACACCCACGTTACCTTGTAAAAACAGTTTTTCTTCTTTCAGCAGGGAAAACACCATGTCCTTTCACCCCGGATTACTGTGTGCATCTGCTCCACCGGCAACAAGTCTGTTTTCCTCTGCCTGACTGCAAAAGGGATGAAATAGTTCAGACTTAATGATATTTCTACTTTCCATCACCTTGTCCCTTCGCTCCCTCTGCATCAAAGCACCCTGGTTGTGTGTGTATATGTGTGTTTTTTTTATTCATGAGACCAAGTTGTAAAAGCGTAGAATAATGTTTCAGTCCTACACTGGCTTGTTGTGGCCATTTGTGCGAGTTCCACGGCTTAATTGAATAGACTGAGTAATTATTTGTCAAGTAACGCTGAGCAGAAAATAAATAGCCACTTTGCGGCCGTGAATTGTGCCTGATGGCCATGTGTTGATACTCTCACCAGGGAGAGTAAAAAACCTGCTCCACTGGCTAAGTATCTGATTAAGATTCACATGATGAAACCGCAGACGCTTTAGGATAGTGTGTCTCCTGGGCAAAGATTGGGAGTAGAGTTAAGTGTCAGGCGCTGTTATATTATCACGCTGGAGCAAAAAGCCTCGACTGAATAAATATCTCTGGAATATTCCCCCTCACACACACACACACACACACACACACACGCGGGTCAGCTCCACAGATCCTGAAGGCGGCCTACAAAGGATTACCACAGATGTGCATCTCTGTGCAGCAGATGCTGGACACTGTTCTTTGAGAATTGTTTCCTTCTGCAAGGTTTCATTTTTTCCCTTTTATGTCGCTGTAATTTGTTTATGGTCTGTAATAAGCCTGTGCATATCTTCCTTCTGCCAGTTTGGCCTGGATCCACTATAAACTGCCAGTAATTTCTTCCCTCTCCCCTTTTTAAGGAGTCTAATGACTTGTGAGGATAATATAACATTTTGTAAGGGTTGATAATCCGTTCATTAAAGTTATAATCCTCAAAATGTTTATTAAATCACACCTCAAGATTGACATTTACATTTTTTTTTCCTGCGATAGACAGTCACTATGTTTGAATTTAGAAATTATACCATATTATGTCATTTTTGTTCCAATTTCCTGATTGGATTACCAACCACTTTTTGATTATCAATGATTCTTGATTAGCGATGATTGATTTTCCATTTTACAGTAACCTACAACCATTGCACCAGTTAAAAAAACAGTTACTGAGTGACTTCTCTTTCATTAGGAAACAACATTTTAAAGGACTCTTTAATGCTCTTTATTCAGTGTCTGAATTGTTGCCCTCTGGCAGACAGTTTAGAGCTAACAGAGTTAAATTAATCGTTTCAAACTCTCCTTCCTCCCTACTTCCATCACTTTACTAATCAAACAATCTGTGGTAACCTAACACAATGCTCTAGGGCAGTGGTTCTCAAGCTTTTTTCAGTAATGTACCCCCTATGATACGTTTTTTTTTTTCTGCCAAGTACCCCTTGATAAGCGCAAAGCAGTTGTGGTTGGAAAAAAAAAGACGTAAAACACAGTGCTGTACTATTAGTGTCTATTGGATATAGTACTCACTTTATGAACTTTAACTTATATTGCATTCAGACACTGATAAAATAAATCGGTTAAGGAAATTTAGCTTGGTTGCTATTTTTTGAATATGTATTTTTCAAATTTGGGTACCCCCTTGGAGAGCTCTCAGGTACCCCCAGGGGTACAGGTACCCCCATTAGAGAAGCACTGCTCTAGTGTATGAGCTGGAGGGCTGTCTTATTCCTGCATTCATTTTAATGATATTGATTTTAATACATTGGGATGTTTTGTATTTATTGACACGTGTTGTGTGACTGGCAATCCACTGTGAACACAGCTTTTATTCAGTTTTTTATTTTGCAACAGGCATGTTATCGTAAACTGGTATGAATGTGTGAATAAATGATGAATTGACTGTGAACAGCACTGCACTTATGTCTTGGACAAATTTCCCTCTGGGGACTGTAAAGTTTATTGTATCTTATCTTAACTGAAAGCACCTTCTGTGTACTGTAGTGTTACTTTTTTAAACTTGAAATAAGTGTCCATACTTGCAAAAAAAAAGCATCCACATTTGGAGTGTTTTTTTCCCCTGTGGAATTAAAATGCAGCTATAACAGTAGGGGTGGGAGAAAACAATCATTGTGAAAATCTTTTTTTTTTTTTTTCACATTTAAGTATTTCATTTTAGTCTTTCTTTATAAGTTGGGTTGGAAAAAAGTTAAGATAACAGATAAGATAAAAAATACTTTATTCATCCCAGAAGTCCCAGATGTCAGATCATCTGACTAAATCCTTAAAACTAACTCACATGTGATGTCTATTTTTGGGGAAAATATGGCTCCTGATATAGTCATTACACATCATTATCAGAATAGAGTTTTATTGCCAAGTACATTTGCACATACAAGGGATTTTACTTGGTGTGTTGGTGCAACAATAAACAAGAAAAATAGAACAGAATTACTTGCTGTACATTCTGTAAAATAGAGTATGGAGAAAGTTAAGTTATAGAATATAGAAATTTACAAAAAATATATAGAAAAATGGAATAAAATAAAAATAAAGAATATTTGTAAATAAAACAAAATTATCATCATTAATTAACTTTTTCTCATGGTGTGGTTTTAAAAAAAGTAAACAAAAAATCGCAAAAATAGGAAATATCGAAGAATCAAAATTGAATCGGCACACCAAAAAATGTAAAAGAATTGAATCGTAAGAATAACTGCCACAGCCTTATTTGAGACTGTGTGTGTTAACAGCTGTGTAATGCCTTGAACCTTCATGACAACTGAACTCAAATGGCAAAACTTAATGTAGCAGAAATGAAAAACTGACAAGACAATGTGAGACTACAAATGTAAATATTAGACACTAACACGACTGTCTCATGATTTTCTCCTGTCTTTGAAATATACAATACAACTTTACCACACTTAAGTCAAAGTTAGGAAGTACACGAATCACATCATGTTTGAATCCCCTCACATGTTCTCACAGACTGTGCTGTCTTGTTCCAGTGAGGCATGATGGGAAACCAAATATCTGAATGTCAGGACACACCGTGTGTACCGTCTTTAAATTAAAGTGATTCACAGTTGGATTTCAGAAATAGTGACAGAGTGAGCGCTCTGTATTTGTTTCTGTTTGTTTTTTAAAAGTAGTGTCAGAGTGAGCGCTCACACTGCTATAGACTATCTTTGAAGTTTCTTTTAGCTAGATTCTCTGGTTCCCAGTTCTGAGACCACAGAGGGATAAACAAGGCTGAATTCACCACGTTTTTAATGTTTTCATTCTCATAAGGCTTCAGCCAGCACGCGCTGCGAAGACAGAATACTGTGGATAACCGTGATAACATTTTTTTAAATCAATATTAAATTTTTTTCACCAGCTCTACCTTTTAATATTGTTTATCCATTCAAATAGCTTGAAGCCATAATTACCCATGCTTGTGTTTATATAAACAACTATGGATGAAAAAAGGTCGTTGATGCTTTTTTTTCTGTGCTGCAGTAACACAAGATACCACAAGATACCACAAGATACCACAAGATAACACAGTGTGCCAACATTGAGTAGCTTCTTTGTCTAATTATATTGGTTATCATAGTCAATAATCTTGTTGAGATCAAGCAAAGCAAAGCCCAAGAAGACTTATAAAAAAATAGTGATTTTAGGCCCTTTGTTGAAAAAAAGTGAAGTAAATGTAAAACTGCTTTAAAGAGGGGTATTATGCTTTCCTTTTTAGGATTTAAATTATCCTTGGTACCCCTGTAGTAGCTTTATGTTATTTGTTAGTCAACGCTCTGTTTTTCTCACACTAATGTTATGAAAACCCTTCTTCCAGCCTCTGTATGAAATAATTAATCTTAGCTGCTTTCACTTTAAGTCTCCTTGCTGCTGCAACCCCCTTCTCTCTGATAGGCCAGTGCTCTGGAGGCCTGTCAGGGGCAGGACGAGATTCAGATCTTGGTGTTGGAGGCGCATCCTGCTGTCATGTCACGAGGAGATCCTTTTGTCGTGAAATCATCATGTCAGCAAATCTCATTAAGATCTAGTGCTGTACTAAAGCGGGGTATTTTGATCAGTTTTCACACAGAATTAGCAATTTTTACAACATATACTTAAAAATCTGCACACGCTTAGCATAAACATCTAGCATTGTGACTTTATAGCCACGTTTGAAATATTGGTAAACACAACACCCCCTCTTTAATTTTTTTTCTAAAGCATCTTTGATATTGATAATGGCCAGCAGAGGGTGACTTTTTTAATTACCAACAATTTGTATTAAAATGATATGGCTGCCACATGAAAATCAAAGACTTGATGTGCAGTTTGTAAAGCATGGATACACGTAGAGGAGGGATGTTTAGTTTACGTCATCACCTGGGCCAGTTGGCACCAGAACAACTGTCGATAGCTTTATCATTATATGCTGAACATGTCAGTCATATGCTGTATGTCCTTTGAAAACTGTGTGTGGATAGATTTGAATTCTCTCTTTAGTTGATAAGTATAAGATGAGTCTTCTTGCAGCAGCGAACTCATCCCTCATGTCTGTGTTCCTGTAAACATGTCTGGCTTAGCATGTGCTGTGGTGAAGTGTTTATTTTTCATACATGGTCCCACTCAGACACAGCTAGTGCTCTGACCTTATCTATTGTTTCTCAAGTGTATATTGTAAGCAGCTTTGTGAGGCTTTATAGAGACTTAGCCTGCAGGGCTGCCGTTGCTCTGGTGGAACATTTGGACCTCTGGCAAGTGTCAGATTTTCAGCAGCACATTAAATCTCTTAACCCAGTTCTTTTTCCCCTCCTCTTCCTCTCCCTCTTTCTGTCTCCCTCTCTTCCTCTCTCCCTATGCCATGCTAACAAGCTGGCTGTGATTTATTTTTCATGTGTGGCGTTGTCAGCCTCCCTCCGCCATTTTTTTTTTTTTTTTTCCCCGGCATCTAAACTCTTGTGCCAGTGGTCAGCCTGGTGCCCGGGCCCTGAGGGGGCAGAGTGGAAACGCAGCCAGAGCAGCTGCACATCCACCCCGACCGGGCAGAGTCCTCCAGTCACACTGTGATCGGGAGGCCAGAGCCACTTTGATTAGCATGTCCGCCGTTATTGGCCGGCTTGAATGTCATGCACCGTGAGCCCAGTTGTCTAATGCTCCTGCTGGCCAACAGGGCCGCTCCTTGCAATTACTGATAGGGCCGCTTGTTCCAGCGTGGACGCACGCCAAAGTGCCAAATGATTGTCCTCTGCAAATAAAAAGCAGACATCTTCCTTTTTGATGCTCTATATGTGCGTGCCTTATTTTCAGATGCTGTGGCGCAATCACATTTGAAAGCATTTTGCGCTCCCAACATTACAAGGGGGGACCAATCAAAACAATAACTGTGGTTCCTTTTGACAAAGCCCTCGGCTCACAATTGTCAGAAGATGTAAGCTGACTCATCCACACAAGAAGGGCATGTATCCCTGGGAGCGAGGGGCGAAAAAGCTATGATGAATCTTCCCCTCTGTGCTCTGCTCTCTCCACTGAGCCTGCATGGATTAATTACATGACTAGTAGCTAGTTTAGTCCCATTATTTATTTTTTCTAATGAATAATTTCGCTCTCTCCCTCTGCCTAGATTTTATTCTGCTCAGGACTTTTTCGGCTTCACCCCGTGGAAATAAGAATGCATTGATTATTTTCCATCTAGCAAATATCCCACCAACTGAGGAATAACATGCCTTCCCCCTAATTGGTTTGTTTATCTTGAGCAACAGACTCTGGGTTTGTTTGGACTCTGGCTGGCATCCACACACTGCACCGCTCCTCAGCGTGATTACTCACCTTGGGAGGAGGCTGCTGGAGCAAGGTTGATGTTCCCCGCATAGACATCAGGCTGTCATTCTCCCCGCTTATGTGACATCATTTGCCAAGACAGATTTGTTACAGGAAAAATAAATTCAGGCCTAAAAAGGGATTGATTTAAGGACAGGCTGAGAGTGGGAAAAGAAAAAAAAGAAAAAGGCGACAGGAGGGATGGGGGCTCCCAGACACATTTCACCACAGAGAGGGCTCGGGCCGGATCCAAACAAGCTGCCAACAGAAGATGGATTCTGGCTTCATGTATAATTGATAAACTGTATGTTCTAGGTGTCAGCTTTAAAGAGGGAGCTAGGACTATATCAGGAAGCTATTTTTCCTCTCCGAGGCGAGCATCATTTTTATTTTGTCCTCCCCCGTTCTCTGGCTTATCTTCTCAGTTCAGAAAGCCCCGTTGAAAATTATCGTTTTCTTTGAAGGCGACGTTCGGGAAGTGCGGCTTTAAAAGCACATCCTGTTCCTGCGCCTATTAGGAGCGCTAGTCCGGGGCAGATAGCCATCTGCAAAGTTGACTGTACATCCTGTGTTATCAGGATTAGCCATCTCACTCTTGACACCTAGCACATTAATATTAGCTATGGGAGACTCAACCCTGCTGAAAGCAGCATAAAAGGATTAATGCAGCGCTTATCCTTTTGGAAATAATGCCCTTTATTGAGCGGATTTGACTCTGTAAAGGCTAATGATGACATTGAATGGAGCCAGAATAAGTAATGGTGCATCATCCCATGTCATGCAGCCGGAATAGTCGCTATTTGCATTCCGGCGGCTCAAACCGTATTGATTTTGCGGAAGGCGTCGGGGTTGTTTTTCCTCTGCCGCAGTAGGAAAGTGTTACTCAATCATCAGCGTCCCGTCGCTAATGACAGTCCTCTCCCTGCAGGCCCAATGACACGCTTCGCTCATCGTGGTACAGTACGCTCAGATCTCACCTCTGAGCACTCGGAGCTGCCGCAATTACTGTACACGAAACACAATATGCCAGCGCGTCAGCTCCCTGTCTGTCAGCCGGAGACTGTGGGATTAATGTGGCCTCTTACTTTAATAGAGACACATTTGTTTCCTGCCACTCAGATCTGTGAGTGGTAGCAGCACAGTTTGTACCACAAAGGCCACATGAGGGTGGGACACACACTGTAAAAAAACAACAACCCAAAATTCATTGTTAAGAACCCTAAATTTTTAGTGACAGATTTTTAAAACAAAAAAAAACTCCCAACAGGAACATACTGCTCCTCTCGTTGAAACTCTCCTCTCATGCTTCACTGGTCACTTTGTCCTCCATCAGTTTGTGTCCTAAATTTCCTTTTTTCCAGTTATTTCACAGCAAAGTCATTTTAGTGTTGACAGTGTTTTGTAACCATGAATGAGGAGGGAACACTGTGGATATGAGACCCTGCTGTACAGGGGGCACGGCATGTCTGTGCTCCAAGGCGCAAACTAGCTGTCTGTGCTCCACAGCACGGACTATGTATCCAATGACTTTTACAGTGTGTATTGTGTCAATAAACAAGATGGGTTGATGAGCTGTGCTAAGTTGGTTATTTTCAAAAAGCAGTGGAATAAAGATTACACAGCCTGTCCATGCAGTGATGCACAGGCAGCCTGCCCCCCCATGCAACACTTTGAGCTATGTCCACACGTAGCCAGCTATCTGGGAAACAGCATATATTTTTATGCATTTAGGCCCATCGTCCACATGAAACTGCATTCTTACGTCACTGAAAACATTTTTTTCTGAAAACTCCAGCCAAAGAGCAGAAGGATGTGTAACTTTGTGTATACACTGGTAAACAGCCAAATGACGGGAGCTTATTCTGATTGGATGGCGCGGGTTTGACGTTGGAAAAACATTGCCAAATATGGGTTTAGCATGCGTCAAGCTGCCCTCACTGTCGGATTTGCCTATTGCATGTGGACGAAGGTGTTTTTAAAAACATATGGGGGAATTTTGTTTTTAAAAATGCTCAGCTACATATGTACAAGGCCTTAATGTACAGCAGGGTCTTATATCCACTGTGTTCCCTTCTCACTCACGGTTACAAGACACCATCGCTACAAAAAGTATTTTGCCGTGAAATGATGGTATTTTTCTGCAGAACCCTTTGCATTGTCACTTCATTGAAGGTGTAATAAATTAGGATAAAACATGTTAAAAAAGTTTTTCTGCAGAACTCTTTATGAAAATTCCTGTGAATGTAATGTTTTTGCTCTTCATTTGAATCAGGATATTTTACTTCACTTTCAAGGTTTTTGTTTAGCAGCTGTAGCCTCCAGTCGTTTACCGCTCTTTTTTCCTTACAGTGCACTTGGTACCCCATCATTTCCGCGTCGAAACATGCCTGTTTGAAGCATTCGATTGTGTTTTTTGTACACCGGAATTAAAGCGCAGGAAGTGGCACGGCTCTTTGTGCTTTAAAGACCCCCCACATGTGTACACTTGACTCCGAATAATGCTGGACGTAAGGAGGAAATTTGCCTGCACGGGGGATGCGAGAGAATTTGAATCAGGCTGAAATGATTGTAATTCAGAGGAAGAGAGTCTCCTTGAACCCCTAACATGATTTGATTATAAAGAGGTTAAACAACTGTAATAATAAATCTGTCAAAATTTTAATAAGATGTGCCATTTTGTGCCGGGCATTATGGCACTGAGGGGCAGCCAAGTGGCCATCAGGGCCACCTGAGAACATTCGCTCTGTTCTTTCTGCTAAATTGCCGCTTCCCTGAGGTGTTTTTTCCAGCTGACAAGATAGTAACCTTATCAATCACAGCTGCTTCCCTCTCCCTCCCAAGGACTTGTGTTGATATGTTCTAAGTGCTCTCTCCTTTGGAGCTTTTAATAGGAGTAGTGCATGCTCATTTGAGCGATGCCTGCCTGTTTCTTAATGAGCTGATAAAGCTCCAATTATGGAGGCAAATCCTGATTTCTGATTTGCATTACCGACTCTTGTTTCACCACACACAGCGGAAATGTCCATGATTGAGGTGCTGAGACGTCGCCCTGCCCTCCCAGAGACTTATAAAGTGTGTGTTGGTGTGTGTGTGTGGGGACACAGGAGATGGACAGATTAGATTAGATACAGTAGATGCAGCACAGTCCGGGCCGTTTGTGCGTAGAATGTGATTTAGTTGTGAGGTTTGAGACGGGCCATGGGGCCGCTCTGGGCTCTGTGATGGGTGAAGGGACAGACTGACAGTGACAGTGGGGTGGTAATGGCTCCGAATGAGGAGGAATGGCCCCTGTAAGGCCCTCTTCTCCCAGCGGCGGAGCAGAGCAGAGCAGCTCTGTCCAAATACACTGCAAAATGAATTCTTCTCTACACCTGTGTGGGTTTTTTTCTCCCCTCCTCCCTCCAGAACGAGAAATCGAGGCTATTTATAGCTCCGCCAATCTGAGGAGAAAAAGTGAAAGAAATGGAAAACGCTCCCCTTAAAGAAACCCAGCCTTCACATTTATTAAGTATCAGCTGCTGCTGCAGCGCCACAGCACATCAGATGTTGAGACATCAGTAGAAGTTAAAAGATGAAGCAGCGTTGTATCACATTTGCTGTTTTTTTCTTCCTCTTTTTAACAGCACACCAATGCGATAGCCGAGAGGGAGACTCGAGGCTGATCAAAGTCGACCTCTGGATGTGTGATCAGAGATGTGGACATGTCAGACTGAGTGCATGTATAAAAAGCTCAGGTTTGTTTTCACGCCGCCACATGTTTGCCTCCCTGCCCTCCTTTCCCCGTCTCTGAAACTGAAACATCATGTCTAGAACTTTTTGGCCGGGGAGATCTGCAGTTCATGAAAAATGCATCCACTCCGCTCTTCTTCTAACTCTTCGCCTCTGATACCCTTGTCATATCATATCCATGTCATGTCAGAGTGTGTATTAATTATGTAGCAGGCGCGGTTGTTGGAGACAATATTGATGCATCTCAACTTGACGTCCCGTGTAGATCACGCTCTCGTCGGAGGGAAATATAAACAAGGCTTAATTGAGGATGAGAAGACGCTTAAATGTTTAGAGTTTGGAGTAAATAATTCTTCGGCGGTGTTTACAGGAGTGTTTTTCTCTCTGCCTACCTCTCCCTGGGGCTCCGTTTTATTTCCACTCAATTGTTTTGGTCACCTTTTTTTGGTTCAGCGGAGGTGTTCAACCCGGTCACCCTGCCTGTGCTTTTATTCTCTTTCTTCGCAATCCCTCAACCTATTGTTGGCACCCAGTCGCACCTTTTGTAGGTGCCCCAATTGCACAGGTAATTTATTTCTTTGCGGGCTTAAGTAGGAGGTCATATTGTAATTTAAATTGCTCAGAGACTGTTGTGCACTTGCCAGATCCTGTTTGTGTTTCCTCTTTTTGTGCACTTGCATATTTCCCTCTCCTGGCTGAATAAATATGAAGAGTTCTGGATGGTTCCTCTTGAAATCCAGCTGCTTCCCTCTGGTCCTCTTCCTTCTTCTGTAACAAATGCTCCCCCAGGATTAAAAGCACTACAAACACTTCAGAGATATTAATCTTTTTGCAGGACTTGGTTCAAAAGTTGATTTCAAAAAGAGGGAGAAAAAGATTTACACCCCTGTTATCCTCCACGCCAAGGCGGATATCTGTGTTCCTCGCAGATATAGATGTTTTGTATAAAAGCATTCTTCGAGCCTGTAACCCTGTCACTGCCAACAACTGATTCAACATTGATCCTTTGCCTTTTGTAATGCTCAGAATGATTGTTTTACAGCGCCGTGATTGCAGCAATAATTGGAAGTTCAAAGCGTCGATCCGTGAGTGTAGCCTGGGGATAGGTTTTCTGGAGAAGCTGACACTTCAGACGTATTATGAAGCCATCACGTCTAATTTGCACAGGCCTCTTTTGTAATTTAGCCTCAATTCAGAGGAACGGTCTCCTGCTCTGCAGCACAATGCACACTCTGCTTGCATTGTTCACGCTCATTGAAAGAGACACTGAGTGAATGAGTCTTGGAGCTCAAATAATGCGCAGCACTGTTCCTGTCATATTTGTTGCAGTGTAATGGCTCCTGATTTGTAGTTTCCTGCAGCATCTTTTCGGGTTTGGTGCAGAGCAGACAGCGCTGCACGGCACACAGCGGCTGATTCCTGTGCACCCAGTCCAAGCGACTTGTTTACATCTCACCGCTGAGGCAACTGCCTGACAGATAAAGAGACCTGAAAACGTCGTCTTGTAGTCTTTGAGAGGGGGAGGAAACCTCTTCAGAGGAAGGGACTGGGGTTTTCCACATGCAGCCCAGACATTCTCACACATATTGAGTTTGTCTGTGTGCATCTTTGAAGATGCAAATGTGTCAACCACATGTATCCAACCACCCAGCGAGAAGCCGAGTTGCTCAACTGCCTTTCTCACGGCTCTTAAATGGCTGCCAGTGATCTTCAGCGGCTCTGCGTGTCTGTGAAGCCTGCAGTTCTTTTGGAACAGACAGATTAGTTTTTGTGGGGTATTGAATAATTTGTGCACATTAATCACCGAGCAGAAACGTCAGTTTAACCACATTAGTCGACGGTACAGAGTTTGGCTATAAAATTTTATGACTTCTCGTGTAGCAACCTGTTAGAGTGTGTGAGAGCTTTAGAGAGCTGTGATACTGGAACCATTAATCCAACATCAATGTCAAACAGCGCTTACATAAATCATTACACTGATTTATAGGATTGCACTCTTAAAGTCAGAGATTTTAATCTTCATTTAAAAAGACTCCAGATTATACACATTTTAATAAACAAAATAAACTCATGTGTTTTATTAACATGTGATTTTGAGCAGAGTAATTTAGGATAACCAACATGGCAGGCTGAAAAACAAAAGTGGGTCTCAAAACGACTCCTTTATCCATCATAAAGGTTTTACAGGGAACTGAATTATCCTCAGAGCTCCTTTTTCCAAAACGAATGTGGAGGAGATTCAGGAGAGGCTGCTGCTTGTGCATCACCAGGTGCTAACTCGTGTTTTTTTGGGGTGGGATTCTTTCACTTAGGATGGCTTAATAGAATAGAATTGATAGAAAAGAATAGAATTTACTTTATTATTGATTCCCATAGGTACATTTATAGTCATCGCAGCAATACACAAAAGTCTATAATGCAAAACTTTAAAGAAGATATAAATAGAATCATGTAACATGTAAAATCCTACCAATGAGCATGCATTGATTTCTGTTGTTAGCTCTCTTAGCCATGTCTGTTAATAGCATGATGCTATTCTGCCCTCAGGTATTCCCGCTGTTGCTGGGTTAGCACAGCTAGCTCGTTCATCTTATTGGAGATAGAGCTTACATTCCCCATAACGATGGATGTAAGGACAGGTCAAAGTCGTCTCTTCTTAGCTCACACCGCAGCACCAGCACCTCCTCCTTTCCCTCTCCTCATCTTGCAGAGAACACCAGTCCCAGCACCGGTTAGCATCGACATGCTACAGGCTACCAACAAGTGAAAACTTGTGCATAAATAATGCAGCCATGGTAGGATCTCTGGACAAAAACAAATGCAAAAAGAAGTAAAAACACCACTGCCAACGCAACCAGTTTGGTGTCAATGGGCCAACAAATGAGTCATTAAAAGTAAAAACCTGCTCTAAATACAAAGAGAACTAAAAACAACAATGACCAGACAGCTACTGCAACAGGCAGGAACCTAACAACAGCTAATACTATAATGAGGTTATTCTGGGAGCAAAATCATCCACACAGCTTTCCTTCTCTACAAAACACACAATACAACGCATATATGCACAAAGAATGCAGTTTGACATGTGGCGAATTCTGTATGTTTATGTCATCATTTTTTTCCGTTACAGCTACTGATAGTTAGATGATGACAAAGGAGTCTTTATTTACATTTATTTACTTATCTCATTAAACATGGTAGCAAAAAGAAGGAGGAACTCTGTGTTTTTTTTCTAAACATAATGCTATGCTTGCTTCATCCACAGGAGTCGCCAAAATCAACTCAAAAACAGTTTCTATTACCTTTAAACATCCTGCTGGTGCTTTTAGCAGGTAATTACATAAACTGACATTTTCTGAAGCTTTTTTGTGGCCCAAAAAACCCAACATCACTATCAGTGACAGGGTTAATTATTATTATTATTTGGTAATTTAAATGCTTTTAACCACAGCTGCAGGGTAACATCCTCTGTTTACACATTGCTTGTTCTTTGTTTTTATTGTTATTAATGAATCTAACTGTGGAGGCAGCTAAATGCTGCACAACAGTCCACAGCAACACTTCTCTAATGGAACTGAATATCACATAGTATTCTATCATTGATGGTTGTATCAGAGTTGATCCCATGGTATCATACTATATCTTAACTGTGTTGTTGTGTAGCACATTGCTTGATGTTGCATCTTATGGCATCATATATTAAAGCAGGGGTGGGCAATTAATTTTACAGGAGTCCACATGAGAAACCTGAATTGTGTCAGTATGCCGCACCAACAGTAATGTAAACTTAACTCTGCTCAATAGAATTTTTTTCCACATCATGAAACACATATACATTTGATTAACCAGTAGAATAATGACATTCTGTAAAAATGTGAAACTGTGGTCTTGGTCAAATAGGGAAATACTCCAATAGTAGTCATAAACAGTCAAAAATACGAAAAAAAATCTTGCTGAAGGACAGCTGAGAGGTGATCATCAGTGACAGAGGATCTGTGTTCGGATTTGTTTAACTTCATCACTTTGACGCTGTGTACACACAGGGCTCACGGGCAAGTGTGTCCATGCAGAAAATTTGTTAACCTCAAGCTTTTCAAAATAAGAGCAACACATTTTTGGTGCATGCTCAGTGTATTGTTTTTCAGTCATGCTCTGTTTTATGATTGACCTCTAGGAGCTAGACAGAGAAGCCCAAAAGGATGGCTGTGGCCTGCTGGCCATAGTCCCCCCAGGCCTGTCTGAAGCTATTGCATCATTTCATGCAGTGTCTTGTCATGTACTATCACACATTGCAGTGTAGCTTATCTACACTGCAAAAAACTAAAATGTTATGGAGTGTTTTTGTCTTATTTTCAGTACAAAATGTCTTTTTAGACTTGATTTGAACCACATTCACCTGACCAGTCCAGAAAAACGTCTTGTTTCTAGTTATTTAAAGACAAAACGAGGTCTGAATTGCTTGTAACAAGCCAAATAAATCTGCCAATGGAACAAGGGAAGAGCTACTTGTATAAAGACACTGTTCCAGTTTCAAGCAAATTTTCTTGCAATTTCTTTTGTCCCACTGGCAGATTTATTTTACTTGTAACAAGCAATTTGGACCTCATTTTTTTCTTTTAACAACTTGAAACAAGACCTTTTTTTAGAGTGATAAGTTGAATGTGTCTCATATTGAGTATAATGAGACGATTCTTACTTAAAATAAAACAAAAAACACTTGATAAGATTTCATTTTTTTGCAGTGTAATCATAGAGTCACCCTATCACACCATATCATATCATATCATATCATATCCTATCGTATTGCACCACATCTACTTGTGCTCTATCATATCACACCATGTCGTATCGTACCATATTGTATTGCATAGACTGTAAAAAAGGTGGACATCATCTTGCTTGGCTCGAAGTGAGGTCGCCACAAAAACTGCTCCCCCTGGTGGCTGGCTGCAGTATAGGTCAAAAAATCTGTCTCTCCAGTCATTCCAGATGAGCTGTGGTCAAACTTTAAAAAATTAATACACCTAGTAGAAATGTTTCTCACGTCCAATTGTAGTGGTGATTTAAAGATATTTGGCTGTATTGTATTCAAGTCCTCTTTTTTTTTTTTTAAGTTTTTTTTTTATTAGTTATTAGAGGTTTCACAGGACATTTAACAATGATTGACAGCTGCCGTTCTTGAGTAATTTTTTTTCTGGGATTGTAAAATATGTCATGAGGGAGAGCCAAAAAGAGATTAGACTCTCAAAAAATATATATTTTATATTTATTTTTGCATCGTACCCTATCATATTGCACCATGTAGTGCCTAATCGTTGTATTATGTTGCATTGCACCGTGTCATCAAATATTTTGACTTAACATATGGCATTTGATCTTCTTGAATCATATGTATCACATCATATTGTAATGTGTCTTTTGTAATATGGCTCTTCATATTGCACTATAACATGACTTACCATTTGGTACGATGTTGCATCTTTTCCTTATTGTAGAATATACAGCTTTTACCACAGACTGTATAAAACATGGACGTAGTCTCTGCAACATCACCCGTCTGTTCCTGATACAGTGAAACCAGCCAGACTCAAGCAGGTTCTCACTGGACAGCAACTTTTAGCACTTCCACATAGGCTTAATTTTTTTAAACCGCATGTTTCCCCTCGGCTCTTACATGTGAAGGACAAGATCAGCAAAGAGATAAGGGCTAATGCTCTTTCCTCAAGTGACCCAAAAATTACCAAAAATTGGACCCCTTCTGAAAAATCCTTCATCCATTGGAGTGGTTGAAGTGGCTCCATAGTTATCAGCAGGATTTTTTTTTAATATGGTGCTATATATACTGTATATGTGTGTATGAGTCTGTTAGCTGACAGAGAAACTGAAGCCGACAGTCAAAGCATAGAGTTGAACAGTCACGTCTAAATCTACTGACACAACCCAGAGTTGGTTTCAGACCTTGATGACAACACAGTGAGAATACCTTTTTCCCCTGCACATGCAGACGCTCCTTAATCAAGAGAGTATTTATACCTCAAACCTGCCACCCTGCTTTGACGTCTGATGTGGGGAAAAAAAAAGACAGCACATCATAGCTTGGCATATCCTGACAGAGGAGGCACTCGTAAATTATTAATATTTTCCCTTTGCACTGTCACCTATCTTTGCACTTTCCTTCTGCTCCTGCGTTTTTTGAAATGCAAGAGTAGTCGTCCCGCGGCGTGGCGAGTCATGTTAGTCGCTCTCATTTCAATATCTAAAGTGAAAGGTCGGGATGATATATTCCATCCCGCCGCGGTGACAGTGACTTACATGCTACCAGTTCAAGATGGTTCACTTTTACGAGGCCCACCCAGCCTGTCGAGCAAACTGATAATGAATCAATCTGTGTGAAACATTTATGGGTGCCCCCCCCTTTCCCCCCTGCTCCTTCTGCTTTGCGTGAGGCCAATTAGAGCATCCTCTGTGGCCCCTGCTGTCTGTGTCAGGGAAGCCCCTCGCATTGTCATATCAATATTCCTCTGTTGATCTCCAGCTGAGGCGAGTCCGGCTGCTCTTTCCACACATGCTGATTTGCATTCGCCTGCATGTGTGGGAGATGGCATGCTGGCTGCGCCTCTTCTTCTTTTCTTGTTCCCAAACCTACTGTTGCCTCCCTCTCTCTGTCTCTGTCTTTTTCTACTTTTTTTTTTTTTTTTTTGGAGAGGGAAAGGTTTCTTGATTCCTGGCATGCCAGAGAAGGGTCCTCTGAGGATTACATTGGCTAAGCCCTTATCACTCCAGGAAATTCACTGCCTGCTTAAAAAAGTGGTAGGAGTATAAAATCAAGGGGAAGTGTTATTCTTTTTAAGTTTCTCCCTATTCCCATGGAAAGTTATTACGGGTTTGAAGAAAAGTCCTTTTTTTGGCGCTCAAGTTTTCTCGCAACTGCATTTCATATTTCACCCCTCTCCTTTTTTTTCTTTTTTTTTTTTTTTTTTCCAAGCGGCTGGTGGAATTTTAGAAGTGGAAAATGTGAAGGCAGGTGCTTGAGAGCGTGGGGGAGAGGGGGGACTTAAGGGGGGGCTGTGCTCACTGGGAAGCGATGTTAAACATCCAGGGGAAATGTTTGTTATTCTAATGGGATACCACCATGGTAACAGCTTTTTAGAGACTCCCAAGGCTTTGTGTTGGAGTATATGCACGCTTTCATCAATCTCGCTCTAATTTCTTTGGGGGATTAGCAAATATAATCAGGCCTTTTTCTCCAAGTCGTCACCTGCTTATCGGCATGAATATTATGGGGAAATTTAGCAGAACACAAGCCCTGTTGGATGTGGGGAAAGCAATACACGGGCCATTAATACAAATCACAAATTGAAGTGAGTCACTAAATGGATTGAAAAGTCATTAGAATTCCTTTTGTGGTGAATGACATTCACGCAGAATAGCATAAATTTTGTACATACTTACGCCTCTTCATAAAGAAAAAAAATATCCTTGCCACTGAGACCAAAGCACCTCTGCTCTTATTACATCTTCAAGTTAAACATGTTGCAGACAGAGGTAATGAATTATGTTATTTCCAGATTTAATACCTTTAACACGGGGTTTTAAAGGCACTGGAGTGAACTCATTTACAAGACTCAGTGAAAAAGGGAAACGTCGCCTGATGAGGAGCCTCCGTGTTTAAAAGGCTCCAATAACTCGTAAGCCCCCCTCTCACTTTTTATACCTTTCTCTCCCTCTGCAGATTTCCTTAAGTGGCTTATGTGAATTGCAATTGCCACCATTGAATCCCAGAGTATACAGAATACATTTCCTCCTGGCCGTGACCAGCTAACAGCGCGTTGAACTTGTGCGTGTGGTGATGGAGGGCTTTCACACACAGCTCTGTGGCGCTGTGGGAGTGGAGCCTGACCCAAAGCTAAGCCCCCAGCCAGAACAGCCCTCCATCAAACTCACAACACTGCTGCTCTCTTATCTACTGGCATTTCTGTCTGATACAAATAGCCAAGACGTGATATAGTTGGCTACATGTCATATCTGGCATTGTACTACGCTCTATCTGCCCCCCCTCTGTGAAATATAATGCTTTTAACTCACCAGCTTTTTGCCTCAGCTATTTTTTCCATCTGTAGCAGAGACAGAGACCTGTGTGTTTGCTCGTCTTGGCCAAAGGCCAAAGGCTCTTTCTGATATAATCTCCACCATCGATCAGACTTTGTTTACTCTAACATGGTTTCTCTTCCCTGCAGCAATTAGAAGGCAACCTTCCACCTCCTGCTCCTCAGACCAGCTTTATACGTTTATTTTTTCCCCCTAAGTGGCAATTTTTCATGTTGCGGCGCAGCTCTAAAAAGAGTGGGTGTATATTAAGTAATGGATACTCCTCAACCACACTGACATGTTATGAAGCAAATTTTTAGTTAATGTTCCTTTGTCTTTGAAGAGGAGAATTCTCCTGTCCAGTCAGTATACTGTATTATTGTAGAGATGATTCACACATTTCCTTTGTAGCACTCCACATCCTGTGTGTTTCATTTAGGCGGCTCCACTTAGGAAGCTCAAGTGCTTTGAAATTTTAGATAAATGGATATGGCTGCATAAGCTGAGTTTGACTCTCCTGTCCGTCTGAGAGGCTCTCATCGTGATAAATCAGGCGGCAGAGCGACTGGACTTCTCTGTGGTCTTGGTTAAAGAGGTTTATAATTCAGGGAGAGAGGGGGACATTTGGTTTTATTGGTAATACATGGATGAAAAACAGAGTTCTGACCAGTTTCAGGACTTCATGTATCGCTGGAACACTCACCTGAATTTATCAGCTCAATCTAATGCTGTGCTAAAAAATAATATGAGATCCAATTTGACATATTATTATGAAGACATTTGAATACAGACATATTATATACACCTTTGTGAAAAGAATTTCAGGAGTCAAGCTGTGGTATTATGAAAATAAAGTCATGATTTAAAGGAACATATACGGGGAAAAAAGGGATTTACAAGAATAAAGTTATAATACAACAAAATAAAAGAAATACATTTGTGAGTCATTATTTTAGTCTATGCCTGCCTTATACTAAGAGATACCAGGCTTCAGTTCACCAAAATGAGAAAGATGGCGCATCTTGTGAAGCTTTACTAAAGTTTCGGTTTCACAAAATAAACATTTTTTTAAGGCATACACCACATTTTTCTAACTCCCATGACGCTGAAAAGTAGAAATGGATCAATTGCCTCTGATAATGACATTATTCTTCCAATACTTTAACAATAATTTTAGGAGATATATATATATATATATATATATATATATATATATATATATATATATATATATATAAATATATATATATATATATATATATATATATATATATATATATATATATATATATATATATATATATCCTAAAATTATCCTAAAATTATATATATTTATATTTATATATATATATATATATATATATATATATATATATATATATATATATATATATATATATATATATATATATATATATATTCAGTTTGAATATGTGTTAAACTTGAGGGAAGGTTAACAGTCATGCTTTAAACTGAAGTTCCTGGTAAAGGCATTAAAGAAGAAGTTATTTTTTTATAAGTGGGGTTGTTTATGTTTATTGTTTATAGTCTAGAAAGGGGTTCCCAATCAGTATTTTCCTCTGGCCAGGGACCCTTTTTGGGAACAGACAACATATCAAAATATGTAAAGAAATGTCAACCTTAAGAATATATTATTGAACTTTTATTCATGTTTCGATAATAATTGCATTAGTTTAGAATAGGAAATTATTAACAAACAAAAGCCAGACTAACTCAAGCAGGTTGTTGAAAATGTGAGAAGGCATTCAGGTTCCTGTCAGCCAAGGTGGGATACTCCTTTCTAACATGTATGCAGTAGTTGGACAGTGAAAGAGCCTCAAAGTTGAGTTCAGTTTTTAGATAGCTCAACAAGAGGCGCAAACCGCCAGGTCAACACAGATCATGACATCATCATGCCAAAGTTGCAGCTGTCACACAAGGACATGTGACTTGTGAACCCAACAATAGCAGGCCTCCCCTTGTGCTCCCTGGTGGCCCCCACTTTGAAAACCACTGGTCTTGACTGTAAAAAAAAAAATAAAAATAAAAAAAGGATGTCATTTCATACTGTTCCCTGCAAGGTTACCACAAAACTGCTCCCCCTGGTGGCTGGCTGCAGTATAGGTCAAAAACTCTGTCTCCCCCTGTTTTTTTTCTGAGGGAGCTGTGGTCAAACTTTAAAGAGTAAATACGCCTGGTAAAATGTCTCTCACACCTTTGTGCTGTGGTGATTGTGTTCAAGTCCTCTTTTTTCATTTAAGGATGAGTGGTAGCTGCTGTTTTGGCATTTTTTTCTCTGCACAGATTCTCTACTACACAGACTCTAGCTGCAAGATGGCGGCACCTCATACAGAGATATTTTGGTTTCAAAACTGTACAGTGGTAAAATGTCACACTGTTAAGTCTTTATACAGTCTATGGTCAGGCTTATTTGTCCATCTCTGTGAGCTGATAGCTTTCACTCTTGTTTGCGTTTACCTCTTTTGGTTGTCGCTCAGTTACTTTTTAGCTATGTTGCATTTCCCACAAACCAAAGACCTTTGCAGCAGATATATTAGACTTCTTGCTTTACCATGTGTCATATACCACCAAAACAGCATTGAACTGTTTAATTTAAAAATAAAACACTCTTCGAAACCAGATTTTTAATTTAGTATCCACAAAACCTTATAATGTAGGGCGTCAGGCCTTGGAGTAAAAAGGTCAGAGGTTTTTCAAGGCCATTGACAACAACATGGACGAGACGAAGCTCATCATTCAGGTGCAAAAAACGTAAAATTAGTCTTCTTTAGCTCTAGAACAGAAGCTAGGCTATGACCCACTGCTGCCTGGGTTAACTCCACCATGTAACTGAGCAAACTTTAAGAAACTCAAACCGAGAAAGAGCCTGACTCTTCCTGTTAGAAATCTGCCCTGTTTTAGCTGCACATATGTTTTCCTGCGGTGCACTGATCCAGCCAGTTTGTCAGGGGCTGAGTGGAGCTGCGTCTCCTGTGGGTGACAGAAGTACTGCTTCACACAACCCCATTTTAAAAACAGCTTACAATCCCTTTAAGTAGTAAACCTATAGTGCAACAATATAAGACAAGCTGGAAGAACATGAGCTAGGAAATGGTTGTGACAGGCTCAGAAAGTATTCATGTGACATTTAACAGCAGAAGAAGACAACACAGTGTTATTTAAGGCACAGTCTTAATAATGAGGCATGTTAACACTTTGTTTAATGAGTCGCTTTCTCTGGTCAACAACAACATGTCTTCATGGCCCTTATGCTAATTAGTCCCAGTTTAACCCCACAGAGAGGCGATATTAACCACACTGCAGATAATCAGTCTCATAGTCAGAATTATCGAAGGCAAGTGGCGTGCTTATGCCTCTGACAAATTTTAATTTAACATCTAACACGTTGCTTCACCCTGTTACTTGTGCTTTTGGCAGGCAACCCGGACGCCTACAAGCAGCATCTGAATTTTTTTTGATTTTCAGGTTTTGTTTGATGCTTAAGAAAGACTCATATTTCCTGGCAGTGATTAAATTCATCTCATCCTAAGATGCTATTCTCAAGTGGGAGACTCTCTTAGTACGTACAGAGCAAGCATCGGAGAGGGTGTGAAGGAGGAGAACGTCTGTTAAGCCCCTTTTGAAGAGTCAAAACTTTCACAGTCACGACTACTTTTCATGTTCTACTTAAGACATTTAAAACTTTCTGATGTTTTCAGCGTTAGGTATTTTCATGAGGTGTGATTTACTGCTCACGTGTGTGGATGCTCTCCTCAAAGGTGAGCAGTTATCTTACAAACAATAGAAGTTACAAACTCTTTGTTTGGCTTTTTATTCTTCTTGGACGTGACAAATAAACTCCTTCTCCTTGCGTGTTTACATCATCTTCTCTCCTAAATATATTTCCCCTCTCGGCCTGACTGAAAACAAAGAAAATCCAAGTTGACATCATCACGGCACCGGGAAGATAAAAACATGTGGAGTGAATAAACAAGCTCTAAAGTTTCCTGGCCTTGACAGGATTTCTAACCAGTTGTCATTTTATATAGCCGTGTCAGTTTTTGCATAATTCCACGGTGCATTGGCCGGGCTTGATTTGATTTAGGACCTCCACTTTCAAGGAAATTGGGCTTAAGGTATGAAAGTTCACACTTCTTGCCTGCAGGCAATTGATTTTTCTCTGCTTGATTTTGGTGCTGTTGCAATGCTGGTCGTGAGTGTTAGCGGCGTGTCATGTCACCCTGGTCCACAGACACTCAGACCTCAGTTTGAGCTCAGTGGGGGGGTTTGATTTGGAAGTTAACACATTTGAAGCATCAAAAGAAAAAAATGTGAATTTAGATCTGAAAACCTCATTTTTTTCAAGGACAACACTTCTATTTTATCATTTATCAAGGTGAATTTCTAAAATGCTTGGTGTTTTTTAGCTTTTCCGGTGCCAAATGTTCTACTTTTGATGATTTAACATACCTGCAAACTAAATATCTTCATGCTTTGGGCTGTTGAGGCAACAAAACCTAGATTATGAGTCACTCACTGCACATGGACACTATTTGTTGCATTGGTAGCTGATAGACAAATCAATATATATTTAAAAAGGGATTGTTTCCTTGTCTGAAACAGCACAGTTTGACAGGTAAGGGATGATGTATAGTGAGCAGGTGGTTATGCTAATAGAAGCTTGAATGGGTGAGCAGAATCCATGTGCAGACAGTTTTTTTCTGCCTTCTTGTAGAAATAATCAACATTAAAATAAATTTTCCAGTCAAAACATCAGCCTGTAATCTGTTACAATTAACATATAATTAAAGGAAAGGACTGCAGTAATTTTCATTACTTATAAACTCAACATTCAAACTGGGCTACTCCTCCTTGGCTCAGTGCCAGCAGCAGCACACACCCACAGCCTCCAACTGTGACTAAGTGAACACACTCACTAGCCCAGTTTTTTTTTTTTTTTGCCTCTGTGCTACGTCCACTACCGTCCACTACTATTGATTAGCTTCTTCCACTCACTAATCAACATGCAAAGTTACTTTTGCACTGGACGCTCTCTGATTGACAACCAAAACATCAACATCCAGTTTAAGGAAGGGGGTTGAGGCAGACACAGATACTGACACACATGTATAGAGGCCCATAGGAGACGATGGAGCAGAACTATACCTAAAAATTTTGACATTTTATTTTATTTTTTTAGGAAAATCCTGCAGACTCTACCTTTAATCATTTCCATTTCCTCGTATCATGTATCTGGGTACACTTTTCTGTGCTCAAAGGGCAGCTGCTTGTTACTGCTTGAGCAGCTGAGGTCTGTGCAAAGAGAACAACACACAAGGTTACAGTTCATTTGTGTGTTGGATTGCAGCTGATTCGGACGTTATTCAGTACCTTTAGTGCTTCAACCATTGTTGAGTCAGGTTTCATTGTATTTCAAACTGATTATTTCTATCATAGGGCTGGCCACTTAACGGTAAAATAATCTAAACCAACAATTAGAGCTTCTAACCAATGTAAAACTGCGGTGTCTGTCGATTATTTCAGTTCTTCCTCTCTTGTTATTCTTTCTCTAAATTTGATTTCTTTTTGTCCTCAAAATATTTCCATTTTAGCTTAAGCGTGTTTTCAGTTCCATTGCCTCGATAAATAAGCCTTAATTGTTCATCCGTGCGTATTCATTTCAGTCACTTGTTTTAAAATTACAGAATAAACGAAGTTGAATCGTGAATTAACTGAAATCAAGGTAGAAGGTTCAATTGATTGTAATTTTGATTTTTGCCTTAATCGCCCAGTCCTAATCAATCAATAGTTTAAAATCAAAAAATGCTTTCGTACAATCTGACCATAACAGATAGGATCAGGGGTGTAGCCTGACGAATAGTGCCACATGCTTCTTGTGGAAGAAATGACTTTTTTTTTTTTTTTTTTTTTACTCTTTGATTTCCTGAGTTTTTTTCTTTTTGTTTGGAGTGCAAAGAAGCTTTCAAATTTATCTTTGGTTTTCCTCTATGTTTAAGACTTGAGACCTCAAACCAACTCAGAATCTGTGTTAAAAACTCACTGATGTTTGTAGCAGTTGTGTTAAGAGAGTGAAACCATAAAGTTTGACCCAAGCTAGCATCAACAAACCAAGTCCTAAATGCTAAAGCTAAATGCTAAATGCTAAAGGCTGGCCACCTTGGTTGTTATTAAAATGCTCCTATGATGCTCCATTATGTAACCTGTCTCACATTAGCTGAATGGTTTTGATTGGCGGGACCTGTCCCAGAGTGCCTGAAAGACTTTCCAAACAGGAGGGAACAGAACATAACTTTACATACTTGGCTAAGCTACACATTAAAAACAACCTCCTGCAGAGAAGAACTCTATAAACTACTGTAAAAACCTCAGAAAATGGTTTGGAGACATTTATATTCATGCATGTTTTGTAAAAGTATATCTGTGTTTGCTCTCCCTTAAAATCTGCACAAACTTTTCACTCTATACCCTCATTTCAAATTCTAATTCCCCGATTTGGGAAAAAAGCTGCTGATAGTTGTTGGTGTTTTTCATCCAAAGGTCATGATACTACAGTTTAAATCATGATTTTTTTTTTGAACAGGCATGAATAATTAAAAGTCCTTTGTCTTCTCGCCACGTGTTCTCCTTCTTTTCTGGTGCCGAGCACAGTCAGAAACTATTATTAGCCTGAATTTAAGCGGCCCGTGTCCTCGGCTCTGAGCAGTGGGCACCGAGCTCCTGCATTGAGTTTGACAGCCTTCACACAATATTGTGCAAGGGCGATCCCTTAGCTTCTCATGCTGCTTAAATGTAATATGGCAGATGGATAGTATTTGCAGGGAGAGCGGGGGTCTCACCCTCCCTCTCACTCTCTTTTTTCTTTTTTTTTTTTTCTTTCGCCGTCTCTTGCCAGTACCTCAGACATTTCAAGGGGGAGAAATATGTATCAAATTAACTCTTAGCAACAGGGCCTCCCAGCTCCCTGCCCTTGTCTTTTCAGCAATCAGTGCTTTGTTATTTTAGTCTTTCAACCAAAACCAAACTGGATTCAATGGCTTCGCCAATTACCTGTAATTTTCCAACCTGGTGCGCTAGCTTTCACCGGAGCGGCTGCGAACAGTGAAAGATTGTCTCCTCAGCTCCTCATTTTGGTGTTTGGAGTTAAGTGCTGTAATTCATTTACATCCACAGAGTGGCACATTTGGAAATGTTCACTTCCCAGCAGTGAGGGGGAACGTCTGCGGAGATTTGGTTTCTGTCCGCACACAACCTCTGTGTCACTGAAACCAGAAACCCCTACTCGGCGTCGACACTCTGACACTGAACCTCTGCTTTATACATCTGACCCATATATTAATACGTCCTTTCCAGCCAACTCTGAAGAGACAGCTCTGCAGCCCAGACATCTGTTTTCACATTGCAGGTTTTTATTCCGTTTTTCCATCCACCCCCCAACACACACGCACACACACGCACACACACACACACATAAACTCCCCCCTCATCCAGCTCTCTAATCGTGTTAGAAACTACAGGAGCTCAACTTGACTCCAAAAGTGGATATGTGTGTTTTTGTGTGCGTCGGAGTGATGTTTCCCCTTCAGAGGTACTGAAGGAGAGAGAACTGCTCGCACTAAAATGCTAATTAAGTGCAGTGTGGCACACAAGGACACTTGAGAGTGTATGCATTAGCAAATTTTAACTCCCTGCAAACCAAACAGTTTGTTCTGGGCTAATCTCCCACTGATGGAGGCAAGAACAACAGTAGGAACCGGGGGAGAGCAGAAATATAGACTAGCTTGGGAGAATAAAGAGACAGAGAGGCATGGTTTTCTTTTTCATTACCGAGATAACACAGTTTTAGGAGAAGAAAGCCTCTCCTCTGGCAGGGTTTTTTCTTTTTTTCGTTTCATCTCCACACGGAGGTAACATATGGTATCTGTAAGGGAGAGTCAGATTGCGCTATGCGGTGAATTATTTTGTGGATTAGTATTGGCATTTAAATGCTCTTGGCTCTAAATCTTGTCTGTTTTAGATCTTAAGTACATTCCTTGGCATCCCCTGCTCTCCCCGCTCAGGCTGGCCTCTTCCCCCAGCCAACACATTTTTGTAACCGTGGAGCTTAACAGGAGAGCAAAAGGCAGCCATTTAAAAAAGACCCTGAAGCTGATCTCAAATTACTTTTAGTGAGATACAGCTCGAATCAGACCGATTCTTCCAACGTTGCGATGCCAACAAACCCTTAACCTCCAAGTCGGGGTTAAAAAGCTATTTTTTCTGTCGTTACTTTACAGAGTGGAGGCGTCTGAGGTTAATGTAATTACAGTCCCTGATGGTTGTACAAATTGCAGGCTGGTACTGTGACACACGCTCCCCTCAAGTGTGCTGTGGTTGGCTCTAATGCCGTGTTTTATCCCCGCTCATTAAGCAGGCCTTGACCAGGTATAGCTGGTTATCGCCTCAACAAACCGAAGCCATCCATATTTCAGGAGGAAGACCTTCACGGCATCGAGGAAACAAATCCTGTAGCTGAAAATCTGGTGATATTTAAACCAGAGAAACGTTTGAGGAATAAATACTGCAGGAGTTTGTAAGTGATGTCTTTGCCCAGTTGTTAAATCCAGCGTTTGTGGCACATTTATGGTACCCCAGAGATCCCGGCTGACATGATAACCCCCTCTTCCCTCATCTCTGAGCGGCCTTTAAAAGCCCCATCCCTCTGTTTCCAGTAGAGTTGGCCTCCCTCCAGCTCCGTCAGAAGAAGTGGATGAATTCCTAGATGTCTGATAAGCTTCAGCAGAACATGATTCTTAATGGAAAGAGAAGAAGAAGAAGAAGAAGCAGATGCTATCAGCGCGCTTGAATTGCCTCGCAGTCAGATCAAACATCTTAAAAGTGCTGGGAATGCTGAATCATGTCACGAGGCTGTTACACATTTATCTCCTTTTTTTTTTTTTTTTTGCTTTTAATTGAACTCGTTTCTAAATGAAACCAACTGGCCCTTTCAATGCAAACAAAACATCATTAGCATTGTGAAAATCCCAGCTGCTTTCGAGCTCTTTCTCTGCTCATTTTCCTTTGAAATGAAAAGCCTTCAAATGAGCTCTTTTCATCCTTGTAATTTTTTTCCGCCACTCAAGGCACTTTGTGACACCATTAATCACTTACCTCGGTTTGTTTGTGCTCTTTCTTCCTCCTGTTTATCGAGCCACAGACTGCCTCCCCTCCTCCTCCTCCTGAGCCATACATACCACCCCCCCCAGCCCTCGTCATGTGTGGAGGTCTTGTTTGTCCCTGTGTGTTTGTGTGTGTGTAAAACAGCAGGAACCTCCAGGAATCGGGGAGTAAAATACATCTCGCAACACTGGCGTAGTGTGCCAGAGGTGTCTTGATGGCGATGGAGTCACACTGAGCTAATGAAGCTCCAAACCTCGGCTATCGATCCACCTCGCGATGGTGCTTTACAGAGATAACTGAGGAGGAGAGCAGTGTGTGGCCTCACGCGCTGCTCTGATCTGTGTGACATCTAATTCTGTGTAATGAACCCTGTGCAGCAGAGAGCATGATGGGGGGCTGTCTATGGTAATGACAGGGATGGCATGGCCCGGGCAGCTTTTGAAAAGCTTTAAAATACTGCTGGTTAGCTCGCTGAGCTCTCCAGACAACAAGGGCTTCATCAGAGGAACAAACTGCTCAGTGGAGAAACTTGAAACAAAGACACTTTACAGAATGATGTACATGCTTTATTTTCAGTTACTCCTTTTCTTTTTAAAGCTGAAGAGCTTCTTTGTAGCTTTAGCTTCTATGCTATTATACCATTGTTACTTTTCATCAACATGCCTCCATTAGAATACGGTAAAAGAGATACCTTACAGTGAACTGTCATGTCATATGCAACCAAGGTCACAAGCAGTCACTTTGCCATTTCCTTTTGAAGATAATTGTAAACAGTAAGGTTTAGTTATTATGAATTGGCGGTTGTTTATTTGATTTCTCATTCATTTGGCCTTGTGTTACTTATTTACTGAAAAAACTGAAATCTTATCAAGTGATTTTGTCTTATTTTCAGTAGAAAATGTCTTTTTAGATTTTATATGAGCCACAATCACCCGACAAGTCTAGTATATTTGTCTTATTTCAAGTTATTGAAAGACTAAATGAGGTCTGAGTTGCTTCTAACAAGTAAAAAAAGAAATCTGCCAATGAAACAAGACAAAAATTACTTGTATTAAGACGTTATTCTAGTTTTAAGCTAATTTTCCACAACATTTCTCTTGTTCCATTGACATATTTTTTGGTATGATGGTGGTTTTGTGGTTTGGCTAGCTTTGTCTTCATAAACTGCAATGTGTCTTATTTATTTATTTAACCAGAAAGAGACTCGGTGAGATTAAAAACCTCTTTTCTAAGAGCATCCTGGCCAAAACAACAGCAAACTGGCTAAACTGTCATGTAAACACTCGACTGCAGCAGTGTGTCACCAGCACAGGCAGACGGAGAACCAGAAGCTAAGGGAGCTAGCTCTGCTAACTTTAGCTACACTCAACCCATTTTGTTTCCTCGCATGTTTAACCATGTGATGCTCAGGTCAGACTGCTTTAAGTTTTAATCAGTTAAAACAGTACAGTGACTTGATTTCACCTGAGGAAATCATCCTGAAAGCCAATGAGGTAATTCATAACCAGATACACAGCTGACGTGTCTTCCTTGCTTGTTTTCCAGTGTAGATTTAAAAAAAAAAACAGGTCAACAAAGTAAAATTTCCTTTTTTATTCTGTAATAAATCAAGGTTATCACATGTCTATTCTGTGATCAATTATATTAAATTACACATTTCCCTTAGGCTTGATAAAGTCTGTAGATACAAGCTATTGAAATTGTACAGTTGACTTGATTTTTTTTATTTGTGCAGTCAGACGATCAAAATATTAAATCAGATGAATCACAGAGTTTCTGTGGATATTAATCATGTTTCATTTTTCATGAGCAAACAGACTCAAGAAAAAAGGAAATGTTTTTGCACTTAACGTGTTAATGAAACACCTCTAACTCTTCATGTTCAAATGTTGGTGGAGCCCTGTACAGTATATCTTGAGAGGCAGCTTGCAAAACCTTTTTAAAACCATGTCCTATATGTAATTGTGTCAGTTTGTCTGAGGTAGACTTACTGAAGTACCAAAGCAGAAAACTCCTTTCTGCAGTGTGCATAATACATTATGTCGGCCAACTAGTCTTTTTTAATGTTTTTTTTTTTTTTTTTTTTTTGTACTAAAGTCTACGTGGACAAACTGCCCCATTAATTGAGTTAAAATTTTAATCAGATTAATCATAATGATAGGATTAATCTGATTAATGCTTTAATTTGACAGCCTTATCATTTTGTTCTTTTCACAACAGCCGAGAGCAGCTAAACAAAAACAAGTTACCCTGGTAAACATGGTCCAAACCATAGACTGCATAAAAAATAGTTGTAGTCTCTGTGACGTCACCCGTCTGTTTCTGAAATAGAGTTTTGAAGCATATCAGCTGGCGTGGCCATTTTGCAAATGGCGCAGGCTTTGATTTATTTGGAAAATGTCAGAAAAAATCCCCCTGTGCAGTGTGTGCTGATAGTAAAATGAGCGATTCAGGTGGGAGGAGTTTTTTTAACCGGACCGTAAATATTTTTATTTCTGCTGTGAAAACAGCTTGTTTTGGCTTGGTGTGTATGTGACTTCAGGTACTTCCAGAGCCAGCCTCAAGTGGACACTGGAGAAACAGCAGGTTTTAGGACTTCAGTATTGTCTCATATTCTGAGACCAGAGGTTGCTGCTTGGTCCAAACCCATGCTTCACATTGAGGAAAACAAAACAACAACAGTCAAAAAATGAGCTTCTTCTGCTACAGAAGCACCTGCTGCTAAATGCGCCATCTCCTGAGCCATACAGCTGTGGTACCTGTCTCCATGAAGATCTCTTTTTGTCAGGCTGAAATGGTAGTTCTTTAAAGATTCACCATAAAAGCAGAGGTTTTGTTGCTGGCACATTTTTGGCTGCTAAAGTCAGTGCTTCACCCTCGTACCCTAATGAGATTCTTTGACTTTCAGAAGCAGCTCTGAAAGGACTGAGTAGGAATTCCTTCTGTTGACTTCTGTTTTGAGGCCTTGATTTTGCCATACCAGCTGTTGCCGTCCTGCGTTTGTGGAGTCAAAAGGAGGAGGATGATTCACATTGCTATGTCAAATATCAAGCCTAAGTTTACTAAGTTTACTAACTTCTACATCAGTGGGGACTACAATTTACAAAACTAACACTGTGCTTTGAAGATATGTGAAAGCTAACCTAAGAATCTTCAGAAAGGTTTACTGACATATTCAACCATACTAGCAGTGGCATCATTTTATAGCAATCTATAACACCAGGCTTCTTTTTACAACTACTGGTGTCATCCTGCTGGCTGTTAAATAAAACGAAGGTTTCAAACCCTGGACCACATCTTCTTATTAAATAAAGCTATCAGTTTGGGAAAATTTGGCTATTTTATTATCTCATTATGAATTGCTCAAGCGAGAAAAATCACCTTTTAATTTCCCCAACAGATTCGGTGCAACTTAACTATCTGACCAATTTCACTTCCCTGCTAGTTTTTGTTCCATCTCCTCAATACTCAAAAAGTCCTGAGGGAAATATCTGGCTCTTTAGCTGCTAAACGCTTCACTATGTTCTCCAGGTAGTCCCTACCCGAGTCCGTCTGTTGCTGGGTTTGCTGAGCAGGTAAAGAACAGTGGGATTATCAGAGCTTTCTTACTGGAAACAGCTGCGTCCTCCGTCTGGAATGAAGTCTAATAGGGAGCTGAACCAAAACAGTCAAGTTTTTGCTGTTAAGCTAAAAAATGAGGGGATGGATGCTAAAAGCTGCTTACAGGGGCGCTGAAGAGGGCTCTTTTTAACCAGCCTGTTTTCATAGCAGACAGTCATTTGAGTTTTTTTTTATCTCAGATGCTGATAAGATCTACTTTAAGGAGGTTTTAGGACTGTAAAACCCTCCTGAGAGAAACCTGTGATTTCTGGCTGTATAAATAAACTTGATTAAGATCTGGGGATTTGATTGCAGTGGCCATAATTACTCTCTTCACTGAAGTGGTGATGTGTTAAATTCCCTCCATCATTCCTGAGTAATAGAAAGTGTCAAACAAAAACCATCATGACACAGTGCTTGGATCACTCCCCCTTATCCCTGCTGATTTAAAATAGACCTGCTTTAAAAAACACACACACACACACCACCTTCCTTTTCCATGACCACCTCTGCTGCTGGTGCAAATGAAAATGCCCTTCTCAAAATAGATCATTTTTATCCTTCAGATGTCCACTTTTATTTTAAGCCCGCTGACACCGTGCCATCCATCACAGCCTGCGCTTTCAGATGTGAGCAGCCTCGGGGAAAACACTGATACAATGCAGGGAAAGTGTGATAGCGTGCTGCTGCTGCTGTGTAGCTCAGGGACCTCTATGGTTAGATTACCACTAATTTCATCTCAGAGTAGCATTTAGACATTTTCTTTGTGTGAGTAAAGTGGAAGTCGTTCCTCTTTTTAGGGTAAACATTGAAAATGGATACCCTGCCTTTCCAACTCTTCCCTCAAATTACCACTTGACACGGCCAAAACATCGCTCCGCATCATTGTCTGCCAGGAAAAAGCATCTCTGAATGCTTTATTGAATGTTTTGGCTGGCTGGAAATTGTACCAAGTGTACCCAGCGCTTTGATCATCTTGACCTGGAAAGGCGATAGTCACCCCACTTCACAGAACTCCCTGACACCTGGGAAACTGGATCTGCTATTCTTGATACGTGATCCGCACCGCAGCACTAAAGACTTAACTTCTCCTGTTTCGTAGACAGCAGGGACCACTGATGGGAACTGGAATTTCACATGGCTCAGACTGAAGCTTTTCCCCCACCGACAGGCCGCTGGACCAGTCCCAACATTTGGTTCTTGGTGGAAAAATGAGCAGAGATTTTTATGAAAGGGATTCCTGCATCATTACTTTGACTTCAGACTCAGAGATGCTGAGGGAAGGTTTCGTCCTTCATATGAAGAAGATTTTATGAATCTGTTATTAAGAAAACTGATTCAGCAGTGGATGTTTTGTTGTGGTAGTGTTGAGAGTCATGTTTGGATTTGTTAGAGGCTGTCCCTGAGGGGTTTTGTGTATGTGCAGACTTAACATCATAGATACACTTTGGTGGCATCAAAAAACAAACTGCTGGAGAAAAACAGCAGAAGATTCTTCCTCACAGCACGTCCTATACACACCTGATCAAAAATTAAAGACTAGATAAAAAAACTGCACAAATTTACATTTTGTTGTTATCAAAAATTTGCTCATTAATTTTTAATTTGCTTATTTTCACAACTTGAAGCTCTAAAGATTTAACCGTGCAACATGTAAATGTGTGCAATTATTCAACTGGCCTCAAAATTTGGATCAGCTGTGTATTAATTAGGTGCAACCTTATTTGAGGCAGTCATATTCTTAAAGGGTAACCTTGATCAGGCTCCCTTAGTAAGGTTTTTTCATATTTGATTAAAGCTCCCGTGAGAAACTTCAGTTAGTTTAGTTTTGGCGCCCCCTGTGGACAAAATGGTGCATCTGTTACCTGTTTGCTGATCAGTTTTTGTGTATGTGTGAGTGGGAATCTAATAGGGAGGTTTTAGTTTATGTTGGTATTGGTGCCCCCTGTAGACAGAGTGGGAGCTTTAATTTTTGCTGAGTTGGTTCTCTATGGGTGAAAAAAAGGCAGAAAGACATTTTTTTTTTGTCTTTTGAAGACTATAATTTAAAAAAAGAATATTGAGTTTCTTATTTAGAATTGTTAAGAGGGATACGCATGATTTCCAATAAGTGGATTAGCAATTTAAGCTAAAAGCTATTTAAGCTATTTAAATTAAAATTCCAACAAGCTGACTAATGAAGCACAATTTATTTAACACAACTAGACACAGTATCACAGAGTAAATTAGTGAATAATATCAATGAGTTGGCAGATTGTAGCTAATGTTAGCAGAGCTAGCCTCCCTGTACATTAGCCTCCATACAGGTTTTTTTTTTTTTTTTGTGATCAACTTTTTATTGAAATTTAACAATTTGACAAAAACAGAAAAAAAGGAGGACAAGCAAAAAGTTACAAAAAATAAAAGTCACAGAGCTTGGGTGCATAAATGTCCGTGTATCATAACACATATGTAAAAGTCCATCATCAGATCCATTGGAACCAAGAATGAATAGGAAGGGACCCAGCGTCCAAAACCCCATGCCCAACAGTGTCCATTACTAGCCACCATACAGTTGAATTAACCAAAAACAGACTTCATACATTTCCAAAAATGATCAAAATGCCCCAAACTGCATCATGACACAAGCAGCCTCCTATTATCTGGGATTGTTCACGACCATAATTAGTCGAAACGTTAACGCCGACACAACACATGCCAGTTTCTGTGTCAACAAGTTTGGGTATATACAAGGTGGACATTGCAGACAAAGAGGCCGTTCACACAACAAGGGTTTTGGGACGAAACGCAAAGGTATTATTGTGTTTTGGCCTCTTCTACCCCGAAATGGCATTTTAGCTGACCTAAAACGGGAACTCCAGACTGGAATTTTTCTAAAATACTGCAACCATCGTTGCCATGTAAACAGCAAGCCAAAGTTTTTTGTCCTACTCCGCTTTGCGTGTTAAACTTTTATCATGGCAACTTAAACTGCCATGTGCGAATGGGATAACACCGACGCTGAAAATGGCGGCTTACCATGTTGTGCTTGTGCTGCTCAACCTGCATTATCTTCTGACTGTCTTTCAACAAAATGCTCATCTGTTGCTCCACTTCTGCAATCAGGAAAGACGCCCTCATTTTATATGCTAGATGATCAGCACACTTATACTTCAGTGGGGGGCTACCACAAGACTCTACAGTTATATCGCCAACTACAGGCCTGGCATGCATACTACTACTACCACAGCAGTCCCTCAGCGTTTCTGTGTAAACACAGGATCTTTTCACTGCATCTTTTGCATTTTTTTGGTAAAATATTGACGTGTTAATGGAGCCAAAAGCTGTAAACTTACTTTTTATGACACCTACCCCACAGCAACAGTTATAGACATACAAAAAAATGCATAAAAATGGAGTCCTGTTGATTAGTGTGCTGCTGAATCATACAGAAGCATTGGGATCAATTTCAGTTGATGTCATAACCAACTAAAAACTCCTCACAGGAGCTTTAATATTGATTCACAGTGTACCTGTTATGGTGTTTGACCTACTTTAAGTCTGTTTTGGAGTGACTTCCTGTGATTGACAGGTTGCCACCAGATGTAGCTGTTCATGACCATCCTGACATCATATTGTGGTCATTTTGATAACAAAAAAAAAAAACAAGATGGCATTAAGGCCTTCTTTGATGAAATCCCTTACAAACATGTGATCCTTTGACCATCCAGGGTTTATTTAAATCATATCTTAGTATCTCATTGAAATAACTGTAAGGACTGAGTTTGTATCGCAGCTCTGTGCGATGTAACACGATGGTGGTGGCACTTGAAGTGAGTGAGGCTGGGAGTAAATTACACAGAGCCAGTGTGTGATTAGAGAGGCCGTGCCATGGCTTTTAAAGTTCACCGCCTCTCAGGATATTTGATCGAGCCGCCGGCCTTTGATCAGCGTTAACGTTACGGTAACCACGACAGTTTATTTCCAACGACCAAAAAAAGACCATTTGTGTCAGAAAACAATCTCCCCTACCTCTGACACGTTGGCACACCGCGAAAGAAAAATGTCAGGGTCAGTGATGGGCCATTAGCTCAGAGTGAGGAGCTTTTGTGCTCCCAGGGCCATTTAAAACACCTTCTTAGTCCTGGACAGATGGTACCGTGACACAGCAGCCACAGGCGCTGACCTGGGACTTAACTTAAAGACGTTTCCAAAAAACCACAGGACACGCAGGACTGCAGAGGAGGAGTGAGTCTGCCTGGAGAGCAGATGACAGCATGAATATGTAATAAAGAGTTCACCTGCGTAGCACGGTTGTATTGTAATGCCTTGTTCATTTAATTGACTACAAAGTCACCCTCCATTCACTGGATTCATAGCCTTTTCTTTTTCATAGAGGTCGCTCCTCTGCTGCTTCAAATGTCATCGTGCTTTAATGGGAACTGCACTGAAGCCCACAATGGAAGCTTTTCAGCCAGATTAAATGTATCACTGTGCTGAAACTTTCCTTTCCTCTCTCCCCCTTTGCCCCTATTGTGACACAGTGGTTTTACAGAGCAGCTTGTTGCTGAAAAACAAGGTTAAGAAGATCAGTATCAAAGGAGGAGTGTTTTGTGTGGCTTGCAGGAGAGTCTCGCTTCAGGTTTCCACCTGAAACACAAAGGTGTTTTCTTACCTGATTTGTATTCATTCACACAATGAGTGGACCTGCCTCTCTTGTTTCCAAGTAAGGAGAGTCCAGACGAGACTTTTGTTCGCCCTATCATCGGATACGTGCATGTTGCTTCCTCCAGTACGAGCCTTGGAGCGCAGCCACAAGCTTTGTCCTAGATGGATTTTTTCCTGCCCTTTTTCCTCTGCTTTGTTCCTCTGTGTATGTTCTCAGAAACCATTTCAGATAAATGTTCAGCACTACAGCATCTCTTTTTTTATTTTGGCTCCTGTGTTATTTCAATAGAACCAAGTTTTGTCACACTAAAATTGCCTTGTCAGACTCCAGCACCCACAAATTAGCAGTTTCAAGTGTTTGAGCTTCAGGCCACTATAACTAAGTCTATTCTGGCTTACGTTGTGTTGTCAAAACTGGGATAATGCTGGTGGACAGGAGCTGCTGTGCAGATTAAATTGTTTGATTCTGAAAAAAAAGGTGACCCAAAGTAATCAGAATTTTTGTTTTTTAGGGGTTCTTCCTCACCGTGTCCCCGGAGTCCATCCTGAAAGTGGCGAAGCACGCTTCAGCTAACAACAAGATCTTCTGCATGAATCTCTCTGCGCCTTTCATCAGCCAGTTCTTTAAAGAGCCCTTGATGCAGGTCATGCCCTACGTCGACATCTTGTTTGGCAACGAGACGGTAAGTGAAATGAGACATCTGTTCTGGCCTCTTTGGACCAGATAGCAGCTAGCTAACTCAATGCATTGATAAAAATGTCTCTGATGCATTCTCCCTGTGTAGGATTGTTTCTTTTTAAACAGGGGTCAAAATATTACACCTTAAGTTGTGTTGCTGTTCATTTTTTAAAACCTGATAGTTTGAATGCCAGGCCATGAGCCAGGAAACGGAACCATGGGAATGTCTGATTCTGCACAAAAAAATTTTGACTCTTTGTTTGTTTTGAGTCATCATAGCAGTGTCACTCTGTGGTCGATACATCCGTCCAAGTTAGTCAAAAAAGGAATCGAAGATGGTCAATATGCCAAACCCATTCACAGCCAGAATCAGTATAGTTGGTGTTGTTCTACCCCAATCCCCTGAGATGGGACACTGTGTCAAATATTGATAACAACAATAATGGATTTTAAACCATTGAAAGTATGAAATTATATAAAAATGATGCAAAGACAAAACATCAAATGCTAAGTGTTAACATGTTACAGAAAAGTTACGTCAAGAGCATGTTTCTGTTGTGCTGAATCATCTCTTTTGCTAACAACACTCTGAACTGAGGAGTCTATGGAGGACCAAAACTGCCAAATAAAAAAAAATAAATGAATAAATATATAAAAATTATATATATATATATATATATATATATATATATATATATATATATATATATATATATATATATATATATATATATATATATATATATATATATATTATATATATATATATATATATATATATATATATATATATATATGTATATATATATATATATGTATATATATATATGTATATATATATATGTATATATATATATATATATATATATATATATATATATATATATATATATATATATATATATATATATATATATATATATATATAATTTATATATAATTGCTAATAATTATAATTATATATAATTAATTTTCTACCAGGTGTATTTATTTTCCAAAGTTTGATCACAGCCCATCTGCAGTGACTGGGGAGAGATAGTTTTTGACCTATACTGCAGCCAGCCACCAGGGGGAGCAGTTTTTATGGGAACCTCACTCCGAGCTGTCAATTTTTTTTACAGCCTGTGTTTTTTCCTGGTTCAGGTTTTCATATTTGTTGTGTGATGATGCTCCAAATTTAATCAAGCCAGTTAAACACCCAGACTCTTCTTCTACAGAGCCATGCTGTTATGATACATGCAAACTAAAATATTGCCTGAATTTTTTTATTTATTTATTTTTTTTTTTATGATAGGTCTTGCCTAAAAATGTTTTGTCTGGATTGAAGCATATGTTGCCCTAAACCATGTATATATTGTTTGAACCAACATTTTTGTGAATTTCCATTTAAAAAAAAAAAAACCTTTAAAGTCAGAGTTTTACAAATTCCTGAAAGTTTGCAAAAATTTGTGAAATTTGCAAATGAGCATGAAAGGTGTGTTAAAAGCAGATCAAGAGCCAGTTTCAGTTTAATTGTGTGAATATTTTCCATTATTGAACCAGTGTATTTAAAGCCAGCTGGAGCTGCAGTGTGTGCCCTCCGAGTGCTTTATAGTTTAACACCACATCCCCTCACCTTGAGCAAAATCAAAATGCCATGTCCACTGTTTCATTCCACTCATTGCTCTCATTTCTCTTCAGTGCCCATTTAACTTCCCACTTATCACTGTCCCATAAAGAGATGAATAGGAATTAGCCCAGTAATCATTCATCTCAATCACGTCACCATTTCATGCCGCTTGATCCATCGATTTTTCCCCCGCCCTGTGGAAGTGAGTAGCCAGCTGGAGGTCAAGCTGTGGTCATGGACCGTGGTGCTGCTGGGAAGTATCCTCTAACAGGCCAGATGAGCTTGACTCGGAGGCAGTGCCTGGACAAACAGCACCTATGGCGGGGGTGGAGGCAGAGAGCGGACTGGGCTGGCTCCCTGCTGCTAAAGCTACTAAACAGAGCCCTGTCTCCAGGTTTAAAGATGGGGTCCACAGACCAGGACACAACTGGAAGGAACTGCTCAGCATCTGAGGATTTATTGCTGTTGCTGACTTCAGCTTTTTTCCCTCCTTTCTTTCCTCTCCCGACATAAAACCTCTTTTTACATATGCACCCCTCTCTCTCTGGCTCTCTAATTGCTGTGAGGAACGATTCTGTCTCCTAAACCTCGGTGTACATTTTGCAAGCCTTATGTATTTTCGGGTGGGTGGTACTGTAACTGTTTGCTTAAGAAGTTTGCTCACACCTCCAGTCATTACAGTTTAATGACTCCAGATAATTGCAATGCATGTTTGTTGAAGGAGATTATCTTTTCAGAGTCTCTGTCAGGGCTTGCTCTGCGGATTTGAACCCCGCCAAAATAAGAGATTCAGTGGGAAACAGAGCAGATATTCACTGGCTCAGCTGCCTCAAGCAGTGAGGTCTTCCAGGGTCTATATAGGACTAATGCCTGTCCAGAGTGTTTTGACTCCTTTTGGCCTTCCTCTGTGCTGGCTGCTGGGAGGAGGGCGCGGGGAATGACTGCTCATACAGTCGAGCCCTGGACCTCCCATTGTGCACAAGCCAGACAAGGTTGGCGGTCATGCAGCGGTGCATGGTGAGTGACAGGCAACAGGGCTGCCTCGCCTACGCTCACCCATCCAACACCCCCCCTCCTCTTCCCCTCGGCCGTCCTCTCACCCTAACTTCCATCCCCCAAAGTGATGGATCAGCCTCCGCCCGCGATGCTTTCATAACAAGTCAGTGACAGTCAGGATCATGCAGACTGACTCCTATAGCCTTGCAGAAAGAGCCATAAGGGAAGGCTAATGTGTCTGCCTGTCTCTGCCTTCCTCTCCCACACTCACTGAGTCACGATACACAGCCACACACACTTGGGGAAAAATATGTTTTAAAGCAGCTCTCATGCTTTTAAAGTGACTAATAATAATTTTAGGCGAGATTGAAGTGTTTCAGAATGGAGTGCTGCGTTATTTGCCAGGACTCGGATCTTGTTTCAGTGGAATCATAATTCCCTTTTGATCGTTCGGAACTCCAAAACAACACCACCGACTCGGAGAAAATGTCAATAGCCTCTTCTTCCTGCCTTGTTTTCGCCTGCCTCTGGTGTCAAAGCGTTTCCGACTGAGTCTGCCCTTACTGCTGTAACTCGATCCTGCTGGTACTTGTTTGAAACCTGGCATCAGCAGGCCCTCCTCGTTCTATCTGTAGCCTCGTACTTATATAACAGTCTCCCATCCATCCTGTAATTACTGCCTTTTTGGGGCATAGTGTAGTGTCTGTTCCTTTAGGACGGGGAGTACGGGGGGGCTAACGACGCCGTTTCTTGGTCGCTAGGCCCTCTGAGATGGAGACACATAGACATCAGACACTACTTCACTTAATTGGCAAACATGTCGTGTGATAACCTGGGAACAGCGCGGGCCTTAATTGAGTCCTCCTGTGCTGTCCTCCTCTGACTACCTGACATGGAACCCAGGGCATTACATTTCCCTTCGTTTAATGGCTGCAGTTAATTAGGCCCGAATGAGGGAATCATTACCGCTGGAAAAACCACATGCCAGTGGATTCACCGATAAAATTAGCCACAATTTGCTTTTGCTATTTGAGCATAAGAGATAAAACCACACAATAGAGGGAAAGGATTGGACCATTACTGGCAGATTTGTATTGTGGAATATTAGACGTATCATAGACAAATGGAACGATTAATCAGGGATGAATTAATCACCCTGACTGATGTTTTTTTAAAGCCAGGATTCATGCCTCTCTCAATTTAGATCCTTTAATGTGTGCTTTTTATCTGTACAATTGTGCTCGCTTATTAAACGGGTGCAGCACATCAGCAGCTTAATATTTTTTTTCACCCCACAGTCAATACTGAACAACTGGTTTGCTTCTTTGCCGTTAGAGAGCAACTTGCAGGTTAAATTTTTTACAGCATGAGACGGAGCTTTGTCAGAGAAAGGCTGTTGAAAAAGTTCTTCATTGATTTCTCGTGTTTTACAAGTTATCAGAGCAATAATTTAGAGGATAAAGCGGCGGCTTTCAGTGCAACTACTGAAACCAGTCTATTTTTACTGATGCATAATATTTATTATTACTAACTTTGGGGGGGTGTCTCAGTGGGTGACCAGGGTTTAAATCCAACCTGCAGCCTCTCTCCTCTCCTGCATGTCACTCCCCACTCTCACCTTTTTTAACTACTTTATCCACTCCCCCATCCTCTCTGATTGAAGGCACAAAAGCCTGAAAAAAATAACTCAAGGAAATTAAAAAAAAAAAAAAAAAAAGAAAGAAAACCTGCAGTTCCTCAAATGTCCACTGGCTAGCCAAAAGCAAATGAGGTCCAACTATGACGGCTAAATTAAACTAGATTGGAGCCTTAACCAGCTGATATTTGTCTCAGTTAGCCATATTTTATAATGCATCATTAAGATGATAGACAGGCTAAGAGTTCAACAAACTTTTCCAAAACAAGGGGGATAAAAGTTCTCCTTGGCTCCACCTTCTGATTAACATTTTGGGCTATAATGTCACCAACTAGTTTTATTAAAGTCAATGGTGGCACCATGAAACAAAGTGCCATTAAATAAAACAAAAGAAAACAAAAACAAATTAACAACGAACAAATGTGGCTTTTGATCTGCTTTTAACAAACTTTTCATGCTCATTTGCAAATTTCACAAATTGTTACAAACTTTCAGGAATTTGTAAAACTCTGACTTTCAAGGTTTTTTTTTTAATGGAACGTCACAAAAAATGTTAGTATTTTAAAAGAATCTGTCCAAAACCGAAAGAGGAGATTAATGACACTAAATGACTGTGATTCTCAGGGCCCCAGACAGCACTCCATAAAAACAGACATGACTCTGCAGTGGAAATCACAGCATGGGCTCAAAATAATCATAACGAAAAAAAAATCACAAACAAAGAAAACCATCAACAAAGTGTCACTGCAGCAAAGATGCAGTTTAACTCTTTTTGGAAATCATGGATGTTGTATCCTTTAATTCAAAGAAGGGGAAATCTTCTGGCTTAATCTCAGCGCAGTGATTGTTATCAGCAAACCTAAGTGTCTTTGAAATAGCTTGTTCACACATTAATCTATTTCTTCTGTGTCTCATTATTGGGCTTCCTCAAATTTTCATTTATGTATTATATTGTGCATGACGGCTAAATTAACTACACTTGAGCCTTAAACAGCTGATATTTGTCTCAGTTAGCCATATTTTATAATGCATCATTAAGATGATAGACAGGCTTAAAGTTTAACAAACATTTCCACAACAAGGGAGATAAAAGGCCTCCTTGGCTCCACCTTTTTATCAAAATTTGGTCTACAATGTCACCAACTATTTTCATTAAAGTCAGTGGTGGCACCATGAAACATCGTGCCATTAAAGAAAACAAGACAAAACAAAAACACATAAGCTGGTACTTAGCCATTAGCTGCTGTGAAGGATTGATATGAAAACTCCCAGCCTCTACTCATATATCCTTTTATGTATGATAACTACTTTCGGAAAGCCAAAATAAGCCCCAATGCAATGTTTGTAATTAGAAAAGTTTATTCGACTAAATAATAAAACATTGTCACACTTGGTTGTTGGCACATAACTTATCAGTCAGCTTAAACAATATAAATATTTTTAATAATGTATGCCTGAAATGTTGGTAACTAAGCTGTAGCGCAGCCCCCTACCACTAGCTGGGGCTGTAGCTCCAGTTAAAGACTGTAATGCTCTACTACCTGGATGTAAACAAGTACAGATGACAGATGGTTGTATTTTGATTTAGGGGATGGAGATTAAGTTTTATATGATTCATGGCGTAACCAGCACAGGGATGTGGACGCAAACATGCCAATGTGAGAGTTAGAACACTGGCACTACCAGCGATTAGCTGTGCTAATCTTAGCCACACTTGACCAACCAATTTGGGTCGAATGTTTTCCTGGTGCTAGTCTACTTGTTGAGATTTGATTTTTTGTTTAAAGAGCTAGTTACGTAGCTTATTTTGAGCCCTGACATGGTTTAAACAGGGATACTGCTAGCTAATCCTAGTTACCTGCCATGTCACCTGAAGTTTTTTTTTCCTGTGGTGGTCATTTCTCTCAACCCTGGTCTGGTCCTGGTCTCTGTGACATCCCACAAGCTCATAGTCATAAGCTTGTAGTCTGTCATGTGCTAATTATGGAACGCCTTTCCCTTTATATTGGCAACACTGGCATTTCAATGCATATTTATAGATGTTGAACATAACTGTAACTTGCAGGCCCCTACAATCTGTTTTCAGAAGTCAGCATAGAGTATGAATTCATCTATTTCCTTTTGAATATATTTTCCCACTCATTTTTCAACGTATTTCTTCACTCTGATCTCATACCTGCAAGTTGCTCTCGCACATTATAAAGCACCTCCATGCTGAAGCCTTTAATGCTTTCCCCTCCTCGTCCAATGCAGCTCTGCTCTCAGAGGGAGCTTATTTTTATGGGTCCCAGCCCCGTCTTCCAACAGGAGACAGCCATTGTAATTGAATACTCAATAGGTGAGCCATTTAACAAAAGTGGAAATGGCATTCGGCTGTGTATTAATGTGCTTTGCCGAGGCGAAAAGGAGCCATCATTATTTCAATGTTCAAGCTGTTTTAAAAGAGCATTTAGCCCGCCGTCTCTCCAGGCCATGAGAGCAAAATGACACGAAATTTCTTCCTCCTCTGTACTTTGTGCCAATGTTCCTCCTCGCCTAATATTTTGTATGGTTATCTCGCTTATTTTCCCCAATCCATCCCTCAGCACCTCTGCCTGATCTAGGTGGAGGGATACAAGCAGCTCTACAGAAGGTTACTGTCATGAAAAGCCCCTCAGGCGTTTTGGCTCTCAGCCCTATTTTTCTCCATCTGCATGCAGTGTGTGTGGGGCGGCGGGGGCTCTAATGATTTTTCCAGGACAGGCTGAAGTGGGAGTGCAAGTATATATATAAATGTATGTGTGTGTTTGTGAGGATGGAAAGAAAAGTCAGGCGGAGGAGATACATGGACAACACGGCGTCATTTCTTAACATCTCTCCAGATTCGTCACTTGGCTTTGTTTGTTTGAAAGACTGCTTGGAAGCCTTATCTCTGTGGCGAGGCCTGTGGCTGTTTATCGCCTCTGTGACGTGTGCGTTACCCGGGAAGTGCGTGCTTTCTGCTGTCAGTATGTGAGCATGATGGCAGGTTCACTAAAGGCCCCTTAGGATATGAGGGGTGTTCTCTTCTGCAACGGAAGAAAAAATAGGAGCAAGAAGAATTTCCCCTTGACAGCTCACCCACAGCGGACTCCGAGGTGTACTGTTCAGGGGAAATATCCCGTCTCCCTGCTTAAAACAAAGAAACGCAAGAGCCAGATTAGCGTATTACTGGAACAGCTTTTCCTTTTAGGCTCTCCTCTCCCTCTCCTCCTGTCAGAGCTGTCTGCAGAGAACGGCAAAGAACATGAGACATTAACCTCCATGTGTTTATTCACAAGGCCCCACAGGCCAACTGGGAGGATGAACACAGAAGCATCTCGAAAGCAAGCGAAGCGGAACAATCACAACGTGTCATAGGAGGAAAAGACATGCAGTATTAGCCGCTGCTGCTCTCCTTTGTGTCTTCCACAACTGAATTTTAATTGAATGTGCTATTTCTGCGATGAGTCACATGCCTTCCGCTCAGTGCCAGAGTACACTGACCTTCAGTGTGACGTACAGTCAGCGAGTTGTGTGATGAGTCATAGCGCACATTAGCTCTGATGATGTGCTAAATGTAAAAAGCTGTCTTCTCTCATTTTGGTTTGTTTCACTTATTTTTTATTTGTCGCTGATTACTCGCTCAGTGGTTCAAAAATAGACTGGGAATCATTTTTAAGAAGAACATCTCCACCGCGTGTTTATTTTCTCTGACTTTTCTCCAATCGCTCATTAGTCAAACTGCTCACAGCTCACAGGCGTGACCTATGACAGGTTTCTACAGCAGGACTGTCTTGGCTTCCATTCTTTAATTACATCAGTGGTTTCCAATTTTCTGTTACACATGGGGTCAAAGTTCACACACATGCTTCATGCACCCACTTAACACCTATGATAACACGCAGTTCATCTCCACAAATCCATTCCACCCACAGGTGCACAAACCCACGACTGTCTCGCTTTAATGCACCAATGCTTATGATTTTACTGCACTTCAATACGAATTCACAAAATATGAATTAAATTACTTAATTATAAGTTCCCAGAATAAAGTATGGCTTAAAACAGAATGAAAGTGAGATTAAAGTGTTGAAACATTTGACATTAAATCCACCTATTGCACAGCTATCTGTAATCATTTCAGCCAGCGGAAGAGTTAATTTGATGTTTGAGTGTTACTGGTGGGTAAAAAAAGGAAGGAAGTAGGAAAGAGTGTACAATCAAATAAAATCTCTTTAGGCTGTGGCTGTTAAATTTCAAGATCAACGATTTCAAATTCTTAAAGTGGGGGTACTTAGCTTTTTTAAAGGCTTTATTATGTCCCTCTGGTGCCCCTGTAGTAGCTTTGCATGACTTATAGCTCACAATAAAATCTCTGTTTTTCCTCACACTGATGTTTTATCAAACTTATTTCAGCCTCTGCCTAAAACACATTATTTTAGCTATAAGCTTAAGGCCCCCTACTCTAAAAGCCCCCTTCTCTCTGATTGGCCAGCCCTTTGGAGCCTGTCAAACAGAGCTATGGGCAGACCTTGGTGTCTGAAGCCACCTCTCCATTGTGTCTTAAACCACTTAAGAGATGCTTATGTGATGACATCATTTCAGCAAGTCTCATTAAGATCTTCTGCTTTTTTTGTGTTGCACCAACCGGTTTTCAGACAGATTCAGAAATTTCTCAGACATGAATATGTTGTGTTTTGAAAATGTGCACAGGTATGGTACGAAGATCCAGCATTGTTGCATCATGGCCATGTTGAAAAAACGGGAAAGCATAATACCCCTCTTTAACTAGCACATGGTAATCATGGGTGTTTGACACATACCGGGTTAGCAGAAAGCTAACTCGCGTTGCTCTTTGTCCTGAGCTGCTCTCCAAGTGCCGGAAAGTAAGTGAAAGTCACCCTCGTTTTGGAAAAAGGTTTATCTGATTGGCGTTTTGTTGTTGTTTTTCTTCCTCCGTGCTAAGTCCATTACCCTAGCTACTCGGAATAGCTTCTTCCACTCGCTACCATCAACACGCATAGCCTCTTGCGCACTGGATGGGCTGTGATTGACCCAAAAACATCCCGATACAACCAAATCATCAACTTTGAGGCTGAGGAGGGGGTTGAGGTAGACACAGACACTGACACACATGTACAGGAGCCCAGAAGTAACAGCAACAGTCGAACCCTTCATGTGACTATCTCCATATGAAGATATTATATTGTTTCTATTTTCGCAAAATTTCGCAAAAAGACCCTGAAATTTCAAAATTACGGCATGAAAATGGGTCGCTTTTCCAGGTTCATACTACTGAATGAAGCCAGATTGAAGCCTCTGTGTAACGTATTGTCTACTGTCAGATGGAGACCTACCAACAACACATGAACAGGGTTACTCCTGGGACCAGCAAAGGAAGTCTTGGCTGGAAGTCGTTAAATGCTAACCATTAAGTACGAGGAGAACTGGAAAGTTGGGATTCACTTCCAGAGAGTTTTAAATAGCTTGATGGGAAGGTTCTGATGATGCCGTTTGTCATACTTGTATGAATGCTTCACAGTGGGTAAAAGTCCACAAGCTGTCTCACTAATGTTGTTTATGCACCAGTAGCTACCAGAAGTTTTCATTAAAATTAGCTTAAATTATCAGGTATAAGCTGGTCATTCCCACGTGAGGATTAAGTGTATTAAAAATGAGCAGTGGTGCATTTTATTGCTTTGGAATTCAATTTTTTATTCGTAAAAGAAAGCTTTTACTTTGTGTTTCCTCCTTAAGGTTCACACACAGAAAGATTGGGAAACCGTTTCAATCCAAGTCCAAATGAAGTGTCTCTTCAAGTCACTGCATCTGCTACAATTAAACCATCAGTCTTCCCTTGTGTGCATAAAAGCAGGGAGAGGATTCAGTACAGAAGAATAATGATCCCTCCAGCATTCCTCTGTTTTTCCTGGCCCGTCTGTTTGCGAGTCATGGTACTTTGGGAGCCAGCATGGCTCCACCAGAGGAGTCCGACTAACCACTGTAATTGTGTCGTGCCCAAGCCGCCTTCCCCAACCCTGGGATTGAACCATGAAATATTTGAAAATGTCGGGGTTAAGAGAGGGGGGTCTCTGGCAGTGCGATGTGAAATGTGAGACCATACAGCATCTTTAACAAGGAGGGCGGATAGAAAGCCAGCCAGCCTGCCCGCCGGTGGGGCAGCCGGGGCACACGGTGGAGTCCTCTGAAGGAGAATAATTATGGATGTAAGAGGAGATATTGCGCTGGGAGCAGATCAATAGTGCCCACGTTCTACTGGCGCTGAGGCCAGTGTATTTCTGTCACAGCAGGAGGGAGTGCAGGATATCAGCTCATTGCTCGGGGTCTCATAGAAGTTTGAATACCAATGGGCTTCCCAGATAGCCTTACAACCCACATGGCTGTCCTCCCCCCTAATTCACTGCTGTGCAGAGTCTGGACGCTCGCTTCCCCCCCTCTTCTCCAATCCTCTCATCCACACAGAGTTGGCGGGAGGACCGGCCTGGCCTTTGTCTGCTCATGATTGTGTTCCCACAGTCCAGGCTATACAGTCATGTTTTCCAGTGTGGTTTGGAGGATTCCCCTATTCCTGTCATGGTTGGAAGACTCTGAATAAGAAACTGACAAAAACACAATCAACAAGCACAATCTAACCAACCGTAACACATTAATTTGTCTCAAGCCAGGGATCATGAATTCTATGAGTTTAGCCTGGAAATGTCACGCCGCTCAATCTGCTTGTTTCACCCACTCGAACTGAACAAGATGCTTGTTTTTCATCATGCACTTTAGGTTCAATTCAGCCCAGTTTGCAAAGAATCTCTCTTTTAAAAACACTCAGTGCAGGATACTTTATGTCAAAACAAAGTACAGAAGCCTTTGAGGTCAAAACACACTTCAACAGATCAAAAGATTTCCATCAAGTTGATTGACGAATAAGCTGTAACTTAGAGCTAAATCCTGAAAAGTGCAAAAGTTTAAAGTACAATAAGCAGTGATTGACAAAAAACATAAAGACAGAATATTAAGAATGCAAAGGCTAGGATGGGTCTACTTCAAGGGTCTTAGAGTTTGGTCTTCTTGATCTGTATCATAAGTCCTTAGTCTATTTTAAGAAGGAAATTCAGTCATTAGAATGGCATACATTAACAATAATGCTTAATATTGGAATATTAATAAAAGACTAATACTAAATAGAAAAGACGCTTAAATTACCTAGAATAAGCTATGCACCAAAGTTCCAAAATTTAAAAGTTATATATACAAAAGCAAAGCTGTAAGAATTCATATTATGTATGATAGATATTGCTCAATTAGATTAGATGAGACTGTCTAAAGGACAAAAATGAGTTTGTGCTAAATGGCGTGATACTCAGAGGGATTTGTACAGTTTGATTACCACAGGTAGGACAGACTTCCTGTTGCATCCTGTGGTGCCTGTAGAGGACACAAACTGAATGTGTTCCTATATTCATCAACGACATTCTAGACCAGTGTGCCTCAAACTGTTTCAGACCAAGGACCACATATCCCAGCCAAAAAATAAAGATAATAATAATCATGCAAAGACCCCGTTCTGGCATCTCTGATCTGACACTGCTCTGTCACAGCACTGGAATAGATAGGTTTCCATTTAAGTCAATATGTCAACTCACACTGGTTTAGCTTTGTTGTGGTCGGGCTGCATCCCTGCTCCGGCAAGTTGCAGCAGATACACAACAATCCTACTTATGCTAGATGCTGGAGCTGTGACGCGTTAATTTACTATGGGACAGATCAAGAGTGACTGAAACTCAGAAACTACTGTAAAACCGTGCCAAAACTAGATGGCATTTAGCTTGACGACTACAACAAACCAGCATAAGGAGTGCCAGTTCATCATCGAGGGGGAAGTGCGGGAACTCCTTGGTCTTGTGACTCCAGCTATCTGGCTGTCCTGAACACGCAGCCAGTGTGTGTTGACTGGCACATGTAGCCAACACACAATGGAGCGTGTGTATTTCCGGCGTAAAACTCGTATCAGATCTTTCTCTCTTTCCCCATAGACCTCAACAGCATCATAAACATAGCAGCCAGTATCGTGCCTCAAATACATCAGATACGTCTACAGTCTTACTCCGTTCCGTTGCGTGTTGACTGCGTTTGTGAACTCACACTGGCTGTGAGTTCAGTCCAGCAAGCCACATGACTGACAAACAGCTGGAGTCATGAGAGAAGCCCCTACTCCATTGATAAGTCTCTCATTGTTCATGTTGGGCTGTAAAACCTCAAACCTGTTGACTCCTGGTCTGACTCCACCTGTTTTGTCCATTTGTTGATGTAGTCAAGCTAAATACCAACTGACCCTTCCACTCGATCTTCCCTACGCTGAATTTATGTGTCACAGCTCTGCGTCCGTCAAAAATAGGATGGCTGGGTATTACCTGTGACATGACGGACTGGCCACGCAGATGAACTGTAACAGAATGGATCCAGCGTAAGTTGATACATTGTCTTGAATGGAAACTTATCTGATCCGTCGCAGTGATGGAGCGGAGACGGACTGCAGATGCATCTGGTGTATTCAGCCATTATGAATAACACTGCTTATGTAGGTATAGGCAGACCACTAGGGGGGGGCACAGACCAACATTCAACACTGTTCTAGAAAACCATGTCACAACAGTGCCCCCTATGGGCCTGGAAGACTTTATTAGGGTGAATGTATTTTAAGCATTTTTTTCTTACAAAAGTTTCCTTGATTGTTGATTTTTTGACTGCATCTTTTTAAATTGTATTTGCAGGTTTATTCTGCTTTCTAAATGTTATTGTTGTTGCAATTTTAAAACCCTGGTGTATGTATTTTAAAACATGCCTCTCTTCTGAATGCGCAGCTTGCTTCTCCAGATGGAAACTTTTGAGCCTATACAGCACCATCAGCCATCTTTTGTAAGAAAGACAAAATAATAAGAACAAAAGTTGACTACTGGTGACATTCAGAAAGACAAAGAAATTCATAACAGACAAAGCAATAACGTTTGAATAAAATAAATAACTAAAAAGTGAAATCAATAAAATGAAAGTTGGTTGAAAAAAAACATCAAAACTGTGAAATGACTCACCAAGGATGTAGCTTTTGTAAAAGAATGTTAAAAACTCTGAGTCAGGTATCGACGTAAGCCAAATCAAAAGACAGCTCTTCAGTTACATTTCAAAAATTCATCACAGGAGTGGTTTTGGCTGTGTCTGCGTGACGGCTCCAACAGGTTAGCTGTGTGCATCATTGGGAAATCATTCACCCTCGTTGTTAAAGGCCCCCTGCCCTCCGTGCAGCTTTTTACCAGGCAAATGGCCATCTCATACCACATCAGCAGACAACATGTTGGACATCATCTCAATTTTTTTTTGCATGGGCAATTTATCCAGACAAAGCTCTCATGTCCCCTGTGCGCACAAATGGTTTGAATTACTCTGAGAGCCTTTTTTTCCCTGCGCCGGTTTTTCATTGTCTGAAGCGTGCGAGTCCCTCCAGAGCCGATCTTTGTTTCTCATTAGGGGGTAAATAGAGCAGGCCAAATGCTCATATGTTTATTATACACAGGAGGGCATGGTCACTGTTCTCGACAGCTCGGTGCAGGGGGAAAAAAAAGCAGTTTGCTTTTCCTGACCTTTTTGTTTGCAGCGCCTGCAACCACATGTCTGCAGAGTTTAGTGGATAACAAGCTGTGAGATACTGATGGATTGAAATGAAGTTTGGTTGGAAAGTTTGAATGCAGAATATTCACAAAGACGGAGACAAATCTAAATGTATCATTATCAACCCCAGGCAAAGCTGTGTGTCCGAAAACGTCAAGTATGCCTAGGGCTGGGTACCAAACTTTGGTTCTTTTATTGTCATGTTTCTCAAAGTGGGGTCCCTGAACCATTGCTAGGGGGTCCATGAAATGATTTAAAAACATTTGTAAAAGTTTCCTTTATCATTGAAAAAGTGTATCAAATCAGCTAATTTCTTTTTAATACTCCCGCTCAGTTTAGTTTTGTGCCAAGAGATCAACTCTCATATGACGGTGACATGTTTATCACTTCATAATGTGCATCAACAGAACAAAAAAAAACTTCAAACACGATGGTGCAGTGTACAGACCTTTCTAAGGGCAGGGTTGAAAACGAGATTTAAGAGGCACATATAGTGTGTTTTTGCAACCCAAGGAGCCAGTCAAGTGTGTTTTTTTCAACCAGGAGGGCACTTTCACATAGGTTTTGGCCCCTCCACTAAAGTGAAAGGTCACTTCAGTGGATGTTTTTCAACAATTGGGCCACAAGGGAGGATGACTGCCCCCACTGCCCCCCCTTTGTGCACACCACTGCTTCGGAGGTAACTTTTTGTGGAAGTTTGTAAAATGAGTTACTTGGAAAGTATAGATGTAGCCCAGTTCTATTGTTGCAAAATACTTTATAGTTCATTAATACCAAGTGTTAATATGAAGCTAATTATTGCTACTGTCAGAGGGTTTTTTGGAAAAAGCCTAACCAGAAAGGGGTCCATAGTCCAAAAATGTTTGAGACTCCTGTTTTATGGCACTGACCAAAATGCTTTGGTAGTAAAAACATGCCATGTGTCTTTGGTACCCAAAGGGTGAATCATGTGTTTGAGATATAATAATGGCACCCCTGATTGGCTGTAAGTTACGCGGCATGGAGGTTGTTGACAACTTTGCTTCTTTATTTAGCAACAGTTCAGACCCCACTAGTGTCTTTTTTGTGGAAAAAAGCGACTACCGACAAATCTAGCAACTTCTTTGGGGTTTGGAGCACGTATTGATCTCCAGCACAAGCTGCACAGGCTGCAGCACTGAGCCCCTACCCTATCCAAACACTTAGATACACTTCATGCTAGGGATGCACCGATACTGATCCTGGTATCGGGTATCGGTGCATCAGTGCCCCATCCAGGCAAACAGCTTCATGCCTTTTTTCACTGGCGCTCTTGGCTACTTTATTTAAAATGTTCTCTTTGAAGCACTTTTTTTTGCTGCATTACCAGTCCACAGGGTATAAAAGTCTACATTTGAATAGAATTTCTGTACATTCTGAAGCATTTTTTTTTACCAAAATAGTGCTAAACATTTGAAAATTCTATATTCTAAATAAATATTTACTTCAGTTTTTCATCTACTCATTTTTTGCCTTTTACCCAAAGCATTACCAGTCTTATCCCACAGTAGGGCATGCAGGTTATTATCTAACACTGGTATCAGATCAGTATTGGTATGGACTGATGCCCAAAGCCCAGGCATCGGTATCGGTATCGGTATCGGTATCGGTATCGGTATCGGTATCGGTATCGGAACCAGAGAAGTTGGATCTGTGCATCCCTACATACCATGCTATTACATATTGCACTCAGGTTGTTGCAACGCTATTTAATAAATGGCTTGAAATTGAAAATTTTGCCTACTGTATTGGCGTGAATTGGGTATTGGCACAATTAAATTTTAATAGATCAGATCAAAATGTAAAAAAGTGTATCCGTCCGTCTCTACTTCACGCACGAGTACAAGCAATCAGACACCACATATGATCAATGAGGTATGCTGCAGCCTGAGAATACATCTGCAAGCAAATGACTCACTCTTACACTTGTCTCTTTTGGCCATTTTTTGGCGGTCCCAATCGTGGATAAAGGAAGATTATTATGACTTAAAAGAAAAAAAAATCAGCAGAAAGTTAGGGTGAACTCAGTACACTCAGTTGCTTGTTTGCAACTGTTCTTTTGCACAGGCAATTATTTATTGTTGATTTTTTTATCTGAAAACTGCTCTGAGTGGAAAAATAATGCAGCTGAAAAATAAGACTCAAGGTTTGTACAAATGTGTAATGTTATTTTCTGTTTGTTAAGATTTACATTATAAAAATGGTACCAAAAAAGGTATTGCTCAGGAATCAGTATCAAAGTGAAGGTATCAGTATCAGTATCAGTATCGGTGTCTGTAGCGGTATAGTAACCAGTATCAACAATTTATAAACAATTCCCAGCCCCAAATATGCCATATCCAAAAGCATAACAACACAAACATTCTCCAAGATGAAACATTTAAAATAAGAGTCAAAAAGTTAAACAGCTGTTTAATCCGACATATTTGGTTCATCAGGACTGTGAATGTGGGTTTCAATGCGATAAAACGTCACTTGCAATGGAAGCAAACTGCTTTAAATGACTCTTGTATTTTACTTTCTTAAGTGAACATCACTTTTCTTCCAGCAGAAACCAAAGAAAAGAGCCCGTATTGTTAAAGCAAAGGCACATAACACCGTGTTTACGAGGATCCTATTACATATTAAGAAAAATAGGACTCTTAAAGCCTGGAGCAGCAGCTTTAACAAGAGGGTATTTACAGGATTTAATCTCCACAAACGCTGAACAATTCTCCACCTCGCTTTTCCACCACAACACATCTTTTATTAACTTTGTAGATAATTCGATGTATTGACCCTGAAAACGTTCCCAAATAGCTGGTGCTAAGATTGCTTTTTATGCGTGACTTAAAAAAAACACTAATCTAAGTGTGGAAGTCCTGGATCCTGAAAAATTCAATCAAGGTGGACCTTGACCGAACAAACTTCCAAACAATCAATAAAACCTAGTGAAGCAGAGGTAAAACTTCACTTGAGGACAAAATGAGTTCTCACTTGTGTTAAAAGCTTGTTTTTCCCCCTCAGTGGTGTTATTCAGGAGACTCTTATTGCCTTTTCTTGATCAACTTTTGTGGATTTAAACTAGAAAGCAGACATCCTGAAGTAATCCAAAGTCTTGTCTTCCTTGAGAGATAGCCAGTCTCCAGCAGTCTGACGTCGTGTGTTGACCCCTTGTTCGAGCCCAGAGGTGAGATGTGTGATAGAGACCCTCCGCACTGATAAGGCCATCAGCCTGATAACTAACTCCCCCTGCACAAAGCTGCTACCGCCGCCGCTGCCTCAGATTCTATTAGCCCCACCAGGCCGTCTGAATGCCTGCCCGCTCCCTCCCCTCTATCTGAGGTTACATCCTCTGTTCTGAGTCCCTTATGCAAACCCTGCTTTCCCATGCTGAGATTGCTATCTGCGGTTATATTTATGTACTCCACATGTTTCCGATTGTTTAACCTTTGGACCTGTGCTGGAGGTGCTGCTGTCGTCCCTGTGGGCTTGCTAAGAGAACGCTCTCCTGCCCTTGTAGGCTGACTGAGATAGATGGGAGCACAGGCTGTTGCTACGGCTGTTTAATGGACTGGCAGGCAAGGGCACTGTTGGAACTGGTCACATGAAAGCATAGGTTGACCCTGCGCTTTTTCTGGTTCACTTCTGTACTGACTAATGAATTGTCACACATTTTTAAACGTCTAGTGCTGAAGAGGTGGCAAACCAAGCATCGCAGCAGAGTAAAGATGTATTACCTTGAATTAAAACACAGTTTGTCCTAAATGTTTGACATCAGTCACTCAGTCAGTCAAAAACTGATGGCTGGAGAACATCTAAAATTATCCATACTGGATACATTTAAAGCTCCTGTGAAGAGTTTTCACTTTGACAGTTTTGGCGCCCCCTGTAGCCAAGCAGTCTCCCTTATTCCTTTTACATATCACTTGATATTTTCTTTCTTTTCCAATAAAAAAGAAGCCATTCTGTGAGAACATAAATTTAGGACAATGCCAAAAGAAGTGAATTGGAGCAGTATGTTTTAACCACTGTGTCTGACACTTACCCTGTCATGAAGGAAGTAATCTTTTGAAGTTAAAAAAGCACTTCTTCCTGATTGTCTAGTAAGCTTTTATAAGTCACAAATTGACATTAGAGTTCATTTCGGTCTATTTTGTAACCAGCTAAAAAATGCTCACTGGAGCTTTAAAGCTTGATCCAATCAAATTCTTAAATACATATAAATGTTGAAAATCATCAGTTTTATTTTAAAAGTTCTGTATTAATTGTTTCCAGACAACTAGTAGTTTGCAGAAAAGTTTGTATCCCTTGATTTGTTTTAAATTGCTTACCTGAATGTCCTCCTTTAGTGTACATTGATACAAGTTTGCAAAATCAAAAAGTTTCTTTAGCTATTGTTAGCTTTTATGAGCTAACATGACAGCTAACTAAAGGTAATGTTATTAGCAGAGCATATGATATAGGCAAAAAAAAAAGTAGCAGGCATCCTCTTGGATCGAGGCCTTGGGGGTATCAATTTTTTTTATCTTTTGCGCACAAGATAGTCATCTTGCAGAGTCAATCATTTTGTAAACACAGGATTATGAGTTAGATCAAAGAAGTTATCATTTCTTGTGGAAAAGTTTTTTCTACAAAAAAACACACAGAGTGAAAGTCTTTTACACCCAGTGTAAAAGCTTGTGCACACAAGATCAAATTTTCATTGCACTAGAAAACCACCTTTTGCAAACTTTTTGTGCACAAGCTCATTTTCTGGACACAAGTAGTTATCTTGGGTCTTCTAGCACTAGCACTATCATTTTTAACTCATGTACACTAGATAGTCATCTTGTGCACACAAAGTAATGATAATCATTTATTTTATATACAAAAGTTGTTATCCTTCTCAAATAATTTATGGTTTTGTGTTTTAACTTTTTTTTCACACATAAAAAAAATGCACAACAAGATTATCTTGTTCTTCCCCAAAAAAATTAGCCTCATGCACCTAACTGTCCTAAGCCCACAAAATCTTGTGCACTTAAGGTGTACTTTGTTTTGCACAACATGATTACCTTGTGTGAATAAGTTATCATCTTGTTCATTCAAGTTGTTCTTTTGTGGAAAATAACATTTCTTTTGACAGAACAAAGAAAACTGTACAAGATCATTCCTTTGTGCTCCCCAAATTGTATCTTGTGGGACTATCAACATGTGTGCACAAGATAATAGTTTGAGCGCTTGAGGTAACCATTATGCACAGAGACTTATTATCTTTGGCATTTGAGTAATATGTATTGAACTCAAATCTTGTTTGCATAAGATAATTACCTTATGCAAACAAGATTAAAACAGTAGGAAGATTTATGTTGCTCTTAGGAACTGAAAAAAGGAAATTCAGTTGCCTTATTGAATCTGCAAATATTAGAAATTTGGGGTTTTAAGATAAAACCAGTTTTTGATACCTAAACCTACCTACAAGATAATTATCTTGTTAACACAGGATACAAATGATCATCTTATTGGACATGTGGGCTTTGGACCTTTTATTTAGGAGGAGTTTTCAACATTTACTAATGCTAATAAAACTCTGTCACTAATAATACCTTCATATGGTGTGTTGTTATTTGATTTAAAAGTAGCACTGAGAAGATAATCAGAGAAAGGTATGTGCAGTTAAGGAAACTTGAACATCTATTTCCCTGTCATAAGAACTGCAAGGCAGGATTAAATGAGAGAATGCAAATCCTCAAAACGACATGATGCAATCTGCTAAAGCGAGGACACATCACTCTGATGAAGTTGTTTGGCTGAGAACCGACACCGACTGAAGAGAGCACAAAATCCAGACAGCTGACAAGTTTTGGCGCGTCACCTTATTACTCACTTTAATTATCTCCGGCTGAAATGATTAGCCCTGAAGAACATTTGTCATCTTAACCAGTACAAGCTCAACATGAGAAGCTGCTACCTGAATGTTTGTACACTGCTCTTTGCTCGGATTAATTAGCATCAAAGTTTGGGGAGTTAGTGCATTTTGCCAACCTTGGTGTCTCTCGGCTATCAAAGGGTTTCTGACATCTGCAGAAGTTTTAACAGGAAGCTGGATTCTGCAGTAAGGAGCCCTGAAAAAGTTTCGCCTAAACTGAGTAAAATCAATCAAGAGAATCATTTTTTTATCTGCTTTGTCTCAGCCAATATGATCCATTTACATAAGTCCATATCAGCATCGAGAGGAGTACAAGCTCAGAGTTTAACCACCCTGCGAGATTAAATCAAGCTTGAAATGGAGTGTTGCCAAAAGTCTGCATAACACAATTAGAAACTTAAAACAAAGAGAAAGACATAACGGCTGTTTTCAAAAATCAGAACCCTTCAGCTATCAAACGGATTCAGTTAACTCTGCGTGTACATCTGTGCTGCTGGGTTATCCTGGAACAGAAACACAGAAACATACATGTCATTTAAGCAAATATTCTCTTTTCATGCATATGGATGGGGGCAAAAAAATAACAATGTCACTTCTAAGCACAAGTGACATTGGGGTGTACAGCGTTGCATTATATAATGAACATATCCCGAGGCTAGCAGAGGGGTTTGATACAAGTAGAAAATTAATACCATCTCATGCACCGCAGAAGGTTGTGCAAATGTTAATGCTCTATCTCAAAACAATACACCATCTGGTGAACAGTGGGCAAAGTAGAGGGAGAAATAATGGAGTTATTTAAATGAAAAACTCAAGCAGGTGTTCCTTTTTTGTGTCTGTGTGCTTCTTCTACAACTTTGCTGCAAGACCATAAAGAAGATGAACCTGAAGTAACATATCTGGGTGTAAAAGGACGCTTCAGTTTTTTGGCCAAGCTGTCAAATGTGAATCAGTGAGAAGAAAAAAAACAGGGTTCATAGATTGAACCTGCACAAACTCTCCCAAATGTAAGAAAAATAACCAGGTAGTGATGAAACACGCCACTTAATGGCTCGGTAAAGGGGAAAGTGAAATGCCATCAGTTGTTGTTGAGTAAATTCCCAGAGGCAGTAAAAGCGGAGTGTGTTGCTCAGCGTGTGTTTACCCTCATGTTTGTGGCACGTCATGCTTGAGCAGGATTGCTGCATTCTCCTGGGAGCTCCAGGACGGCTCAGTACAGGTGATTTATTCCTCCTAATCTGTCCTGCACAGTAGCAGGCGGCCGCCTTCCTTCCAAACCAGCGTGAGCGGGGTGCTATCAGCTAGCGTGATCGTGTTATCGTCCCACATATCATCCAGGTGGCACCTTCCTGTTCGGGACTCGTGCTGAGGGTTGACGTCCTGACATCTAGGAGGAGTCATGTTTGTGACCCAGAGGCCGTGTCAAGGGCGCTAACAGTCCCCCACTGATGCCATCACTGTGATTAGTTATTCACCCCCCCACCCACACACACACACACACACACACACACACACACACACACACACACACACACACACACACACTCCCTGTAATGTATGCTGTAGTAATCTAGCTGGAAACGCTTGAGTTGAATGCCAGATGTTGTTTTTACTGAGCGTTTATAGAAGCTGTCTGACTCGCCTCAGTGATGTCTTACACTAACACACAGGCTATGAAGAAAACATGCTCTCTGCCATCATTATATACTGTATATGTGTAAGTAGTGATTATTTGGTGAAGTATTTGAAACGTGATGACCTCGTCAGGCTCTATTTAGCTCAAAAGACCCTCATAGTAACTGATTTGTAGTTTCTGACTAGATCTGATAATTAGTTCTCCTCTAGTAAGCACAGTTTGACAACAAAGACCGCCATGGCAATCTACAACTGTCTGGCTACACATTGTGTTGTGGTATTATTGTATTTAATGGATGGTTTTCGAACAATGGTCCCAGTTTCAGGTTTAAATTCCAACTGACCCTCAAGTCTAAAGGTTTCAAAACTTCTTAAAACTTGATTTAGCATATTAGCACCAAATAGATAACTGTATATAAAAGAAATACAGTGATTGATTAATGGCTGCACATGAGGTAGCCATAATGAAGTGAGAACATAGACTGTATAAAACATGGGCGTAGTCTCCCCGACGTCAATCATCTGTTTCTAAAACAGAAAATGAAGCACATCAGCTATAGTGGCCATATTGGTGGTGGCAAGGGTTTTGCGTAAAGCTACAGGGCCCCTGTCGGTCACGTGATGTGAGCACTACCTCTGATTGGGCGAGCTTGCGATCTTGATATCCTCTAAACCGCTGAGTTAGAAACATCCCCCCACACACACACTGTGTGTGTTGATAGTAAAATTAGAGATCCAGACAGGAAATGTTTTTATACCAGGCTGTAAATAGGTTAATTTCTGCTTTGAAAACTTTTCTTTTGTCTCTATGTGTATGAGATCTCCTGTACTTCCAGAGCCAGCCTAAAGCAGACACTCAACAAACAGCAGATTTTAGCACTTTTTCATTCTTAGACCAGAGGTTACCACTTGGGTGAGAATTAGCTAGAACTGAAGCTAGAAAATTTAGCCTTTTTTTTTTTTTTTTTTTTTAACTTTTATGGCTCTCAGGTACCTTTTTGGGTCTAAAGCAAATCCACAACTTGCTAAAGTCGAGTGAATTTTCTCTGTAGAAAAAGTAGCTTTAAGTTTATGTGTCAACCTTTTTTTTGACTTTATAAGTGAATACATGTGAAATTGGTCACTGGATCTAGATATCTCTGGACGTATATACATAAAAAGTAAGAAGCGCACGGGGGGATGGGTACAGAATTAGGTACTTTTATAGGTAACGACCGAAATCTGTCAAAAGTACCGGGGGCCGATTCAGGAAAAATCAAAAGGTACCATGTTTAGGTACCTAAATGCATCCTTGTGACTGTGAGGGAGTGGAAGAGTAGGTGATTTTCCATGCTGGACATGAACACAGCATTACAAGGATATGTATTAAAAGATAAATTTGTCAAATAAAATAAATATATATATATATATATATATATATATATATATATATATATATATATATATATATATATATATATATATATATATATATATATATAATTAAACAAATGGATATTTTTTACCAAATAAGCACAAGAGAGTACCGAAAATTGGTACTGTAGAGTACCTGGTACCGATTACCAGGTACCGGTCATCATTTCATAGGTGAAAGGTACCCATCCCTAAGCGCACGTCACATGATGATGTACTGTTTTACTATATTTCATTGACTGAAATAGGCCAACTAGTGTCTCAAAGTGGTTATAGCAATGCTTTGAGTTGCTTAGAACTTTGAGCTTGTCATAGTTACTCTGTAGTCAGCCGTGAGCATGCACCTTTTCTTTTTTCTTGCCTGTGAGTGTTTTTACATTTAGAGTTTTCAGTATTGTTAACAGAAAGTAATTGTGATATGTTTCTGTGATGAAAGTTGAAATTCTGTTGTAAAACCAAAGTTATACAGATGTATGCTAACCACTAGCATATCAATGCAGTTTCCAACATATGTTAGCATTAAGCTAGCTATTTTTTAATTTCATTTTTGGTTCATTGGGAGATGTGTACCATGTTGAATGTATTGAATAGGAATCTGGTGTGTGAGTAGTCTTTTGCTGTATCTTTGTTCATTTAACACCGTCCAACACTCACAGGCTTTATTAAGCTCTAAGCTTGAGTCTAGAACTCTCTTTGAGGTTAGTTTAGTTAAAGCTCCTGTGAGGAAATTTAGGTCAATTTTGGCGCCCCCTGTGGACAAAGTTATATCTTCTCCTGTGTATGTGTAAGTCATGTTTTCTGAAAAAAAAAATCTTCTGCTTCCTTTTCAATAATATCACAAGCTAATATTCCTTGCTGTAAATAATGTAAACTAACTTTTTAAACAAGCTTTTTGTGGCGTTATAGAGAGATATCAGTGTTGTTGCTGATGGTCTTGTTTGCTTTTACAAGCTGTGTGGAAGCCTTGGTTTTAATTCGAGTCTGTTTGATGACAGGGCACAAATTACTCACAGGAGCTTTAAGAGGAATGAGGAAAATGAGTAAATACAAACAGTATTAAAACACTCTAGTTAGTTAGCAGACTGTTTTGGTTTCCCACTTCATTTTTCTGGTTTAGCTAGCTAGCTTGGTAGCCACTGTGGTTGGCTACAGTTGAAGACAGTGAATACAAACTTATCCACATATCTCCCAACTTTTTATTCTTCAGGTAGATTGTAGGACTGTGGTAGTAAGTCTTCCATTACACAGCCTGTAGTCATCGTAATCCCTCGTTCTGTAAATGCTGTGTAAGGAAGAAGACAACAAAGGTGTTGTTGTAAATAACTTGTCAAGGCTTTACCCTCCTCCGTATCCCGCCTCCCCACACACTCACACACTCACACACAATGTCAAATACAATTCAATTTCTGCCTCAGCATCAGCTTAGGCTAACACGGTCAAGCAAATGCCTATTTTCTGAATGGCCTTAGGGAGTTATGCTTTTCAGCTTATCAACTTTTATTAACCTCAGCACCGAGGTTTGCTCTTTGATTTAGATTCTTGGGAAACACTGAAATTGGATTTTTCGTGGTCTCACTCCTGCTGTGACATATGCTCGACAACTTGTTACACTGAGGAGGAAAACTCAATGCTCGCTTCGGTTTCATTCTCGGAGTAATTAATGATGAGAGCCAATAACCTCCAGTTATATGATTCCTGCTTTTGTGTTTGCTTATCTAACCTGTGGAAAGTGCAGATACCCAAAAAAAGATTTAGCCCATGGAAAAATCTGAGATGCAATAGAAATGTACGCAGAGCAAGTTTACTTTAGTGTGATGCTGTGTTACAGTCATATCAGACAGAAGCTTTTAAACGTGTTTTAACCAATATATTGTTTTTTAAAGAGGGCAGTTTGGGTTATCTGAGAGTTTGTGTCAGTTTCTTTTCATGAGGATCAGTGAAGAGTCATAAAAACACAAGTTTGGATAAATCAACCAGACTTATTACATTACACATCACAAAGTGCTTTACAAAGACGGGAAACAGTTACCACAACACAAGGTGAAAAACCTGTGTTTATGAAAGACTTGATTAAAAAAAACAAAATATTGAAAAGAGGAAACACTTTCTGGTAATCTCTTTGAGGAAACACCAGAGGGAGTGTAAATATGTTACAACTCAAGAAAGGACAATAAAACACCAATAAACTGTAGGTTATGGCTAAAAATAGGTATTATCAAGTAACACTTGTGTGGAAATACACTAAAACACACACAAAAAAACATTTAAATTAATAAAAAATGTTTATGAGAAAAAAAAAAAAACTATAAAAGATAATCCTACACTATCAGAGATGAGAAGAATAAACCGGACATTATCCAAAATAGAACAAAACAAAATAAAATGCGATGAATGTAAATCAAAAACCATAACTCAGCTGAAAAGGTGAATCAGTTGAATAATAAGGTAGGGTCTGCAGAGTTTTTGTTACTTTTTAGTAAACACAACTTTCAAACTGGGCTCCTCCTTCTTGGCTCAGTGCCAGCAGCAGCACACACCCACTTCCTTCATTCGCAGCTATGTGAACATACTTACTAGCTCAGCAACCACCTGTAGCATCGTGTTTCTATGTGGGAGAGACTCTAGAGCAATGCATTTGACCTTGCATGTTAGCACAAGCTAATCATGGGTATTTCACACAGACCTGGTTAGCAGAAAGCTAACTTGCATCACTCTTTGTCCTGTGCTGCTCTCAAGGTTTCCTGAAAGTGAGTGAAAGTGGAGCCAAGCTTCACCCTTGGTTAGGAAAAAGCTTTATCTGTTTGGAGTTTCGTTTCACTTTGGTTCTTTTCCTTCTTAGTGCTACGTCCACTAATGTAGCTACTCTGATTAGCTTCTTCCACTCTTGTTAATCGACACGTAAAGTTACTTGCGCACTGGGCACGCTTTCGTTGGCTGAGTTAGCCACATCCACTGTCCACCCAGATACAACCAAAACATCAACATACAGGCAGAGGAGGGGGTTGATGCAGACACAGACACTGACACACATGTATGAAGGCCTGGACGTGAAGGAGCAGGATTATTCCTGTAAAAGTTGACATTTTATTTTCTAGGAAAATCTTGCAGACTCTACCTTTAAAGGTATTATTGAAAACAATCTAGAAATAAAACATGATTTTAAATGTACTTTTCTAATTAGGTGCTGTCTCTTTAAGGCTTTCCACTACAGAAACCCCCTTTGCTTTGATTGGCCAGTCTTCGGGAGGCCTGTCAGGGGCAGAGCTATGGGCAGATCTTGGTGTTTGAGGCCTTCAATATGGCATAAGCCAGTCATGAGACCCTCATGTGATGATGTCATCACTTTATGAATGTGTCCTGGTTTGACAGTTTGCACACTTTCATCATGAACATCCAGCATTGTTACTCTACATCCATTTTTAGGATATAGAAAAGCATAAAACCCCCTCTTTAAGTTTGTACACAGTGTTTTTCTATTTGTTTTCTGATGATCAGAGTTGAATTCCAGCACAGCTTGTCATTGTTTATTCTGATTAATCCGCTTTTTTCTCTTTTGTCCGAATCTCAGAAGTGCCCACGCTTCAAGTCGTCAGCAAAATAAACTGCGAGAACACAGTTTCTGTTTTAACCCCTTTGTTTAGGATAACGTACAAGATGAAGAGTGATGGCATGTTTTAGCGTCATTGAAAGAGATAAAAGAAAGTTTCGAAAGCATCGCAGAGTGTACCCACATCCTGTGGCTGTGCATGCTGTTTCTAACTGATGGCCTGCGATGCTCTCCTTCACATACAATGTCAGGGAAAACAAAGTGTGAGGCTTTGAAAACTGCCCTTTGCATGAAGTGTGTATTTCCTCTTTCATTTTGCTTGGCAAGATATTGTAGACTCCCGCCCCCCTGACTGGGCTATGGATTATTAGCTTAAGCTCTCTAAAAATATCCCTTTGACTGTTTAAGCCTCTGACAGCAGCAACATCTCACACATTCTGATAGCTTTATACTAACTATGGCTGCAGAGGGCTCATGCTCTCAGCCCGCCTTGTTATCTTTTACCTTGTTTGCCCGAGGAAGAGGAGGAGGAGGAGGAGAACTTACGGGCCCCCCTCAAAAAAAAAAAAAAAAAAAAAAAAAAATCTGCAACAGTCCTCCTTCTCTCTATCTCTCTCTCACGGAGCGGATCATCAAAGGCGAGCATGCAATCACTGCAATCTCCGAACAAACGAGATGCTTTTTTGAGCGCGAGAGGATTTTGCCCAGATGTCACTCGAAGCACTTGTCATTGTTGCGACAGCTGTAGAAGCACATGGGCCGTCATTTGGAGAAAAGCGTCTTCCGCTACATACCAAAACAGCACACGTCAAATGTGAAACATACACAGCCTCAAACATCAAATTCTTGAATATTAATGCTGTAAGCCTCTTATGGAATTGTGGCTCTTATTGCCTATCATTTCAGTTTTATTGGCTTGCCTGTGTAGTCCCGGTAATTGCGTATTTACCACCATGCAGTATTTATCATACCAATATATTAGGTTGAGCTGAGCTTATGCTACCAAATATTTTTGATGTTGGCATTCATAACAGCTCATAGAAATTAATAAATTCCTGAAAGGGATTACACCGTACACATGTGGCTCATAGACATTGCTTCAATTATCTTTTCTTCTGACGCCCACGCTCTCTCGAAAGGCTTTTCTCACAAATATTAGAGCTGCTAACTAGAGAGAGACGGAGGGTGAAAAAGAAAAAAAAAAAAAAAAAAGAAGAGGCATGTGCCGCTCAACAGCACCATTGTTATTCCAGCCTTTATTCGTGTGTCTCTCTGAAACGCTTTGAGATGAAATATCACTGTTTTGACAAGACGTTTTCCAAGCTGCTCGCGTCTCCTGCAAGATGCCTCACGCTGGTCGGTGATGGAACGTTCCTGAGGAGAAAAGTCAATATGTGGTTGTAAATAAATGAAAACAAATGTGAGACCTACGCCCTGGATGGATTGAAACAGCAAAGAGAGGAGGGAAAAAAGACGAGGACTCACCTTTACTCGTTATAAAACTGCTTCTCAGCTACACAGGCTAATTGACTAGCCTCTCCACCCCTGTGTGTGTTGGGGGTGATGAATTGACATATTGCTGGCAGCATGATGTTGATTCAAGGCAGAGAGCCATGAGGCTTTCCTCCAGGGACCTGTAACCTTATTGTTCCATGTCATCTCCTCCCCTTCTGTTTGAGGACCAGGTTGTCAACCTCTCCCCAAGGTCAGGCAAACACCAGCCCCCGTCCTGCACATAATTGGATTATTTAGAATCATAGCATCAACTTATTGCCCCGACTGGGGTCAAAAGTGAATTTAGTGCGCGAGCTTGTCTGTCATGATTTGTGGCATCGTTCTGAACTGATGAGCAACAGCTTCTGTCACCAGTTAGAGCATCACAGCAGCAGTGTAGGAAGCTTTGGCCTTTAAATTCTAGCTTTATTACAAAACATTAGCTCTTTTTTTTTTGCATATCTTTCCCATTGATTTCCATTAATATCCCCCCAGACACAAAGCAGAGCTTTCCAGAGTTTTTAGTTTCAACCCTTTAAACCACAATACACTGAAGTGTCAGGGGGGAGTTTTCAGAGAGTGTGCAGTGAAAAGGAAGTTTTGAAGACAGCCATTGATTTCCATTCATACTAATACACCATAAAACTGAAACGGAAGACTTTTGATGTCTGTAACTTTGGAGTTGCGTAATCTGGTTAATCCTTGATATTAATGCAGTGGAATGAAATGCTGAGCAGTGGAACATGGGTTTGAGATGTTGGCACTACTTTACCACCAAATGATATAACAACTTAGCAGGGAGAGGAAAATTTAATAGAATTGTAATTGGATTGAGATTGAGATACCAAACCACTCCTGATGAATACTTTAGTTTAGCAGCTCTAGATTTAAAAAAAAAAAAAAAAGAAAGAAAGAAAAAAGAAAAAAAAACAGTTTATAGTTTATAAAAAAGTTCTTGGTTAAAAAGAAAAAAAAGAAAAAAAAGTTAGAGCTGTCAACAATAATGAGTTCATTTCTTGTAAGGTGCCAAATTAATGGTTTAATTTTTTTTTTTAAGTGTGTTATTTTGTCCTTTTCTGCATACTGTAGTTGAGCTGCAATACCCCTGTCCCTATGATTGTCACATCACCACAGCTCACTTTACAGGTCAAATGTAATCTGCTCTTTGTGTCAAACACAATGAAAAAAATCCTCAAGTGCATGTTTCAGCTGCCTCCTATGAGCTAAGCATACAGGCGCAGCTAATCAGAGGATGTTAGCAGTTAGCCACATTACAAAACACATCAGAGCACCATGTCAGAGAGCATGATTAACTACAGGCCTGAGGATAATACACTATAAAGCTGACTATCACATGTAATTAATGGTTTTAGAGTTCACTGATGTTCGGTGGAGCATTTATTTTAAAAAGTTTCCTAAGTGCAGAACACACAAAGGTTTTCAATCATCATCATTTTATAACCAAATCAGGACACTGACAAGAAGATGTTTAGACAGTTAGTGTGGACTTAAATTTTGATTTAAAACGCAAATTGATAGAGTTTTTAACTGTGCATATTTAGATGTGATTACTCCTTATTAATGCAATTAACGCGATTAATCATTCATAGCTGCACCACATTCATCACCTTCATTTTATAACCAAATCAAGACACTTACAAGAAGTGGTTCATATTGTTAACTAAACTTGACTAAAACTTTGTCTCATAATGAAAATATTTTATTTTCAATGTGCAAGTTTAAAATTGATAAGTCATGATTAAGTCAATTAATGCAATAATTGTGATCAATGGGATTAAAGCAATTAATTGTCACGTCACATTAATTAGATTACCAAATCAAGCCAGAGATAAGAAGTGGTTCACATTGTTCATATGGACTTAAAATTTATCTTTAAATAGAAATAAATAGAATTTTTAAGATATGCAATTTTTACTTTGATTATTCATGATTATTGCGATCAATTGTTAATAATCACACCACATTCATCTAATCACCAAATCAAAACACTGATAGGATGTTGTTTACATTGTTAAAGTGGACTTAAAATTTGTTTTGAAATGCAAATTAGTAGAAATTTTAAATGTTCAGTTTTTACTTTGGTTATTCAAGATTCATACAAATAACTGTCCATAGTCACATATATAAGATTAATTGCACTTTTTAATTCAGCGATTAATCAATTAATTTTGAAACAAGCAAATCATTCGTCAGCCTGACATTTTCTTTATTTTGTCGCTGTTGTGCAGACATTATTATACTAGGGTACAACATTAAGAAACACCTGAGTTCTATAAACCACATTTATTCTGTACATTCCTATCTTCTTATTCTATCCCGCCATAAACTGTCTTTCATACATAATGCATACACCTTTGTGTTTAGGAATCTGTTTTGTGTTATTTAGAATTGCGTGAGGCGAAAGCAAAGAAAACATAGAGCCTACAATCAGAATACATTTTAATGCTTGTTTTATAAAACCTAAAGGGAGAATGAGCCAATGATTGCATAAAGCCAGCGTGCATAAAGTGAGCTAGTTAAAACGTTGATGTTTGGTGAAGTTGACACTGATGGTACATAACTGTTTGTACTTTTATATACAGACTTTTTTGGATCTAACTGAAAAATGCAGAACTGGTGGTGTGTTTGGGTAAAAAGTTTGAGAACATTTTATGTTATAACACTGAAGGGTGTTTAAGAGTGTTGCAGCACTTTTGTGTATTTTCTTATTATAAATGTAAACCAAAGGGTATTTGCATAACAAAAAACATCCAACCTTTGCTTATTACATATTTATAAATGTGTAATAAGCAAAGGTTTGATTTGGGTTTTTTTTATGTTTATTTCTCAAACTTCAGCATGTTTGAAAAAGTGAAGCATCAGTGTGAAGTTTACTCTTCTTTCAGGCTGGCTGTGACAAAGTGCACAAACCCTGGTGTGGGCTTTTAAAGTGCACCTGTTCAGGGACTAAAGAAACATACAGTGGGTGTTGAATGCCTGCAGAGCCGGGGATTCCCACATACCAGCAGATATTCATGGTTTCAGTGGTAGTTTCATGGCTGCAGGCTGACGTGGTGTTATCTCATGCTGCTGTGGTAAGACGAGATGAAGTGGGGCAATAGATTAAATGGGTGGGCTGCATGTCTATTAAATCAGGAGCTGGCAGAGGAACACTAACTCAGGTTACTTCTTCTCACGTGACACGGACGCACATGTGAGGAGGAGGAAAGCGAGATGTCTTTACCTCACGTCTGGTGCGTGACACTCTGCTCTGTTTGCGACTCTTTAATTAACTGCTCATTTATGTGTGTGTGTGTGTGTGTGTTTTGTCTTCCAGGAGGCGGCCACATTTGCCAAAGTGCTGGGCTTTGAGGTGAGTTGACCAGCGATTGCACACTAAACAGATCCTAAAGGTTTATTTTTGCTGATAATGAAGTTCTTTTTGGACAGTGATTGATGTGCTATTATACTCTCCAGGCCTTGCAGCAGTTGCTATGGAAACCTGGCAGTCGTCATGGTTTCTTTGTTCAGCCAGCTCTCTCTGTTATGACGCACTCTGCTAGGTCTGCACCCAACATCGCCTACAGATGTTATTTATTGAATTTTGAAAAGCCTCTTGGGAAGCTGAGAACTTGGGCATGGTTTCAAGCCTTTCTCTGCAGGCTCGGGGCTCATCAGGTTGCCTGGTTAAAAAGCCTCCTCATTATCTTCATTGCACTCAGGGATCATACTGTATTTTCTCCCTTCACTGCTACAGCATTACAGCACACTGGGAACACACTGTAGTCTTTTATCACACAAATTATATCCACCTGTGGTTCAGATTATGTAAATGAAATTACAGTGCTTTTTACCCCACAGAACGTACAGTCTGGTTTAAAGCCTCTTCTGTGTAAAACCAAAGCTCCAGTGGTCAAAAATGTCTTGTATTTTGCATATTCCTCACACAGGTTTTTAAAATCAAAAACACAAATAGCAGCTATGTGAGCGTGAGTGAGTGTGTGTGTGTGTGTGTGTGTGTGTGTGTGTGTGTGTGTGTGTGTGTGTGTGTGTGTGTGTGTGTGTGTGTGTGTGTGTGTGTGTGTGTGTGTGTGTGTGTGTGTGTGTGTGTGTGTGTGTGTTTGAAATGGGCTCAGGTATTTTAAGTGCCTACTCTCTTTCAAAAAAGGTAGAGCTGCCTTGAATGTGGCTCTGCACTGTGTGAATAATTGTCATCCAGAATCACTAACGGTGTGATCAACGTGACTGGAATAGAAATGCAATCCTGACGGCAGTGACAGGTTTAAGAGAGGAGAAGGGATGAAGGCAGGAAGAAGAAGAAGAAGAAGGGAGGGTTATAGTGTGTGTGTGAGTGAGTGTGTGTGTGTGTGTGTGAGTGTGTGGAGAGGAGGGGGGGCTCTTATGAAAAAAAACCCACAAAGGGCAAAGTGTAGACTCCTCTAGTAGTTACAATTCTTTGACATTTTCCGTGTCAACCTGATTTGCCAGAACACTCTGCAAAATTGCATGGAATGCATGTGATTTCTCAGATACCATCAGCGGTGTGTACTCTGCTCACTGCATTACCACATGCTTCATGTTTTTATCCTCTGACACAGGCCTTGACTCCTTCTTATGACAGAGTCCTCGTATGCGCATCACTTGTATACTGTATTGACAGCTATTCAAAATAAAAATGTACACATCAACACATTTCAAGGGGCGGTTGTAGCTTAATGAAATGTAATGAAAGCAGGAAACAAAAGCTGCATTGTGCCAGTGAAATGATACTTCTGAGAAAAAAAAACAGCTTCTCATTCATGTAAAACACACTTCTATTAAAAGACTCAGCATGGATGCTATGCTTTATATGTTGCCAAGTCTGCAGTGGCTGGTAGGTGTCAGCCGATTTGCAAAAACACAAATGGAAAAGCCACAACACAACAAAAGTGCAACCACATTGGAAGTTACGAGCACAGTTATGGACACAGAAAAGTTTTGAAATTAAGTAAATGATTGTTTTCTCTTTTTTTTACCTTAAGCTATGATAAATATAGCTTCAATGCTAATGTTATTGATTCATACAGCTAAATATAAGGTGATGCATTTCTACAGTAAATAAAGAAATAAAAATACTATGAAGGATTAAAAGGTGAGACCTCTGCGAAGCTTTATTTATCATAGATTAAGTTAAAACAGAAAATCGTTTTCTTACTTCCCCAACTTTTCTGTGTTCGTTGGGATCACTAACCTCTTTTAATTTCTGTTGTTTCGTTTTTGTATTTGTGTTGTAGCTTTTTGCATTCATGTTTTTGCTCTTACATTTGTGTTGTGGCTTTTGCAAAGCATCCGACACCCACCAGCCACCATACAAGTCTGTTCAAAACTTGCTTTGCATCTATTACAGAAGAATAGCAATTACAAAAAATGTACCCCATGGTGGATCAATTAAATAATATTCTATTCTATTCTATTCTATTCTATTCTATTCCATTCCATTCCATTCCATTCCATTCCATTCCATTCCATTCCATTCCATTATATTATATTATATTATATTATATTATATTATATTATATTATATTATATTATATTATATTATATTATATTATATTATATTATATTATATTATATTATATTATATTATATTATATTATACAATACAATACTATACAATACAAAACAATAGAATTCTATCCATAAATAATTAATTTATTGATATTTATTGTTAATATTAATTTAATTAATTAATATTTATTTTTTATAATTTATCATTATTAATTGATAAATTCTAAATCTATTCTATTCTATTCTATTCTATTCTATTCTATCTCCTACACTGTGTCAAATGAACAGAGCCCCTGATGTGACACGCGTTAGGAAAATGAAACAGTTCTGCCAACTCCTAAGTAAGGAAAGTTGCTATTGGCTGCCCCAGAAGTCGTCAAATTACGTCATTGCCCAATATGCCAAATAAACCATTTGCGTGTTTTTATCATGGGCTCTGTAGGAGAGAGGAATAACGTCATTAGAGTGACAGAAGTAGGGATGGGCATTTCAAGCAAAAGAGCAATTTGATATTCCCTCATAGTTATGTGAAAGTTATTCGAAGATCGTCTGCAAGCCGCCACTGCTCACGCGTACCTGCCAATATCACACTTTGACAAAGTTGGAGAGGGCTGTTATATCATGCTCTGCACGTTGATCATCAAACTTACTTCTTGGGTGGCTAAGCCGACCATTGACGGTTGATCTGTGGACAGCACTGCACTTTCCGCTTCCACATAGCTGTGCACAGTTTTTGTTGACTTGAGATATGCTAGCTAGTCTAACCTTGCACAGTTTGCACTGTACCTCATTTTCATATTAGTGGTATTGGTAGTATTTGCTACTATTGTGATGTGGTACAGAGTCAGACTGTCTCAACTCTGCACAGAACAAAGCAGGGCATGACATCACTTTGCTGGAGTGACACTATTGGTTGAATGCTGTATAGCAGAGCAGAACATGGCAGGAGCTTAAAGCTGGGAGCGTGATGTATCAGAGTAGAAGTATCAAGACTCGGTAACAGCAGATACTCAGAATCAAATGACTTGTAGTGTGTCTCAAATCGCATACTTCCATACTGTGTACTCAAAATTTTCAAATTGAGTGCCCTAAGCATACTACATACTCACTGGCTTAGTGTGCAAATTTTGAGGGTGTAGTGCTGTCTCAAATCGCATACTGCCGAGCACCGTACTTACCGGAAATGACGACATGATGTCGACCTCTTCTTCTTCTTCTACGTCTAATTGTGACCGGCTTCCAGCACATTTCCGCCAAATACCGCCACTATTTGCCTGCCAATTTTTAAAGCCTTTTCAGTAGTATATTAAACACAGCTAATAACACGATCAAAATATCAAGATCTTTCATTGCAATTACAATGAATTTCTATCGCGCTTTGCTACACCGTAATCGGTGCCAACAACATCTCCTCCTCCTACTGGCTGAAGATGTCCTGGTATGTATTGTTTATTTGTATTTTTACCGTGCTGAGCGAATGGCCACAGCTCTCTTCCGCCATTGCTGCCAGAGGAGGAAATGAGTGCGTTGAGTGTCCACAGCTGTATACTCAAAATCCGGGCCAATTTGAGTACATCATCCGGGTGCTTTTGCATACTCATTTTTCACATACTATGCATACTGTTTTTCATTTTGACGCAGTATACTCAAAATTTTGAGTATTTGAGAATGGAAGTATGCGTTTTGGGACACACTACTGGACTCATTGGCAAAAAAGCCTGATTAGGACATCCCTGTATGTTATCATAAGGTCACAAATTTGAGGGGGTCGGAGTTCAGTCATAAGAGGCCCTCATGGCTTCCTCACTTACACACATCAGACCACAGTGACACGCATGATGCTTGTCAATAAAAAACAAAGTTATTTTCACACATGCTCAGTACTACAACTGAAATTTTTCAGGAATGGGTGCATGTGTGAATGCAAACCAACAATTTTGAGTTCTCCCAAACTTTTTCCTTCCAGCTGCAGAGTGACACCTTCAGAAGACGTCAGAGTGAGCTGATGAGTGACTGAGTGGGGCAAAGGTCAAAGGGAACAAATGTTGATGCATATGATAAAATATGAGACTGATTAATGCAGGGATGGTGTTTCTTTTTTTCTTGCTCTCCAGCTAGTTCTCTATTCTTTGAAAACATTCAATCACACCTGGAAGTGACATAAACCAGTGTGACAGGGGGAACTTCCTGCTGTGAGGGACAGGTGTCAGGAAGCCACTTAAGAAAATTAAAGGAGGCAGGTTGTCCTGAAATTTTCTAGAATTTTACAGAAGTGCAAGTGTGAAAAGGGCTCAGGTACACATTGGCCTCTTGTTAAGGGAAGCTGTGATTTACGTTGTGTTCAATGCTGCCTGGCAAAGACTTCCTGAAACGTTTCAGTCCTCACATTAAAGTTGTCGAACATAAACAACAGCAGCACTTTTTCAGTGTAAAATCAAGACAAACAAACCTCATGGTCTTGAAAAAAAGGCAATCAACAGATCGGAACAGAGTCGCCTGATTGTGATCTGTTTCCTTTAAATGCTCAGAGAAGTATCTGCATGGCAGCTCTAATTGAATCGTTCTCTGGCTGTGTTTCTCAAACAGCCTGCAGTGGAGACAATCACTTTCTCCCTGACTTCAACACATAAACACAATTTAGCACTCTCGTAAAGCTTTTACATTTCACGCTTTGTTGATTTATGTCTGATCAATTGCCGCACAATCGTAAATATTGCAGTTTTTTCAGCGGTAAACTAAATCGACCGTATTATTTGTCTATTCATGTTTTGCGCTCCTGTTATCATGCCGCCTTCTCTCAGCTGTATGATGCTGTCAGGTAAGTGTTCCTGCAATGCAAACAGTAGGATCTGTATGAGTGTGTGATTATAACGTGTGTTTATATGAGTGTAGCCTGCCCTGCTAAACAGCCGTGATGCTAACCCTACCACCTCTGGCCCTTAGAGCCTTTTAGCTCCTAAACCTGAGTAGAGCGCCTTTTATTATGTCAGCGAACATAAAACCAGAGGGTGACAATGTGCCGAAGCCTCGTGTGGTTTAGCATTCAGTGTCTGGAGGAGTGCTTGTGGTTACATCCAGTCACAGTGACAAATTGCCTTTTTTTTGCCATCGCCTGCTAACAGCCTCTGTATTAACCTCTCCATTAGCACTTACTTAGAGTGTTACACCCATTTTTCCTCAGCCCAGGGCCTCTCCGGACCTCTCAGGGCTGATTAAAGGACATTTGGGAAGCATTTAGAGGTGTAAAAGCTCATTGGTTTGAGTGAGCCAGTGTGGCTTGGTGGTATCAGGGCCTATCTCTCTGATTACTCCCATAACCACAGTATTTGCTCACCCTAAAGGTGCTGAAGTGCTAGCTTTGATATAGATGCTAGAGGCGCCGGCGACCCTTAATGCTAGCACCTCAGTGTGCTATATTACAGAAAAGCAGAGTCCACCCCACTGCGAGCGGCGATAAAGACATTCCACCTGCTCATAGTACATCATGATGAGTTAATAATAAAGTAGCACTGACAGGTGTGGGTTTTTTTATCCCTCTCATGATCAAAGGCAAGCACTCCGGAGAGTTCTGTCGTCTCCAGGCGAGAATATCTATTCTGTGCAGATGCTGAGGAGAGATGGTCTGTTTCAGGAAGAGACTGATACAGTACACGCACCGAGAAGTAGCTTTATCTGACAACAGCATATCTTCACACGCTTATTTTCATCTCACTTAGGGAATATGACATCCTAATATTTTACAGCTCTCCTGTAGCCGCATGGAAACATCATCGAGCGCTCCTATTGATCTTTTCTCTGAGCGGTTTCATAGCTCCATGTGGTTTCATTATCGCTTGATCCGTCTGGCAGGGCGGGAAAATCTGACCCCTACCCAGTCACACTTACGATCTTTGATTAACTCCTCAAAAAGTGCTCCTCATGATGCTTTCATTCTAACTTTAACACACTCACCTGGTGCTCTGCTGTGTTTACAGACAGAGGACATTGCAGAGATTGCAAAGAGGACCCAAAATCTCCCCAAGGAGAACACAAAGAGGCAGCGAGTGGTGGTCTTCACCCAGGGCAAGGACGACACCGTTGCAACAGTCGGTAGGCCGCTTTTTTCCTTCTCCATTCGTGTCTTCTTATCTGGCACATATTTCTTCTCAAATACCACTCAAGGCTGTCTCAACTTTGGCCTCTTTTGGGCATCTTTACCCTTCACTTAAACCTCATATCTCAAAATGTGCAGCCTTAAATAGATGGAAGATCACTGAGTGAAAAGAAGCAAACGCTATCAGTAATTTCTTTGAAGTTAACCTGCAATATTGACACCAGATGTTAAAAAAAAGAAAGCTTGCACTACGTTCTGTCATTTCAGAGCATAAAAGAAGTGTGGGGGATGCAGAGAGCAGGCATTGATTTGTGAAGTACTTCTAACTTTGTCTTGGACAGACTCCAGGCCAGTCCTCAGCAATTTTTAATGCTTCAACTCTTACATCCTGCTCTTTTTTCTGCTCCTACAAAATGCTGGCAGAGTGACCTCGAGGAGACAACTTCTAGCCCTCAAATCAATCCCATTTCCTTTGATTCAGGGTATATTTGTTAGCCGGACATCAAAAGGCAGAGTCATCATAACTGAGCAGGGGTTGCAGGTTTAAGCGGTGTGGGGGAGAGACCATAGTTTCAGATTACTGCTGGGAGCCGGTGCCTTTGTCAGAGCCACAGGGTGTCTCTCCTCGGTGCCCTTGCAGTTCAGACTCGTCGTGTGAGAGGAGAGATGGCCTCAGGTAAAGACTCCAACATATCACTCATCACTGGGGACTGCAGAGAGGCACAGCTACAGCAGGACTGTTAGCACTGCAGGACACTGACTTCACATTATATTCAGTGTCCTCAATGTGATCCTGCCCGCAAGAAGCTCTGCTCAGTTTGTCACTGATGGCATTATTAGACAGTCAATTATTAATCAAGTCTCTTTTCTCTGTTCCACTGGGGTAGGTTATGTGTAAAATACACATTTCAGCACAGACTTGCATTAGACTACTGGAGTTACACAAGTAAAGTGCAGGAAATAGATACTTTGTTTATACGGTGGGTGTTACAGCTGAGTGATGTGAAAAAGGGGACAGTTCTAGTGAATGAATCTAATCTATATAAGATGTGACTGAGCAGGTTTGAGCTCTCAATGCATCTTATCAGGCGTGGTTCTGGTTCTACATCCCAGTAGCAAACATAAACTAACTATATGTTCAAATCAAGAGGTGTCCCAAAACACACCTAATTAAAATTTTAAGAGTAATAGGAAAATTTCACAAATTTACATTTTGCACTGTTGGATCTTAAGAAGGTGCTTAAAGGAGTTTCAAAAAGAAGAAATGGGAGTGAATAAGTAAGCAGTTTATTGAAAACAACAATAAAGGTAAATAGTCTGTTCATCAGCTGATCAAAAGTTTAAGATGGTTGCTTGAAAAAAAAAAAAACTGAAACTGATGCAAGTGTTTCCTTGAGGCTGTGTGAACGTTGCTCCAAGTGGTGAAGATGTCTTCATGGAGGATCATCCACTGTCTGGATGTGATGTCAGAGTGATTTAGATCAGGGGAACATCAGGATGGTCCAAAGAGTGAGCTGATTCCTCTGAAGAAGTCCTTTGTCAGGCGCCCATTGTGACCTGCAGCGTTGTCCTGTTGAAAAACCCAGTCATTCCCACACAGACCAGGGCCCTCAGTCATGAAGGAGGCCCCCTGCAACATCTCCACAGAGCCAGCCGCCGTTTGACGCCCCTGACCAACCTGAAGCTCCATTGGTCCATTGAAGGAAAAAGCCCAGATCATGATGGCGCCCCCTCCACTGTGCCGCCGTGGAAACATCTCCAGTGGGATCTCCTGGTCATGTCAGTAACGTTGAAGCCATCAGGACGTCAAGGTTCAGGTTTTTCTCCTCAGAGAATCAAACTTTCTTCACCTTTCAGTGTCCCATGTTTGCTGCTCTCTGAAAAAGCCCAAACGGAGAGTTTGTGGCGTTGGCGTTTGTTCTTAAAGCTCTTCTCTCTCAGATGGCGTCTGATGGTTATTGGGCTGCAGTCGACTCCAGAAAAGGCCTTCATTTCGGTCCAGGATCGTCCTATGAACTGGTTTAGGGTCTACCTCTGGACTTTTTGTTCCCTAACCCTCAGGATCTTTGAAGAAATTTAAATGTCTGTCTTTCTGCGTCCAACCTCAGCAGTGATGGAGTGTTATGAGGGGCCTTGCTGATGCAGCTCAATAATCAGACCACGTTCAGAGAGAGAAAGACTTTTAGCCTTTACCATCAGGAGGTCATGACAGAAAGAAGACCTGACAGGAAATGACTTAAATTCACATTTTAGAGCAGATTTTATCTTTTAAAAGCTGAGCTCTCTTTAAAACGCTCTAAAGATCCAACAGAGCAAAATGTAAGTTCTTGCAATTTTTCACCTGGTATGAAATTTTGATCAGGTGTGTATGTCGTCACTCCTGATACTGATTCTGATTCCTTCCTATGGATATTTCATTCTTGGGCAGTGCCCTTGAGCAAAGTACAGATGCCGAAAAGCTCAGAGTTCTTCTTCCTTTGTTCACTGGTGGGGAACAAAACCAGAGCTAAAAGGAGAGTGGCTGTTGGAGGCATCAGGAGATCCACACTAATCTAGTATCTTACATGACGTTCTCTTTAAGCCAATAATATGATAATGTAATATATTTCTACATGTCAAATAGATTTTGTTTCATTTAAATACAGTTATGTTACAATATGCTGGATCAATGCAAATACAAAGAACTTTTATTCAGAGCAGTGAGCTGTGTGCCAGTCCTAAAGGCAACATACACCATCCATTTTCTTTTTCGAAGGAGAATCCCTGGAAGTAAATTTCCTTTCATGAGAATTTGAAAAGAATCTTTAAGCAGATACCCTGACGCTTGAAAAGAACAAGACTCCATCCATTGTGCTGGAGGTGATGGATAATTCCTGCCTGCTCCTCTCATTGCTCCTGCGTGGAGACAGAGCCGCGCGCTGCTGTGAACTTTATATAAAATACATGATGAATGCAGGCGGGATGAAAGACAATGTGTTTCAGATGTCATCTACAAAGGCAAACATGATAAATGTCATTGACTGTGCTATCATTGCATTGGAGCAGTTACAGTAGTCTGGGTAGAGGATGGGTGTGTGTGTGTGTGTGTGTATGTGTGTGTGTGAGAACACAGCTATTCATGGCAGCCAAATAAATGTCAATGTAAAAAGAGAATTAAAGATTTTCATTTCCCAGAGGCGGCGCTCTAATAAACCTGATCTCTCATTTTGTTTGCAATTTGTCCTCCTGTCAGGATTTGATCATTTGCCAGCCTCTGCATGTCATGTTAAACCATTTTATAGTGATTAAGGATTGGAAAATGCCTTCCCCCATGGTATAATTCTCCAAAAAGAGATGTCAATTTGTTATTGTTCTTCTTTTTTCCCCCTGCCTTTCTTCACACCAGCGCTTCAAACAAGGCTTTTTAAAGAGCTGGGAGCAGGGGGAAACGGCCCTTTATTTAGCTGCCACTGACACCGCTGAACTACGCCGAGCTTTTGCTTATACTCCCATTACAGCAGTAATTAAGATCATTGTGCCCTGAACCTTAACGGTGAGGAGATCTAATAAACGATCATTCAGCCGGGGGTCGCCGCTCTAATCGCTGATAAGGACTTGATAAAGCCTGACTCGGCTCCTCAGTGAGTTTTAGAGCTCTCGAGGGAGCTACGCAGGCAGATTTAGAAAAAAGAAACCGGATCCATACATGTTAATGACATGAGGCAAAGAACAGCGGCTGCATGAAAAGTTTTAGAGCTGCTTTATTTACTCGTCGTTCACCCTGAAGTTACAGCAAATTAAAGCTGCGGGATCATCTAAAAATCCACTTGAAGACATCTTAACAGTGTGTTCAAAAAGCTGAATGTTTATGTTCAATACTTCATGATGGACTAAATCAATTAACATTCTGCGCTATGAGAAAGACCGCCTCTCTTTCCCCTTGGCATCTCACACTGAAGTGTTTTCTTTCATGTCTCCCTGAAAGGATATTGGTTGGCGATGATCTTTTGCCTGTGGTTACAGTAATTACAGGCATATGCATTCTTTTTTCCCCCCTCTCCCCTAACTCAATTGTGAACAAAGATGCTGGTTATGATAGGGAAACAGATTGAATGTCAGCTCGCTCCTAACCTGTCGCGTTTGCCAAGAAAGCGGTAATGTTTTTCTCCTCTCTCCGAGGCTCTGAGTTTGGCTGGAGCGCAACAGGAAACCTTCCAGAAGAAGGAGAAGTATTCTCGGGGAAGTTTCTCACATAAAGATGTTCTGTACTTTAACTCCACTCTGTTACTCCTGCCTTTTAAACAGTCACATGTGACTCGCAGTCTCTGAGCAGCTGAGGATTTGAAGTGATGTATTAATTGTTTCACTTGTGTAGATAATTCGGCGTAACAGCATCAAAGTCGATTTTAAAGACCTGCCAACTGTCTGATCTACCTGCTTTCTGTTGCAGCAACAGTAGTACGAGCTGGAACACAACCAAGTGAAGCATGTAATAATTTCAGAGTCAGAACAATGCTCCATATGCTCATTTTCCAATGAAGCCGAGGTCGTCTTATTTGCATGTACAGTCACTATTTTTAACAGAAGTGCATTTTCTCACTCAGTGTTGTGCTGTGAATTGGCATTGTTAAAAAGAATAGGCAATAATAAAGGACTTAATTGATACTCATTTCAAAGAGACGCCTGTTGAAAGAACTTCTTAAGTTTAATCACCACCATTCAAGAGTCGTAATGAGGGAATTATAAAGAGCGAATTAACAAAAGCACACAATTATAGCTTACTCCAAGGAAGTATTTGAATTCATTTGAGTTTTTTCTTATTTTTTTCCCTCTTATGCAGGTTACCTGTCAAAGCACGAGCATACTACTCTCCCACACATCCAGCAGAAATCTGCTGCTTCCACTGCCTTTGTCGAACCAAACTCTGAGAACAAAAACATGTCAGTGTGAAAGGGAAAGAGAGAGCAGGAGAGAGGAGAAGAAAAAAAAAAGCACAGTAGATTTTTATTGATTGAAAATAATGTTGCAGATCTCATTACAGTGAAATGTGAAATGAGTTCAGCAAAGTGATGTTTTCAGACGTGCTACGAGCCAGAAACAACAAAGTCAGAGTATGTTGGCAGGAGCTTTCCCTTTCTTTTTTTGAACCACTCCTGCCAGTTGGATCGCGGTTGCAGACGGGTGGGGAGAAGTTGGACTGTAACCTGAGTTAACATGTCAGTCAAATATAATAACTTACATCAATGAGGTTGTGTGAACTTTCCCCTAACAGCAAAGTACAAACGTTGGTTGTGATGATGGATGGAAGGCAAATACTAGATATCTCTAGTGCTGTACAAACAGTGCGTTGAAAGTTCTGTGTATACCCTTAGCAAAGTGGTACTACTCATAATTTAGCACTTGGGATCATTACAGTATGTCTCCTCAGGGCTTGGTTCAATAAAATATGAAAAGTTAAAACATCTACTAGTTTTCATATTCAAAGAAAGACCACGAGAATTCGAAATGAGTGCATACAGTAAGTCTTGTAAAAATAGTACATATCCTGTGAATCAAACTAATCATGTGTTAAAACAACATGCTAGCCACTCTGTGATGCTAAATGTGGGCACAACACTACAAGCTACTAATCTAAGCGCGCTAACAAGCTCTTAACGCCAGCTCTACTGTGTTACTGTGAGAAAGAGCATCATTAACTGTGTTAACCAATGTAGCATTGGCATGCTAATGTTCACTTGTTAACGTCTAGCAAAAAATCAGTAAAAGCTAAAGAGCTAATGGGGGTATTATTAGTTTGCCTGTATTAATAGCATGACACTCTCTCTATAAAACTTCTTGAGACATTTTATAAAGGACCAGGAAGGTAACTCCAACAACTGGCTGTGTTTGCTAGCATGACCCAGTATGGCTTTTTATGGTTTAGTATGAATTTCTAGCATTGTGTACACTCACAGGTGTAGTGTGTAGAATTTAGAGGTAGTAAGCACAACAGACTTGTTTTTTTAATGGATAAATTATTCTATAATTACCTGAGTGGTCTGCTTCCCTAGAGGCCATAATCCCACACCACCCTGTGTGATTTTGTATTTAGCACGTAGCCACAAAAAATGCTACGGTGGGTTGAGTGGTTGTTTCAAGTTAAAGAATTTATATCGATAGACATTGAGGTAAAAACTTGACAAATTAAGTTTCAAGCTCCCGTCAGTGATAACAGCAGTGAGCAGAGGGAGTGTTTCAAACTGTAATCTGGCCGCTAGTTCATGCTAAGTATTCCCATTTCTGTACATAAAACCAGTAAATAAAATTAAATAAAAAAACAATGTTTGAAATTGTGATAGATTTTTGTCCCACTTCAAAGTTTTATGTTATCCACACTGTTTGAAAAATAAATAAAAAGAACCTAACTTGAAAGTGATCATGTTGCTAACAGCTGGTTAGCATACTCTGAGACTCCTCTGTATTGGTCTATTGTTGAGCTTACTATTTGTGTCTTCATTGAAATGTCCAAACAGTATTTGTTGGGGTTTCTGTAGGTAGCCAATATTGTCAAGACATTTCAGTCTTTACAAAGATGCTAAACACGTCAGAAAGATGCTAAGACAACATGTTAACATGGCTTAGAATCTGTGACGAGTTGCTGGTAATGTGATTCATTAAGGAAGCTACTTGAGTATTATTATTCTTTTATTAGTCTTAGTTAAAATGAATGTTTTACAGCATTTATACTATTAAAAAGTAATCTTTGTAGAGACTGTGAGATGACTTTACAGCTGTGGTCTACGATCTGAAACCCAGTTTGGCTGATGAGACACATTTGAAAAATGCAGCCTCACTCACCCCTCCCCTCCGTGTTCCAAGATCCCGCCCCCCAGCTCATATCGCCCTTCTTTGCCTCCTAACAACACGCCCCCCTCCGACAGAGCAGGCTGACAGAAAATGTAACAAACAAGACAGTCATCCTCCTTGTAACACACAGTGGTAGCTTTTTCAATTGGACCGGTGCGATCAAAACCATGAATTAGCCGGTGAAGTAGGTCTGACGTAGCCACTGTTGGCCAACTGTGGGCGAGGCTTTACCTTTCTGGGCGTGTCTTCACCAGCTCAGTTTACACTGCTAAAGATGTGTGGCTAACTTATGCTAAAATCTATTGACAGAGCCGACCCGTTCCGACCAGCAGCGTTCAGTTATTAGCCAGTATAGGCACAGACAAACCAGAGTTATTGAGCTGACATCTCCCACTGAGGTAAACAAAGTCATTACCTGTACCTGCTCTTCAGTCCCAAATCCCTCTGCAGCTTTTTCCACGGTCGTACATTTCTCCAATATTCAGTCTCTGTTGGCACCTGTATCGCTCATAATTCTGCCTTGCTTCACCCTTTTCCTTGAAACTTTTTCGTTTTCTTCCCTTCCCTGTGGAGGGTAACAGTAACAGCTTCCTGGTTTTGGTCTTCTCTGGCTCCATGATGCTTCGGTAGCTGAGCAGCTAGCTGACGTGAGAGGGGTAGTGGGGAAGGACGAGGTGGGACCATGGGCAGTGTGGTGTGGAGCTGGGGGGACAGGGGATTTGATGGACTAACGCACAAATCCGAAATGAGGGAAACAACGGTTCAGATTGGTGAATTATTAAGCTGTTTTGCAGCTGCTGTACTGAATGGATTTTTTTGTTCTTTTTGGTTTTTATATTGCGTAGATCGGACCATCAGGTTATGACGGCCTCAAAACGGTGTTAACAATGATTACCTAGCTTCAAATCGTAGACCATAGCTTTAACTTCTAAACTGTTCCAAACTCCAAAAAAAGTAAAATGAGTAGGAACCAAATGAAAAACAGAAAAGAATCTGCAGAAGTAATGGTTCAGTATGATAAAGTTCCTTGTCCTGAACTAAAACTATAAGATTTACACCCTGAACTGTTAATTTACACAGAATTAAAATGAGTTGAAGAGATTCAGACACCTCCAAGTGTAGCTTAATTAAAAAGAAACAAGCATCAGCCTGTGTGAAAAGTTTCTTTATTTTTGTTTTTCTCAACAGACCTGTCTCCTCCCTTAAGTTACACACTGCAGTGTGTAACCATTTGTTTAACTAAGCCAGACATATTTACACACATTTATCATTTATTTTGGGGTCTAATGAACTGCAAAACCTGTTTCAAGCAAGTGCAAGAGTTTCTTGTTTAAATGCATCCGGTTTTATAGCTGCAAAAGTGTTTCCCAGTTAAGCACGACCACATCTAACGACTCGGGTTTTCTAACCGTGGAATCACCGACAAACTGTAATTTATTGTTCACACATTTTCCACTGCGGTTAATCTTTTCAAGAGGGAGGAGGACTCTCAAGCTTCGTCTGTGGCATTAATTAAGTAAAGTCGTTATGCTGCTAATTAGCAGATCCTAAAAGGATTCTTGTCTCATTGTAATTTATTATCAGAGCTACAATCACCTGCTTCCTTTAAAGAGAAATGTGTCATTATGAAAACACAGTCTATCTCTTGATCTGATCCATCTTCAGCATCTGACCTGTAATGCAATCACATTCTGCTTTGTAAAGAATGGTTTTTGAAATACGGTGTGATGGAGTTGTTAGGGTATCACAGTAATTTACCCAACATCATGTGCTGAGCATATGCTAAGCTGCGGGTTGTGTATCTTTCGCCCTGTAGAACAAGGACAAAAATGAATGAATTAATAAATTAATAAGGGTGTCATATCTGCCGCCCAGATATTCTGTGAGCCGTTGTTAGATTAGCAGGGAGCCTCATTAAACAACTTTTTTGTAGTTTTTTTTTTATCCCATGTTCTCCTTAAACTCCAACCTTTTTCTCTCAATAAGAGGTCTGTCAGCCTCCTCGTGTTCCTTTTATCCGCATGTCAGTCTTTTGTCTCCTGCACCTTTTTGAAGGTTCACGGCGGCACCAGAGCCCTCGGATTGTTTGAAGATCGTGTGTGTGTGGTTTGGATTGTTCTGACATAAGTTGCTGATTTAATGTCACTCTACACCTCCAGACTTTGTCATCTGGCAGATTTTTGTTTCTTTTTTTTCTCCCCCACTCCTCTCCTTTAAACTGGAAGTCCCTTTGAAGTGCATATGCTACTGATAATTGAAGCAATATAATTCACTGAAAATAATACAGAGACCCTCATTTAATGGTTTCCGTTTTGAACTGAAAGTACTCGCTGTAACTGTTGTTGCGTTGTTTTTAATTTATCAGAGTACTCGCCTAAAGCGTTGAGACATGTGAAGAATTTTCTTGTTTAATCATCTGTTGCTTTCTGACCATTTGGTTGATCCACTGCAGAACTTTAATTCAAGGGCATGAATGTTCAGAGTTTTTTACCTGTATAGAACAGTTAGTGATGTAATTTCCTGTTACTTTTAAATGTCATTTATTATTTTGATATGATGAACGGTGAAAATTTCTAGGTGAAAAAACATTCCCTTTTCTGCTGTTTGTGTAGATAGATAGATAGATAGATAGATAGATAGATAGATAGATAGATAGATAGATAGATAGATAGATAGATAGATAGATAGATAGATAGATAGATAGATAGATAGATTGGCAGGAAGGTTGGAGGAAAGGAAGGAAGGTGATGTTAGCATTATAGTTTAGGTAGGCTAAGTAGGAAGGAGGGTCAGGTAGGTATGAAAAGTAGTAACAGGATAAGTAGGGTCGGTAGGAAGTTATAAGTTAAGTCAGTAGGTCAGTTATGTAAGGATGGTAGGAAGAAAGGTAATTGATAGGGTAGGGTGGTAGGGGAGGTAGGTAGTAATAGGTTATGTAAAGGAGGTAGGGTAGACAGGTAGTTATAAATTAGGTCAGTAGGTTGATTATGTAAGTGCGGTAGGAAGAAAGGTAATTATGATAGGAAGGGTATGTAGGGAAGTAGGAAAAAGGGAGGTTTAGTTTGGATAGGAAAGGTAGGTAGGAATGAGTAGGCAGGAAAGCTAGGTGGAATAAATGAGGTTTAGGTAGGGGAGGTAGGTAGTAATAGGTTATGTAAAGGAGGTAGGGTAGACAGGTAGTTATAAATTAGGTCAGTAGGTTGATTATGTAAGTGCGGTAGGAAGAAAGGTAATTATGATAGGAAGGGTATGTAGGGAAGTAGGAAAAAGGGAGGTTTAGTTTGGATAGGAAAGGTAGGTAGGAATGAGTAGGCAGGAAAGCTAGGTGGAATAAATGAGGTTTAGGTAGGGGAGGTAGGTAGTAATAGGTTATGTAGAGGAGGTAGGGTAGGCAGGTAGTTGTGGGTTAGGTCAGTAGGTAGGTTTTGTAAGGTGGGTAGGAAGGGACGTAGTTATGATAGGTAGGAAGGGAGGTAGGAATGAAAATAGGTTAGGCAGGGAATGCAGGCAGTCATACAGTAGATAGGGTAGGGTGTGTAGTTTGTGAGGTAGGTTAGGGTATTTGGTTATATGACAGGTAGGGTAGGTAGTTTATGATAGGACAGGTAGGTAGTTACAGGTTGGGTAGGGAGGAGTGTGGGTTAGGTAGGGCAAGTAAGTAGTTAAAGGTTAGGCAGGGCAGGTAGATAAGAAACAAATTAATTTACCTTAAAATGTCGATTAGTTTCAGAGACTAGAGACATACCAGCAGCTCCCCTGAGGCTGTTTGGAGCTAAATCCAATGCCAATCATGCTAACATGCTACAGTTGATAACAGTTGTGCCTGTTTTTAGCATGTCAGAGTTCAAAAAATTTCAAAGTAAAGGCTACCGAGTGTTTGTGCTCCTTTAAGGAACTTCCTGCTTTGGCGCCCCCTCTGGATAAAGTTGTTGTAGTGATATTTATACTTCCTTTTTCTGCCACATGCAAAAGTTGTTTTATTTCTGACAAAATTCTTACCCTGCTGAAATGTGTCGCTGTCTGCAAACAGATTAGCCATTTTATTGACACTCCAGCACATAATCTGTTCAACAAGTCATATGCCAAAGATATGATGCTATTCAGTGTGATGTGAAGTTATGAACTATGTCACAATCAGAACAAAGCCTTGACTGAACTCATTTTCGAATACAAATTGGTTATGGTAATGGAGTTTTGAAACCCTGGTGTTTCACTTTAATTAAGATCCTTCTTGTGTCTTGATAACAGGTGAGAATGTGACCATGTTCCCTGTTCTGGACATTGACCAGAATGACATCGTGGATACCAATGGAGCAGGAGATGCCTTTGTGGGAGGTACAGAAAATGAAAACCATCTTCCACACTGCTTGATTCCTGTGTACATCTCCAATTAACCTTTGATAGTGGCCAACTATGTACCACAGTATCACCTCCAGATTATATGAGTGTGACATTTAGCCCGCTGTTTTTACCTCGTGTGAGCTTATCAAAGCCCTGCATGAAACTGTCTGCATTTGGGTCCATGTTGAGAATGAAATATGTTTTCTCTTTTTCTAGAAACCATCAACATAACGCTAACACTGCTGCTTCAAAAGATAGGAATAGCTACAGGTTGACCTCTGCTCTTCTGTTTTCCCAGGATTCCTCTCTGCGTTGGTCCAAGAGCAAATACTGGAGGAGTGTATCCGTGCTGGGCACTATGCCGCAAACGTCATCATCAGACGAGTTGGATGCACCTTCCCGGAGAAGCCAGAGTTTCAGTGATGCATTCGACTATGCATATTTTTCCACAAGATACTTGTTAATGTATGCTTCAGGAATTTATGTACATTTTCTATTTGCAGTAACCAAGTACAAGGGACTTAATGGTGCAGCTTGACTATTTAATCAAGCTTAAAATTAAGCAGATGTTTTAATATATTTCAATCTTGATACAACAATGGATTATTGGGATAACACTCTTTTTGTGCCAGCAGTGTGCATCTTGAGTGTCATAAAGAAAGCATAATGTGTCAAAATGTATCACCATGTGTAAAATCTTCTCCATCATTGGTCCTTGTGTTTTCTATGTTTCTACTCAGGACCTTCACGACAGAGCTCAGCACTCCTCATTGCTCTTAAACTTTTCTAAAAGTAGTTTAAAATAGATTTTTGTGTGTGTGTGTGTGTGTTTCTGTTGTTGTGCAAAGCAATACTAATTTAGGTTACACTGATGGACCAGGGGTGGAGAAGTACATTATACCGCAGGATGAATTTAAAAAGTTTGTTTCTTGCTCTGAAGTGAAGGACGGCAAGCTGTGGTCAGCTTCGATTTGCAGAAGTTACAATCGATTTTAACGGTGACCCAGAGTCACGGACAAAAAACTTCCATAGCAACTTTTCAAAACATTCCAACTGCACAATCCATTTCACTGCTTACCATTAGTATCATCCAACCAATTACCCCTCCGCTAACAAACTGCTTATTACACTTCTTCTACTGGCGCTGCGGAGCTACGACCAGGCGTTTATTTGAAAAAGAAGCGGTTGTTTCTGGAATTTAACAATATGTGCTGTCCTCCACAAAGCGCGAGGCTACAAACTTTTTTACAACAGCCTTTAAAGCCTGCAGGCACTTTGTGTTGTGATACTTTATGCTAAGAAAAAGTATATTTTCAGCTGAGTGCTCCTTTAATATTCAGCTGGGATTCTGTGGAAATAAGGGATGAGGCTCTGTGACAGGTTGCCCATGAGATTTTCAGAAGTGATAAGTTTTTCCTCTGGAAGTTCTGGGACTAATCTTTTTGTTGTTACACAAATAAAAAGGACATGAACACAACTAACCTTATTGATCCTAGCAAAACTGATTCCACATTCAAGATTTGTTTTTTCTCCATTAGTTGAAGTTTCTTTAAATGCAAGCAGAAGCACAGAGGGTTTGTATATTCCTCATTATTTAATCAGCCAGAGGCTCTCTCATGCTAATCACTTTTGGACAGCTCTCTGTTATAGAGGGGGCTTTTGGGAGGAGGGGGCTGGGAGGCGAAGAGACCAGTACCAGCCTGGTGTCCTGGCTCCGCTCAGTCACCCCCACTCATGCCTAACTGGACTCTCGGGGAGTGGAGCTCCACTGCAGGGCTGCAGGAGATCATTTTTCTCAGTTAAGGGATTAGTGGTTGCTCTTCTCTACGATCATTAGTGAGACCTGAAAATTAGGCTGATCCTTCGTAACCAGCTGTGCTGTCGCTGGGGGTTGGAGACGAGGATCAGAGGGAGGCCCCCCTATCCCGAACCCTCCCTCTCTCCTCGCTCCTGCCCCCACCCCGCCTCCTCTCTTCCTAACTGTGGGCCAGCAGAAGTGTTGGGCAGTGTCTCAAGTGTTTTCTAGAAAACAATTGAACGCTCATCTGTTCAACGAAAGAGCTGTGATTGAGAATAACATTTTAGTTCCCCTAGAACAACCTGTTACATCATATTTTCGGTCATTTTCTCTGAATCCAGTTTCTACTCTCGCTACACAAGAGCTCTGTTTCCTCTAATGAGGCGTAGTTTATGCATTTATGCTAATCGGGGGCGTCTAGGTGAAAACATTCTCCAGCCAAAATGTTATTAACAACTTTGAGACACTTTTTTTTTTCATCAGCATTTTTTAAGGTTTCACACAGATGCGCTTTGAAAAGGACCACATTTCTGATTGGGCAAGATCACACTCCATGGCAGCTGGTTCATTTGCCTCTCAAGATGACAGATGGCAAAACACAAACACAAAAAGAGGGAGCCATGATCAAGTAATGAGAATGCCTGCCACAATAAGGAAACTACTTTTCTAAATGTACTTTTCTGGTAAACTTTTGCTTGGCTTGATGAATGCGGGAGGTGGAAAAACAAACACTCAATCTGTGCATTTAATTAACTCTTTGTGACACTTTACTCTGTTTTTAAAGCAACTGAGCCCTAGGCGTCTTTAAAATATTTAATGCTGGTGTTATTGTGCTGCAGAAATCCACAAAATCTCTTATAATGTACTGTTTGGAGTCAAATCTGCTGTTAAAAACTTTGAGGTGAGGCCGAGCTGGTGAAAACTTGACTTTGTGATATCCGCCTTTCAAAGTGAGGATGTATTTCTCTGAATGCAGCTTAACTGGGGCCCTGGCCAGTGTTTTGCCCCGCAGATGGGCAGCAGTGTTTGTGAACACCAGTGTGGCAGTTGGCAGGGATTGAAGAGGGGGGATGGGCAGATTGCAATGGCACATGCTCCAATTCAAATTATCCCTGGACCCATGCAGCAGTGGAGGACCTGCTGGGGCCCAGGGTGGCATTCATTATAACCAGACCCAGGCAGGTTTTGGTCAGACACCAGCCGTAACCACATCAAATCCTAACAACCTTTTTATTCTCATTTCACCTGCTCATGCAAAAAAATGTGCAACAGTACCTCGCACGTTTTATCTAAACGCATTTTCCGGTAATTTCCTGTTGCTAAATTGCAATAAATGTCAAGGATTGACTGGTAACAAGATGCTGAATGATATAAACACTGTAAACGGGGAAAAAAAGGCATCCAGGTAAATTGAAACATCAATGAGAGTATCTGATGAACATAATGACAAAATGACAAGACTATTAACATGTGAATTAAAATGAAGGCAAATCAAATTACTCATCAAAGGTGTCTATTTTATGGGGGTTAAATGTTTTTATTTGAGGTCTCCATAATGCAGCGTGTACAGTGTGAGCATGTGTTTATAATCTGATGGGAAGTTAGCAATTATCTCTCTAATTACATCTGTATTACTGCATGAAAAATGAGCTTTCTGGCATTTCTAATGCTGCTAAAGGAGTTAAGAGAGGGGAGAGAGCACAAATCTAAAGACTGAAAATTTAATGATCTACATTATTGCTAACAACTATTGCTCTTCCTTGGGCATGGGGAAGTTAATTAGCAGATTATGGTGTTAGTGTATAATATCCCCTTACTGCCCTGGGTAATATTGGCCAACACGAGGAAGAGCTCATTTCAAAATATAAGTGTGGATTTATGTGTTTATGTCAAAATCAATCATGTTTGAGCGTATATCTGGTGCACATCAATGGAAGTTAAAAATGCCCACAGGGAATACATGTTAATAGGGGTGTTATGGCATAAAAGTGTTATGAGACTGATCTACAAATACTCTGAAGTGTAAAAATGTTCCTCCTGGCTCATCACTGGACATGTTGATGGAGGGGGGGAGTGAAATTGACAATATCATTGTAGGAGCGCACTAAAGGGGCGACGGTCCGCTCCACTACACTGAAGTAGGGATGTCTACAGTGGAAGAAGAAGAAGGGGGAGGGTACCACTTTGTCACAGGCTGCTATGTAGATTAACCTTTCAATTAGTTGTTATCAGGTCCTCTCCATGTCTCGGCGCAAGCTTTCCAGCCTTCGTTTTCAGAGATCAAATCCCACGAAATCGCTTCTTGGATATGTCGCTGCACATTTATCCTTCGACGTTTCCCCGATAATGAAGAGGAGTATCCGAGGGGGGGAAAACTTGAAGAGGTAAACTACCAGCAAATATTTACGGTAGCCTGTGTGCCCTCGTTTTTCAGCCTTCTTGTAATATGTTCATCCTTGCATGAAACTTGCTTCGTTAATTTGTTGTGTCTTCTCGCCCACGGAGGCGACACATTACATAGGTATGGTGTGTTTGTGTAACGTGAGAAAACGGCGTGAAAACCCAAGGAGGCTGTGTATCATTTCCTTAATAAAATATGGAAAACGAGAGCGGAGAAATGGAGAGCTAAAGAAACTGGCGATACATAATTGAGAAGCGGCGGTGAAGGAGCTACTCTTCTTTAGCTGCCGTGTTAACTTGTATTCCCCGCTGGACATGTCTTTTCTCTCCGGGGCTCACTATTTCCCCTCATTGGAGATATTTGATAGTTAATGGTGATAAAAGAGGTCATGCCATCATTGCACAGCGCGACACAAGACGTTTATAATTTCGCAGGCAGACGTTGAGCGAGCGGAAAACCTACTTTTTTTAACCACAGCATCTCATTTATTTAACGTCACATAGTTTAAATGTTAAATATCAGGAGAATTACAGCTCCTCTCGGGGAAATAATGAAAAGGGAGGAAGATAAAGAGGGGGGAAAGGCGATAGCTTAGACACATTTAGCCTGCAGGAGTCTTGAATTATATGCTTCTTAGACTTGATATGAAAAAAAAATGTAATGTGTTCCACTTTAAGTCAGCGGTAGAGCCTTTGCGGGTTTTATGCAAAGAAATGATAGATTTAACAAACAGCCAATTAAAGTCTAAAATGTTCCAAATCACTTTCAAGTGTAACCAACTGTTTCAAGGAGGAATCTAAGTAAAGGTGGCCCGGTGTTAAACGCTATGAAAATGAGCTTTAATATGACTACATTGAATCGTTACTCAGCCAGTTTATGACTGTTTTAGTGCATTAATAAGTTAATTACACTCTGTCGCTGTGTTCAGGGATGTTAGTTTAGATATTACGAGTGTTGGAGGTAAATGATATCAATTCATTACTGAAGGCACCTTAAGAGGCGGGTCAATTGAGTGAAGTGACAGATCATACAGCCAGTGCCGTGCCTCTTAGTGTGAGCTCATACATAAAGATTGACATGTGCTTTATCAAACCAGAAATCGGATCTTGTCTTTACAGCCAATATTGAAGTTGCTAGGGAGGGCACATTAGTGTAGGTAAGGTTTAATGAGACTCCATTGGATTGTAATCAGCGTCATGTCGGATTCATGTAAACTACAACATTGTAACAAAATGGCGACTGTTTAGGTGACATCAGTAATGCTGGCAACACTGTCATTTATCTGCTCAACTCAGCGGAACACAACTCTAGGTTTGTTACGTAGTTATTAACGGGTTCTTCTCTCGCTAAACGGCTCGGTGGGTCTTTGTAAACGTGCCTTAAACGTCTAACGGCAGCTGTCAGGAAGTGAGCATTGATTATACATCTGTCATTACCGCTCGCGCTGATCAGTTTGTCGTTGCGGACGTCGAACTGTCAAAAGTCGCGTGCAGACAACTAACGGTTAAACTTTACGTATGATGCCCGTGTATGTGTGTTTTTACTCAGTTTATGTGCGTTAGACTCAACATGTCACGGTGACATTTTGGATATTACGTGCTGCAGGAATAAATGTTAACTTGTACGCGGGTTTTCATGTCGTCAGAGAATCTTAAACCGACCTGTCAGGAGGCTGTTTAAACTTATTTTTGAACTCTATAGAAGTTTCGACATACCTATCATTGTGTTAAAAGTTGACACTTTATAAAATATCCCCCTTTGAAGGGGACATCTGGTTTGGTGTGTGGATTATGGTGTCAGACTATGGATTAAGTCACTCGAATTTCTTCAGCAGCCATGACAGCTCCTGCATCTGTTTTTATCCATCTGTTTCTCATGTTTAAACACATTTTCATACTGCATTCCTGTAGTGTAGCTTATATACACAATATGTTATGTGATATTTTAAAGAGAATACTACAAGAGGAGGAAATAACAAGCAAATGTGATTTATCAACGTGTCTGACCCTTTTTGTACTCTTTTTCCTTTGTAGATTTAATCTGGGATTAAAAATATAAAGCTCCAGGTCAGCTGGTGACTACCACTGTGGAATTAACTTGTGCCAACTTTTCCTGTGAGACACCAAGGATTCAGAAGAAGCATGTGGATGCTGGCATGGAACATAACTTTTTGACCTTATAAAGGATGTGGATGTACCCAGTGTTCAGAAGCAGAAAGGGGGAATCTGTATGGATCACATTTTTGTCGGTTTAATTGTTCAACCATGGTAAAACTTGCAAACCCTCTGTACACGGAGTGGATTCTTGAAGCAATACAGAAAATCAAAAGGCAGAAGCAGAGGCCCTCAGAGGAGAGGATCTGTCATGCGGTGGCCACATCGCATGGACTGGACAAGAAGACCGTCCTTGAGCAGTTGGAATTAAGTGTTCATGATGGCTCTATTCTCAAGGTTACAAATAAGGGGAGCGCCTCCTACAAGGACCCAGGAAATCCCGGGAGAGTTGGATCAATCCCGCCTGCAAACGTATCTGTGCCATCAAAGGAATCTATATGGAATTCAAGCGATCTGCGCCACATTGATTGGAATAAAATACTTAAGAGGGCCATAGAGGGCCTGGATGATACCCATGGCTCCTCGCTTAAGAACATCGAGAGGTACCTGAGAAACCAGGATGACCTCTCAGACGTGGTTGATAACCCTGCTTTCCGGCAGAGGTTAAGATTGGCGGCCAAACGGTGTGTTAATAACGGGAGGTTGGTAAAAAATGGCCCGCGGTATAAGCTCAGCCATGGCAGCGTGGAGGGAAGGGGCGCCAGGTGTCCGAGTGCTTCCCCCTTGGTCCTGTCGTCGGTGACACTCCTCCCACATGAGCGAGACCAGGTATACAAACCTTGGCCTCTGTTTTTTCACGTTTCACCCCATACGTGTGTAGTATGCTGCTGTGACCTTTCAGGTACACCCCATTGACCTGTACTATAAAACTCCTTCCTGATACTGTTCAGCCCCTCCATGGTTAAGTTTTGTTTTGCAGGATGCACGTGATGCTTCTGGGATTTAGACCGGTAAACTTTCCATTATGTCACCACAGAGAAGAATTGGTGAAACTTTGAGCCACCACTGAGCACAAACACACTCCACAGAAATTTTATGACCGTGGTTTTAATCTTTGGGGCTCTGGCTTGGCAGGTCAGCAACGACGCCATCTAGAGTGTGTGTCCTTTTGGGGCTTGTGTTTCTGCTGGTCTCCATAATAAGAGAGCTTGGATAATCAGAAAGTCATGCTGACAGTGTGTGGTAGGCAGTCTGCTGTAGGCTTCCCACAGGTTATGTAACTCGAGCCTAATGACCTTAAGGGATGTGGCTGGCTGTCTTTCGAGTGGCAGAGCATTAGTGAACAGATTTGGGATATTTTGATGGCGATTTAAAGGGGCATGAGCGTAAAACTGGACTTTGCAAACAGTGCTGAGAAATGGCAGCTGAAGTATTTGTGGTAGGACATGTGACCTTTGTTCCCCGAAGAGGAAATAAAACCATGTAAACAAACTTCCAGGTTGCATTGTTTCCGCTGTACAGGAGTGGTTTATAGTTTGCAGAGATTGTTTTGAGCTTAGCTGAACACATGCTGCTGATGGATGTCTGTGAAATGACAGCACTTAGGTAGTTGCGATTTTAAAACACTGTCAAACGCAGGGGAGTGTTTTCATGCAAAATAGTTTCCATTGTGAGGCTGTAAAGTGCTCCGTACAGTCATCTGGGTAGTTTGTTGTGGAGCTTTTTTTGCACATCATGTGTGCGTTGAGGGTTATCAAGATGAAGTGTGGTCTAATAGCTTATGCACAAGTCACGCAGCTGAAGTGGCGAGTAGCATCAGGCTATAGAGATGTCACCCTGCTCCCCACTAGTTTCACAGTGAATAATCAGGAAGCGACACCTTGATACTGCAGCCACAACTGTGACTGTGTCTGTGGTCAGGCCAAAAGTGAAACTGAGAACTGTTTAGAGACACAGTGTCCTGCGAGTGGTTCTCATAGCTGAGGAGGGCCTGCCTGCTGTTTTCCATTTGGAACATTTCAGGCGATCGCTCGCGGCCTGATGACATCACCTAGCCCAGGTTTACAGATCACTTCAAAGGATGAGACAGCTCGGCCTGTTCAAGTTGTTCAAGCACAAGTGTGTGAATGTGTGTGTGTGTGTGGAGAATAAGAGATACTTTGAGGTAGAAAAGAGCAGTCTTGGTTTAGAGTTTATTAGATTCTAAAGAGACTCTGGCAGGAACAAAGGCAAGGAATGAGAGTTTTTTTCTCCTGCTGCGTTATGCAACCACTTGAGCTCTCTCCCTCTCTCCTGCTTTCTACCAGCAGTTTTCTAATAGGACCCCACCCCCTCACTCAGGACAGCCTGCTCTTTTGAAGCAGCATAATTTCCTGTAATGTACTTAATTTAGAATCCCCAAGTAAATCATCAGCGTCTCTTCAGCTGTGTTTGTTTCTTTATTTCTCACATATTTTGTGCTCTGCAGATTGCAAATTGCTGTTGGTTTTAATCACCAGGCCTGAGAATATTCCTGATGGAAATTAATTCTCCAGTTCCTGGATTAGACTTCATAGCTCAGTCAACGGAGACTTGTGTTATGAAGTGAATACTTATTAAACTCTAAAAGAAAAAAAAGTGCCTATCAGCTCTGAGCGTTTCATCAGCAGTGTGCACAGGCCGCATATTATCACTGATGTCTTATTAATCTCAGCTGTTTACATTCATTTCCCTGCATGAGTCTGTGGTTCTGTTTCAGACAGCGTTTGTTGGCCCAAAACCTGAGTTTAAAGCTCTTAAGGAATTTGTTTACTCAGTGATTTTAGTCTGCCTCCTCAGGCAACATAATAGAAATGACACACACGCACTTTTGCACACCAGCAAGAAGTAATAACTCCTGAAAACGATCAAAACATTGAGGGCTTGTGTACAAATGCCTTTGAATTCATCATCAAGTATTGCTAAAGTAGATTTTCTTGTGATCCAGATGGGGAGGAAAACATTTCCAAATGTTTTTCTTTTCTAAACGAAAGTTATTGAGCTTTGATGATCAGTTTCTGTGGTGCAGCAGCAAACATTTGGCGTAAATATGGTGTGTGCATATCAGTGTCTACACCAAAACACCAACACTCTAGCTAGTCATCACCAAAATTTTTAAAACAGTATTATTGATATTTTCAGATTTGAGGGCCTAAAATGTTGGTCATATGTTTTGTCTAAGCTGTAGCACAGCCACTGTCCACCAGCTGGAGCTGGAGCTCCAATTGATGCTGACTGCTATAACGCTCTACAACCTGGATGTAATTAAGCAGATTGAGTAGAAAACTGAGATATTGTTGTCTATGGGCTACTAGCTCAAGCATGTGGATGCTAACATGTAAAAAAGACTTAAGGCTGGTGGTGCTAGCTCTGCTAGTGTTAGCCACAGACTCTGGGAATCTGTAAAAGAAATTGGGCTCAACTGTGACTGTTTTCATAGTTTGTTCTTACTTTTCGACTTATTGAAGAGTCAAAATCTTAATGTCTGTTAAAAGACAACAAAATTAGTCACTTTGCTTCGTCATTAGGTCATGTGTTGGGCTGCAAACCTGTGATTTTAACGATGTTTTTCAGGATCTTTTTAGTCTATATGTTTGGGGAAACACTTGAAGGTGTTTTCTGTTTGATTCTGTTGTTTCTAAATGAGGTCTGATATTTTAGGTTTACTCTGTCTCTTACAGAGAGTAAGGATCCTCTATTTTCCAATATGGCGGCCTATACAGCGTCTTTTTGAAGTGGAAGGTGCACCAGTTGTAATTCAATACTTCCAAAAGACGTTAGAATATACTAGCTTATAGAAATACTAAGAAATATTTTAATATCAATGCTTATCTATGGATAAACATGTAATAAGCCCAGATCAGCCGGATAATGTTGCCCATTCAGTGTATGACTTGGCCCAGAAAGATTTGGATTTAAATTTTATTTAAGAACCTCACACTGCTTGTTATCTGTTACTTAGCACCAAGTGTCCCTGGCTTTATTTTTTGATTTACAACAACATTTTTGTTTGAAAGGATGACACACATCCTGTGATTCCCCCTGTGCCAGCGTTTGACCGTGTTCCTACAAGTGCTGCCTCATTGCACAGCAGCATTTCACTGCTACAATCACAGCTGTGTGAGCTTGCAGACTGCCTCTAATGCCAGAGCCTGCTCACAAATATTGACCTGGCAGGTTGGAAAATAGAGTAATCATTGACGTGGCGGTAAACTACTCCCCATCACCGTAACAACTAATTGATACAACAGCCAGGAGTGATGACCAGTTCGCTGCTGCACCGCCACCCCCGTGGGATCTATTCTCATAACATGTCTTTTGTTTGTTGATGGATGGAAAAAAATAAACAGTTTGTCCTTTAATTCAAGCGTAGGTCAGGACTGATAGAGATTCAGAGGTTGCAAATATTGTTGAGGTCAGGATGTTGATGTGCGTCATAGAAACCAGGAACTAATTATGGGCATCCCCAGAGTGCCCTTCAGAGCTCCAGTCAATCGACGAGGCCTTACTGTGTAAACTGATGATGAGGTGGGTTATTTATTGTCACACCCTGTGAGTGTTATTTTCCGTTAAGAACTTCCTCTCGAGCAGAGAACGAGGCAGCGGTTTGTTTGATGCTCCTCTGGAGGCTCTATGATCTCACATTTTAAGGGACGTCTTATGAAAGCTGTATTATGTCCATGTGAGTTTATCCTGGGCTGTGATTGGCTCGTTTCTGACTGGCTGTGTTTATGAAGAGATGACACTAACGGTTCCTCTGTGAAGTCGGCGCCTCTTCATTCTCAGTGATCAATGGGAAAATCCTCTTAAACCTTGAGCTCATATTTCACTTCTTCTGAACTTCCCCGTAAGCTCTTAAATGAGTGTTTGTTCTGAGACTTGCAACATTTACAGTGGATCATGGCAGTAACAATGAGAGCATGTTTTATTATCGAGGTAATTTGATTACATGCTGGTTAATCCTTTCAGACTGGAGTGCAAGCTTTAAGAATTGGATTAAGCCCTTAAACTATGATTACTAAGATCACTTACTCATTCAGATGTAATGGATAAAGGAGGTGGATCTCAAGCACAGCACATCTCTGAGGAAGAGATGCATTTATTATTCATATGTAGCCTTTTTCATTCTCTCAGCCTCAAGTTCATGTTTCTGCTGCTGATTCGTTTACCCACACACTGTTTTCTTATCTTCTTGCTTTGACAATATGTCGGCAGTGATCTCAAAAATCCTCACAAGATTTAAAAAAAAAAAAAAAAAGTTCATAAAAACAAACAGGCTTTCATACACGCACAGCCTGTGCCCGTTTCTGTGTTTTTAAACAGTTTGTCTCTGTTTGTGTTCCCACCCAGCTCCGGGTCGACCCCATCCCAATATGCAGTTTCTGTCTTGGAACGAAAGAGTCAAATCGGGACAAGCGGCCAGAAGAGCTGCTGTCCTGTGCAGACTGTGGGAGCAGTGGTAAGTCGCCTTGTGTAACGCTTCAGATTTTGGATGTTCTCACAAGCCACAACATGCTGTAGTCTGGACAAGACTGATAACGTTTGAATTTCAAGAAAGACTCACAGGCATCAGAGTGGATGTATATGAGGAAGAAAGAAACTAAAATCTTTTACCCCTGAGAAATCATAATGAGAATAACCTCATCTCACTCACAACAGGAGTGAAACCTCACAGCTTAAAGCTCCTGTGAGGGTTTGTTTTGTAATATGAAAAAAAAGATTGTGATGCCTCTTCATGCGCTTGAAGAGTAAAAACTAAGACCAACATGAAGACAGATTATATCGCAAAAGTTCTTCAGGTATAGATCATGCTATGCATATAAGTAAAAAATATTGAAAATTTAAAGCTCCTGTGTGGAATATTTTTTATAATTGTGACACAGACTGAAAATAACTGTGAAGTATATACTTCAAAAGCAAAATATACCAACAACACAAATGTATTGTTTCAATAGGTGTATGGTATATGTCATGCCATGCATAAGAGTCAAAAATATTAAAAACTTAAAGCTCCTGTGAGGACATTTTGTTTAGTTATGAAACAAACCATGGTGATGATAACAACCCTTACTGCACTTAGAAAACAAAAAAGACCATCAACATAAAGATGGATTATATCTTAATATTTCATAACATATATTTAATGTGATGCCTTCACATAGAATATAAACTTAAAGCTCCTGTGAGGTTTTTTTATTGTTTATTAGGCAAAGTGAAGTTGATTGTGATGCCTTTTATATAATACAAAAGAAAAAGAAGCTCCTGAATCAGGAGGGATTATATTTTAGGAGTTCAAAACATTTATGTAATCCCAAGCGTATACATATATAAAACATTAAAACTTAAAGCTCCTTTGCGGAGATTTTGTTTGGTAATTAAATAAACTGACATTGATTGTGATACCTGTTTTATGTAATACAAAGGAGAAAAAAAAGCACCAAACTAACAAAGGTTAATATCTTACAACTTCAAAACATTTATATTATGCCATGCTTATGCATATAAAATAGTAGAATATTATACTAATATTAGTATTATTATTTTTCTTTGTTTATTAAACAAATCAAAAATGATTGTGATGCTGTTTAATGTGAAACAACTCTAACATAGAGTCTGGCTGTAACTTTAGAGGTTTTTTTTATGCAAGTTGCTACTGTTTGGACAGTAAACCTACATCATACTGCAGAAATATTTTTTTCATCTAACAGTCTCTGCATAGGGTCATTTAATGGTGAGAGCTATTACAAGGTGAGATTTTTTTTTGGTTTAAAAAAATATAAACCTTTTCATGTGAATGAAAACATTAGTGGAGGGAAGAAGTGCCACTTTGTCAACGGGAGGCGCCAAAATTGACATCAACAAAAAATTTCCATACAGGAGCTTTAAGTTGATCAAACAGACACATTGTTGATGGTAAATCTGTCCAAATGAGAAACAGATTGAAGACTTTTAGCAAAAACTTGCAAGACCTTTGTACATTCCAGACATACAAAACATGACATTATGATATTATTATTTTTATATTGTGAAAAAAAAATCACTCAAAGTGTCTTCAGTGTAACAGTGAGAGGAAAGTACCTGATCATAGATTATTTCTGTTGTCTCAAAAAGCAGTTTCCTCTCTGTCCTCCAACCCTGTTCGCAGCAGATCTCACCATCAGTTAAACAGATGTCACATCCTTGCTCCACATTTCTCACTCCCCTTTAAGGGATTTAATGGAAGAACAATGTTCAAATGGAGTGACTGGAGGGATCCAAATTGCTTGCAACCCTCAGCGGGCTGAAGAAGGGCAGATGCTCCATAAGTGGCCATTAGAATCTGAAATCACCCGAGTCGTTTTTTCCGCTCGGTTCACATTCTCCTTATAGAGCGAATCAGCTGCAGCAGATCAAAGATCAAGCCTTTTCCTGCTGCACATTGGTGGCATTTCCTTTACTGTTCTTTTGTTCCAGATAAAACGCCTAACCCCCCCATAAAATTACCTCTGCCAAGGAGTCGTTTAAGTTTGAACAATTATTTTAAATGCCGTACAGAATTGTTCTCCTGGTGACATTTTTATAGCTCAAATTTGACTAAGTAGCAACGAGGTGGTTTTCATTAACTGCTCCTAGTGTACACAAATTGTGCTCTCACTGTAAAACAGCTGTTTTACAACCATGAGAGGGAGCCGGGTGAGGGAGAAGGCAAGCTTTTACATGACTTTCATGGATCGGCCTCCATTAGAAAGAGTGCTGCTACTGTTTCTGCCTCATTAAGATCAAATTATCTGTAATTAGCGGCTCAGATGTTTGATCATACTGTTTTTAGACACTACTTGTGGCGGGGGGAGAGAAGTGTCACGGACACACAGGGCTGCCGTTGTGTTTGCAATGATGTAATATGTTAATATTTCACCTCACTGTGTGAATAAGTGGAAATTCTCCTCTCTAGCTTTGTGACGCTGTCAGTGTGATGTGCTAATGTGCATTTTTGATTGCTTCTGAAGGGCATCCATCATGTCTGAAGTTTTCCCCTGAACTAACCTCAAATGTGAAGAGATTACGATGGCAGTGTATTGAATGCAAAACCTGCAGCTCCTGTCGAATACAGGGGAAGAATGCTGTAAGTATAATGTTACGTACAGACTCTTTTTAGTGTTGTTTCCTCTGAGGTAGATCTCATTTTGTGCCTCCCTGAGGATTTGTTGGTTTTCCCTCACATTTGTAAAGCCTCTCTTGTGCACGATTGGGCTCATATTTTCCCAAAGATTTTAAATGACAGGCTGGGAGTGTTACACGTATGCAGCAGGGACATCCCTCACACTTGCCTGCTGTTTCCTTTCAGGATGAGATGCTATTCTGCGATTCATGTGATCGGGGCTTTCACATGGAATGCTGCGACCCACCGCTTTCAAGAATGCCAAAAGGTGAGGTGTTTACACTGTCTAGCTCCTCTCTTTCTCTCTCTGCTGTCATTTCAAAGCCTTTTCTTCACACACGGCCGTTTGGGGCTGTCACTCAGCATACAGAGAGGCAGCGGTGGCTTATTAGGAGCTTTGCATGCATATCAAATTATTCCAGCATCCCTGGGGAGATGTGCTATCTCTGGATTACAGTACTGACCCTACAGCGAGGCTTGTAATGATGCTGCACGTACTGTAGTAGGACATTTGGCAGGCAATTCATACAAGTCACATAGCTCCGCTCAACAAGCCGACATGAAGTCTATTCCACTGGACGGAGAATTGACCCAATGTTTTTCTTATGGATTTTCGCTTTGTGCTGAGTAATTGATTGTCATTGTGAGCCGGCGGGATGCACGCCAGCTCTCGGTATTAAAGGAAATGTTGGGAATGAATGTACTGTATGTCCTCTGAATTGATGAACCCACCTTAAACAGTCCCCTCTCTGTGTTTGGACACCCTCCAGGAACCTGGATCTGCCAAGTCTGCAGGCCGAAGGAGAATGGGAAGAAACTGCTGCACAAGAAAGCCGATCAGATCAAACGTCGATATGCAAAGCCAATCGGAAGGCCCAGGAATAAGCTCAAACAAAGAATGTAAGCGTGCAGTGAGCTGAATGTGAGGGATGTCTACCAGAGACACACATTATATTCTTGGATGTTTTATCCTTTGTTTTATCCTTAAATTTACAAATCCAAGCCAAACTTTTGTGTCAAAATCTGCCAGTTTGTCATAAAATTGACATTTTTTTTAGAAAAATATCAAGTTCAAAGGTATATCCTTTATATAAGTTGACCGAAAAACTAAAATAAGATATTTGCAATGTAATAATGAGTAAAGCAGGAAGTAAAAAATGCTGCACTTGCCTTAAAGACGTCTTCTCAGAGAAAATGACATAATAAGTTAAGATATAACTGATAGTGAGTTCTGCTGTTGAAATCTGCGATTGTAACTCTGTCTTCGCATGATTATTTAGTGCAGTGAATCTTAACTATCTGGTCCTGTCGCTCTAAAATATACCAGAAGAAAAGTATGTTTAAAAAAAACATTTTGTCTAAAAATTTACAGCCTTGACAGGGAAGTAAAGGGTGCAACAATATGGTTTAATTTGACCCTTTGTAATAAAATTGCATTCCAAACATGTTGAATTACTATCTTATTTAATAAAAAAGACATAAAACATTCATTTTTCACATTTTTCATGAAAGTTTTGAATTTTTCCATCTCGCATCGTAGTAGGATTTTTAAGAAAAGTGATTTTAATTCAAGGATACAAACATGCTGAAGTGAGAAATAATGAAGTTCTTACAGTTAAACATAAAAAAAACAAATATCTGAGATATTTCCAGTAAAAATATGCACTTCTGCTAAACATTCCTGGTGATATTGCTGGAAAGGGAAAAAGATGGCTGTAAACGTAGTTGCAAAGCTTCTTGTAAATGTGTGTCATGTTTACATCCAGAGTAAAATTTTTCATTTTAACCAAATAAATTGTCAATATTTACCCAAGCACCACATTTATTTTAGATGTTAATAATGTGCTTGTCACTTTGATCTAACAGCATAAGTAAAGCACAAATTTAAAAATGTATATTACTTCATACAGCAGTGTCACTCATGTCAAAATGCATGAATAAAAGGAAGAAGCTTCATTGTTTTGATTTTTGAAGCTCAGATCTTCATATTGGTGTGTTTTATTGCATAGTTAAGTCTAAACTTGCAAAGTTTATTTTTTGAATTTATTAAATTTATTTTATAAACTTATAAAGTTTATTTTTATTTTTATTACTTATTTTTTTATTTATTTCTCATTATTATATTATTTTATTTTATTTTATTAGTTTTACCCTGATTTTCAGGGATAAAGGGATAAATAAAGTATGTTCTATTCTATTCTATTCTATTCTATTCTATACTAAACTTTGTGTTTTTCTGTGTCTGCAGGTCTGTAACCAGTGGTGACGGCTCCATGGTAGCACTTGGAGGAAGGGGGTCACCTGGTAGGGGTCAAAAGATTACCGTCTGTCCTACACCCTCATCTGGTCATGCTGCATCTGTGAAGGACGCCAGAGACAGATTGGCTGTTGCAGACCCCTGTTGTGCGGTCGACGCCACCCAATTCACCACCTCCACCCCCACCACCACTCCCCCCCTCACGCCCACCTCCACCCCAGCTACACTCACCGTTAACAAGAAAACCAAAGGGCTTATCGATGGGCTTTCCAAATTCTTTACCCCCTCTCCCGTGGGCCGTCGCTCGCGAGCTGTATCCGTAGACTCGCCCGCCAATCAGTTGAGCTCAAAAGACCAGGGTCCACCCAAACTGTCCCAGCCACCAGAGCCGTTTGCCTTCGCTGCTGATGTCACTCAAAAGATAACCCCCTCGTCCTCTGCACTTCCTCCCCTCCCCGCCCCTACGTTGCCGGGCCTTAGCCCCCCCTCGCAGGTGTCCAGCAGCTCCACCTCTGCGAACTCCCCTCAGAGCTCCTCCAGCCAGTCTAGTGTCCCCTCCCTGAGTAGTCTCTGCAATAGCAGCCAGCTAAAGGGACTATTTGACGGACTCTCTCACATTTTTACCACTCAGGGACAGTCGCGGAAAAAGAGACTACACTGCTACGCGCCGCCGAAGCGCATGCACCATAAACAGGACTCCCCCCATGCGTCCAAAACAGGGCCGCAGCGCCTTGGAAAGACCGAGTTTCATAGAAATAGGTTACACTCCACGTCTGCTGGGCCGGGCCGACCCAGAGGACACCCATTTAAGATGGTCAGTCATTTCAAGCGTAACCCCTTCCTTAAAAAGCACAGGACGCTAGGCAGGCTGAGGTATAAAGTGAGCCCTCAGAAGGGAGCCCCCTCACCAGGAAAGGGAGACTTGACAGACGGAAGAATTAAGCCTGAGAATAATCATGGTAAGCAAGGCTCGCAACTCCAGCCAAGACCTGCGCCTCCACACCTTTAAGCTTCTTCTTTGTTTTTTTTAAAGCTTGACACTCGCAGTTTTTTTTTCTTTTCCCAGACCAAAGCTAATCTTTTCTTTGAGAAGACACCCTCAACATCCTAACAGACTACTAATCTTCTGCCTAATTTGAATTCTTTTAGTTTCTTAACCCAGTTTCGTTGCGTTTTTTGACTTGGCTGCGGAGTTCACGTGGCTTCCATCCTCTTGCCCGTTGGCTTTTTGTCATAGTGCATGGCCCACTAACTCCCTCATGTTGCTCCTTGCTCTGTCCTTGACCCCTCTGCAGTAGTGCGCACGCTGTGATCGCTGCCCAGTAGAGGCTGTAGTCACATCAGCGCTCTTTTTTCCTCATCCCACCCTCACCCTTGAAATCTCTGTCTCCACTCAACCTCACTTCCAGCGGTCATTAGACACATACAACCCAGTGATTCACCCACCCAAGTTGACTCAGAGCTGACATGATGATTATAGCCAGAAGAGAAGTAACCCTCACATTTCACTGTCTTCAGGAGCCGAGGCGCTGCTTAAAAAATAACACGCAGCAGAAACTAACGGATATATGTTTCAAGCTGTTCTAAACAATAAACTGCATAAACACTTATTACCCCAACAGCACATTTCCATAAATATGTTAATGACACATCACATCCATTTGTAATGGCTTTTTGTTTTGGTGGTTAAGTCACAGTGTTGATGTCTTTCATTAAATTACTGCCTGCTTTCCAACATCAGTTGCTTTTCATGTCGACACTCGCTCCCTTCACTGCATCCGCTTTCTTCATTCATGGGAAACTGTCTTGGTGGATGACTAAGCATATGAAAGCGGTTACGCAATTAGAGTGATTTAGTTTCACTTCATTACATTAGGGATTTTCATATAAACATGCAAAGATGATACATTATGAAATTCCTCAGAGACACGGCCTCAAACGGGCTCAGCAGCAGCAGCAGCAGCACTAGCACTCACAGTATAAGCACATTTGCATAGAATGCATTTATGAGATTATTCTGCCATGGCTGCTTCAAACGGGCCGAGCGCTGATGTGCTATCTGATGTGTTGATGTTGTGTTATTGTGCCGGTAACAGGCCACAACGGGGAGCTGTGCGTGAAGCGGGAGGCTCGGGCGGAGTTCGCAGCCATGTCCAGGGAGCACGTCACGGAGGAGGACATCGAGACATTCACGGAAGTCCAAGAACGAGCTGCACAGGTGAGAGTGGTGTGCAGACGTAAACACAGCTCAAGCTTGGCTCTTATTGAAGATTTGACTTTTTTCAACTTATATTCAAATCACTTAAGTTATATAACAGTGGTGAAGTAAAGACTGAATGTCCTGCAGTGCTGTGTTTCTGGGTTTATCTGAAGCTACTTCTGCTTATTAACATTCCTGCTATAAGTTTAGAGGCCCTGAGAGGAGTTTATAAGTGATCTCAGAATAGTCTCACTCTGCCTGTTCATAATCCACAACTTAAAAAAAGATTATCAGCAACAAAATGTGTTAGTTCTAAATTAAATTCCTCACAGTAACTGTGGTAGGATATTTCTGGGAGAACACAAGTTCATTTATGGTGGAAACAGAAAAGCAAAGAAGCTAAACAAGAGAGTGATAGAGCAGGTAGCAGGTCAGTAACTTTCAGTAACATTTCAACCCTCTCAATCCTCTATCCTGCAGACCTCAACCTCTGCCTTCAGCCCCAGAAATGTTTTAGTTTGGACCAGAAATAGTAACATTTGATGACACACAGAGAAAACAGTAGATGACTGCTCTGTAAAAAAAGTTTAAAACACCATATTGATGTGCGATAGTTAGTCTTAATATGCTTAAAATCAGTGATTATGATGATGAACTAATAAAAATGTTGTGTGTTTTATTTGTTTTTGTTTAAACTTCATCAGTGGGCTTTATTAAAATGGGGTCAAATAAAGCAGTGTATCTCCCGTTTTTGACTAAATCAACTAATGGAGTGTGTAAATAAGATGAAGTATTCAGTGCTTTGTACATAAATGACTGAATGATTTTGTTTTCAAATAAACTGCTGCTACTCAGAACATAAACAAACGACCAACGCAAATTTATAGATTATAAACCAGGATTGGACAGTGGTTTTATTTTGAAATTATTAATCTTATTTCAAGACTGATGGCAGAGGTTAAGGATCGGCAGAAAAAGGCTCACCTGTTAAGTTTTGGATTTGAAAATAAGGGGAATTTTCCAGCGCTGGCGTCCCACCTGGATATATAAGGGGGTAATATGGTAGTCTCTGGGGCAGAACTTGAGAGTCTTTCAATAAAATGAAGAGCCAGATCACGTTTAAAATTCAAATGTTGTTATATTTAAAAAAACAGCACTTTGTAACTATAAAGAAACACACTACCTTGCTTTGCATCCTGGGAAAAGTTTTCTTGAACAAAGAAAAGTTGTGTGAAAAGAAGAGATGCTCTCAGTTCTCTTGCTTCAAAACAAGTTTTGGCAAGAGTCGCATCCTTACAACAGTGGGTAATAGTGCTTATGGGAAATGAAATTTTTATCCCTAAAAACTACTACTGAAGGGATCATTGCAATCAATGGCAAAAGGACAGTCCTTTGATGGAAATTTAAGCAAACTATTCTGCCAAGTACTTGTTTACAATTGGATAACCTGGGATCTGAATGAAAGACAGTACATTTTAAAGTCTCAAAGTCTGTATATTGACAGCTGGGGATGGGTACGAATTAGGTACTTTTATAGGTACCGACCGAATTCTGTCAAAAGTAACGGGTACTGGTTCATGTAAAATCAAAAGGTACTATGTTTAGGTACCTAAATGCATACATGTGACTGTGAGGGAGTGGAAGGGTAGCCAATTTTCCATGCTGGACATGAACACAGCATTGCAAGGTTATTTAATGAAGAAAACATATGTGTAGTCCAAAAAAATAATGTATTTTATTACTAAACAAATTAATATTTTTTACCACAGAAACACAAAAAAGTACCGAAAATTGGTATCACTGAGTACCAGTACCAATTGCCAGGTACCAGGCATTTGTACCGTATTGTTTCAAATGTGAAAGGTACCCATCCCTAGATGAGGTCCTTTCTGCGTATACATGCAGAAAAGAGAATCAGATATCTGGCCAACAACATAGTCAGTCTGCTTCCATAAGCGGTGCTGTGTCCTTTTTTGATGAGTGAACCTGCGTGTGTATTGAACCAGTATCAGTTCATCCGAAAAGGAAGCGACATTTTAACGATGATGGCTGAGACAGATGCAGCTGTAGCTCTTTCTGTTTTTGTGTGTGTATGTGCCATGGTGTTTGTTTGTTGTGCTGGAGCCATAGAGGCCTACACAGACCTGCTGAATCCAAACGCAATCTTATAGTAATGGCATTATGTACGTGTACTAGTCAAACTATATTCAGTCTGTTCTTGGTCTGATTAAGTTGTCTACATGCATTGAATAGTCTGATCTCATGCTGACTAAGCTTACAATCACATTTCTGAAGCTGCATGTAAACGTACTGACAGTCTGTCTGACACTTGAGTAGGTTAGGAGTAACTTTACAGCTTGATGCTTTAAGTGCAGCCAGTTCCAGTGTGTGTCCCCCTTAGGGCCCTTTGGAGTCAGGCCAACATCACTGTAGCTTTAACTTATTTATCCAACACTTCAAAGACACGAGTGAAAACAGACGAGCAAACTTTCTGTAAATTTTGTCGTGCTTTCATGAATTGGAAAGAGAAAGTCTAACATGGAGTGGACAGGAAAGGGTGTTGACAGCTGGAGAAAGAGTCCCAGTCTGCTAAAAGGCCAAGGGACTCGATTTAGAGGTGGCAGTAACGTGTGCCACTCAAAGCACTGGTAACAAGGGCAACATTAATACTCAATTAAAAGTATTACCTTAATTTAGGAGATAAACTTTAAAGTGTTTAACACTTATGAGCCAATTTGAGTTTTTTTCAACAAGTATTTTGGCACTGCTCTGCCTGAAGCTAATGCATCAGAAACACAGCCAGATAGAAGCATCACTGTAGACTGTTCTGGTGTTGATCAGTTTGTTTTGTTTCCTCATGTGAACTGTATCTTTATAAAATTTAGCCACAGTGTGGTTTAACGGAGCGGTGAAAGTGTTAGACGGAATTATCTGGGTCACCACATTCATCCATTTGCTTTTATTTGATCTCATCACAGAGGACTGGATCACTAATGAATACAGACTCTATGCGATGCCCTGCCGTCATTGAATTTGGGAAGTACGAGATCCAGACCTGGTACTCATCGCCTTACCCACCTGAATATTCAAGGTAATGCTTCTTTTAAATGACAAATTCTCTTCTTTGTTGCTGGACTCACATTTATTTATTTATTTCAATGCCCATTTAAAACCCCTCTCGCGCTGAAATACAAACCCTGGCTCTCTGTCTTTTGTCTTGGTCAGATTACAAAAGCTTTATCTGTGCGAGTTCTGTCTGAAGTACATGAGAAGTGAAAACATTCTCCAGGGGCACACAAAGAAGTGTGGCTGGTTCCACCCACCAGCCAATGAAATCTACAGAAAGGACGACCTATCCGTATTTGAGGTCAGCGTCTCTTTACAGCAATAAAGCAATAACTGTATGCTGCATGAGATTCCACTGAATGGGTTCTGGGAAAAGGAGGGAGAAAAAAAGAGGGAGCTGTTTGAACACTGTCCCTTTGCTCTTTTTTATTCCCTGTTTAGGTTGATGGAAATGTCAGCAAACTATTCTGCCAAAACCTCTGCCTGTTAGCCAAGCTTTTCCTGGATCACAAGACCTTGTATTATGATGTGGAGCCTTTCCTTTTCTACATACTTACAAAGAATGATGAGAAAGGCTGTCATCTTGTGGGCTACTTCTCCAAGGTAAGAATTACACAGCGGATAAATGGGAAATGAAGGAAAACCGCACATCATTTGGGAACGATACTGATACAGTAAACCCGTGTTTGTAACTTTGGTTTAACTTATTTGCAGCGGTGCTTAAGTGATTAGCAGAAGAAATCGATTAGTCAGACAAAAGAGGGAAAAATGTCCTGTTTTACATCACAGGATGGATTTTCAGCTGAATCTGAACACAGATAAAAATGTGTGGATAAGAATCAAAGCTCAGGAAAAGACCTTTTTACACTTATTCAACACTTGATTAATCACACAGATCCCAAACTCTAATCCAAAATAAGTCAGGCAACCAAAGAACTAAACTACTTAACATCTGTTGTTGCTATTTCTTAAATTAGACAAATTATGATTTAATCAATTTTATCCATTTTATTTTAATTTTAGGCTTATGAACCTGGCATTTAAGAGGTAAATTTTAAAAAATAAATAAATAAACTGCAAAAAATGTTAATGTGAGACCATAAAAAGTAAAAAAAATATGATTCTTTTTTTAAATAAAACTAAGAAATTGTTAGGCGTCAAAATCCTTAAACTCGCAAATATATTTATTTATGCATGCTTTGGCTGGAGAAAAAAAAATTAAGTAACAAAGTTTAAAAAATAGTCCAGAAATGTTCATAGGTAACTAAAATGCAAGAAGTTAGCGTATGTTTTATGCATTTAATCAAAAAAATAGTCAATCACTGCTCATGTACTGAAAAAAAAATATGTTTCGAACACATATTTTAATTTTTTTTAATTTTTGTCAAATAAATTAAAGAACTACCAGACATTCACAGGAAAAGAAAAATATGCAAAAATAATTTAGTTAAAATTAGTGCTGGGCAAGTTAACGCGTTATTTTCGCATTAACCCGTCAATCTATTTACACTGTTGAATATTTTATCGCACGTAAGTGCATGTTGCTCACATGTTTTTACTTTGTAAATGTCTGTTGCTGACCGCGGTGGAACCGGAAGTGAAATTGGCGGAAAAACACGATGAGTAACCAAAACAAGCATGGAGAAGAGGGGCAATGCCACGGAACTTAAAGGAGCTCGCCGCTTAGTGTATCAGTCCGCACGCACGGCGATCCAGATATAAACAAACGCAGGTAGTCTGCCAGGACAAAGAGACATGATGAGAACTAGAGCCTTATTTAGCGGTGTTTTTGTGTGAAAGTAACGCACTGAAAATTCTCTAAATAAAGCGTGAATGCAGACTGATATCAGAGTTTTTAGGTGGGAGTCCGTTTATTTGTGTTTTTGGTCAAGTAAAATATGGCCCCGTCTGAGTGCAGAGGAAACCGGCAGAGGAGCAGGGAGGGGGTATTTGGTGCGAGCACTCTGGGCTTCTGCTGCACAAAATCACTGCTGTAGGGGTAATTTCTGCCCTAAACCTTGTGATAGGACCCAACTTGTTCCATCCCGGAGTATCACTTTAATGCCCTGACAGTGGCAATAAGCTTTAATTTTGTATTTACATTTTGTAAATTTGATTTGCACTAAATATGTGATTTAACTATTACTGTATAACAAGTACTGATTTAGTGTTTGCATGACAGATGTTATGGCACTTTCACAATGCGATTAATCAGGGAAATCATGCGATTAATTACAATTAAAAGTTTTAATCGTTGCCCAGCCCTAGTTAAAATATTTAGCAAAATGTTATATGCTTATATTATTTTTTTTTTTTTTATGATAAGGATTTAACAATACAATCAAAGAAATTAGTAGTTAGAATGTATTAGAGTCATCACTCATCGCTAAATCTTAAAGTTAAACCAAATGCTGCTGCAACAACCACAACCTCACAAATATCACTTTTTGTTACCTGCCAATGGACCGCAGATGTCAAGGAATTTAAGCTAACTCTGGTTCAATAAATTCAATGTTAACACTTGTGCTGATATCGTAAATTGTCCCTTTACAAAGAAATAAATCTGTCTCTAAATAAATTCTATCTATTTAAGGTGACAGATGGTACTGGAAAGAGCTACACATCTGCACAAAAAGTGCACATTGCTGAACATGATAAAAGCCTTGTAGGCAGAAACACAGTTTCCGTCAGAGTGCCTGGGGAACACCTCAACCCTTACAGCTGGTTTTAACTCAAGTCCTGCCTCTGGCACTTCAAGGAGTCAGTGATAGTCTTGAATTTTAGGATGTCACCAGCTGATCACGCCCCTGCTCATGTTGAGATGCTGTAACCGTTGCTGCAGGGGTTGCCGGTTTGAATCCCAGCTGTGACCTCTGCTGCATGTCACTTCCTCTCTCTGCTTCCTACGTGTATCGTCTGTCCTCAGCCGCCCCGTCCAATAAAAGACCCCCCCCTTTCCAAAATGAAAAACAAACTCACGGTTAAACCCACTAAGAGATGATTACGATTTGTTTGAGCCATAACTCAGAACAGAGTGATAGTTTTCAGTGGAGCTCATCACCCTGTCTGTGCTGCATGTGTGTGTCAGTGTGTGTGTGTGTGCGCGGCTGCAGACAAGGACAATGGCAGGTGCAGTAAATTGCCAGCTTCAGCAGAGCTCTGACATACTTGATCTGTTTCTCCTTCCCTCAGGAAAAGCTTTGCCAGCAGAAGTACAATGTCTCCTGCATAATGATCATGCCTCAGTACCAAAGGCAAGGATTTGGAAGGTTCCTTATTGATTTCAGTAAGTTCTTTAATGCTTTTTCAGACCACTACATTACCTTTTTTTCATTCTGTACAAACACTCTCAGATTAAAGGGTTGCTTTTGGCAAGGTGCTGTTGTTTTGTTGAGGCTTTGAAGGAGCCTAATCAAGAGCATTCATGTACAGTGCTTCAGAAATCACACAAGATTAAGATTTAGGAACATTACAGACTCACTGCATACATTATGTGATGACCACCTAATCACAGCTTGAGGAGCAGTTTCTTAGAAATGCCTGGTATCTTTCTCCTGGACTCCTGAGCAGGTGTAGAAGCAGCTTTTATGTTTTAGTCCAGTAAATGCAGCACATACAATATTTAAAGCCTGGCGGTCCACATATGAAAACAGTTGCTGCCTTGAGTGGTTTTCTGTGTTTAGGCAGGCGGTTTCTCCCTGTCGTTATAGGCGTTTTATTGTTTTCAGGAGTTGTCTCTTTGCCGAGTTTGTGTGCGATGAAGAGAAGGAGGGAGGGAAAAAATAAAAGAAGGAGCGAGCGCGGGGTGGGCGGGCAGTAATGGAGCATTTGATTTCCTGTTCACTTTGGGAGCCATTGAGACACAGAGATGCAAGAGGATCTGTGATATTGAGAGTGTGCTGATAACAAAGACAGGGATTAAGGGAGATTGAACACAGCTGAGTCCTGAGCTCTTTGAAGGCTTTATTGGAAAATGTAGCTTTGGAGCTGGAAGTTGTTTAGATTAAGATTTTCTGTTATATTGGATTGTATTAGAGGAACAGTTTGTCTCAGGTAGCTTTGAGAGGGAGCTGAAAAATGTTCTCTTTCATATCATTATTCCAAGGACTCAGAGTGGCTCTTTCGTAGCAGCGCATTAATGATAATATACTTGTTAAACCACACTGAATGAAATATGACATTTTTTTAATTAAATATTTGACTATTCATTGCTAAGTGTTTGTTATCGCAGCCACTTCTTCTTAGCTTTAGTAATGAATATTGTCATGATTACTGGAATATTATGTGTTCACTGTTTGGTGATTAGATTTGCTTGTTTGGTTCTCGGTAGTGGGTGCACATTAAAAGCCATTAATTAATTTCATGCGGCTCATAATGGATGACCCTTGACAGGGCCGCTATAAAACTAATTACTCACAGATACATATTAGTATTGGTTTTTTCTTGTTCGTTATCTCCCCTAAGTGCAGTCTCTTGTGAGCAATGACATCCAGCTGCTTCTCTGTTTCGCTCTGTCGCTTTGTTTCCTCTTTACTCCACTCTGTCAGCCTCCTTTGTTGCCCTTGCCAGCGTGTATCATAGCGTCTGACTGAGGTTGAAGGAGAGGAAAACTGATTGCCTCGCCTCTCTTTATACTATTTGAAGGTGAAATCCCAACCAGGTTTGGTGTCACATCCCTACATGAATATGTAATCCATGAGGGAGGGGTGCAGGGATTGAAATGCAATCTGAAATCACCCAGCAGCAGCCTCCAGCTTGACTAAAGCATTTTGTTTTTGTTTGAATCTTGTCTTTTTAGGTTACCTTCTCACCAGGCAAGAAGGACAAGCCGGCTCCCCGGAGAAGCCGCTGTCAGATCTGGGTCGCTTATCCTACCTGGCATATTGGAAAAGTGTCATACTGGAGTACCTTTATAAGCACCCGGATAAACACATCAGTGTTAAAGGAATAAGCAGGGCCACTGGGATGTGTCCGCACGACATCGCCGCTACTCTCCAACAGCTCGGCATGATTGACAGACAGGATGGCAGGTCAGTTTCCGTGGCGCAGTCTCCTTCAGCCTGCGCCGCCGCTTCTGCACGCTGTCTGACTTATCCAGGCCAGCGGGTATTTTTAACAGCATATCCATTAATGCTGCTGAATATTGACAGAAGTAAGTCAGGTTAAGCACCCCCAAGGACATGGAGCACCTGCTGTCTCGGAGAGCTCGTCTTTGTGCTCATATTTAACCACACATCACCCTCTGTCTGCCTCCCGTCTGAGCAATCTTTACTGGACATGAGCTCATGGCTTTTCTCTCCCTGTGACCCAGGATTGTGCTGATCAGAAGAGAGCGATTGATCCAGAGGCACATGGAGAGCCTGAGGGCTAACCCACGGCAGAATGAGGTGGACCCCGACGCCCTGCACTGGACGCCGTCCACCACTCACAACGCCGTCCTGTCTGAAGAGGAGCGGGAGGCAGAGATGGATGTAGGTTGAATGAATGAGGAGGCACTGCTTGTTTGTTTACACTTGCCTACAATGCTATTACTGGATGTTTGTTTGATTAGCTGGAGAGTTCAAATAGAGGCCATTACCGGGGAAAGCTTTCCCTCTGTCAGCAAGCACTTAATGTTGTGCAAAATTGCCCTAAATCAGTTCACTACATAATTGATAGTGCTGAATATTCCATGAAATGCAATCCTTCCACGGTTGCTTAACGGGAATGTTTCCTCCATGACGGGCAGACATCCAATCAGGACGCTGCTCTTATTATCAGGAGGAACCTGCAGCGATTCATTTGTCATGATGTTAATTCCGATCCCTTGTTTTCCCATTAGCCTCATTGCTCAGATGTTAGAGCCGTGCGTGGCGTGGTGTGGGGTGTGTGTGCATGGCGTGTGTGCGCCTCTCCCAGAGATAATGCGTCTTGTCTGTTTAATTACCAGGCGGAGCGGCTGAAGGAGCAGGCCAGTTGCTGGGAGAAGGAGGAGAGGGAGGGCTTCATGATGACTCACGGCAGCAGGCAGCCGCTCACTAAGGTCCACTGTAAGGTCCCGTTCAGGACGTACGAGCGACGCCCGGCGCTGTCCTGGACCAGGCGCATGCAGCAGAAGCAGGAAGTGAGCGACGAGGACGGCGATGAGGACGACGAGGACTCCGACGGCTCGGATGGCTCGCCTCCCATCCTGACAAAAGCTCATGTGATGCTAGCAGCCAAGAGAAAGGTGACTTTTACTGTTAGTGGACGTGTTTCCTGTCAGCTGTTCTCCCTCGTGGGTCGGTCTTATTTATGATGAGGAATTTGACTGAAGAACAAAGTGGATGTGAATGTGTATCATTAGATATTTTCCTTCATTAGGAGCAGGTTGTGTACTCTGGTGAGATGGAAAGGTTTGATAAATATTCATGGATTCAGTGAAGGGTTCAGTGGCTTCCTCCTGTCATCTGGAGCCTCCCTGTGCGCCTGCAGCTGTAGATAATAGATTGTGTTTTCACTGCTGGTGTCGAGGCTGTGCAGCCTAAACCTTGTACTATTGTCAATGGTCATGGTTAATTTACTGCCCTCCTCTGCGCCTCTCACATCTGTTCTGTCTATATGGCACTGCCCCCTTGTGCTGGAGATAATATTACAGCCGGCTGCATGATGTCAGGAGGAAAACAAAAACAGGACGGCAACCAGAAAAGCACGACCCTCTGAGTTTATTTAGTGCATTAGTTACAGTATTGATTTCACATTCCTCTTGTGGAGGATTTCGGAGAGGGAAGCGGTGGAGTCGAAGGCAGCCGGTGGGAAACAACTGGAGTATGTAAAATATAGACTGTGGTTTCTGCTTACTCTGCCTGTCTCATTTGTGGTTTTCCACAGCAGGCAGCATTGCTTAACCATTTAGTCTCGCAGTGTGGTTTTAACATTTTACATTTAGCACGAAAAAAAGAAAGCCTGAATGAATCCGAGCAGAGGTCGTCCAGCTCCTGCCCCAGTTTTCATCTGCTTCTCTCTTCTCTCTGCGTTTCAGCGAACCATCGTGCTCAAGAAGAGAGGGCGCAAGAGGAAGAGGATAAACAGCAGCGTCACAACGGAAACCATCTCCGAGACAACGGAGGTGCTGAACGAGCCGTTCGATAACTCAGAGGATGAGCGCCCTATGCCCCTGCTGGAACGCACCTGCAGAGTGGGCGAGATGGAGGAAGAGGAGGAGGAGGAGGAGGAGGAACAGGAGGACAAGACACCGATTACACCGATGAAGCGGCGGAGAGGCCGCCCCAGGCTGGAGAAGAATGCACAGAAAGACAATCTTGAACACTGGAATGAGGGTATTTATATCTTCATAGTCGTATTAAAACTCTGATTTGACATCGCTGTGAAAAATATTGAAGTGTTTTTGTTTTTTCCCCAGGAGGCGACATCCTCTCCAAGCGACCCAGCAGACCTCGTCCAGTGAAGAGAAAGAAGGGCTGGCCCAAAGGAGTCAAACGAGGCCCTCCTAAATGGAGATTGAAGAACGAGCGAAAGATGGGTTTCAAACTCAACCTCTACACGCCCCCCGAGACCCCCATGGAGGCGGAGCAGCACCACATCCAGACCGAAGAAGCAAAAGAAGAGCCCGATCAGGACGTCGCCAGCGCAGACGAGGGCAGCAAAGCAGGAAGAGGGTCGGCCAGTCCGGATATGACGCTAGACAGACTCCCCTCTGAGCCCTCGAGTCCCGCTGACAACCACTCCCAGAAATCCAGCTCCCCTGAAGGCTCGCCTGCTGCGTCTCCGGTCTGCTCGCCACCCTCTCCTGGCGCCGTGTCGCCCGCGATGTGTGAAGACAGAGGAGATTCCCCAGACCCACCTGAGGATGACCAACAAGAGAGCGAACACGGGCAGGACTCTCCAGCTAAAGATGTGGAACACGCACCAGAGGCCGCCGCATCACTGGAGAATGACAATGAGGAAGAAGAGGAAGAGGACGAGCAGAGAGCTCGGATGGAGGATCAGGACGCAGACGACGAGGATGACAGTCACAGTAAGGCGGCACAGCCTGAGAGCAGCAAAGCCGAGCTGGAGGAGAGCTCGAAAGAGACGCCTGAATGCACTCCACCTTTTTTAGATCCAAAAGAAGACAACGACTCTGAGCTGAGTCAGCAGGTTTCTACTGTGCCGCCGCCGTCGAGTGAAGAGGACGCAGCCGCTGCCGCAGACAGCACCCAGGAAGCAGTGACAGAAACTACTGTAGCAACACCAGCACCTGAAGCAGTAGCAGTGGCTTCAGTAGCAGCTGCAGACTCTGATAACCCTGCAGACTCTGAGTCAGAGGAAGAGAGCACGCCCAGTCCACGTCCAGACCCCCCACCTCCTCCGCCCACAGAGAGACCCACACTCAGTCCCGTGCTGAGGGAGAATCCTCCGATCTGCGCAGAGATTGACTCAGAGACGGCCCAAGCTGTTCAGTCCCTGACTCAGGAGACGGAGCGGGAGAACGTGTTCCAGGACTGCGTGGAGAGCCAGGAGCCCTGCAGGAGCCTGCAGACCTTCCCTCATGTGCCCCAGAGCCCCCAGCTCACCGCTCTGGATGACTGCCCCCAGTCAGACCACAGCAGCCCGCTTTCCTCCGCGCAGTCCCATCCCAGCCAGTCGGTGCGCTCCGTCAACAGCCCGGCAGTCTCCATCCTGGAGAGCGGCTACACGCAGATCAGCCCCGACCACAGCGCCATCTCCGTGCCCTCGCTCCACAACATGGAGACCAGCCCCATGATGGACGTGCCGTCGGTGTCGGATCACTCGCAGCAGGTGGTGGACAGCGGCTTCAGCGATTTGGGGAGCATCGAGAGCACGACGGAGAACTACGAGAACCCCAGCAGCTACGACTCCACCATGGGGGGCAGCATCTGTGGGGCAGGCCCCACCCAGAACAGCTGCTCCTATGGCAGCATCCCCCCCAGCGGCCTGGCCCAGAGCAGCTGCGCCGTGAGCCAGCAAATGGCCGCCGTCAACCCGGGCAGCTGCGGGATGATTCAGCCAAACAGCCTGAGCTCGCCGCCACACTGCAACGTCAAGTCGCCGCAGGGCTGCGTGGTGGTGGAGAGGCCCCCCAGCAACAGCCAGCACAGTCAACACAGCCAGCGCAGCCAACACACGCAACACACTCAACACACTCAGCATAGCTCCCACAGCAGGCACGGCCCCCACAATCAGCACAGCCAACACAATCAGCACGGTCCACACAATCAGCTCAGCCAGCACAGTCAACACAATCCTCACAACCAGCATAGTCACCACCACAATCACCACCTGCAGCACAATCAGCTCAGCCAGCACAATCAGCACGCTCAGCACAGCCTTCACAATCAGCACGCGCAGCACAGCCAGCAGCAGCCCATGGCGCAGTGTGCCATCCCCACCAACTTCACCACCACCATGCAGCTGGCCGACATCCCCGAATCCGGAAACCCCAACTTCGCCCTCTACGAGAGGATCAACCACCAGGGGGAGTACGGCGGCGGGCACTACCCACAGTCGTCTGGCCTCAGCCTGGCCAAACTGCAGCAGTTCACCAACACGTTTATCGACCATTCTCACTCGCTGCCTTTTAACCACTCAGCCTCACACCCCATCACATCTTATGCAAACACGCCCTCGCTCTCATCCCAGCACTCCAGCCTGGTCTCCTTGTCCCAGACTTCGCATCGAGTCCCCAACCCACAGGTGCAGGCCACCATGACCCCGCCCCCTAATCTCAGCTCCCCGCCGCCCATGATGCTCCAGCGCAACATGGGCATCCCGCCCTCGCAGCGCATTCAGCCTCAAATGGCCTCCAAGAGTCACATCTCAGCACGCTCCAAGTCTGCCCCGCTGTCGCACCACCAGCAGCAGATGTACGCCCGGCCGCCGCAGACTGTGGCCATGCAGGCGCCGTCCAGAACGCTGGCCGCCATGCCGCGCATGAACATGAGCGTGAATATCATGCCGGCGCCGGGGTACAACGTCAACTCCATGAACATGCCCTCCCTCAATCCCATGAACGGCTACAGCATGAGCCAGCCCATGATGAACAGCGGCTACCATGGCAACCATGCCTACATGAACCAGTCACCCCAGTACTCTATGCAGATGGGCATGATGGGAACACAGCCATACCCCCAGCAGCCCATGCAGGCTCCACCACATGGCAACATGGTGTACACTCCAGCTGGTCACCATGGTTACATGAACACAGGCATGTCCAAGCAGTCCCTTAAAGGGCCGTTCATCAGGCGGTAACTCCCCGCCAGACTCAGCTCTTTGGTTTTTTCCTCTGGTGTGCATTTTGCTGTTTACAGATGCACTGATCTGGCCTTTTGTTGTTTGGGTGTCTTCTTGTTATTGTTTATTACTTAAAAACCAGCAGCAGCACTTGGAAAGAATGCAAAAATTTTCATCAATGAGTCAACTTTGAAGCTATTGTTAAAAAGTATTTTTGTTTCTCCAAATGGGAAGCCTTACATCATAACGATGAAAATCTATTTAATTAGTGTTAGTGTCTCTGATGTGTCTTTAGAGCGGCGGGTTCAGAGCTCAGAGTAGAGATTTCATCAGTGGTCTTGCAGTCGTGTAGCAGCCTCAAATGAAGCCATTTAATGTGCCTGCTACAGGAGGAGCTAGTGGCTGTTTGAACCTGTTCAGTGTACCTGTCTAACAGTGCTGACAATTAGTTTGTACTATACTCATGCCTTTGTATATTTAAATTATTGTACTTATTTTGTAAAGTGACAACTAGCATGCTTCAGTCTCTGTTAGTGACAGTGCATTGAGTAGTACTGTACAAGTGTTGTGCTTAATAGCAAGCCATTTTAAAGATATCTGGCCTTTATTAGGTTTCCCTCCAAAGGGAGAAAGATGAAACTATATTTTGTTAATTCTAATAATGTAAAAAAATGTAAACTTAGTCCTGTTTTCTGTTCGGTTTGAGAGGTTTTATTGCTATGTATGTATAATTCTGAAGTCTTTTGTAACAGATCTCCTTGAGGCAGCTTTCTGTTTAATAAAGCAGACTGATTTCTGTCAAAATAACAAAGCATATCTCAGTGTTTGTACCCTGAAAGTTCTAAAACATTTCAAAGTGTCCAGAAGTGTGGCAGAATTTAAAAGAACTAAATGATTATATTGACGAATAACAATAAAGAAAATATAAATTTAGTCCAAAGTTGATATTTTACATAATGCCTTTAAAGCTACGTTTTCATTCCATCTGTAGATTTGTTTTCTATCTTTATAAAATGTTGGATTTATATTTTACCGAAATGTAGAAGAATAGAGCCTGTGAATAGACCAAACTAAGCTAATGGATTGCATGTAAAACGCAACTTGTACTTGTGTTTTTGTTTATATTGCTCTTTTGTAGCCTTTGTACCTGTACAGAGTTGCTGGTAAGAACAGGGGGGAAATACCTGGCTATGTGCACAAAAATCAGACAGAATGACATTCTTGTATTTATGACTTTTCTCCTTTTGTCAGTTACTTAAAATGCTGTACATTTTAGCATAAGAATAAATTATGATTGACCATGTACTGGGTTGTTGGCCTTTACTTTTGAATATGTACCAGCCTCTCATAGGATGAAGGTGCAGCGATGATAAAAGTTGAGTTTGACTCAGACTGGACAGCTTGGTTAATGTGTCGTTTCATTCCCGTTAAGTTCAGACAAAAGCATTTTAGTCGCACGGTGCTGGTTTGGTGTTAGACTACAATTCTTGATGTGGATGGTTCAGGTTCTGATCCAACCTCCAACCTTTTACTGCACGTGATTCACTACTCACACCCCAAGTTTCTCACTCTATCCATTAAGTGAATTTGTCAAATCCTCAAAACAAACCTTAAAAAGAAAAAACTCATTAGGCCTGAGTTTTGAAGTGGAAAAATCTGAGAAAAGGTGAAAAACACATATGAAAGGTGAGGCTTGAATCTAAAACCAGAGTCTTTAATCACAGGACTTCAAACACATAAAAACAAAGTGTTCTCTATAAGACTTGTGACATGCTCAGTCTCGTTAAATTTGCACAGAAAAAAATCAAGTTTTGTCTGTCTTTGTTCTACTCCAGGATTTTATCTGTCCTCAATGATTTCAAATTTGGCTCGTGACATCCTGAAGTAGACCGGGGACTGGACCTGGGACCTGAAATGAGTGACTTCAGGCTATGTCCACACATAGCAGGCGATTGAGGAAACTTGATATCTGATCTGAAAACTCCAGCCAAAGTGAAGATTTTGGAAAACTCCAGTTTCATGGGTTGATGTATGCACCAGGAAACGTGGGTTCATTCTGATTGGCTGGCACAGGTTTTATGTCTGAAAAACAGTGACAAATATGGGTTTGGTGTGCTTGGAGATGCCTGGTGCTTATAGACCAGGGGTAGGCAACCTTTTCGATGACTCACTCATGACAATACACTCATGCCCAAAGTGCCATGACTTACTTCTTTGATATAATCATTGTCAGTCAATAAGAAAGTCTCCTTGAATGGTTTTCCATGCTTAGTTACGCAGTGAGAAACGCTTTAACTTCCTTCCATTGCCCGTTCTTTAAACAGCACAGGAAGTTTTGAATGTGCTGTTTTTAGGGATGCACGATATTGCATTTATGCCGATATCCGATATGCTGATATATCAAAACCCCTATTGGACGATACCGATACCGATAATCACAAGTTTGTTTGTTTTTTTCACTGTAAAGAAAGCTAAGTCTATCCTGTACTGGAATTTATATGTTACTCTTATTGTGACGGTCTTATTTGTTTAAGAATCACACATAAAACAAGACAAAAAACATTTGATTTTACCATAAATAAGAAATGTATTATGTTTTCAAACTCAAGACATTCAGTATTGAAATACAGAAAAATAATTTCTTTAGATCACATGAACTCTAAATGTACAATGCATTTTTAAACATAACCAAGTTGCATTTGATTATTTTAGAGCTACTGTAACAACCTGGTGACAGACACAGAGCTCTGCAGTGCAAATAAATGAAGTGCTACATTTTATTTAAGGAGCTTATTTTTCAGATGGAAAATAATAACAATCCTAACTGAATAGCACCTTATTGGCTGTGCCTATCGACAGAAATTTTCATATCTGCAGATACCGATAAATGTGTTTTTAAGCTTTTATCAGCCGATACCAATATTGTCCGATTATATTGTGCATCCCTAGTTGTTTTGTTTCCCATACTTTGCTAACACTGTTTTGCCGCTAAATAAATGTGATTGCAAGCTAGCAGACTGACGTCCCATGAGATTTGTGGTGACGCACTTGCAAGACACATTTGCACATTTGTAACATCAATGTTGTACTTAATTATTTAAAATTATTTGTTAAATTTTCACATAAGGAAAATCATAGTGTGCTCAGCTTCTTGTGTTAAATAGAATACAATACAATAATTTTATAATCTATGTCATTTTTTACTTTATTTTGTCCTCTGTCTCATTGTAATTATTCTTTGCGTGCCAACATAAATAGCCCCCGGGTGTCAGCTCTGGCACCCGTGCCCTAGGTTGCCTACCCCTAGTATAGATTAAAGCAGTTTTAAAAACGAATGAAGGGGGATATTCAATTTTGAAAATACCCACTAATGTGTGGACAAGGCCTCAGACTGTCTAAAATTACCTGAACCCTGATTTGGCTTTGCTTGTACTTTGTCTCCACATGTCAGTCTTGGTTTTAGATGTTCTCTGATCTTGAATTTGACTAAGGGCTGTTAAAAATTACTAAAGGTATAACTGATGCAAAAACTGATATATAATGAAGTGTTTGTGTTATTATGAGTAAAAAAAAAAAAATCTTATTTGAGCCACATTCACCTGATGTGTCTCAACCTTGACTTGTCCAGAATAACTGACATCAAACAGACGCGGCCAGAAACTTTATTAGTCCAAACTCGAGCTTGTCCAACACTTTCAGCCTTCAGCTCTGCTCTGACGACTCCTCTCTTTCCTCCAGAAGCTGCATGTCCAGCTCTCTCAGCTGTTTCAGGAACCCCCAGTTGGGTATGATCCGTCTGCGTGTTTTCACGTGCTCGATGGCGTCAACCACCGTCATGTTCTCGCAGATCATGAGGTAAGCCAGGAAGAGTGTGGCAGACCGGCTCCTTCCCATCACACAGTGCACCAGCAGTTTATCTGGAGATAAGGGGAAAATATACAAGCTTATTTTTGTCCATTTGGGAGGCTGATCCATCCAAATATTAATTTTTAACTTTCCTGTTAGTGAGATGAAACCCTGCGGAAAAATTTAGTTTTCAGGAATTCATATCTGAGATTCCTACCAGTAAATTTCATCCCTAATAAATATTTGACATTATTCACAAGCCTCACATTTATACTCCCTCCCTCAGTGGAGTCAGTCGTTAATCAGAAACTCAGGCTTTTATTTTGTAAAAGACACATTGATGTTGAGGATTAATCATATTTTTCATTTCTCTGTGCTGAAGATTTGTGTAGTTGTTGACCAAAGTTTAAGGTTGAATCTCTCAAAACCTCAGCGCCTACTGACAATACCTTTTTTTTCATCAACTCAATATAATAAGGTGAATTAAATTTCAAGTGTCTTTCACAACTCAATATTTTCAAGGCTTTGAAGCATCACAAACCTTACTCTATTTATCCAGTTTGATTGTCGATGAAGTCCCTTTGAAAACCCGAAGCTGCCTACTTTCACCTAATCCTTGACCGCAGACTGTACTCTCACACTGAAGGGATGATTGGTCGATGGTCGCTTGATTTTCCAAGTTTGTATCTGACATTACATCTAAAACCTCATTGTCAGAAAAAGGTCAGGGATACAGAGAAACGTCTTCACATTTGACCCTCCAAAGTGAAAAGATGTGAGCTGACACTTTCTGAAGAAGACTTTGATTTAAAAATATTGAGAGTTGCTATTCACAATATTTAAGTGACACCATTTTACCTTTGAGGTAATACTTATGTTGTTGTGCTGTAAGGTCCTTCAGTCAGAAAATTAGTTTGAATTTAGTCCATATTCTTGTTCTCATTTAGACCAGTTCTTCAGAGAATTGCGTCCTAAAAAATTTGTACAGATCAGGCCCGTCTTAACCCATGGGCATGTTGGGCAATTGCCCAGGTCCCGTCAGGGTCCCACCAACCTCTAAGAGTTTTTGGGGCCCAACAGAGTGGCGAAAAAGTGTTTTATTTTTTCTCATTTTATTTTTTATTTTTTGATATTTGACAACAGTCAGCAGGCAAGGGGCTCCACCATACTGATTTATCTGGGGGCCCATGATGTTTAACATGGCTCTGTATAGACAACATGAATGATCAATGAATAATGTCATCTTATTAATATAGAAAAGCTCAAAAATATAATAAGAATGAACAAAATCAACCAAATCGAAACCACCTTTCTTCCTAACTTTTGGACGAACTCTGACTAATGGGCCTTCTGATTTTCAGACTAACAGGTCTTCTGATTAGTTGGCCAACGTCTTTTGGGCTAATGGGCCTTCTGACTGATGGGCTCTCTGATTTTAGGACCAAGAGATCTTTTGACTAACGTGCCTTCTGATTTTTAGACTAATAGGAGTTTTGACTAATGGGTCTTCAGACTACTGGGCCTTCTGACTTTGGGCCATATGTTTTTTGGACTTAAAGACCTTTGACTAATGGGTCTTTGGACTACCGGGCCTTTTAACTAATAGGCCTTCAGATTTTTTGGCCAAGAGAGCTTCTGACTAATGGGCCTTCTGATTTTCAGACTAACAGGCCTTCTGACTAATGGGCCTTTCGATTTGCGGGCAAATGGGCCTTCAGATTTTTGGGCTAATGGGCCTTCTGACTAATGGGCTCTCTGATTTTCCAACTAAGAGATCTCCTGACCAATGTGCTTTATGATTTTTGGGCTGATGTGCCTTATGACTAATTGGCCTTGTCATTTTTTGAACTAACAGGCCTTCTGACTAGCAGGCCTTTGGATTTTGGGGCAAACGAGCCTGCTGACTAATGGGCCTTCTGTCTTCCAGACTAACATGCCATCTGACTAGTGGGCCTTTGGATTTTGAGGCAGATGGGCCTTCTGATTTTTGGACTAACAGGTCTTCTGACTAAAGGGGTTTTAGGCTTCCAGGCCTATGATTTGGGCCCTCTGCAAACATTAGCATGCAACCCTCTTCCAAACTAACTTCACTCCTCCTCTGGTCTTTTTGTTCCATAACCCTCAGGATCTTTGAAGAAATTCAAAATGGCGGTCTTACTGCGTCCATCCTTAGCAGCGATGATGTGTTCTGAGAGGCCTTGCTTCTGCAGCTCAACAGTCTAACTACATGCTTTCTCATTTTTTTTCCATCTCTCTTCCATTTCTTCTGTTTGTATTTTGAAACTTCACTTAAACCCTTTTTAAGACCCAACAGTGCAAAATGTAAATGTGTGCAATGTTTCAACTGGTCTTAAAGGTAGAGTCTGCAGGATTTTCCTAAAAAGAGTTAAAAAAAAATCAATAATCCTGCTCAATCAAGTAAGTGTCTGTGTCTGCCTCAACCCCCTCCTCTGCCTGTAAGTAGATGTTTTGGTTGTATCGAGATGTTTGCTGAACGTAGGTGTGGTTACATCAGCCAATCACAGCACGCTCAGTGCGCAAATTTCTCTGCTAGTTGATGATAGTGAGTGGAAGAAGCTAATCAGAGCAGCTACGATAGTGGACGTAACATGGAGGGAGAAAAACAAAACCAAAGTGAAACAAAACTCCAATCAGATAAAGCTTTTTACTAACTGAGGGTGAAGCTTGGCTCTACTTAAACTCTCTTTCAGGAACTTGTAAAGCAGCACAGGACAAAGAACGACATGAGTTAGCTTTCTGCTAACCAAGTATGTGTCAAAAACCTGTGGTTAGCTTGTGCTAACATGCCAAGTCAGGTGCACGGCGGAGTCTCTTCCAAGTAGAAACATGATGCTACAGGTGGTTGTCGGGCAAGTGAGTGAGTTCATGTAGTCACAGTTAGAGGCTGTGGGTGTGTGCTGCTGCTGGCACTGAGCCAAGAAAGAGGAGCCCAGGTTGAATGCTGTGTTTACTAACAAGTAACAAAAAAATCTGCAGACCATGCCTTTCACTGGAATATTCTCAAGTGTTTTTGTCTTATTTTAAGTAAAAAATGTCTTGTTATGCTTGATATGAGCCACATTCAACTGGTCAGTCCAGAAAAATGTCTTGTTTCAAGTTATTTAAAGACAAAATGAGGTCTGAATTACTTGTAACAAGTAAAAACAATATGCCAATAGAACAAGAAAAACTTGCTTGAAAATTTCCTTGAAACTAGAATGAGGTCTTGAAACAAGTAACTTTTGTCTTGTTCCATTGGCAGTTTTTTCACTTATTATGAGCAATTCAGACCTCATTTTTGTCTTTAAATAACTTGAAATAAGACATTTTCTGGACTGGTCAGATGAATGTGACTCATATAAAGTCTAAAAAGACATTTACGACTGAAAATAAGACAAAACCACTTGATAAAATTTTAGTTTTTTGCAGTGTTAAAGATTTGATCAATTTTTTGTGTTGTTTGACCTCATTTTTTAACTACTTATGCGTTCAATCCTTTTTGTTTTATCACCTGTTGTTGATGATTGAAGAAGCGCTAACATTAAATGTTATTGTTGAAGTACTGAATGTGATACAGAAGTGTTAAATTCTAACTACTTTGCCTAGCATCGTCCTCATGAGGTCATGTAAGTAAATTAACCCGAGTGTTTACTGAGTTTTTGTTTATTTTCGTTGTTTGAATTAATATCCATGAACCTTTTGTCGTCTTACTTTGAGGATTTCTCAGTGTTTCCTTGATGAACCCCGCAGCAGAGAAGAAATACTGGCTGAGGTCAAAGGACGTGGTGTCTTCTGCGACAACACCGTAGTAGACGATGTCCATGTCGCTGTAATACCCAGCTCCTGTGTCCACGCTGTTCCACGTCCCCTCTGCTGCATTCAGGACGTGCGTAATCCCCAACTTCTTCAGATTATACTTGTTCTTTGCAGTCAGCCTGTAAGAAGCTGGTGTGAATATGACTATAATCCTCTTTTATTTTATTCAGTTTCCTGATTTAATACTTTTTTACTTACTCGTCTCCGATATAGACGTTGGGCCAGACCTCATTGACATGAGTGTAAGCCACACTCCCACGGTTGAGGATTTTCTCCAGCTCATAGCCCCCAGGTGTAACATATTCATCCACTGGACTGGATTCCTTTGTTACATTTATCTTTGCGCCGGTCTTTGACTTGTGAGAAGCCATTTTCTCACAGTGGCTTCCACTCACACATGATTTATAAGCTTAACAGGGAGAAGAAAAACCACACTTGCTCTTTTTCCTTTCCACTCTCTCCCTCAGCAATCATGAAAAATAGATTTTTTTCTGTTGTTTGTTTTCACATGCATCTCTAATTCCACTCACCGAGAGATTACAGTTCTTCCTTTTCCTACTTGAAAATTTTGTTTTCATCATCCTGGCAGCTTGTTGTGAAGCAGTCCTTAAAGGCAGAACATGGTGAGGTTTAATTCTGGCAGGCGCAGATTGTATAACCGCTCTGTGACGGGGCATCAAATGCGAGGGATATTTTTAGGGCTGTGATGTGGCGGGCCCCTGACCTTAGCTGCCACGTTCCCTGCCTGTGGGGAAAACTTCCACCCAGCCTGTCCCTGCCATCCTCTTCTAAACACACAACTTTAATCTCCGCTGCTGGCAGGAAGCCGTGCTTATCCAAACTTTGCACTTGCCAAAGGATACCCAAATTCACTGGAGTGAACAGGACACTCGGAGTTTTTGCTCAGCCGTGTGAGCGACTCCTTGAAAATTGTGTCAGTCTCTTTTAGCCTCTCTGCATATCTTCAGACGCTGGGAGCAAGCGTGTAAGTGCCCGTAAAGGATGTACTGCGTTTTTCTGGAGTCTCTCTGGGGCCAAACGAGAACCGAAATGTGTCAGACTGTTAGACAGATGAGGTTTTTCACAGGATGGCACATGTCTTTGATTCCCTGTTATATGATATGCACGGTCCATTCAGTGATCTAAATGCAAGCCCCTAAAGTGAGAGTGTGATGATGACTGTATTGCAGAACGGCTGGATGAAGCTGCTAACATGTCAGACAGAGTTTTCACACCATCAGACTCCTTTATTTTTCTCTCATATCTTCATACTCTGCCATCATTCATTCTGACAGTGAAATCATTAAACCTGTGATATCCAATTCCTTTTATTTTGACAGCATCTCTCCCTCTCTTTTCTCCCAGTGTGCTCTGGAGAGCATCTCTTATTAAGATGGCTTCAGCGTTTCATCTCCTTTCAAAGTCTGACCTGAATCTGTATACACACTCAGAGCCGTGCTGGCGTATTTTTATCATCTTGTATCAAGCCTCTTTAGACATCACAGTTTTAACTGTACCATGCTGGGCTGCAGCAGTTAAGACACAGTATTTTCAGAAATGTGAATATATAAGTGGAGCATTGTTTATTTATAGGCTCATACTGTCTCTGTGTTGTTACAGTACAGCAGGGGCCTCTGTGATACTGATTGTGCAGAAAATTAGTTTCAGTTTGAAGAGGGAGACATATATTACTGTATCTCTAAGCTCCTTGTAAACAAAAGATCTTTACTTTTTTTTATTGACAGTTTAACCCAGCATATTCCCATGTTAAATACAGCCCATTCTACTGAATTGCTTCAAATTTATTTGGAATTTGTGTCAGATTTCTATCCTATTTAGTAAAAACTTTTACCATATCCATGTTGCATCACATGTAAGGAGCACATACTAAAAGAACAGTAAACTTTCACAATATATTTTGTGAAGTTTTTCATGAAGTTTTCCCAAGTACCTTCCCCCTCCAATAATTTGTCAACACTGAAACACAGAATTACATGGATTACATTAGAATAAAAAGAATAATATTAACTTGTTAATATTTTGTCTGTTCCCCACTGCACAGTATATTTCCAAAAATTAAAAGTAATAAAATGTCACTACATATAAGATTATTTATATATATATATATATATATATATATATATATATATATATATATATATATATATATATATCTTCATTCAATCATTCAATATATCTTCATTACTTATTACTAAACAAAAACAATCTATAGTATAGTGTAGTATAGTATGACCAATGCCATAAATGATACTGTCGACATAAACAATACTTTCCTGTGGACCAGGCCAACATCTTATGATGAAATGAGATAAAGTGATGAATAAATTGATATAAATAGCTGTTACAATCATGGTGGAATATTAAATATTGGATTGATTTAACTCAAAGCCTTGTAGGCATGTAATATAATTATCATCAATTACAGAACAACAGGTCTGGTGTGATGACTCTGTCTTGAGTTTGCTATGTGTTGATTTCAGGGTTTAAGTTTCCTTTTGTTTCAGTTTGTGTTTCTTTGTGTTTCTTGTCTTGTGTTTTCTGTGGTAATCTCAGTTATTCATGTGTTTTTCCTTGTGTTTCATCTTTACTTTGTTGCTCCGTGTTTGGTTTGTGGTGCGTTCGAAGCAACCCGTCACTCAGTCGAACTCGTAACTTGCGACCCGTGAACTCGCACCAGATCGATGTACTCCAAGTTACAGCTTGTGACATTACATCTGAGCCAAAACAATATGGCAGCCTCTATGGATGCGGTGGTGCTGCACGTGACACACGGTGAGAAATAGACTTTGCAACAATGTTAAGTAAATTCGAACGTTGCAATCACACTTTACACACATGATTATGTACTAAAATCTATTATGTCTCCGAGACGGTGGACAAATGTGTCGCTAACACGAAATAGCTAATAGAGAGAGAGAAAGCGAGAGAGAGAGCTATCAACACTGGGCTACAAGTGTTAACTTCTCGTCTGATGTTCACACATTGCACATTGGCAGTCACTGTGGCATTCAGTGCATTAATCAACATAAAACGCACTTTAAAATAACGACATATACCGTGAAATATAAAGTAAATACCTCATGCGCCGTTTCCCCTTCTCTGTTTCACTTTCTTAAAGACCTTGCAGGCTCCTTTGGTAATTGAAATGACCAAGCATAAATCTTTGAATTTCTGCCTTGCTGGTTTGTTTACATCCCAGAATTCCTTGTGCTCAAACCGAAGTCGTAAATTGCCTGGAACGCTTACAGGTCAAAACTCGAAGATTTCAACTGGGAAACATACATGTTACGGGTTGCCTCAAACGCACCATTAGTTCTCCTTGTGTTTCCCTCCTGTTGATTGGCCCTCATGTGTTTCACCTGTGTCTTGTTTCACACCTGTGTTTAATTGTACCACTGCCTTTAATGTCTCTGTGTGTCTTGAGTTTCTGGTCAGTTTTTGTGTTTGCTGTCTTGCTGTGTGTCCTGTCGCATGTCTCCAGTTTTCATCTGTGCTTCCTTTGTAAGTTTTTCTAATGTTTTGGGGTTTTGTTTCTATTGTTAGAGTTTTTGCTTCCAGTTTTGGATTTTGAATTTTGATGTTGGTTTTAATTTGATTAATTGTTCAGCTCTAATTGTGGCGTAACTCAACAATGCTTCTTCCAAATGGCTTCCAGATATCACTGTTAAAACCATGTCTTATAGAAGAGACTTTCACTGTTGTTGCTGCTGTACGGTGAACATAACATTGGATCCAAAAGAAACTGTAAACATTGCTCACATTTTAAGGTTAAAATAATATCTTTCTTTTCTGTCTATGATTTATCACTTTAAAGATTTGTAAATATGAGTTTAAACTGTTTTAAATGTACAACTTTGTAAACGTAAATTTCAAGTTTGCTTTCTCGAAAGTTAATATTTTTCTCTATTTCTAAAAGTAGCCTTCATATGCTGTTGTAGTTTTAGCCTTTGTATCTGAAAAGAAGTATTTCACACATCATCACATGCAAAGAGAGAACCTGCAATTGGTACTTATTTCAATACTTAAAATAACCCCTTCATCATTCAGACTGAACTTATCTTTAAAATGTGAAATTCTAACCTGATTTTATTTTAACATCTTTTGGTTTTGGTAACATTTTTGCAAAGTTTGGCTGTGAAGTCAGAGGTGGGCGGGGCTTCCGGGTCACTCAGCCAATGGCTGATCTGGAAGCCACAGTCTTGATTAGCTGAAGCAGACGTAATGAGTTTTATAGAAGTTCATGAAGGATTGAGTTTTCCCTTTGTCTTTTGTTACTGAGTTATGATGTCATACGTGTGGTTCCCAATGTGTAGGACACCCTAAGATTCACGAAACACTAATAAGAGAGCTAATCAAATATCTTCCAAAATCAAAAAAGGTTTGCAAGTGGGTATCTCACTTATTAGAATAAAAATAATGAAAGAAAAGTGGGCTTTAAAGCTTTATTGAACCATACCATCAGAGAATGTTTATTCTGGTTTCTTTGTTGCCACAAAATCCCCAGCACAAGAACAAGCCAGGATATCTTTGGGATCAGGGCAGGATTCATTTAGGAGAAAACAGTAATGTGTGGTCATAGAGGGTCTAATTTTCTCTAGATCTGCCAAACAAAGTATCTCAGGTTTAGAAAACAGTTCACCAGGGATTCTGCTGTAAACATGAATCTTTTGACATCAAATATGCCAGGCTAGCTCTCTGGGAATGAAGCTAAATCTTTCTCCAAAGTTTTGCTAAAAGGTGAGATTTGTGCTCATGGTCTAACATCATCAGAGCTAACTTTCTCTCATTCTTCTTTGGTACTTTTTTTCTGATATCCTGATTTATTTTTTTATTTTTTGACAGTGCAACAGTGTCTCTTATTTTGTCTATTTACAGAAGTCTGATCAATCCTGTCAACCTGTGCAGGGTGGAAAAATTAGTTTTGACCATAAAGTTGGAATGCAATATATTTAGGCTCTCCTGATGAAACAATGTCATTGAGTAATTATGAAATATTATAAAGATTAAATATATTCTCAAAACATGCACCCTTTACATCTAAAATTGTAAGAAAAAGCACTTTTTAATGTGCATAGTTTGGAAAGTTCTTATTTTAATGACAGGAAAGCACAAACAGCTGACTGCACAGCAGAAAAATCAAAAAGTCTAAAACCGAGCAGCAATGATCTGAAAATACTAAGCTGCAGAGTAAATATATAATTTGTACAAAACACAAAATGTGCTGCTAAACAGAATCCTATTTCCAGATTCACAAGTCCTCAATGAAGCAAAATGTCCCTGATAACGGTTATCTCCACTTCCTGTCATGTTGTTTTTCTGCGCAGAGCCAAAGAAGAGTCCAGATGACAGAGTTGACTCAGAAATCCGACATTTGGAAGAATGTTTCTGTGCCTGTGAACACTCTCCAAAGCTTCTGTGAGCGTAAGTCCCTCTTTGATCATCAGGAAGGCTAAAACCAGAGTAGCTGAGCGGCTGATCCCTCGCGCACAGTGGACGAGCACTTTACCTACACAGATGAGACAAAACCATTAGAGATGCAAGCTGTGCCTGGGAAATGTAACACCCATACCAACATGATGCTTTAGGTTTTCATCAGGTTTTTAATAATGTGTGATTGTAAAGACACACTTGAGGCTTGAAAAGGTATAACAAAGCTTAATTGTTTGGAGCTTTTTTAATCACACATTCTAAATAATTGTAAATTACCTACATTTTGTGGTAACTTTTTGAAAACATCAGCTGATTTTGCAGAGCGCAAAGATGTGAGCAGATCGTTCAGCAGCTTCCCTCCAGGAGCTACGGCCTGGAAGGATCTGTCACCACAGGTTTTAACTGTGTGCATGGAACTGTAAGTAAACCAAACGTTTCAGACCTGAGGGACAAGTCGGCTAGTTGCACTGAATAATCTGAGGCCTGACTGTGAAGGCATCTGCAGGTGAGAGTGAGGATTTGGATTAGTAGAGCAAACAAGGAGCTAGTGGATGGCTCTTAGCACAGGGAGTGATATGAGGCTGTGTTTTTGACCTGTTCATTCTCTGGCGACAGCTTTCTGTGCTGATTACAGATGGCTGAGGGACGTGCTGAGTGAGGTAAAGAGAGAAGAGGCGTGTATGAGTACTTTAAGTTCAGGGGTAGACACAAAGATCTCAGCTTGTTTATACTTCTGGACATAACGTGAACCAGTAAGCTTTCAGTCAAACTGTTCTTAACTGAGTTTCTGCTGTCCAGGAGCCTGAATAACCAGCAGGCACTGTAGGGTTTGAAAGAAGTGGAGTTTTATTTCGTCTGCATAGAAGTGATTTGATAACTATTAATAGTCTCCTCAAGAGGGCAGCAATGAAGGGAGAAAAGTAGGGGACCCAGGACAGATCCCTGCTGCACACCACATGGCAGAGGAGAGGGCTCATAGGTGTAGACTCTGACTGAAACAGAGAAACTCTGCATCTGTCTCTTTTGCCTGCAGACATTTAATGATAGACTCAGAAGCTCCGTTTCCACCAAGCAGTTCAGTTCAATTCATCTTGGTACGCCGTGCATTTTGTGGCATTTCCATTGACTAATCATGTGACAGTTCCTGACCTAAGAAGTCCCACTTTTTGGTTCCTTTCTGTTTGGCTGCCAGACATACTGATCAAACCCCAGAAGGTGGAGCTAGAAACACTGCAGTTCGCTGATTGGTTGAAAGAATGGTCACTTCCTGTGTGACAGCAGCTGCTGTATTTCTTTTGGCAGCACACAGCCTTCTCTGAAACAAAGCTTGATTGTTCTTCGTATGAAAGGGCCGCATGCCAATCACAAAGAAGACCAATTGCCGAATGTCTTCCATCGATGTTTGGTGTGTCGTTTTTTTCTTCTTCATTGGATTTATTTGTGGGGTATACTGTGTCACGCTGCTATGGCGTCATGCTATCACATTGCTGACGTGGCTATCGGCAACCGGCCTATCAAGAGGGGGCACAGTTGGCTTTGGAAACAAACAGGATCAGGCTCTCAAGTTTGAACAGACCACTGCAGAATAACTGCTGCATGTGGGTTGGAATCAACATCAGCACAAACAGTTTTGCTCGTGTTTGAGCTAGCCTTTAGCTTGTGTTTTAGCCTGTAGCTTGTGCTCTACTACTCTCTTGTCAACTTTCCTCTGATCTTCTGGCCTAAACTTAAGCCTGGCTCACACTACAGGATTCTGGGCCCTATTTAACCCAGATTCAGTCCCCCCGACAATCGGGTAAGAAATCTGGTCGGAGACTAAAATCGGCCCGACGTTCGGCCAAGATTATCTTCTAGTGTGAGCAGTTGACAGATGAATCTTTAGCCCTACAGACTCATCGGAGCGGCCCTGATAATTTTCAAACATGTTTGATATTTATCTGGATGATTACAACATTCATTCTCACTGAGGATGACAACAGCCAATTAGAAAGAGCACCAGAGACCGGACAACAGACAACAAACGCAGTCTCAAAGTGCAACTGAAAGGCTCTGGGTCAGCTGACTGCGCGCTCCACTGGCCCACTCGAGCCAGTTCAATAATGCCTTTAAAAATAACACATAATCACGCCATTTTCATGCAGTAGCAAACTGTTGTTTTATCAGTGATCGGTGTGAGATCATACCATCATTGGCTGATACAGCAACAGTTTCACCTCTGTCCCTCTGTGTGTGCGTAATGGATGAAAGGCACCGCTGCAGACAGCTCCTCTTCTCTCTCCTCCTGTCCCACCAGTGCACTAAAAACCTCAGATCAAACAACTGAGCACATGTGGTGCATCACTCTCTCTGGTCAAATAATCTTGGTGAGATCCTGTAGTATGTGCTGGTCAGTATTTTCAAATCTTGTTAGAGTGTGCTTAAGATTTAAGAGAAGATGATCTGTGAAGATTCTCCTTATGTGTGAGATACAACACGATTTCAGAATCTTATAAGATTTTTAAAATCCTGTGGTGTGAGCCAGACTTTAGTCAGCCTGCATGGTGTAGTCAAAGACTTAGGCTGCGTTTACACAACGCCAAAAACAGTCAAATCTGATAACATTTTGTTGCATTCTCGCCTTGCATTTAGATGAGACTGTGCTGTGTTTTGTCCGAAAACTGAAACTTTTGAAAACGCTCTCCAGAGTGGAGAGTTTTCAAAACGCTCCGCCATCCAGCCTCGTAATACAGAGCAGAGCATTTCAGAGTAAAACGCTGACATCACCGCATGCACACTCCCAGTTTCAGGTGAAGGTTGCGCGCGCAGCCACAACTTCCAGTTAAGCCATTCCAGTCCAGTTGGTGGCGGTAATGTGCCTCAACGGCAGAAAAAAAAGAACAACCACAACAATGATGGTTGATTTCCGAGTAGCATATATACACACATATATCCACATCGCCAACTACTGGCCTGGCATTGACACTACATGGTTGTGACTTGTCATCTTGGAGTCGTATGAACGCGGATCTTTTTTACGTCGTCCTCATGTAAACGTGGGTGGCTTTTGGAAACACAAAGGAAGAATCTTTGTGAAGTCTCCGTGTAAACATGGCCTAAATGTGTGGTAAATCAACTTGGTCTTGCTTGACCCAATCGGAAAGCTAAGAAGTAGCATTTAGGAATAGCCTGTGTTGGTGCTGATAACCTCATTTTTAAGTGTAGATTAAAAAAAGGCATATATCTAGAAGGGAGACTTTTCAAGACCACTTAGAAACTTCACTGTATTAATTCCCTCTGGAATTCATTATTTGCACATTAAACTGTGTTTCTTCTGCTGTCGTGGAGCAGACTTGTACCTTTCTGTCCCAGAGCTCCCTGAATGAAATCTGCCGTCTCACTGAAGAACGGGCTCAAGTCGAAGTCTTTACAGTCTGCTGCTTCCACGCCGTGGTACTGAATGTTGGTGTCTTTGTAGAAACACGGCCCGGTGTCAATGTGCTGGGGACCATCTGCAGCATTCACCACGTGTGTGATTCCCAGATCCACTAACAGGCTTTTATTCTGAGCTGTAGCGCTGTCAGCAACACAGGGAAAAACAGAGGTAATTCAGCTTTTAGTGCTTTTATTCCCTACAATGGCTCACTCTGTTAGCATGTGGTGACTACTGACTCCAACGTACAGATTTATTTTTATCCAATCAGTTGGCCAAATACTGGGCTTGTTTGCAGCAACAGTTTCACAATCAAATCCACATATTGCATCAAGGCCCCGGAGTGAGAACGCCACTTACGCATCTCCGATGTAGAGGTCGGGCCAAACCTCGTTGACAGCTCCAGTGGGACGTCTGTTCTTCAGCAGAAGGCTGAGCAGATCGCAGGTGGGAGGTGTCTGGTACTCTGGCTCCTCCTCTGGCTTCATGTTTCACTTCTCTGAGCTCGTTTAATTATCAGGAAACAAACTAACTCAACACTTCAGTAATGATCAGATCTGAGTGTTCCTGGGAGGCTGATCACAGAACTTCTAACTGCTCTTTACATGTATTTACTTCCTGTGTGAATTGAGAAAGGACAACATCAACTCCAACCTCTCTGGTGCTGCTTGCTGTGTCTCCCATCTGAGCAGAGTATCAGTGTTGTTTAAAGGCCGACCCCCGCTGGAACGTGACAGCTGAAGATGCCAGACTCTGGGCAGGAGCAGGCTGGACTATTTATTCCTCAGATGACTGTGACAGAATGCAGGCTGCTTGTTTGCTGACATCTTTAACGACGGCAGTGCTGCAGTGTTTACAGTTGTTACAGAGTAAGAGATTCAAAACATGGACGAGTTACTGCCAGGTTGACACACTGAGACGGCTGAAAAAGCATCTAAATACCCAGAGCAGAGGTTTAAAACATATATTTAATCACTACCTATAGGAGGAGAGTGGATGATGCTGTTCTTTTATGCCCCACAGCGTCTACAGCCACCTTCAGCCAGTTCTGCCAGGGTCATGTTCTTTGGTTTTTCTACTTCTTATCAAGTGTTTTGTCTTTTTACGCTTGATATGAGCCACATTCAGCTGACCAGTCCAAAAAAATGTCTTTTTTCATGTTATTTAAAGACAAAGATGAGGTCTGAACTGCTTATAACAAGTGAAAAAATCTGCAATTGGAATTGCTTGAAAATTTGCTTGAAACTAGAATAATGTCTTATGGGTTTTGCCCCACATTTTCTACCTACGATAAAAAAAATCTCAACATCAAATGCAACTATTTCTTCTTATACGCTAGTAGACAACTTCAACAAAGATTGTGGTTTGTAAAAAACAGTTTCCAAGTGGTTCCTGTCACATATCATCTACTTCCTGCTTCTTTCGGCGGAAGTCATGGCAGATACAAATCGTTCTGGAAATAGCCTATTTTCATAAATTTCTTATGATTCCCCCCTCCAAACATATTTATAATTATTTGATTATTCAAGTCTCTAGAGTAACCCTCCACCAAAAAAACTGTACCTGGGATGATTTTTTTTTTGTTCATGGGATTATTTCTGTGAGTCGCAAGTTGCCAGTGGGCACATAGCTAGTCACTAACTAAAGGAAAACACTGCCTAAAGCATTTCTCATAATTATATATTACTATATTATTATTAGTTATAACATTATAATTATATTAGTTATTATTATTATTTCTATTCTAACCATTAGGTGACCTAGTGTCAAGCTGTGTGACCACCAGCAACAATTGTTGTCAGTCATTAAAAAAAAAAACTCAGAACAAAGTGCTCAATGGAAAAAATAAATACAAACGTGATTCAAAGGGACTAAACTGATAAAACTATATACCTTACAACTCTGAAAAAAAAATTGGGCATAAATGGATAACTTTCCACTTGTTCCATTGGCAGATTTTTTTACTTGTTTCAAGCAATTCAGACCTCATTTTGTCTTCAAATTACTTGAAATGAGACATTTTTCTGGTCTGGTCAGTTGAATTTGGCTCATATTAAGCCTAAAGAGGCATTTTCTAGTGAAACCAAGACAAAACACTTGATGAGATTTCAGGGTTTTTTTGCAGTGCAGTGCTTTTCATACGATCCGACCCCATGTTTTGGCTGAGAAGCTATTGAGTTTCAAATTACACAACGCAACCATTGCCTGGGTTTTAAACTATCTTTTATCACGTCCTCAGTTTGTCAGACTTCAGAACAAACAGTCTGGTACTATTTTAACAAGAACTGGAGCTCCACAGGTTACATTTTTATCTCTGTTATATTTACTTTATAAGTTTCTGATTTTAGAAATGCTGGAATGTCTGTCCATACTCAGAAGTTCTCTGACCACTCTGGGTTTTATTAATCTCGCGAAGGACTCGGCCTTCAAGGCTGGGAATGATACTTATGTCAGCTGGTGGAATAACAATCATTTAAAACTAAATGTTGGGAAGACTAAAGAGCTAGTCATTGATTTTAGAGAGAAGAAAGAGGAGGTCTGCCCTGTGACCATCAATGGTGAACACACTGACATCGATGAATCATACAAACATCTTGGTGTTCACATTGGCTGTTTTTAAGAAGGCTCAGTCTGGAATCTTCTTCCTAAGAAAACTGAGATCCTGACATTCTTGACATTAGCAGGAGGCTCCGTAACGTCTTTTATCAGGGTATATTGGCCAGTAGGGCTGGGACAATGTGTTATTCTGGAGATTCAATTCCATCACGATTTTTGGGGTGCTGATCTGATTTAAATTGCAATTTTTACAATTTTTACAATTTTTAAGATTCTTACGATTTTTAGTTTGCTTTTTTAACACCAGACCATGTGAAAAAGTTAAGTTCTGATGATGTCTACAGACTATATCAGGACACATGTTTTCCCATAAAATGCACATCAGGTTAGTCAGAGAGAAACATTTCGCCCTCTGTTGGAGAAAAGTGGAAACTTTTTTCCAATCCAGTTTATAAACAAAGACTGAAATGAAGAATTTGAATTTGAAAAAAAAAAATCCAATTTTTGACAAAGAATTTGATATTGTCGAACAAAAAATCCTGATATATTGTATAACGATTAGCCAGTGTCCTGTTTTATGCCGTTCTTTGCACTGACTTTGCACCTGCTTTTCATGACCACGGCATTTGGCATTTGTATTTGCCTATTGTAAATGTCTGTGTGTTGTATGAGTGGACTGTGTGACTTCTTATCTTATCTTATCTTATCTTATCTTATCTTATCTTATCTTATCTTATCTTATCTTATCTTATCTTATCTTATCTTATCTTATCTTATCTTATCTTATCTTATCTTATCTTATCTTATCTTATCTCAATGCAACTCAACTTAACTTAACGCAACTTAATCTAATTTAACGCAACACAACTTAACGAAACTTAACGCAACTTTACTCTACACAACTTATCTTATCTTAACTTACAGTTTGATCATTTTTGTGAAGATGTATTTTTGGTACAATCAGCTCAAACTTGAACAATTTCTTCAAAAAGTGGAATTTATCACAGGAGGAGAAGTGGAACAGACTTTCACACTCATCATCTTCGGTCAATCATGGGTCGTATCTCAAGTCCGCCAATCCACACTCAAGTTCTTACGAGTGCAGCTTTCTGTCCAGCTCTCGGAGCTGCTCCAGGAAACCTTGATTCGGTGAGATGTTCCTGTTGGCACTGACAGCTTTCAGCGCGTCCACCAGCGTCATGTTCTCGTGGATCATCAGGTAGGCCAGGACTAACGTGGACGAGCGGCTGAGACCCATCGCACAGTGGACAAACACTTTACCTGCCAATTAGCAAAGGAGACAAAATGGACGTGACTTTCTGCTCAGGCATTCTCTAAAACCTCTACGCCGCCATTAACAGCCATGCAACAACTGGATTATTGTGTTGAACTTTATTCTAACGTCTAATTTGTTGCTTCTCTGTGGATTAAAAAACACGCACATCAGAGAGGAGTACTTCTAACTCCTGACTAAAAAGTTTTCAACATTGTTGCAACAAATGTTTCTACACACGGTAATCCTCGCTTCCTTATCGGGGGCCTGAGGATTAGGGCGCATAGGAGCGCGTAATTGAACTGTCTTGGCGTCTGTGTATTTCATGCTGGGGATTACTGTAGGCCCCGCCACACACTGGAGCCCCCCGACCAGCAGCATGTGAATGAGGAGGCCTCGTCTTATTACTGTCATGTCAGATACCGACTTCACTTTGCATAACAGGCCAGGCAGGCACAGACCACAAACATAATTGTGTAATTTCCATGTCCAATAAAAGTGTTGCTTACAAATTACCAGGGCAATCCATTTAAAACCAATTTTCCCGGCCAAGGTCTGAGCTTATGAGGAGATTACCGTGGGGGGAAGATATTAGCTTGATATTATGTTTAGTGTTTGATTTGCATTTTAATGACTAATACAACTGGGGGCTGCTGTAATGGGAACTGACTGACAAATGTTTCCTCTCTTTGGCTCGCAGAGTACGAGTTAATGTGCAAGAATGAGAGAAAAATACCTGGAGTAAATACGGCTCCTCACCTGTGGGTGAGCTCAGAGCGCTCTTGATAAAATTGGCCGCTGGGTAAAAGAAGGGACTCAAGTTAAAGGATGGCATGTCAAAAGCTTCCACTCCATGATAAGTGATTTTAGTATCTCGGTAGAAGCTGGGGCCCGTGTTCACGTTGAATTTCCCATCAGCGGCGTTTAGTACGTGTGTGATGTGATGAGCCTGGAGTGTCTTTTTGTCTTTGGCAGCATACCTAAAGAGGAAAAAGAGCTCATTACCACTGGTTAGATAACACTGAAGTGTTTCTACACACACAGCTCATTGCACTTATCGAAACATGTATAACCATTTTAATAATCATTAAAATAATAAATTTTATTTACACAGTGCTCTTCAGATCTCAGACACTTTACAGTTGTTAAAGATCAATACAAACAAGTTATATGAATAAAACAAAACAACAGAACAGTAGCACATAAGCTGACTTCATAAGGTGAGTTTTAATCCGTTCAACATTCATTCATTAGATATTAATCCATAAATCAAAAAACAAAATGTTTAAAAACGTTTTCTGCTAGATCAAATAAAGGGAAGTTGTATCACAGCCCAGGGGCTAACTCTAGTCCTGTTTCCACCAGGCAGTCCACTTTAGATCAGTACAGCTTGGTACAGGTTGGCTCGATTAAGCCTGATCCTGTTTGTGATTCCACAGCCAACTGTGCCTCCTGGTGGTAGGCGTTGTGTAAGCCGGATGCCGATAGCAGTTACAAAATAGCACGACGCCATAGCAGCACGACACAGTGTACGCCAGTAATAAATCCAACAAAGAAGAAAAACGCGATACAGTAAACAAAGAGCAACAGACTTCCAGCAATTTGCCCTCTTTATGATTGGCATGTAGCTCTTTGATACAAAGAACAATCAAGCTTTGTTTCAGAGAAGACTGTGTGCCACCAGGAGAAATACAGCAGCTGCTGTCACACAGGAAGTGACAATTGTTTCCACCAATCAACAGACTGCAGTGTTCCTAGCTTCACCTTTTGGGGTTATTTGTGGATCTGTCCTGGTATTAGTCAGTGGAAATGACGTAAAATGCGTGCCATGCCGAGACGAACCAAACTGAACTGCTTGGTGGAAACAGGGTTTGATTTTATCATTTATTTTATCATCATTGATCCAGAAGTTGTAGACGGAGTAGCTTTTCTGTCAAGAGAACGTAGACGAAGCCACCTTGATGGTACTTGCACACGGGAAGATGAACAGCTATGTTTTATTCAAATAAGCTAATCAAGTGACTCTTAAGGACGATGATGATATGACAATCAAAAATATTGGCCACGTCTTTCAGGTGCCATATGTTTCTTGTTTTTCAGTTGTCATATTGTCATCCTGAAAAGTCACTTGATTAGCTCCTTTGAATGAATGTAGCTGTCAACCATCAAGCCGGCTGCATCAATGCCAGCTCTGTTCAGTTAGTGGCCCGCGGGCCACATGTGGCCCAAAAGCAACTCTTGAGTGGCCCAAAAGCTGATTTTGGTGATTGGAACTTGGGTCCAACAAGAAAAACATCTTTTATTGACACAGACAAGTTCTTACAAAAAGTCCAACATTTTTTAAATTTTGACTGCAACACCTGTCGTAGCCTTGCAACCAACCTACGATACATTGTGTCATTGAGCAGACGTGCTTGAAAAGTTAACATCAGAAGTCTTACACAGGTGAAACTAGCATGTTTCTGTCTACCTAAATTGAAAAAAAATTGGGGAGGGAAATCATCAGTTTAACCCTGTGAGAACTGGAAGTTTTTATTTATTTTAGTCCAAAAACCAAACCAACGTGTTTGCCCTGCATCAGGTGTGTTGCAGTACTGAAAGATTATAATGTCCGAAGACATGACACTGAAAAACATGCTGTGTATGGACAAACATGGTTTAAGTCAGCAGGTTAGCATGCAAAGGGTTAGCATAGTAATGCTGCAAGGGCATATTCAATGAAAGTGTCTCTAAACATGTAGGTTTTAGAGTGGCTAACAGAAATGCGTCACATGTAGCGCATGTGACGCATCATTAAAATTTATTTGTTTGTCTAGCCGTCTGAAGGCTGTACGCTAACATTTTCCCTCCTTTTGGTTCTGTTTTTGGTCTCCACCAGAGCAATTAAGTAGCTAATGTAGCTGATAAATGCTGTCTACATTTACTGGTTTTTATCTTGTTTTGTTTTTATTGTCTTGTTAAATTTCTTTACTTTTTCTCTCCGTTGACATTTTTGTAAACTTTAAAGCACAAAGTATGAAAAATTGAATAAACTCTCTCACATGTCTCCAATATAGATTCTGGGCTGAACCTCATCCAGATGGTTGCTGCTCCCCTTCTTTGTCCACATCAGCCTGTGGAGCTCTGAAGCCGGGGGGGTCTCATACCTGCCGTCTGCCCCCTCAGGGCTGGCCAAGCAGCTGAGGCCTCTGGGCATGTCTGGACGCTCCACTTCTCTCTTTTACAACCTGTCATAAAAAAGGTAACACAAATTATATTCAAACTTTAAGTTTGGTAGTTTAACCAACAAAACTTTCTGTTGTGCTGATGTGACATTTGGACTTGGAACGTTTTTGTCTTCACATATTGGAGGAGAAATTTGCCATGTTTTGCCATGTCTGTTACACTATGGAGAAATCCACAATGTGGTCATGATGTTAAACTTATGTTAAGAAGTCAAATTGCAAGTTGTTGTAAAGGGTATCAAACAAATCATCTTATTTCCATCACTTCTTGATATTTTAGAAATGTAAAACACGATGGATATAAAACATCCAGTGGTACATCAGGTATCATGAGTCTTAAAGAGGGGGTATTGTGCTGCTTTAGGGTCTACACTGCCCTTCTCTGGTAGCTTTGCATGATTTAAGGCTAAAAAAAATCCCTGTTTTTCCCACACAGGTGTATTGGAAAACCCTTGTTTCAGCCTCTAACTAAAATGTCTCTTTAAGGCCTTTCTCTACAAACCCCCATCGCTCTAATTGGTCAGCTCTCCAGAGGCCTGTCAGAGGTGGCATGATAGGCAGACCCAGGTTTTTGAGTCCAGAATGAACCCGTTAGGGAGTATTGATTTGATGACCTCATTATTTGAACGAGTCTCGTGAAAATTTTGCGCCATTTTTTTTCTAACAGACCCTTTCAAGTTGTTTACAAACAAATTCAGGAATTTCTATGAAATAAATATGTAATGGTATAAAAATTTACACACAAACAGTAATGTCATCTAGCATTGTTACTTTATATCCATGTTTGAAACATGAGTAAGCATGTACCCCCTCTTTAAACTATTCTTTAACAACAGCTAACATTAGCGACCAGCTACTGAGCTCCTAACTACAGCATGTCTGTTAGCGAGAGTCACTATGGTAGTTTCCATCAACTTAAATGATTTTTTTTTTTTAATTCTGGGATTTTTTTTTGAAGTTTTGAGGTTTATTTTTGACTTTTCATACATGATCTTGGTTTAGACAATGATCGAATGCAAATTCAACTGTGTACCAGTTGGGGTGGCAGTAGCTTAGTCTGTAGGTTTTGGCATAGCGATCGGAGGATTGCTGATTCAAGCCCAGGTGCGGGCTAAGATTGGAATTGGTCTAATACCTGGGGAGGTGTTGGCTTACATTCCTGAACACTGTTGGGTGCTCTTGAGCAAGGCACCAAAACCCCCAACTGCTCAGGTGTGCGCTGAAGGTGCAACACCATCACTCTGACCTCTAATCAGTGCATGTTTCTGTGCAGAAGTGCTGTTTGTGCATTTTGTGTATATATAACATGTTCAGAGTGTAAAAAACAGAATTTCCCCCAAGGGAATAAAGTATATCCTCATCTTCAATAATCACAAAAAATTCAAGCACATTTGATCATCATCAATCACTGGTTCTCTAGCCTACAGCATTTCCAATAAGATCACATTTCTGGATTTGGAGCCTAGAAGTGGTCTCAAATAGAGTTTTGATGAAAGTACTGAGGTAAATATGTTTGATGGTATGTTTAAACTTTAAGTAATGGACACATTTAAGTTAAACTAACAAATGATTTTTGAACCATCAGAGTTCCACAATTCTAGTGTCATTTACAAATTTCTGCTAATAACAGATCCGAAATGTTTGATATCTTCGAATGTAATATAAATATTAAAATTAATTCTGTTGTTCCCTTAAACATCCATGGAAAGTTTCCAACTTTGAGAATTCCCAAAATTTTGCAACCATGTGTGTATTTCTTTCAAACCAAAATGTTAGAATTCTAAAACTTACTACAAAACCTAACTACTGAGCGTCTGCTAGTCCCCAGCTTTGTGAATTGGAGGAATAACGCTACATACACCGTCAGGAACAATCTGATTTCCACTTTGAAAGCTCACTTACTTCACTGATAGTTTAAAGACATTATTAGAGTGAGGATAAGTGAGAAAAATGTAGCTGCTTGGATTGTTCATTAGAACATCTGGTTAGCATGCATTTGGCCTTTAAACATAGTCTATAAATATGCCAATAAATGTTCTCTGGCTGCAAAGAACACATAATTGTACAATGACCTTTTGATGCTCTCATTATTTTATCAACAGTTCAGAAGCACTTGCTGGCTTTATGTTTCCCCAGAGATGCTGAAAATTGGTATTCAAGGCCTATAAACATCAGATTTTCATTTCCTGCAGGCAGGTCTAACCTGTGCATTTACAATTTACACACTGGGCTTTGGAGAGACTTATCCTATACGAACTGTATACATTAGCATCCATTTAGGCAGCTGTGTGATTCTGCTCTGGGCTGAGGATATACAAGCAGTGTGTGTGCATTGTTAAAGTGAAGAAACCCTGTTGTATTTGCATTCTGCTGGTGTCAAGAGACACAACGAGGCACTCAAGGTTTTGGAGACATCCTCAGGGATGGTTCAGTGAGAGGAAAACCGGCTTTGGTGACCTTTAGTGTGGCTGTGGTGGCATATGGAGGTACACTCAGACATCATTTATCCATCTCTGCATGTGCTTGGTTGCACGTGTTGACACTAACCTTAGCACATCATGCATATGAGTGTGCAAGTCTTAAAGACAGAGTAGGGTGTGTGTCTTTGCGCAAGTACAACATGTGCCCGGCATACCTGGAGGCTTTTCTTTCTCCTCATTGATCTATAAGCACAAGCCTTTCCTCCCTCCCACTGTCAGGGCAGAGAACTGATTTCCCTGGTGCACATGTTGAGCTGCAGCGCTGCTTTCATAGCCTCCCCCCTCAGGCTAACCTGTCCTTCCTGCTCTACTTCTGTGTAATTAAAGATGCTATGTATGGGAAAGTGCCCACGGTTAACATGGAGGGCAAATAAAAATGGCTTTTTACCTCCTCAGGGCCTCTTCTTGGTGGGTTTTATGAATTACACTCCCCCTCTTTAGCCTTGTGGATGCAGTTCGTCTGTATTTGTGAGCAAATTAAAGAAGAAAGCGTGGTAATCCATCATGCAGTGCAGTATCATCGCTTATACATTAAGAAAAGTGCTCCATAAACATGTTTACTCTGCTAATAACATTTCACAACACAATAAATCCATACTCGGTACTTTAGAGACACTGTAACAAATATTCTTCAGCATATTTCTCACAACATTTGGTTAATAAACACTTGCCTTTACTGGAGACGTTCTTTCAATGTCTCTCTGTGCAAAGAGCTACATGTAGGTCGACAGCACAACTGTCTGCGTTCTCCTCGGTAATCTACCCCGCAACCTTTTTTGCTATTTTAACATCTGAATCTCTGCCCAAAATAATTCTGGCATCATCTTCTGCATTCCACAAAGGTTACTCGAGCTACTAGCAAAGGAGCGAGGACAGGGCGCAGCTTTTTCAGTGGCAGGAGAATAAGATCAGGGCTGTTGTGTTTGTTGTTGTTGTGCTTTGACAAAACCTGTTCTAAGATAATTCTCTACGGTGACAAGTGTTTAAATCAATACATGGACATTAAGTAGATCAGGAATGTCTGAACACTGCTGGTTTGTGTGTAGATGTATGAGGAAATAAAGACACAAAGACTGATTTAGGGTGTAGATTAAAACATTTGAAAAGAAAAAGTCTAGAAAACTGTAACATTCACAAAGACAAAGTAAGTATGGACAAAATCACAAAACAGAAAGTAGAGAGATAAACAAAGAGTAAAAACTTGATATTTAACAAAGTGAAGTATTATTTTATACCTCTCAAATAACAACAGAAGTAGCCCTTTTGTTGAAAATAAAACAGCAGATGGTGCCTTTTCATAGTTGTATAATCTACACATACACGGAAGACATTTCACACTGTGCGTTGATTTGTTAATGAAATGACCTTTTCTGTAGCTTCATTTCTGTTTTCAGCTGAAATGTTGCCTGAAAGACCTTTCTTTTTCTTAACAATCATGCATAGATGTTTTTAACACAGTTTAAACATGTTTTGTCAAATATTTTGGTCCGTTCTGCTTTTAAACACAGTGAGGCACAGGACAAAAAAAGAAAAAAAGAAATGAGGCTAAAAACCAGAACTCAAAGGGACAAAAAATTATGAGAGCTCATTATCCAAAACACTCATTATTCAGTATTGTTAACCTCAATAAATATTTGTTTCTAAAATGTTCTGGAGCTGCTTTTTTTCAAGCAATAAGAGATTTAAAATACATTTGGATGCAGTAAAAATGTATTGTTAAAAAACTGTAGAGAGTAACCAGAGTTATGTTCCCAAAAACAGGACATGATGCCAACTGTTGTTTGTCTCAATCTGGTGTTTTTAAACTGTTAGTCGCAGCTGTAGCCTTAACAGTTGTCAGTTGTCCTAACAAATGTTAGCTTTATGGCTAGCTCACTTTGTGTAAACTTGTTGTCAGCCTCACACACAGTTTGTATTAACAGTAACTGTGCAGTACATTAGCATGTATGAATGCTAGCTGAATGCTTTGCTGTTGCTAATGTGTCCTAGAACTTAAAGTTAAAGGTGCACGTCAAAAATTGCACATAAACACGTTGTTAGCAATTAACATATGGGCTCCAGGGCTGTTAGTTATGAGCTTGTTTTGTATGTGTATTAAAGGTCCCATATTATGCAAAAATCACTTTATTAAGTCTTTTAGTGAAATTTGTGGGTCTTTGGCTTTCCTCCCAGCCCACAATATGTGGTAATTAATAACAAAACCTGTACTTAGCAGTGCTTGTGAATATAAAATCCCGGCCTAAAACAAGCTGTTTGGATTTTGGGGATTTGCCGACGTCAGCGATTCCCTTTTTTGACCAATCAGGAGCAAGTCTGACCTGATTCGTCCACCGGAGCATAAACCCCCGAACCCACTCCCCTCCCCGCAGCTCTGCTTTTTTTTGGCTGTAAACGGCCCCATGTTTGTTTTCTTATATCTCTTGAAAGGGATGTAACTGAAATGACATGTGCCCTCGGGGATCAATAAAGGTATTCTGATTCTGATAGTTCCATGCAGAAGCTTTCCATCTCGGAAGAAGACAAGACTAAGTGTCTGGAGTTCATTTATCAAGGAAATGTTCCAGCTACACTCAGTAAAACTGTGCATGTGTGTGCTTGTCACTTCACAGCCAACTGCTTTTCCAACTTTGGACAGTACAACAGAGGGCTAGTGAATAGACTGGTCCTGAATCCAGGCGCATTACCAACCATCCTCCAACAAACCTCTGACCCTGGAAATGTGAGTATTTTAAATGCTGTGTGCTGTGGAGCAGATGTAAGAGCTTTTCCTCAGTGTCCCTGTCTCTGTGTTAGCTTCAGGATGCTAACTTTAGCTGCGGTTAGCCTGTTGTTTTAGCCTGTAATATTATGGTAAACGAGCTTCGCTGTTTTCTTAACATTGTGCACTTGGAGCTCGTGGCGCCGCTCTCAGTGACGCTGAAGAGTGGGGCGGCATCAGCGGTGGCTCATTTACATATGAAGGCCACGCCCACTAAATCAGAGCGTTCTGAACAGAGGGGCTATGAGAGCCTGGAAACAATGCTGCTGTGCTTGATTTATTGGCTTTTTGGACCAAAACATGTTACTACCATTTCATGAAGACATCAATGATCCATATTAAACTGCAGAAAAGGAGCATGATATGGGACCTTTAGTGTTTTGCAATACTGTATAAGTACATTAGTATAAGTATTGAGTATGAAGTATTTCTGCAGCTTGGGCAATGATTGCTAATGCAAAAAATGTATAGCCTAGCGTTCTAGTTCTTGAGTGCTTAAAGCTATAGCTGCTGAAAATAGCCAAAGTACGCCATGTTCCATACAAACCTAGCATACTGGTCCAACTTTTGACATGTAAAATTGCTTATATGATATCATTTTAACATCAGTTTGTCTTGGCCTGCTGAGAACACATGTTCCTTGCAAGTTGACATGCTAAATGTTATGTTAACTTATCACTTTGTAATGCACAAATAAAAAAGTGGTGCTTTGTATTTTTATTTAATGCAGCAAAGTTGTGCGTGAAACTCCATTAATTTTGTTTACCCTGTAGAATGCTAACATGATGTGATATAGGTATGCTAACTACTGCTATGCTAACATCTTGATGTACTAAATGGTATTATGTTAGGATGTTATCATTTATGCTATTTTATGTGCAGTTTTTTAAGTTGTGTAGTGAGGTTATGTGTGCCACTGCCCCTTTCCCTTTAATTTACATGCTAATATGATGCTAACATAATGCTAGCACGATGTTTCTGCTAAGTTACAGTTGATTCTGGCAGAAATTGATTTGTTTTATGAGTCAAATTATGATATTATAATTAGTTTATATATTTCTAAGTCTGGAATGATTGACTGACCTCACTGTTTTCAGCGTTATTGCTTTCGTGTGACCAAAAACCATCAACTTATTTTGGCTAAAGGATCTGACACGTTTTCTTTTTCCTCGTCAGCTGAAGGTCCAGATCGAGCAGCAGAGCCAGGAAGTTCCTGTTGGGGTAGATCGCTCTCCTCTGGAGTAGTTTCTGCAAAGCCTGTTTGAGCGTGAGGTGGCGGTAGATCATGAGGTATGCTAACACCAAGGTCGATGACCGGCTCATTCCCATAATGCAGTGCACCAGAACCTTCCCTGAAGAACAGACAAGGATGAGAGAGAAGAAAGAGAGGGAATGTGAAGGAAGGATTAGCAAGGGGCTTCAGTCTTATTAATATCATACATGGCTGCCCGTCTCACGCTGTGGCCTTTCTTTTTTTCCTGCTGTGTGCTAAAAATAGTTCCCACAATTCATTGCCTTTGTTCATTTAAAGTCCCTTTGCAGACTGGGGCTGACTGTCTCTTTAATCCCAACATGTCCTCTGCTTGATAACTTCCCTGAAAGAAGCCATGGTCACATTATAGACTTAAACTCTGAAAGGTAAGACCCTTATTATTCCTGCTGGCTGGAAATACTCTCACATTACAAGCTGTGGTGACATAAAAAGGGCTGCATGAAGTGGACGGGTTAGTTAAGGATTAATGAAGTTAAATAAAAGTAGATAGGTGCAGAAGAAGCCTCGGAGTCTTACCACCAGGTGACTTGAGAGCATTATGAATGAAATCAGCTGCAGGCTGGAAGTAAACATCCAGGTCAAAGTAAGTAGAGTCGTCTGCAGGAATGCCACAGTACACAATGCTGCTGCCGTAAAAACTCTGGTTCCCGATGCTGCCTCTCTTGGTGTGTGCAGCATTTAAAACATGAGTAATGCCCAGTTTCAGCAGGGTAGCCTTGTTCTGGGCCACTGTGCTAGCAAAACAGAGACAAAAACAGCATTCAATATTAGAATCACACAGCATCTCACAGGATTTATTTATAAAAAAATGACAATATTTTCCATTTTTAGCACATTCTGCAAAACTAAATGCATACTTACACATTCCCGATGTATATTTTAGGCCACACCTCATCTATTTCATTCAGCTGTAGCTTGCATGAGTCCAAAAACTTCTGCAGATCCTTCACAGTCAGATATTCTTTCCTCTTCCCTTTCCTGGCTGACATTTTGAGCCCAAATACCCCCTTTCTTGGATCGATATCTGCTCCAAATGTTTGTTGCATTAGAGCAGTTCCCGTCAACTCCGGCTCGAGATGATCTGTGTGAGCAGGTGTTTATCTGCTGTCACTGGACGGTTACCCAATTTAGTGCTTAACCTAGCGTGTAGTCTTACTCGTGCAGAGGGCAGAACAACAAACAGAGCAGCTCAGGCTCTGCTTTTCACACCGCTGTGGGACGCTAATTTAATAAGCCTCAAACAGAGATGAATCATCGCATAAAAGCAGTGATAATTGGAAGTAATTACGGACAAAATGTTTAAGTGCAATGCTTATGCTTGATGACAGAGAGTCCACAACATTTATTCAGCTGATACAGAGTAACAGCATGCAGCTAGTTTACTGCTTTGACATGAATATCCTGTGGCAGATGAAAGTGGAGGAAAATTAAGCTACACAGGTTTCAAACAGCCTTTAAAGTGCTTTAAATGCCTATTTTTTCACCCTTTGAATATGTTACAGGTGGACTTCAGCTGTCGAATCAAAGAAAAACATAATTAACCTCTCCTGTCAGCCTGTGAATGTAATCATTTTGTCTTCTCTCAGGGTGAGCAATCGGAGTAGAAATGTGTAGGCAATGATGTGTTGCAAAAAGTTGACACTGATGTTGTACACAGAGCCAGTCGATAAAGGTCTGCGGGTCATTTTGACCTGGAGACAGTTATTGATCGATTATTTAAAGTGATGCTTCTGCTCATAAATAAACCTACAGGACAAATCTCACCTGATATAAGGATGATGTTTTAAAAATAAGATCCATATCTGCTGGTGATCATGTGGTTCTTGAGGAGAAATGTTGTCCTGTGAAATCCTATAGGGGAAGAGGCTCAGCTGACATGTAGTTCATCCAGAGAGCATCCACAGCGCTCCACTTTTTCCTGCTGTTATGTTACAACCATGGAATAAATTCATCTGTTTTCCTCGAAAGTCTGCATACAGCACCCCAAAATGACAACATGAAAAAGTTTTTCTGTCATTATTCTTTTTAAATGTATTAAAAACAAAAAACTAAGACATCACATCTTCATAAGTATTCACAACCTTTGCCGCAAAGCTCCAAACAAATCTCAGGTTCATCCTGTTTCATCCTTGAGATGTTCCTGCAGCTTAATGTGAGTCCACCTGTGGTAGATTCAGTCAACTGGACCTGACTTGGAAAGGAATACACCTGTTTATACAAGGCCCCACAGGTGACAGCACAGTCACAAGACACTGAACCCTAAATGACTCCCCCTGTTGGTCAGTAGTGAGTGGGTATGATTGGGTTAACTAGAACAGATGGTTCCTTCTATTGCAGTTTCTATTGTCAGTGTGTGAATATGGTGCGGACTGGTGAAAGCAACTAGCATTGTAAAGTGCTTTGAGTGGTCAAAAGCAGTGTTTCTCAAATTGTGGTCTGCGGACCACTAGTGGTCCGCCAGTGCCCCCTAGTGGTCCGCAAAGACCGTGAGGAAATTGTGTTTTTTTAATGGAACATTCACGAAAAAAGAGGGGGTGTTGGTGCGAGTTGTTTGGCTACTATGCAAATTGATAAAATCTACAAAAATTGGTTAAAAAAAGCATTGAGTAATTTAATTTAAGCTAAGTACTTAAGTATTCAACTACTAGAAATTTTAAGTAATTTGGAATAATGTATCAGTATTGTAGTTATACTCAGATTTTTAAGTTCCATTTTCTCCCTCATTCTCAAAGATAACTACAAACAAAACACCAAACTATGAGGAAATGAGTTCACTTTTTTAATCAAGTCTCTGTCATTTTGGAAAAAAAAAACTTGTTCCGAATGAAGGGAATTAAGAAAAGAAAGAAAGAAAATGTATAATTTTAATCAAAAATAATAATTGGCGTATAATCCATTTTCAAAATAGTTAGCTACAGCCCCAGCTAGTTGTAACATGTATGATTTGAGTTTGTTCTCTGGGGTGTTGTTCTGGGGCTATTAAGCTCGTGGTGGTCTGCAAGAGTTTTCTGGGGGAAGAAGTGGTCCTTGGTCTGAAAAAAATTGAGAAACACTGGTCAAAAGGACCAGAAAGCGCTATGTGAGCACAGACCATGAGAGCAAAAACCAAGCATGAAGTCAATGAAACTGTCTGCAGACCTCCGAGACGGGATTATCTCCAGGAACAAATCCGAGGAAGGATCCAGAAACATTTCTGCTGCTTTGAAGGTCCCAATGAGGCCAGTGTCCTCCACCATCCATAAATGAAGAAGTCCAGACCCATCAGGACTCTTCCTAGAGCTGGATCCCCATTTCAACTGAGCAATTAGAGGAGGAGGGCCTTAGTCAGGGAGGAGACCAAGAACCTGATGGTCTCTCTGTCAGAGCTCCAGGGTTCCTCTGTGGAGAGAGGAGAACCTACTAGAAGGACAACCATCTCTGCAGCACATCATCAGGCCTGAATGGTAGAGTGTCCAGATAGAAGCCAGCCCCTTAGTTGAAGGCTCATGGCAGCCCACTTGGAGTCTGCCTAAAGGCCGCCAAAGGACTCTCAGACCATGAGAAAGAAAACTCTGCTCTGATTGGACAAAGATTGAACTCTTTGGTGTGAATGCCAGGAGTCATGTTTGGAGGAAACTAGGCACCCCCTCATCACCTAGACCATACCATCCCTACAGTGAAGCATGGTGGTGTCAGCATCATGCTGTGGGGATGTTTTTCAGCAGCAGGAACTGGGAGACCAGTCAGGATTGAAGGAAAGATGAATTCAGCAAAGTACAGAGACATCCTGGTGGAAAACCTGCTCCAGAGACCTTTAGACCTCAGACTGGGGCAACGGTTCATCTCTCAGCAGGACAACAACCCTAAGACCACAGCCAGGATATCAAAGGAGCGGCTTCTGTAAAAGGTCCTGCACAGAGGAATGCCCAAAGAGGGGTGAGCCAAGCTTGTGGCATCATATTCAAAAAGACTTGAGGCTGAATCTGCAGCTAAAGGTGCATCAAGAAAGATGAGCAAAGGCTGGGAATGCTGATGTACATGTGATGTCTTAGCTTTTATTTTAACAAATTTTCAAAAATTTCAAAAAGAAAACAAAAACAAATTTATTCCATTTTGTCATTTTTGTCATGGCTGTAACATAAAATGTGTTACAGTGAATACTCTCTGAATTCACTTTAATACTCGAGATGCCAGTCTCAGTGTCACAGTCTTAAAAAAATCATAAAGTTTAGTACTGATGCAATTTTATCACATTGTGAGAAAAAAAATAAAGTAAAAGAAAAAGAAAAGAAGGTAGTTTATTATTCTGCTTGCTTATTATGGTTCTAAATAAACTGTTTTGAGTGATAACCTGGAAAACTTGCACTAAAGTCAGGTAACTGGTTGGCAGTCAACAAATAAAATGACAGATAATAAATTTTGCGCAGTGAAATACAGGTGATTTAAAAAGAATTAACATTTTCTTTTTTTAATTACAGTGTTAGTAGTGGGTTTACTTGGTAAAAGTGAACACACAGCATAATGAATTCCTCTTCTATGTATTGAAAAATAAGGCTAAACAAGTCACTGTTTCTCACATTAAGTCCATAAATGGATTCGGCCCCAGGGTGAGTTCATTATACTGATCTCCTGTTAATAAAAGGGTCAATAACCTGTGAACAGGCGGTATGATTCACAGTCAACAAACCACAGGAGTGAAGATAAAAACAAGGGATGCTGTATTACTCTTGGATCAATCTGATAAATTTCAAAGAGCAGTATCTCCCTCCTCTGGCACATCCTGGTCTCTTCCTCCATCAAGAAAAGTGTAGGTTAAATCCATTAAACAGAAAATCTATTTGTTTTGGAGGTGTGGGGGATTACTCATGTGCAGTTTAATGTCCAAAGCACGAAGCTGTTTGAGGAACCCTGTGTTTGGGAAAATCCACCTGCGCTCTTTGACCTTATTGATGGCCTCTAGCAGAGTGTAATGATGGTGGATCATGAGGTAGGCCAGGACGAGGGAGGCTGACCTGCTCACTCCAACTGCGCAGTGCACAAAAACACGAGCTGGCAGAGAAGAAGAGAAAGATACAATGAGTCTAAAGCTGGAGCTGACTCTGAGCTGATTCTTCTCCTGGATGTGAGGAGTGGACAAACAGAATGACAATAAAGAAGATGATGGGTATTTACCACCAGCTGTGTCAAGTGCATTCTGAATGTACTCAGCAGAGGGAGAGAAATAGCGTGAGAGGTCAAAGGAGGGTGAGTCATCAGCAGGCACTCCATAATAATCCACAGTGGAGCCGTAGAAGTCATGACTCCCCTGACAGTGCATCCTCCCATGAGCTGCGTTCACAACATGAGTAATTCCCAGTTTCCACAGACTGTAGCGGTCATTAGCCACAGACCTGTAGGGGAAAAAAACATCTAACGAGATTAGACACTCATTAAAATGAAAAAAAAAAAGAAGTGGAATATTTTAAAATCAGAAGGTGAAAACTTACATGTCGCCAATAAATAAGTTGGGCCAGACTTCATCCACATGGTTTCCAAATCTTTTCCCCCCATACAAAATCTTCACTAAGTCTTTTACAGATGGAGTGGTAGGAAAAACATCTGCATTGCTCATATTAATTGACATTAAAAACTACTCTCAAACTTCCAAATTTGTTGGATTTCCTCCTCCTTCACATTCAATTTTCAAACCCTGTCACCACAGCCATGTTAATACTGACACAAGCAGGTGTTTCTGCTCTAAAATTACAAGTGACCCATTTTTTATACAGGTCAGTGCTACGTTTACTGATGTCGTGGAGTTAATTTTACACCACTACATGGTTTTTAATTTCTCTAGCTTTGTGCTTCAAATGAATATTTGCTTTTTGCTCAAACAATCTTAAAATTGCAGAATTGTACACGCAACAGAATCCACCTTACCCCGGTAGATGTCGCTGTTGCCCTCGAAACCTCAGCCTCTTGAAGGAGAATTTTTCCGCGCGCAGCTCTTCCAGACATTACCGCCCTGTGTTGTCAACATTGTATGCTAACCAGCGCGAAGCCAGGGAGAAATGATTTCCAACAAGCCGGCGCTGTTGCAGCAAACGCTAACGCGGCTTCTTCAGATTCTACTGGGATGCCATTTAGCCGGTTAGCTCGGTAAATACACCTGTGTCGGCTCCCGTTTCATCTTGGCCCAGGTGAGTGAGCGTAAGGCGCGCACAATGATAATGCTAGCAGGTAGCTCGGCAGCTAATGTTAGCTGGAGATGAATTAGCCTGTTGTGGGAGGGTTGTTATGGTGGAAGAAAGGAGGGTTCCGCTTGATTTCATTATAACCTCAGGCATGCATGAAGTTACATACAACATCAGTCACTAAATGAGCGTTTAATATTACAGGATAGAGTTATAAATTAGCATAATTAGCTCATGGCTCACCCTTATAGATAGCCTTCGATGTGCATTGGCTTTCAAGTGGATAGCTTTCAGTAGACAAAGTTCTCGGCCCTCTACAGTGAGTTTTAGCCGCTCTGTTAACCACAGAATTCACAGTGTTAACAAACCATGTGATCCCTAAACTGACAGACAAATTCACATGGTGTAAATGTGCTTTTTAGTTCTTGATGCAGAGTAATAATGAGATTTGAATAAGCTTCGAGGTCATTGTTTACATCTTTTAACCATGTCTCTGTATTTACTGTGGAGTGCATCTACACTTCTACCCACATTTGAAAGATGGGATTTACATTGTGCAAATTTGTCTCAGTGATCTTTCTCTTTCCTCAAATATTTGCTCTAGTCTTGAATGCACGGCTCACCAGTGGAGCTCAGTACTGCTTCCAACACTGTCACAAGTTGAGGATGTTTTCCTGGTGTGAAGCAGGACTTCATGCCTCGTTTGGAATTAGGATTGCTGATTCAGTGGAAAGAAAGAGGCTTCACTTCTTCTTATGATGCAATCTATGAGGAACCGACAAAAGACACTCAAAGGGTTTGACTGTCTCTTCTAAACTGTGTCATTCTTTTATCTTCCTATCAGAGAGAGGACAAGATGACACATCTGAGTGTTCGCCGCTGGACGCCTAAACATGTCGCCAAGTGGTTGAAGGAAGAAGGCTTCTGTGACTATGTGGACCTGCTGTGCAACAAGCACCGACTGGATGGCACCAGTCTACTCGCGCTCAGTGAGTATGACCTGCGCTCACCTCCTCTAGAACTCAAAGTGCTGGGAGACATCAAACGCCTCATGGTGTCCATCCGCAAACTCCAGAAACAGAACATTGATGTGTTGGAAGAACTAGGACTCCCCTACGATGGGCACTCTCCTACTGGCTCAGGAGGCAGTTTGGACTGGCTGTGTAATGGAGACCCGGGCAGAGACTGCGACAGCACTGACACAGCTCCTGTGGGAGAGGAATACCACCAGTACACGAACGGAAAGTACAAACAGCAGACGAGGCGTCTGGATCCAGAGTACTGGAAGACGGTGCTCAGCTCTGTTTATGTTGTGTTTGTGTTTGGATTCACCTCCTTCGTCATGGTCATTGTGCACGAGAGGGTCCCTGACATGCGCACGTACCCTCCACTGCCTGATATTTTCCTTGACAGGTGAGTGTGAGACAGCTGGGACACCCTTAAGTGTACTTTTCTAAATTCAGGGAAAAGTAAAGTGTTCATTTATTGAGCTTTTAGTTCAAGAACAGCATATATTCAAATCAGAATACAACACCAGATGGTGGACGTTGTAATTGCCCTACTTCCTTGTAGCATCTTTCTATTATTGTCCTCACATATTCCTGATGGGCTAGCTTAGGTTCAAAAGGATCTCTGAGCGTTTTTTTAGTGACCCACTTTGTGGTCTGATAAAGCTTTCATGTTTCACATTTTATTAGTTTTTCAGGAAGACACCGGTTTGTTTGCATAATGAATAAAGAACTAGTTTAAAACATGTCAGATGAAATATCTCACCAGGACCCTTTGAAGGGCTTAGTGGTCTAATGTTTATGACTCAAACATATGTCATATACAAACACAGCTCATCCATGAGGAGCCTGTGAGCCATGCTGTGACATACACATCCTGCATTGTTCATTATCTACAAAATCTGCTCTGAGCTGATTCCTCAACTTCAGTTCTTAAAGAAACAGAGCTTTGAAGACGTAACATCAGTGTCATGTTAAAAACCAGTACCTCTAAGGAATGTATGACCTCTGCTTCCTCACATTCTTCACTCAAAAGGACCATAAACAGTGTGTTTGAGTTAGAAGTGGGTGCGTCTCTCCTGCTTTTACCATGTAAAGAAAATACCCACTAGTTTGTAGATGTTTATATTCCTGCTGAGTGGAAAGCTATTGGTAGATTTTATTCTCCTGTTCCCATTCATAGAGTCACAAGTTGCTGTGAATCTGTGATGCATTTTTAATCTGTCCCTTTTTCAACAGTGTGCCTAGAATACCGTGGGCCTTTGCCATGGCTGAAGCATGTGGAGTGATCCTCTGCAACATCTGGTTGCTGGTTCTACTGCTCCATAAACACAGGTGGAGTTCTTATAGTGTTACATGCAGGGCTTGACATTAACTTTTTTGCTCATCAGCCACTGTGGCCAATGGTATCCCTGAGTTACTGGCCACTCAGTATTTTCACTGGCCACAATTTGTTGTTGGATAATTTTGTTCAATATGATTAAAGCAGATGATAACATGCTAAAGTTTACTTAAAAAAGATTTACAACCTCTTTAAATGTAAATGACCCCTATGCACACTCAAAACAAGACTACACCAATGTTAAACTCCACAGGTCCTTTAATCAGGCATTCAGCTCTGGTAAAGTTGTGTGTAACATTGTTCTCCTTTCATATGAAAATATGCAGTCTATTAAGACATAGTAATTAAAATAGTAGTTTGTTATTGCTTATAATAAAATGGTAAAGGGGATTAATTGAACTGATAAAAACTCAGCAAGAGACACTGTCTGCTTAAATATTTATTAACGATTGTAATCAGAAAATCATTTCTTTTTTCATGAGAATGACAATGGAGGAGAGGTAAATTAAATTTCCTCAGAGCTTTCATCATCAGAGTCATCTTTTTGCTTGTCTCCATGTTTGAGATAAAATTGAACCCCCCAAAGTAGCCAGTGGGGGCTGCGGTGTTACCAGCCACTGCCGAAATCCACCCGCATTTGGCCGGTTGGCCGGTGTTAATGTCAAGCCCTGGTTACATGTCATTGTACCTGGAGTCTGTCTACAGGTGGACTATGAAGACCTTTGGTTTAACATTCCCAATGACTCATAGGTCCATCCTTTTGAGGCGTCTGTGCAGCCTGATGGGGACAGTGTTCATGCTGCGCTGCATCACCATGTTCGTCACCTCCCTGTCTGTGCCAGGACAGCACCTGCAGTGCTCAGGAAAGGTAACAGAAACAACAGGACTTATCGTTTTATCATTTCCTGATTAGATCTCTGCATCTCACAGTATTAACAGTCAAACTTGTCTTCCACTTGTCAGATGTATGGTGACATGTGGGCCAAACTGCAGCGAGCTGTGGCCATCTGGAGCGGCTTCGGGATGACCCTGACAGGAGTGCACACGTGTGGTGACTACATGTTCAGCGGCCACACAGTGGTCCTCACCATGCTCAACTTCTTTGTTACAGAGTGTGAGTGCTGTTAAATATTATAAATGTTTGTTTTCTTACTTATCTTTAAACACAGCAAATATTTAGTTAAGGTAAACAGGATATATGTTGTACTTATAAGACTACAATTAAGCTACAAACATTAAAGAGGAGTATTGTGTTTTTTTTTTTTCTTAATGAATTTTTTTGCTTTACGTCATCCCTCTGCCCTGTAGCAGCTTTGCATGATTTACCGCCCAAAATACCCTATTTTTCTCACACTGGTGATTTAGAAACTCTTATTCAAGATGCCCTAATACCTGCACCACAATACCCTCAGTTATGAAATCACAGATATTTTTCACATTTGCATCAGGGGATGATTTTCATTCCCTTAACTACTTATACATCTGTCATAAGAGTATTGAGAGTACTGAGTCAAGAGGGAGAAACAGATGAATGTCTGGTAAGAATGTCCCTCTGATGCCATCTAGTGGGTTTTTCTGGTATTACAGCTGCATAAAACACCAGCCCTTTACAATCTTAATGAAACAGGAATAATGAAGTACTTTGAATAAGGTTTTTTTTTTAGGTAAAACTTGAACCTGATTTGTTTTTTCATATCTTCTTTCTTCTTGCATGTCCAGACACGCCAAGAAGCTGGAACTTCATCCACACGCTCTCCTGGGTCCTGAATCTCTTTGGCATCTTCTTCATCCTGGCTGCACATGAGCACTACTCCATCGACGTGTTCATAGCCTTCTACATCACCACCAGACTCTTTCTCTACTACCACACTCTAGCCAACACCCGGGCCTACCAACAGAGCCGACGAGCTCGCATCTGGTTCCCCATGTTCTCCTTCTTCGAGTGCAATGTCAACGGGCCTGTTCCCAACGAGTACTGCTGGCCCTTCTCCCGACCCGCCGTGATGAGGAGGCTGATTGGATGAAGAGAATCAGCAGGTACTGTCAGACATTTTGTAGCCTCTGCTGTTACGTCTGCTTTGTCAAGTTGCCAACTGAAGCAGTGTGTTAATTTACAATTACAAAGACAACCCTGTGGTCCTGTGACAGCTTTCAGGAACCATCCTGCAGTCCGGTCATTTCACTCACTTACTCCAAGACTTTTTTTTATTTTGTCTCTCTACAGTGGGGTCATTGAAATGTGAAGCTCTTTATGGCTCACACATGTGTGGTGATAACAGTTAAACATCAGCACCATTAGTACGTTTGTCCATAGCTTTTGATTCTTTGTGACTTTTGAAGGATCTGTTCTGCAACATGTGAATTTTCCACTCAAGATGAGACATGTGGTGTCGGTTATTTTCTTTGCCTTTGTTTGAATCATGCTGCTAAAATGTAATTTGACTTTGATTGTTGGATCAGACGTTATAAAAGGAGGCCACACCAAAAAGTTCTCAGCAGTGTTTCTCATACTTCTTGGTTTCTGTGCAAATGACCTGATCATGTAAAGCACACGGTGTAGTTTATACAAACATAGCTCAATAGATCACTGTTAAAGCAATATGTAAAGATCAACATGTCCTCTTTTCTGCAGAGCATATTATCGCTCATCATGTCGGGAAATGAATCCATGCCAGCGTTTGAAAGTCTGTTTCCATTCCTCAAGTCTGTGCTTTTATTTTGGTAATTTAAGTAAAGGATGCAGTAAAGTACAGAGCTTTGTTTCTATTGTTCACTTAGCTTGCCTTTTCCTTTCCTGACCTAGAAAGAAACCTTCTAGAAATTGTAAATAACAGCCAAAAGATGGAGTCAAAGGTTTTTTTCCAGCTGTCTTAAAAATAATTCCATTTGCCAACTGTTGTATAAAATGTCCCAATTTTTTCATGTTTACTGTAGATGTAAAGTGCTTTTTTCTCCCATCATTTTAGACCAGACAAAGCCCATGTGGAGCTTGTCAAGACAATAATCCTTTAACAAGACTCTGTAGAAATAGCTCTCAAAAGTACCCTTAAATTTGTATGTATTTGTTTATATTAATTTATTTAATTTTGTAAATGTTGATAGGTATTTTTATATTTCATACAAAGTGTTATAGCAACATGCACATGAAGAAATATGTTTACAGTTGCGATGTTTTTGTTTGGAACACGATGTGCTTTCTAAATGTAATGTTGATTTCAGATAGGCCTCGACATTTCATAGAGTGTAAACCTGCCACTGTAGTCAGGAGATGTTGTAATTTACTATAACTACAGCATGTGATAAAAAACATGATTCCTCAGTTGACAGTCTACAAAACATCCTTGTATTTAGGAGGGATTCTGTTGAGTTTGTAGACACCTGCAAAGCCATGTCACTTCATTCATGTTGGTCTACTTGTTCAGTCATTTCAAAAATTAAAAAAACATTATTTAAAGATCGGGCATTCTGGTTTTCTTTTCACTTATGGCACAGCTACAATGAATGGGTGATATAAATGACTAATACACAGAGTCTTCTTTACAGGTTATTTTAGCTGATGACACATCTTGGATGCAGAGGTCACAGGTATGGCGTACTTGAAACTTTACAAAAGGTTAAAAATACAAACTAATGGATGTAGTATTTCATTCAGTGTTTTCCCCTGCTACATGAGGGGATGTTTTTCATTCCTTGGCTCTCACTATGTATGTTTTTTCTGCATATTTTTATGGTTATTGTTAATATAGTTTTTATTTTATGTCTTTTTATTTTACTTCATTTTAAAACTTAAGTGTTGTTTTTTTTTGTTATTTGCTTGTGTGATTGTATCATTATTTCTTATTTAGTAATGGTTTTATTAAGTGCCTTTAAGATTTAAAAGGTGCTTTATAAATAAAAGTTGTTATTAACTTCATGCTATTGTGACTGTAAAATACATCAATACTATAAAAAAGAAGAATAAAGCTGTAATGACTGTATTTAATTAATTTATTTTGCTAGCTTAGTGTTTTTTTTTAGTTGCAGTTTTATTATTTTTTTTATAGGTAAAGGTAAAGAAAGAAGCAAAAAAGGGCTGTTTGCCCTAAAATATGTGTAACTTAACCTAACCTAGCGGTAACAGGTTTCCATGTATTTTAAAGCTTGTTGTCGTAGTAAGTCTATGGTCGTAGTAAATAAATATAAGCTAGGCTAAATTTATCCAAGCTAACATTGGCTTGTTGGTTACCATGGCTATTTGGAGGTCTCCCACTTGCCGGTTTGCTAGTACCAAATATTTGGTGTAAAAAATATAAACTCATGGACATGACAAGAATTGCCTGTTTTGTTGCCAAACCACTGAACATTTCCTTTATTAACAAATAAAAAGTTATCATATTTACGCCTCGCTCTTATTTCAAACAGGCACTCCATAAACACCTATGTTTGAGGCCCTACGGCGCCGAGGTCAGCAGGGTGGTTGTCTCCTCCATATCGTCCTACACCGGTCCCTGCTGCTCCATCAGCTGCTTTTTCTGTAGTTATCCTCTACTGTTTTCCACCAACGACAGAAACACTCGGTAAGTAACAGGCCGAACACTTACCGAGGTTTTCCTGTCGTGAATTTTGTTTTACTGTTGCATTAAAGGACGGTAATGAAAGGTCTCGTTCGCTAGCTTAAAAAACGCCCCCTACCATCCTCATGTGATCAAACTCCTTCAAAATACTAAAAGAGGTGCACCAGGGACAATGTAGTATAAATAATCACCAGAACGGTTTCACATCATTTGGTTTAATGAAATTAAACAAAGCAATCCTTTACGGTGTATACTTTACATTGACAATAAACATTTTAATTACATTGTTTTTTCAACATTATTCCACCTATATCTGGTTCTCTAAACTGTTTATCTGATAAATTCTCATGTAGGGTTGAGACTGAAATCTTTAAGGACGCAATGCGTTGATAGATTGCGGTTTTTCCAGGTGGGCTGTGACATCTCTATTCCCAGTGTTTGTACCGTGCTCCTGGAAAATGTAAGCGGACTGCTTCAGCTAAACCTTCAGTCTAACCTTGAGGCGTTGAGCCCTTATTATTCTGAGAACAGTGGTGCAGGTGTTAGCAGCTTCAAACGGGTGGGGCGATGGGAGAACTAATAAAATTAAGAAATCGAGTGATTTAGGAGTTGTAACTTTATTCAAACTATCACCCAAATTATTTTAGTTCCCAAAAAGCCAAAGTACATTATCATTGTTATTATTGTTTCTAATGTTAATTTTTGGGGTGTGAACTAGGGGGTGGGAATCACAGGGTAACTTGTATGCAGTACCTTAAATGGAGATCAGAATATCAGGACAATCTTTTAATGATTCGTCCCAATACTTGGTAAACTGAAGACAACAAAGGCAGCTCTAGAATGTTAAGTACAGGATTGATGTACAACGACAGGAGTCACATATTAGCACTTGAGATAAGTTGTAAATTATTTGGAATGTAAAATAATAATGATAAAGTCTGAATAGTTAATGTGATTAATTAGCTCACTTCAGAAATGTCATTGTTTTTCAATTGTTTTAGCAGTCGCCTGTTTTACTGTGATGTAAATTTTGGATGGTGGTTGTAGGGCATCTAAATGCTGTTTTCTTTCACCAATAAATGACAAAAAAAAACTTTTATAATGACACTGAATCATTCCAAATAACACAAGAAAGCAGCAGAGCCAGTTGGTAAAATAGATGCAGCTTTGTAAGATTAAGAACAGGAGAAAACACAGGCTCTGAAAAGAAAGTCTTAGGGCTAACTTTTGATTTATTAATTTATTTATTTTGGTGGATAAAACAAGAATATGTATACTAAATGGAAACTAGTCATGAGCAGTGACTTTCCAACTTTATTTTTGCTTGAAAAGCCCATCCCTTGTTAGCACATGTTGAGCTAACTTGGGTTCAAAATTCATTTGAATATGATTTTTTTTTTACTTTTTAGCTGTAGGGCTGTGATAATTGAGTCACTAGAGACACAATTTTTGGTAAGGCATTATTTTATTTTCAAGTATTAGAACACCAAGAAATACAGTTTTACTTGGGAAATGTCAAGTCAATGTCAGAAAGTCAGCTAAGTATAAAAGGCAGAAAACTCAAGAAGAAAGTCAAAAAAGGTCATGAGATGACTGCACAATGAGCCAGAAAAACAGAACACTTTACAGACTAAGCGTCTTAGAAATGATTCACGCTCTTGTGTTTTCTTTCTTTGACAGGCAAGATGGCAGTGCCTCCAACATACGCAGACCTGGGAAAATCAGCGAAGGATATCTTCAACAAAGGCTATGGTAACTGAAAGCATGATAAGAAGCAGTTTGATGAGTGTGTTCACAGGAATTTAGAGGACAGGCCAAATATGTGAATGTGAAAGACAAAGATCAGAATGTCATCACTCAGTGTCTCTGTGTTTGCAGGCTTTGGGCTGGTCAAGCTTGACGTGAAGACAAAGTCTTCAAGTGGAGTGGTGAGTTTAGTTGTCCATCAAAGAGCAATCACGGGTCATTTTTAATGTATATCTCACTGTTCAAGACATTTGTGGTCACTCTCTGTCATTTTTTTTCTGTTTAAAAAAAATTTAAAAAATTAAAAATTTGATTTATTAGTAAAAGCAGTGGGCGTTTGGCATTAGCTCTATCAAAAATTCAGAGCAGTAAATAAACATTAAGTGTTTTTTTCAGCTTAATTAATTTCCTCCTTTAATTATCCTAGGAATTCAAAACATCCGGTTCATCAAACGTAGACACCAGCAAAGTCACAGGAACCCTAGAAACCAAGTACAAGTGGTCCGAGTTCGGGCTGACATTCACAGAGAAGTGGACCACAGAAAACACGCTGGGAACAGAGATCTGTATCGAGGATCAGGTAAACGGAGATAAATCAAATTGTGTTGCTGATCATCTCAAAAACAAAGGCAATCTTATTTAATGTCTGACGTGTGGAATCATTTTCTGTAGATCACCAAGGGGCTGAAACTGACTTTCGACACCACCTTTTCACCAAACACTGGGTGAGCTGCAGTCTGACTGTTCATTGCTGATGTGGTAAACTGGCCTCAAAGAGCAAAGAACTCATGGTATGACTTTGTTTCTCAAACAGCAAGAAGAGCGGTAAGGTGAAGACAGCTTACAAAAGGGAATACCTCAACGTGGGTGTCGATGTAGACTTAGACTTCGCTGGCCCCACTATCCATGGAGCAGCAGTGGCCGGCTATGAGGGCTGGCTCGCTGGCTACCAGATGACCTTCGACTCTGCCAAATCCAAAATGACGCAGAGCAACTTTGCTGTCGGTTACAAGACTGGGGACTTCCAGCTTCACACCAATGTGTATGTTATGAGCATCACCCTGACTGTAGAGCTACACTATTCATGTGGCTCTTCTGTGGATCTGATAAGTGTTTTTTTGGTTCTCAGAAATGATGGTGCAGAGTTTGGAGGCTCCATTTACCAGAAGGTGAATGATAACTTGGAGACGGCTGTGAACCTGGCCTGGACAGCAGGAAACAACGGGACTCGCTTTGGAATTGCTGCTAAATACCAGTTAGATTCCAGTGCCTCCATATCAGTGAGTGTCTTTTTAAGATATTCTGTGCGTTTGTGTTTCAGATGTTCACAAGTTGAAATTTAAGTCTAAATGAGCCAAGGATGAAACTACTGATGTTTCTAGTTTTGATTTTAAAACCAATTTGCAAAAAAAGTTTAGAACAGCCAGATTTTTCCTCCTCAACGATCACAAACGGAAATCTGTAAGGTGAACATCACAGCACTGGAACTAGGGATGGGTACCAAATCAGGTTGCTTAATAGGTACCATCTGTAGTACCAAGTACTGATTCACATGAAATCAAATGGTTCCATGTTTAGGGAACCTAAACACATCCTTGTGACTGTAAGTGAGTAGAAGAGTTGGAGATTTCCATACTGGACGTGAAAACAGCACTGCAATTTTATCAATTTAGAAATAGATATGCTAAATTGAAAAACTTTGTGATTTTAGTATTTCACAAATTAACATTTATGACCACATAGCAAAGCGCTGAAAATTGGTTCTGTTTTGTACCGATACCGATTGCCAGGTACCAGGTATTGGTACCGTATAGGGCTGCACGATTATCGCAATCGCAATCGCAATGTCAGCACATGCAATTACGTAATCGCAAAAGAGGATATCGCAATCGCAATCGCAATGTCAGCACATGCAATTCAGATTTTTCTCCATGATAACCAAGCAAATCTGTAGACTCATCATGACACAACTTTTTTTTATTAAATCGCAAGCACAATCGCAATTTTTTCCACCTAATCGCAAATCGCACCTTTTCCCCAAATCGTGCAGCACTAGTACCGTATCATTTCAAATATGAAAGGTACCTGTCCCTAATTAGGCCGTTAATGTGGGGGGTTGCTAGGTGATGAAACTTTCATAAAGAAACTGAATGGATATATAAGAGAAACAACCTCTGGACAGATGACATAGATTGACTTGCGACTCTTTGACCTTACCTTCTTTTGTTTTGTTTTGTCTTTTAGTGTGTATTCCTGTATTCTTTGTTCCACTTGTGTAAGCCCATGCCACCTCCACCCCACCCAAAAAAAACGTTTGTTGGGTGGGGTGTGTAAAGCTTGTAAAAAATCAATAAATACTGGGAAATACTGAATAAAAAAAAATATCACCAAGCTAAAGTCCAGGGAAATATGCACCTGTATTTAAGTCAAAGATCGATGCAAGACAGTCATATTCAGAAGGAACAGAGAATCCTCCTGTCATTAATTAGAGCTTACTACATCAGAATCTAAATGGTTTGTCTAAATTCAAGGGAAGTAAAATGACTTCAAATGAAAGTATGAAACCATTGAGTGAATGATTTAATTCTTCCTCCTCTTCAGGCTAAGGTGAACAACGCAAGCTTGGTAGGAATTGGATACACTCAGACTCTGCGACCTGGTGAGAATAAACTCCTCTTCAATATGCTACACATTCAGAAGCAACAGACACCCACCAGTGACTTCAAAGATTACATTATGTGCAGTTGTTCTCACAGAATAATGCTGTACTTGTTGTAATTTTGTGTTTTAGATAGCCACAGTCTGTACAAAGCTTAATGAAAAACATAATTCCATTATCCACACATCTTACAGCTAATGGGGTGTTTCGCAGCCTGTCAAACCAAGTATTTTTTTTATATTTCTATCATTATTTTTCTGTACCAATTTTTGCTTCTTAACTTGTTTTAGTGTGTCTTTAAAAAACGACTTAAGTTGCTTGCCTCTAGTTGCCTCCCTTCCCACACAAACCACACCTACAGCTTTCCTCTCTTTGTACACACAGCAGTGTGTCCCAACCTGCCCCCTGTCTTTACCTTTCTCTGTGCGTGTCTGATCTATTGACAGCGTTCATCAGCAGCAGATTTTAGGAAGACGCACAAATAACTAATATCTTGCTCGATGTCTCGTTTTCTAATGGGAAAGATTTGTTTGTAAAACTGTGTTTTGCAGTGATCCAAAAACTAAGAGAGGGAAATTAAATCTGCAGCAACTGCTGCACAAAAAATGGGGGGGAAGCGTCAAACACAATCATGTTGACACGTCTTTAACAAAGAGCTGATGCTAAAGTCCACTTTTCAGCAACAAATAACACACAGCTAGCTGTGAGTGTCTGTGTAACCTGCAGTCAGAGAGGATCTCCTGCAGCGTCTTTGGATCAAACCAACTACAGGGAGAGGGTGGATGCTTTTTTAAGGTTTGAATGTAAGGCACAGGTAGTCAAGAAAGGGTTAAAAAGTGGGGGAATCCCTCCTCAATCAGGAGAGGTGTCAGGTCTGTCTGACCTGGCTCGCTCAGCTAGACCCAGGACACAGGAGCTGTAGATTTAATATGAGTGAGTGCTGAGCAATCTGTGGGTTAAAACTGGCGTTTTCAGGATGGAAGTAAACAGACACCACCTCAATGTCATAGATGGAAAAGACAAGACCTTACACGTGAACATTATGTCCGAGAACTAAACCTGCTCAAAAATAAAATTCTTTTGCAAAATTAAAGGTTTTTAAAAAGAGTATCCCAAAGAATTACTTTCCCTGGTAACTAATTACATTTATGAAGAAGTAATTCAGTTACTAATTCAGTTACTTTTTGTGGGAAAGTAATGAGTAACTATAGATAATTACTTATTAAAAGTAATTTGCCAAACATAGGCAGCAACTGACACAAAGCTTTAAACAGAGGGATGCACTGTTCCTCTCTCGAATCACCTTCAGAGCATGTGATATGTGCTTCAGGTCGTCAGATAAGAAGGGCAGAGAGCAACTAGAGGTCATTTTTAATCACTGGTCGATCTCATTTGGATAGAGAATGTGTGTGTGTGTAAACGGTGCTGGTGTTTTTCTTGTTTCTGCCTCAGGTATGAAACTAGTCCTCTCCGCACTGGTGGATGGGAAGAATATCAACGCTGGTGGGCACAAACTTGGTCTGGGCCTGGAGCTGGAGGCATGAGAATCTGCTCAGCCATTTCATTAGAAGAAGAGAAATCTCAGCAGAACCTGACCCCGAGCCTCACGTCTGGTCAGCAACTTAAAGATGAAGACAGAGCCAAAAGAAAATAAGAATCCTGAGCACCTCTAGGATGTAAATCTTTCCACCAGCCTCCTCCGGGTGTGGTAATAACAAACTAGTCATGTTTCAATCTTATATTTATGAATCCTCTATTCCCTTTGCCAATTTCTCCTCAATTGTGATAGAAACCCCTCCTCTGGGGAAGGTTTCCCAAAACAAAGGCTTGTTAATTTGCTGAAACTTGTTCATGTAGAATGTATAACTGAGCTGTTATTTTGCACAATAGAAGATAAACTTATTTAAGCGCTTTCTCCTTTCTTTGCACATTTTATTTGTTTTTAAGTAGTTAAGCTCTACCTGTTGGAAGAGTTACTTCAACAGAATATGTATATCAAGATTTCCATAGAGGCTTTATTATGCTGTGTGATGAGTTTGAGACCTCTGCTACCTGAAATACCTGCTTCAGAGTTACAAGACGACACTAAATCAGATCCTCCTTTCCTCAGAGTGATTGCGGTGAAAGAATGAGTGAATCCTCCACTTTTCTTCCCACTTTTGAGGACTGTGACACGTACTATGAAGCAGTTTGTTGGCGTGTGTCTAACCTTTGCAATAAAGTCTTTAAATCCACTAATATCCTGTCCAGTATGAAATTATGATGCACAAAGAAGTCAAAGGGCACATTCAGTTTTAGTAATAAAACTGTCTTTATTTCAAATGCTGCACTTGAAGTGTAAAACTGATTATCACTTGGGAATTATAGGTTCTGAAGTAAACTTGACTGGAAATTTCTAGAAAAATATCAGAACTCCACAATCTCCCTCTAAAGATAATGGCACAAACAGACCTGTGTCCTATAGTTTGATAGCCAGTGTGAGACCATCTCCCACTGTGAGCATACTTAGGTTTATTCGAGTGTCTCTGTGTAATTTCTTGTTCAGCTTGTCTATGGCCACAGCGTCTGGATCATCTGCAGGTGGATTCACCACTGCACCGCCCCACAGCACCTGCAAAAGAAGAAGAGGAGGGAAAAAAATTATAGATGAAGTGGTCTGAAATATTAAACAGCCACAGCAAATTGAATTCAAGGACCTTACGTTGTCAATCGCAATGACGCCACCTTTCCTCAGGAGCTGCAGCGACTTTTCAAAGTAGTTGTCATAGTTAGCTTTGTCTGCGTCGATGAACACAAAATCAAACGTGTCTGCCTGGCCATCAGACAAGAGGTCATCTGAAAGGAAAAGGAAATTAAGTTATATTTTTTATTTCGAAAACCTAGCAAAGTACTTTTTTTTATTTTGAGGGGCTAGATGAAGTGGAGGAAGTCAATTGCGAAAAAAAATAAAAAATTTTAATACTATGAAATAATTCAGTCAAGTCAGTTTTTTGTCAAACCTAAAGAAAAACTAGTGGTTGTAATTTAGGGGGCGATATTTTCCTGCAGCAGGTGACCTGTTTTTTTTACTCTTTACCTGCTTTACGCCGATTCACGCACCTAACGTCGCGACGCACTGTCACGTGGTTCGAGCCGCCTTTAGGTGGGGGATTCAAATGACGAGGCTTTGGTAAGCTAACCAAAAAGCTCACCTGGTTTGTGTTTATCACTGTCACACGAAGAAATCACACATAAAACTGTGAAGTTTTAAAGAAAAACAGAATGGCAAAGTATGGTTATCACTGTCTGGTGGAACAAGTGGAACACAGGTACTTAAAACGTTTAGCATGCATTAGCCTAGCATCGCGTGGCTACCACACACGTTGTTGCTGATGTCGTTTGCTTTCGAGTTTAACACTAGTTCAGTCTGAAGCTGTTTAAACGTAAAGGCAACACAAACACGACTGATAACATTAGACATGGAGAAGGCGCTAAATGTAAATAATGTACATATATTTCTGAGTTTGTTTTCCGGCCAAACCAAATCACAACACTACTATACTTTCTGTCACTGATGTCACAGCACTGGGTTCAATCCGGGTCACTGAAAGACACTTTATCTTAAGTACAAGGTAAAGGGATAACAGAAAATGCGCAGGTGTTACAAATCCACGATGTCTGTGGTTTAAACTTTATTAGTCATAGAATATATAGAACAGTTGGGTGACTTATTAGAAACACCAAAGGTTGAAAGTGCTGTTGAACTTTCTGTGAAAACGAAAAATATATTTTACATATTGAGAAATTTTTTCCTCTCTGGTATAGTGACCTTTCAGATTTGGTGACAGAGGAGGGTTAAGGTAGTCATGGGCCCCCCTCTTTATAGTTCATGCTATCCGACAGGCACGCGCTCCAGGTAATGCTGCCAGATCTCGTGTTAGAAATAAATACCATCTCTAGCCTAACGGGTGACTTGCCACATTGTCTTAACAACACACCTCTTGAACAGTATAAATATTTATTTTTGTTTGCAGTAAATAGGCAGTAAACACTGTAAACATGAAAACATTGAAAAACATATATATTTTTTAAACTTTGATTAAAAAAATACATATGCATTACGCATAAATTACAGCATATTGACAATTAAAATGCAATATAAAACATTTAAATGATCTATTTTTACTTTAATTAATAAAGAATTGATAAAATAGAAATAAGCCATAATTGAAATAAGAATGATAAATGTTTCTTGTTGTTTTGAAGAGCTGAGAGACAATCAGGTGGGGATCAAATAGGATACAATTGAGCCCCTGGAGCCTTGGGCCCCTGCATATGTGAGGCCCCTAGGCTGCAGCCTAGGTGAGCCTGTGCATTAATCCGTCCCCAGTGACAGTGGTATTTTTATCCTTTTACAGAGAACAGGGTGGCCGCGGGGTCTTAAAAAGTATTAAACGTTGATAAATCAATTTTGAGAAAATTAAGGCCCTTAAAAAGTATTAAAAAGTCTTAATTGTGGTTTTATGAGATATTAAATTGTATAGGCATTCAAGCTTTGACTCCAAAAATATCCATGAATATTTATTTCCTTCTTGCGACTGTTCCCTGATTGGGACGTTAGACATTCAGCCGATAAAGTTATAAAATACAGTAGAATAGAATAGAATAGTATTACTTTATTGATCCCAAACTGGGAAATTGTTGTGTTAACAGCAGAAATCGACGGAGTCAGTAGAAAAATACAAAAATAAAAAAGAATAAAATAAAATATATACATAAAGACTCTAGTTACAATAAGATACAACAATAAAGACCTTTAGAGATATATACACTGGCTATAAATTAAATTCTTTTAAGCTTTATTAAGTCTTTAAACTTTCTGAAAGGTTTTTAAAGAGTCTTAAAAAACAATCAACCATAGGAATTTAGCATATACTCTGGAGAAAAAAATAACTTACAACTTAACATTTTAAAGCTTATGAACAGGTCCCAACAATAGAGCTTCCTCAGAGCTCACTCTCCATGTTCACATCTCAGCTTAAGTTTTGTGATAGGCCTAACCATGGGGACACTACTGGAGTTGTGGTTGTGATAATCCATCAAAAGATGCATATTTTTTATGGAAAGGAGGGCACTCATAAGGTATCCATCCCTACTCATAAGCCCTTTCATGACTCTGAATTTTGTAGATGAAATTTGAGCATCAAACAGTATGTTCAGAAACACATGTAGTACTGTACCTAGTGTTTTCAACGCTGGCTGGAGGCGTAGATCAATTTTTTTGTCGACTCCAGCCTGTTGACAAAGAGAGACACAAACATTTTCTTTTTAAATTTGTAACAACAGATGAGATGTTGAGTAAGAGGGGTTGCGTTAGCTTGTGTAAATTAATACATAATAATGATGTAGAGTTAAAAATTCAGTTTCACAAGATAAATGGAGTGTAATGCTTTTGCACAGCTGCATAACACTGAATATCAGTTTCATTCAATGCCATTCAGCCCATCTTGAGATATTACAATGAAACATTGTAGATTGAAGACAGACATACACAAACAACAGATCTTGAATTTGAAAGTCTGGAAACACCCAAAATTGTCATTTGTTCATTAAGAAAATGTTGTCCGTCAATTTATCAGTTATCTGTCAGCCAAAATAAAGTAAAAGATGTGGGTTTGTAATTTTACATTAGCGGCAGAATGATTCACCTTCAGTCTTAGAATCTGGAAAACCAAATTCCCCTGCAGTGATCATTGCCTACAAATCATTTAACACAGTATTTAGACAAATTATCTTGGAATAATAATAATAATAATATTAGTAATAATAAATATGCCTGGTACCTCTTTCCAGAAGGGTTTCCCAATGTTGGTGTACGTCTCACTGATATCACATGCCACCAAAACTCCGTCTTCTGGCAGAACTAAGGCGATGTTCAGTGTGTTGTAACCTGTGTAGACACCTGCAGGAAGAGGGCACGAAATCAGTAAGAGCTGACGAATGAGAGACGAGCTAGTATCAGTTATACAGTTAGTATTAACTATTGGGGTAAATCCTCACGAAGACTTCTCTTTGACCAAATAAACGTTCCTAACATTCTGATCTGCTTGCACTCGTTCAGCATATTTTCACATTTGCAACATCCACCGTCTCCACCTGTCTCTAAAAATCACAATGATTTTCAAAATCACTGCTGTAGGGGTCATTTCTGCCCTAAACCTTGTGATAGAACCCAACTTTTTCCATCCCGGAGTATCACTTTAAAACTCACTTGTATTGTTTAGCCTTTTCTATTTGACCCTCCTCACATTTTATTTAACTGATTGTGTTCTCATTTTTTGTGAAACTATACTTTGCTATGTACAGTAACCTTGAATGTCATGAAAGGCGCCCACAGATACATTATTATTATTATTATAATTATTATCATTATTTTTATTATTGACTCTGAAGGACTGTGTTTCTTGATCTCCTAGCCACTGGATGATAAAGGAGGATATCTCTGTGGACAGTTCCCTGTCAGCGTCTTGCCATCTCCAGCACCATGGAGAGCGCAGCATTGCTCAATCCTCATGCCAGTTTACGGTTTGTGGTGTTTGTTAGATTTCAACATACTATAACAGACGATTTTACAGGCCGGGTGATTCAGATTGACCTCAGTGAGTTATTTGATGTGTGCAGCTTGTAGCAAAACATGACACTTCAGAACTGACCCAGAGTAGATTTTATATAAAGACAGAGGCTCTTACCAATCTCTAAAGCCTTTTTGGCTTTTATCAGCTTTGCCAGATTTGCCATGAACTGTGCCTGCTCACAGGCCACCATCATAACGTTTGCCGGCTCTTCCATGGTCCTCTGAAAACAATGAGCAGAAACCAGTTACGTTAGATTACAACAGGAAGTGGACTTACATCCAATTATAACAAGTGTTTAACTATATCAGAAAACACACACACAATCCTTACCAGTCTGAGCTTTGTCAGAACTGGATGCTCCCTCATGGAGTGATTGAGGACGTACTGCAACAGGGGGTTGTTTTTCCCCGAGCCATGGCTTTTGGAAATGCTCATTCTGGGAGATTTCTTTTTCCCTGGGGGAAGGGAAACATAAACGTCAATGCAGTTATAACAACCTAAAGAGCGTTTTTATTCCCAGAGATTTACAGTCCAGCCTACATGTGTTTCAGAGAACTGACATCTGTTTCTGTACAGTAGCCTTATTTGATTTAGTGCAGATGAAACTCAAGTGATCTCAGAGGGTCAAATCCAGTTATTGTGTTATCAGATGTAGAAACGAATACAGGAAACAGATAGATGGTATTGCTTCGATTTCCTTCAGAAGAACACAGTCAGTCTGTCTTGTGACATCTCCGTCTCCATGTTTCTGTTTCATGCGAGTGCATCACAAGTTGTCTAATATTTACCTTGAGGACCTATTGGAATTCTGTAGTGCACTTTGTTTCAGTTCAGTATTGACTGTACAATTAATAAGGTCAACAAACTTAAGATGTGTGAGCATACAAGCTTAACCACTTTGTACTTAACGGTGCTTGATGTTGCAGCTGTGTCAACTTAAACAGTGACAGTGCTGCTCATTTTTATCAGGTTTAAGTTCACCTTTTTAATCCTCAATGCACACTTGTACATTCTTTTCTTGCCAATGTAATACCATGGAAATTATCTGAGTTTATCTCTCAACAGGAGTATTATGTAACCTTTAAAACAGCTTAAGTTATGTAAGGCTCAAATTAGACCATTGGACTTAGATTTGGTCAGTTTTTGTGCACACAGTTCTGTAAGAATCATTGAAAATCTTCAGTGTAACAACTCCAATTCATTTCACAGTTGAAAAACAAGTGAACAATAAAACCTACTGGGCATCTGATTCAGTGTTGTTTCAGTAAAAGTTTATTATTTAAAAAAAAAAAAAATCTTAAAAAAAGGTTTTATATATTTTTAAAAAGTTTAATACTGAGACTCAATAAAAAAAACTTTCAAACAATGACACCCAGATAATTATTTAAATTTGAAAATAGTATGTATTGACTGACATTTAGGCACCTTTTAGATATAACTACTTCTCACTAATTAGCTGTAAATAAAACTCTCCTGCAATCATAGAATAAGCATAATTACAAATAAGAAACCAACGGTACGCTGAAGCCCTTTAACTTTCTATGAAACTTTTTTTTCTACAATTAAAACTTAAAATATTTCAAACAGCCGCAATTTTAAAACTAAGCAGAGCCCTCTCTCACAGTGCCCTCTAGTGGTGTTAACTGGCGTCACACACCCCATGTCACAGGTTACCTTGGTGGATGAGCGTTATTACTTAGCTTTAAAGTAAGGTTAATACGACTGTGTTCTTACCGAATAAATAACCCGTGACAAAGACAACTCCACACACGACGGACCCAACCAGGACTTCTTTGGGAACGTTACGAAAAGACATGTTTTGTGTCCCTATGACTACACTGTACCTCACGACTTCACCGGCCGAGCCTGAGCACTTCCTCCTTAAGCCGAGCGTTTACCGTAACTCTCCTAATAGGGTGATCAGGAGCGGGATGGATGCCATCTGTTGCTTCCTCCTCAGCGCACTACGTGTTTAAAAACTGTCTACTACTGTCACGTGACTGCTGTTTTGCTAGGATAATGTTTAACATGCATCGATTCCAGATTAGGATAGCTGTACAGTTAGAGGGTGCGTCGTAGCATATCTAGTGCGCACTGATTAAATCAACCATACAATCCTTTTGTTTTACATGCACTAATATCCACATGCAGCTGCAAATCTAGCATGAAAAAGCAACTCACCTCTGGGTGATGTCTGTGGTCTGTTTGGTCTGAGTGAGTGACCTGCTCCCTGTGCAGCGAACCCTATAAACTCAGTTGTTTATGTAGTCATGATCTCAGTCATATGACCGGCAGTGGATCTCATGATTGGGCTGTCTGTCAGACGCCCATTGTTGTGACTCGCTGTTGCGTGCAAATTGATACCCGCCTTTTTAAAGAGAATATGTCAGCAGGTATATTCTAGTTTTATCGGCTGGATACGGGTGAATGAAGTTTAATGTGACTTTATTTGGCATAATACATTATCGGATTAAGATATTAAGCCATTATGCGTATTAACGTGTAATTGGCACTGATCTAGAGTCTTAATCTGAAATAAATCTAGCCATAACTGTCGAATTAATGTTCATAAGTAAATGTTTCCAGTGCGATTAAAGATATAATCCAGTATTGTGTGGCCCTGAGTTCACCTACACATAAAGCCATTACAACAAAGTAAAATAACATTTTCAATCACCTTAACACATTACTTTTTCTTTTTAGATAAAAAAAAGTTTACCATTGAAACAGACCAAAAAAAAAAAGAATGTTGACATGCCTGTATTCATTGTTGAAGATAAAAATTGAACTTTAATCTTATTAGAGCTCTAGTAAGGAGTTTATAGCTGGTTATACGAGACTGAAATTAATACTGCCATCTCTCTATGATCTCCCAAAGCAAACAAAACAATCAACTGCCAGATCACGGTTATTAAGTCGTTCATTTTTATGACTGCTATCAAAGAGTAAGTTGACTAAAAGTATGACATGAAGCAGATAGTTCGTCAGCCGTCCAGCTGATGAGGAAACTCCAAGTAATGCATGAGTGTGTTTTTCAGATAAGCAGATATCTCCAGTCTGAAATCAACATATTTCACACTTCAGCATGTGTGTGTGTTTATGTTTGGTCACTTTAAGGGAAGTGTTTTATGGATTTCTGTTGCAACCTAAAACACACCTGTGTGTTATCAAGCATTTAATCCAAAGTATTTCCTCATGTGCCTCGCCCACATTGTGTCTTATTGTACAAGCTTCATGATTTACATTGTTAACTAAGCCCCTGAAAGCATGCTGTGCTTTTCCTGTTGAACAAGGTTTGCTAAAATTTGTTCCCATACATCTTATTTCATAATGCATGCTTTTCTTATATTTAATCCCCTAATTTGAAGATATTTGGATTTGGACTCTAATTACCCTGCATTTTATTACACTGTGACCTTTCAGTGATGAAATGATAAATACATTTATGAACAAATAAGCTATATAACTAGCACAATTTAAAAGTATTCAAAATTTAATGAAAGTGTAACAAAAACAAATGAAAGTAGAAATGAAGTAGGAAGTAGTGAGAAAAGAAAACGTACATGTCTTCCTCATAAGATTTGATCAGTGTGAAATACACAACTCCATTAACTGTGTAAGTTGAAAATGAAAACCTGTTGAACAGGTGATCATACAGAGAAGGGCTGTTTCTATGGCCTGACTTGAAGCTCTACAAAACTCCCTCAGTGTTGAAAAAGTTCATTCAAACTCTGCTGGGTATGTTTAGCAACATACAGTAAGATTATTGTTTCATGGGTAATAGAATTCTATATATAGTGGTGGAAAAAATGTTCTTTTCCTCACCTTTAAAGTGATACTCCGGGATGGGGCAAGTTGGGTCCTATCACAAGGTTTAGGGCAGAAATTACCCCTACAGCAGTGATTTTGTGCAGCAGAAGCCCAGAGCGCTCGCACCAAACACCCCCTCCCTGCTCCTCTGCCCGTTTCCTCTGCACTCAGACGGGGCCATATTTTACTTGACCAAAAACACAAATAAACAGACTCCCACTGAAAAAATCCAATATCGGTCTGCATTCACGCTTTATTTAGAGAATTTTCAGCGCGTTACTTTCACACAAAAACACCGCTAAATAAGGCTCTAGTTCTCATCGTGTCTCTTTGTCCTGGCAGACTACTTGTGTTTGTTCATATCTGGCACGCCGCACGCACGGACTGATACACTAAGCGGCGAGCGCCTTGTAGCCAGCTGTGGCTCTGCAGCGGGGGTAGCGCCGTTTTACGCCACAATGAGAACTAGAGCTTTATTTAGCGGTGTTTTTGTGTGACAGTAACGCGCTGAAATTCTCTAAATAAAGCGTGAATGCAGACCGATATCAGATTTTTTCGGTGGGAGTCCATTTATTTGTGTTCTTGGTCAAGTAAAATATGGCCCCGTCTAAGTGCAGAGGAAACCAGCAGAGGAGCAGGGAGGGGGTGTTTGGTGCAAGCGCTCTGGGCTTCTGCTGCACAAAAACACTGCTGTAGGGGTCATTTCTGCCCTAAACCTTGTGATAGGACCCAACTTGTTCCATCCTGGAATATCACTTTAAGATTTTACACAGTCACAGATATTTTCTTTCAAATGGAGTGGCTACATTTGACCGAATCAAACAGATACAAATAATATATTTTTTAATTGTTTCCATGAAAAAAACAAAACAAACAAACAAAAAAATGAAATTCTTGACAGTTTCAGTCAGTCAGTTCTTAAAATTGTTGGTATGAAAGTCAAAGAGTAACAGAGAATGAGATCAAAACTGGACAAAATTTAAAAAACAAAAAGCAAAACATCACATCATCAGACTAATATTCATTAGCACACAGTAGAGCTCTAAGCCTGGCTGCCATGTTCCCACCAGCCTTCCACCCCGTTGAGGACTCATCTTGTCCCATTCGTCTTGAATTACTGCTTTTAATTCTTCTAAATTTTTTGGTTTACTCTTTGAAACAGAACTTTAGACAATCCACTTTAGATTTTCAATGGGACTCATGTCTGAAAAGTGGATCAGGATTTGTCCATTTCTTACCAAAGAAGAAACCCTTGGACTCAGATCTTGGTTTGTCTTCCAAGCTGTTGGTTGGTCTGTATTTCGTCAGCAGAAGGTCTGCATTTGCACTTCCTGTATGCCTGTCAGTAGCTGTACCCTTCCTGGCTGAGAAGTGTGTTTCCTGCTTTAGCTTCTTTGTTTTAGACATTTTTGTCTCTGAAGAAGTTTCAGATGCCCTGGCTTCGTGTAGACACAAGGCACGGCAACAAAAATGATGTCTTTTAATAAAAAACACAACCTTTATCAGAGGATCACTGGTACCAAAATGATGTAATACTCAACATTTCTAACACATTGTTGTGGAGCCAATCAATTTTGAGTTTTTGAATGGCTTTTTTGGGGATATTTTGGCTATGATTGGGCTGAAAGAAATTACACCTTCAGGTTCCTCCTCAGACCTAAGAGAATAGAATAGAATAGAATAGAATAGAATAGAAAATACTTTATTTATCCCCGAGGGGAAATTCAGGAGTCACCGCAGCATTTAAGCAAAACAAAAGTAAGAAAGAGTATAGAAAGTGCAAAAAGGTCCATAAGAAATTAGATGACGACTTCCCGTCCACCACTCGTCCACCACTCTCCAGCCCAGCCAGTCTCCACCTCTACAGGGTCCAGGACTGAGCCCCATCAGTCTGTTCAGTCTCTGTCTCCTGGATCCTGTCTGCTCACAGCAGGCGAAGCTCCTCCTATGTGTCGCCGGCGTCCGATGTCAGCTCCGTCAGCCACGTCCGTGAACAGCACGATGCCGCTGGGTTAGCACAGCTAGCTCCTCCATCCCCCGGAGCTGGCTCCCACGTTCCCAACAACGATGGATGGAAGGACAGGTCCACGTCGTCACCTCCCAGCTCACATCCGAGAACCAGCACGTCGTCCTCACCTCCTCCTCCTCAGCTCAAGGGAAATCATCAAGCCCTACACTAGTTAGCATTGACATGCTACAGGCTGCTAACAGCTGAGTTCGCATGTAAACAATGCAGCCATGGTTACATGTAGGATCTCCAGACAAACACAGGAGAAAAGTAGTCAAAAATATCGCCGAAGCCACAAAAAGTTTGGTGTCCGTGACCGACAATGAACCATACAAAGTGATGATCCACTCCAAATACAAAGATTACGAAAAAGAGATGAAAAAAAATTACAAGTAACGGACAAAGACGAGAGAGCTGCTGCAACAGGCAGCTACTTGGGTAGCGTCAACGATGTCGCCCTGAGATGTCGCATCAGGTGAATGCACACACAAGCAGATGCTCTTTCTCTCTGACTCAATGCTTTTTCTTTTACATGGCCATGACAGAGAGAGTAAATCAACCAAGCCATTTTCAGCACGGTCTGATTTCAGAGCGCTGCTGTGTTTTAGAGGGATTCTCATTGAGTGATTCTATAATTCGGGGTGCATTTCAAGTCCATGAGGTATACTTAATCAGTTTTACCAAATATTGACCAAATATTGCAATGGCCAGTTTTATATCAGGTCATTTGGGTGATATTTCACATTTATTTAATAAATAAAGTTAACAGGTTTATTTGGCAAAAAATGCAAATCATGTATTTGAATTCACAGATCTTGAGCTGTTCGATTTCTTAAATGTCAAATTTCAAAGTTAACACTAGATTATTCACTTTGTGTGAGTCTGAAAAATCTGTGACAACTGTGTAACTCATTGAAAAAACACTACAAATCAGCAATGGTTCAAAGTCACATGACCCAAATCAGCTGAGGTCACATCCTTTTGGTTGGGAAGCCACGAGGTGATCGAGGTCAAAGGCCAAACATGGAGAAAATGTCAGCTCAAAAGTTTGTCTTATCCTGTCAGCTGTGTTACTGTGATTTTTGTTCCATAATTCTTTTAAACATTGGCTAAACTGTGATAGAAATGAGGGACATTTCTAGGGAGCGTAGTCTGACACAATAGTTATAAATAACTCTTAATTCAGTGTGATATGGGGTCACAACTTTTGTCCATGACAAAGTTGACAAAAATTAAGAACCAATTTTTCTATAAAGATATTTCAGAATTGTTTGAGCTTAAGCTTGCCAATTAATGAATTTACTACAGTCCAGGTCCAAAATGTGCAGTAAAATAGAATATGAAGGAAAAATTTTTTTTTTTTTTTTTTTTTTTATTGGTTTGTTTTTTGTTATAATTATTTCTGTTTTTATGAGTAATTTTTTTTCTGTGTTCAGATTACTTTTTTCCTGTTTTTATGAGTAATTTTTTCCTGAAGTATGGAGCTACTTTGAAATCCTGCGAGAACCTCCAACCTGTAGACGACTCCCGTTGATGTGTGGTGGCTCCTGTGTCCCGCACGGATCAGAGATCCTGTTCAGCACATATATGCCTTATCCTTAACTTTGTACCAGCTTTCCAATGTTGAAGCAATGCATTTTTTTAATGCCACATCTTCATCTATTCCTTAAGTATTACATTGAACAATAGGCTTATATAAAATATAAGGATAAAGTCGAAAACACAACAAGTCTGTCTGTGGCTAATACCTTACTTTTATTGACCCAGTACGGACCAGTAGAAAGGAAAAAAAAATACTCCTAAAAACAGGAGGAAAAAATTACAACACAAACCAGCTGGTTGAGGTTCTCGCGGGATTTCTAAGTATCTCAATACTTCAGGAAAAAATTACTCATAAAAACAGGAAAAAAAGTCATCTAAAAAAAACAGAAAAATAGATTACTCATAAAAACAGAAATAATTATAACAAAAAACAAACCAATAAAAAAAATATTAATCAGAAAACTAAAATTAATTACCACAAAAAACAAACTGAAGAATAAATTACTCAAGTGAATGCAATACGCTTCCGTAAAGATGAGCCATTTAGAGGGGAATAAAAAATATTGGTGTAATACATATATTCAACCAGAGAGGGGCAGTATTGTAAAGGTAATGAAACTCATGCTGCAGGTTTTCACTTGGTCGTCTGCACTCAGTAGCAGGATATGAAGTGAGAAACACATCTGGCTTTATGATCCTATGATCACCTTTTTTTTCTTTTTTTCATAATTTTCCTGTTTTTATTTGTTTGGTCCATGTGGATCATATTGTTGCTCTAAAATGATGATAAATTACTTTAGCTTCGATAAGTTCTGGAGAGCCCTGGAGAGACTTAAAGGAAAGGGGCCCCAGGTGGGAAATTAATCCTGTGAACATGGCCTGGTAGTTTTCTTAAAATAGACGAGCAAATGCCAGACCCAAAACTTTAAGTTTGTTATTTTATTTATTTCTTTATTTGTTTTGGCTTTTGTGCCTTTAATGCGATAGGAGAGGACAGTGGACAGAGCAAGAAACAGGGTGAGAGTGGGGGGAGACGTGAGAAAGAGGGCACAGGCTGGAGTCAAACCCAGGCCCAACAGCACCAGGGCAAACCTCATGGACGGCAACCTAGACCACCAGACTATCTGTGCTTTTAGAGCCAGAATTTTGATTTCACCGCTGTCACAACAAAGTCTGGTTGACGTAAACATCACAGTTTGTTCCTTAAGCTTAGTTTATCCTGCAGTTAATTGATCTTTAGTTTAGAGTCTGTAACTTTTTACTCATGCAATTTTCTGTGAATGTTAACTTCAAATATTTGGAAGACTCTGTGGAAGTTCAGTAGTTCAGAGGCCCCACATTCTCCTGTTTTCTATCTGTTGAATAAGGAAAGACACCGATTAAACCTTCCCACTAGAGGGGGAGATAAGCCTTCTTACTTAAAGTGCTGCTTTTTAAGCAACAGTGTGGCTATAAGACAAATATTTCTAATAAATGATGGAGGATTTGATGTGATGCTCTCTCTGCTCACAGATCTCTCTGACGCTGACAGAGTCCAGACTGAAGAGGGAGGGCCCAGTCCTCCTCCAGGGGGTGAAGCGGGGATGCTGAGAAGCTCCCAGCTGGGCTGCAGAGGTGTGGAGCTGGCCTCGGGGGTGAACCTCTTGGTGAGTAAACACCATAACCATCCAGCAGAGAGACACGCTCCTCGGGGTCGGGGAATTTTCTGCTATGCCAGAACAATGTGTGACACTGTGGTGATGATTGAATTTTATAGCGCGGCCTGACTCCAGTCCACTGTGAGAAGAAGTGTTTTATGATGTCACATGCCGGCATGATTAATGCGCTCTGAAATGTGTGGGCCTTCTTTGTGTGTGTGATGAGGCAATATTCTGTTTTTATCACATATTACAGGAAACTTTACGAGTCTGTTATCCCTCTCCACAGAGCCTCTCACAGCACTTGTTAGGATTTAAATGACCCGCAGTCTTGTCTCTGCACTTTATTACTTAGCAAACATGCCTCACAAATTTAAAACCAGAGCTGAAGCGCGCTTGTCAGACTGCTCCGCTCCCCCGGACAATGAAATGTCATGTAAGTCCGCTCCTCTCAACTCTGGAATTTGACTTTGGCAGCAGTCCTTCTCTTTGACTGACAGATGAGCGAGCGATACGACTCCATCAAAAAGTGCAGCCTGACAGTTTGATTTGACAGCCCTCTTCAAACCAAATACTCCCCCTTGTTCATGGCACTACATCAACCTGACATGAGGAAAAGTGGGAAAGAAAAAAGAGAAAAATGATGTAGATATCTATTTTCTGATATAGATTTCACTATGAAATAGTAATAGTAACAAATGTCCATGAAAAGATGTCAGCTTCTTAGCTCGGCCATCATTCTTCTCTCTTTTATGCTTTAACGCTTTGACTGGCCTCTTCAACATGGGATGGAAACAGTGTTTCTTCTCCTTTAGAGATTATTGATTCATGTAGAAATTCATGTTTTGAATTGATCTAATAAGAAGTAATACTTCAAAGAAGGGAACAATCTAGCAAAATAACATCAGTGTACATTTAATTTGTTTAGGCCGACATTGCTTTTTTAATTTTACATGCAACAAAAAGTGTTTCAACCAAGCTAAGTGAACAGGACTTGTTTGATTGGCCTTTAAACATATTCATTCTGCTGATTTGATCTCATCCATACATCTAATCTTTTCTGCTACAGTCTTTTACATCACTCTTATGCTGGCACATAAAGATTAGATTTGTATTCTTGACTTTAACTGCAGATGTAAATTAGCTCTAAGCTAACTCAGCTACAATGCATCAAATGGTGACATTTATGTTAAATATTGTACATGGTCCTTTTATAAATATATAAGTAAATAATTCCAAAGGTTGTTTCAAAACAATTTTAGTTAAGCTAAATTTTTGAATTTTTTATTTACATATTAGCGTTCAGAGAAGAGCCAAAATATATTTTTAGGATCTTCAATTTTTGGTGACTTGGAAAACACTCTCAACCAAACGGTTAAACAACAAGTTAAAGGGTTAGGGCACAGCTAAGGCAATTGTATTACTGTCATGTCACTTTAATACTTAAAGCAAATTGGAGCTAAAAGTGGAGCATTATGAACATTAAGAGCATTTGAAGAAATTTGCCATTAGGTACCAGGAGAGATTGAGGTAGCGGAGAGTAGAGACATGCAGGAAATGGTATATGCTGGGAATCGAACTGGCTACTGCAACGACCAGCTCTATAGCTCCTGTATGTGAGGTATGTACCTAAACTGTGCTAACAATCAGCTGTCCAATCTAATACAATCAAAAACGCTTGCCCAAAAAACACACCCCATATCAGGAAACAAACATGAACCATCCACTGCATGGATGGGGTGTGACTGAAGAGGAAGTGCTATCAGTATCTTTTCTAATTGGTGTGATTTATTTAATTTTTATATCAAAGAATATAATAATATAACCAACAAATACAGCCATAATAAAACAGAAACACAATTGCTTTATCTAATTATTTATTTAAATTTAGAGGAATAGTGCATTTCAACGAACATTTCTGTAAATATACCAGGGTTAGCTAAAAGGCTAGTTTCTCCGGCCACATGTTAATGTAGGCAACCATAATAAAATGTTTGGAGAGTTTTAGAAAACAAATCACACCCTGAAATTAAACATTACTAGGATCAAAGTAAAAAAAAAACATTCAAACAAACAACAACAAAAAAAAAACAACACATGCTAGTAAGTAACAATAGATGTGAAATACATGCAAAACAAACAGGAAACTACATAAAGTGAATTTTCAAATCAGGCAAGGCATGCAAAGAAAGGAAAACCATGCAAGTTAGACAAGAAGCACATTAAGTTATTATTAACAAAAGACACTGGACAGAATCATTACAAAGCAAAGGGTTCATAAAATGAGGCATGCATCAGTACTCTGAACATTATTAGATGGGTCTTAATAAAATCATGCAGAACACATTCAGTTGGTATCATAATTGAAAAAATAACAGTACACCATATATACAATTTAAATGCATCAACATATAAAATGCAGCATCAAAAAGGACACCTCAGATAAGCAACCAAAACCTTTCTGAAGGGTGCTCAAATGTAGAACATACAACATTCTAAACACTACATTAGTCTGACGTTAAGCCAAAGGTGTTGTGTCCAGTCCTTATTTTAGCCCCCACTGGTAATGGTGGATTGGTCATTGTCCTCTGGATCACTTTTAACTAATGAGGTAAACAATGTTTTTTCTAAATTTCTGCTCCATTTTTTCCCCCTGAAATTTACCAACATTTTGTTAATTAAATATTTAACTGGCAAAGAAAAAAAATGAAATAAATAAATACCTTAATTAAAAAAAACAACCAAACAAAAAAGGAAAAAAGAAAAACAAAAAAACAAAAACAAATAAACAGTACCATTCCTGGCACCGATAAAATATTCTAAAATCCTAATGAGACATATTCAGATAGTTGATTTTTCCAACCTCAAATTTAAAAAAATAAGTCAATGTGCAACAATGTAAAACACAGGGTAAACATTTTTGTTACTTTTATTACACAGGACAGTTTGAGAGAGGCAGGAGATGTGAGAAATTAGAGTTGGGGATGAAGAAGTTTAATGAGGACTGTAGCCTCTATGTACTGAAGGTTGGCTCTATAAACTGCACTAAAGTGGTTCCCCAACAGCAAATTCATAATATTTCAAAGAAGATAAGATTACGCCAATAACGCCTTGAATTGTCCAAAAGTTAAAAAAAAGTGTGACTTGTAATAGTAATATAAAAAAAACTTGCCCTTTCTTCTGCTTCCATTTGACCATATGTATCTCTCTGTATATGATGTATATGATGTATATGATGTGAACTGTTTAGTAACAGTAATATATAATTCAGCACTGCAATCCTAATGCACACACCTCATACTTTTTAAACCTAAGACCTCTGGGTAAACATGACCTCTTTAATAGCCATTAAACAACATCCCGGGTCAATAATTTATCAATGTGAACTGTTTTCTGCCATTAGCAGCGACCGACATGAAGTTGTGATCAGTCCGCTAAATATTCCCGCTCTTGTGCTGTCACCACTTAAATGTGTAAATCTTCATCATTGTGATATGCCTACATCTTGCTCTCCATTTAGCTAATAAAATGCAAAGAGCTAAATGATTCATGGCAACCATTTACATAATTCATTATTAAATCACAACCTGATGGCTTGGAATTTATTAGTAGTGAAAACGCATGCCGTCCTGATATACTAATTAATATCTCTGGTTATCAGTGGCACATTGCTCACTGGGCTAGGCTCTGGTTATGGGGCAAGGATAATGCAATGGAACAACAAATTATCAGTGCGTTTAAGCAGGAATGTGTCGGAGTGATCGCCACAATATGCATTTGCCTTAAGAACTTAATGGGGGAATCTGTTTTATTGGAGTTGTCACATGTTGGGGCTAATCATTTTGAGCACTGTAGAGATTAAGGCTAATGCGTTTCCACCCCCTAGCTGCAGGCTGCAGGGCGTCTGGAAGCCGCGCTCTACTCCCTTTCCCACAGTCCACAAAAACATACGCCACATGCTCTCAATAACAACAGAAAATGGAAAACAGCTCCTCAAACAAAAGCAGACAAACTGTTTGACTCATCCGAGTAAACAAGAGAAAATTAGGAAACCAGTTTTTCTTTATTCATTTTAAACGTTGGTTCAACTGAAAATGCAGATTTTACGAGTTTACCCTGAATTGAAATGTTTAAAAATAACTTGTTACTGCCCAAAAATCTTAGGGACAAAAATAAAATGAATGACTAAGACTGAGCTTAGCGTTAGCTAATGCAGGATTTGAAGCAGAGCTTGGCTGATGCTCCCCCTGCCTTGGCTTCAGCATTCCTCAGAAGGGATGTGGAGGGTGGGGAGCTCCTAGAGCAGAGTCATACTACCACATGCACCTTGTTTATGCAAATAATGTATTCTTTCGTCAAGGACTTTTCTCAGTGAAATTTTTATCGATTTGTGATGTCACATCAGGGGCTCTCTTGTCCTGCTGCAGTTCTAATCTGCAAAGCCACTCGAGGTGTGAAAAAGTATGGAAACAGCAATATATTACGATACTTTGACCTCACATACAGCATTAATATTTCAACTCTTAGTATCGATTTTTTTTGTGAAAATAAAAATTAATGTTTTAGCAAAGTTGGATGCTGTAAACATATATTTTTTCTCTCTATTTTTGGGTAGTTTGATTTAAACCCTTAAGATTAATTTTTACTGTGTAGTAGACTAATAAAACCTTAAAAATGGTAACTATTTATAACACCATATCAGATTTTTTTTTGAGAAACATTGGTTTGACCAAGTGACATTTATCAGTTAAACCCACTGACTGCATCTTTCATCCAATAAATTCTCTGTAGCATTAGTGAAATGTCACAGTAGCTTAAAACACTTGATGCACTTGATGTTTTCAAGGGAAGTTTTTATATGTAACACGGCATTTGACTTTCAGAGTTTTAAGAGTAATCAAATGGAAAATTAGTTTTCAACCAAATAGTTTTGACTCAATTTGTTCTTTTAATTTTGACTAATATTGTGTGATTTAATTAAAAACATCTCAGTTGTATATAACTGTTGAAAATCGCTATATACAGTGGCGGACCGGGACTGAAAAACAGCCCGGGACTTTGACTCGACCCGGCGCACACAGTATCGGTCATCGGCAGAGCGACGGCACCAGCAGCCCCACCCCCACCTCTGGCAGTACCGACTGGCAGCACCGGCCATTCTGGTATTCCCCAGAACATCAAGATGACCAGTCTGTCCCTGACGTCATTAATTAAAAAAGAAAAATAATGCTCTGACCACCAGCCGGTTAAGGTCTGAAATAGACCAGCCGTGAAAGTCCCAAATTTCCCGATGGCAAACCTGCCCCTGGCTATATACCACAATATTGCGATATATAGTGACACATTGTTTAACCATTGTATCCTGAGGTTCTTGCCAAAACTGGCCCCTAACTACCACCTGCTTAACTCACTGGCTGCAAGCCATTGCCAGAACACTCCATCCACAGCTCCATCTTTTGGTCTTCTGCATGATGTTGGGACACTCTTTCTCTCCGAAGTACTTTGACACGTCCTCAGTTTGAGTGTGAGCGGTCTGAACTTTTCTGACTTTCTAGGTCTCACCATGTCTCTGTCATCTTGCATCTTCTATTCATATCCATGCTGATTTCTCATTGCACCGCTGCCACCTACACTAGTTTGTTGAAAAACACAACTGACATCTGTAGCGCAGTCAGTGGTTGTACCATAGACTGTATAAAACATGGATGTAGTCTCACTGACGTCACCTGTCTGTTTCTGAAACGGAAAATGAAGCACATTGGCTCGAGCGGCCATATTGGTGAGGGCTTCACCTACAGCCATAGGGCGCTGGCCGTCACGTGACCCTCAGCTGTGCCTCTTATTGGGGGGGGCTGCTCACCTTGTGCCAAAAATTCATTAAAAAAGAATGTTGGAAAAAAAAAAAAGAATCTACCATCCCCTGCACAAATATGCACAAATTTAACCCAAAGGAATTACTAGATTCTCCAAAATATCACCCTTAATTATATGAAATTAAGCTACAGATCAAACAGTAGTACCAGTGTGTCAGCTGTTTATAAAGTTTTGAGGAATCCATCTCTGACATTTGCCCGAACACAGTGTAGGTGAAACATACCATGATGAAAGAGACCTTGTAGAATCTTCAGAATGATCAGCAAAACAGTGTTAATCCAACAAATAACACACAGATTGATCAACAATGGAAGTTTATGCTGCTTGAATGTCAGCCTAATGACCATGTGCCACCAAACCCTTTCCCCCTTCTCCTCGAGCTCAGCGTGTTCTTAGTTAAAACGTTTAATTTAGACCCAAACATCCACTAACTCTCCCCCAGCGTTGGACAAACAAAGGGGTCCTCTTCAGTAATGGTCCCCAAGGCTTCAGCACTATCTATTGATCTGCTGTCACCCAATTTCTCTGTGACTTATGCCCTGCTTAATTCCCATTACTGTGCGCACACTGAAGCCTTATCAGGGAGAACAATAGGCTGGTTGTCACTGAGGGCAGAAAATATGAGCGGGCCTGCGACAGTGTGAGCGCAAACTCATGACTCCAGCTCCTCGAGCCCTCTCCGTGACCCCTCTGCTCACGTAGGCCGCTTACAGAGCCGGGCGTCGGAATACTAAACCCAATCCGGACCGCTTGCAGATGAATCAGAAAATTGGATCTCGTTTCTTCTTTGGTAAAAACGACCCCTCAAAAAACAGAGGAGCCGGCTCCTTGAGCCATAAAACTGTCGCTGTGATATGTCTCCAGCAGTGATGATTCTCTGTTCCTGCATGCCCTCCCTCCATGCTCGCTGCTATCTCTTCCTTCAATTATATGTTTCCCTGCTCTTTTAGACAAAGAGTAATAAAGCTATAAATCGCGTATCCGGCAGGAGGTATGGACATTCTGTCTCTGAACTGCTGTTGAAGCTGCCATAAACCACCCACAAAGTCAAAGATAAGGATTTACAGTTATTTAACATCATCGCTGTCCCCTAAATCACACTGATAAGAGAATTAAGTGATGGTGATAGGTTCTTTGTCCTCTAGCTATTGATTTTTTTTAACAGCGAAAGCTAGTGCAGTGTTTTTATTGAGCCTCCTATTTGCTTTAAGCTTAAGAGTGGAAACAGAGCTATTTGGATTGTTTTATTGAACTACTTTACTCTGAATTAATGCATCAGATAACAGAGCATTCTTATTAAATATCCTGTCACACTGGAAATGCTTTTAAATGTAGTCACTGCACATGATGGAGGTCTGTAGCATGGGAGCCAAAATCTTTGCCATGCAGATATAACAGAATAATTGGAAGGCTGTTAAAGCAATTGCTTTTTTATTGAGTTAAAGACAATCAGATGTCTAAGCCAGATCTGTCAGTTTTAGGATAGAATACACTGATGCACACTTCATTACACACAGGAGGACTGAGCATGATAAACGTACACGGTATAAAATGAAATGATTGCTCTTCTTCAGCCTCTCCAGACAACAAACAGGACTTTATTTTCAGGGGGACATCCGTCTGTAATAAATGCTATTAATATCAAATCCAGGAAATAATCTGCTTGTTAAGGCAGCCATTGTTCCCCCAAACCCTGGAGTTATACGTTCCTTTTAGCGCCTGATGTCCCAGTTTGAACAAAGACGTGTTTAGCTTAGCGGAAGTTAGTCACTTGTTTTCAGCATGAAATCACTTATGTCAGTGCCTCAGAGACGGCAAAGTCTTGGCGGTTCACATTTAATGATTCAGTTGCTGTTTAGCTTCGAGTTCATGACCCCGCAGCTATGATAAATGTCAAACGCAACAATGTCCCGCTAACTAGACATGCCGCTGCCAACCAATCATGTCGTTATTATTGACGGGGGGGAAAGCATAAGGCGCTGTAATGTGACTCTAATGCCGCGCTGCAGTGCATCTATCAGTGTAAGCATGTGGGCCGGTTTTCACTCTGATTCAGTGTTGTTCATTTGGCTCAGAGCTACACTGTCACTTTCTGCTTCAGATCACAGAGCAGGCGTTGGACTGGATTTCTGAGCATGTGTCAATACTTTCATCAGGCCGGCGGGAGAAATACTTATTTTGGAATTAGCTTTAATTTAGATCTAAATGCTCACGCCCTATAGGCTTGATTTTCTGAGGATAAAGGGAGTCAAATGTGAGGAATGTGGAACAATATTTGGCTGCATAAATATTGTACACTTGACATTTTGTAGATTTTGAAAGTAGAATTTGAGGCCAGTGAGTTTATTCAGTTGACAGCAGTCTCCTCAGCTCATCTTGGTCAAATGCAACCATTCTCAACCTTTGGGTCCCCAGCCCAACCGGGGTTGTGAGATTATTTCTGGGGGTTCTGGGATCATTTTGGAAAAATATATCTGATATTAAATCACAGAATTTCAGATAGAGAGACGTTCAAGTTGCTTTCTGCTGTATTATTTTTGCAAAATGCATCGGATCACTAAGTTTGTACCACCTGAACTACAGCCTTGTGCCTGGACGAGTACATGAACCATGATTGGCTGCACTTAAAAACTGCAACTATTGTCGGTCTGTTGATCACATTAATGAGTTATTGTGATGCTGCTGTTGTGTTTTTAATAAGTCCAAAAGTCATTTGCCAGAATAAATAAAGAAACGATATAGTGCTTTTGGGCAAGACTTGTCTAAAAAAGAAACTGGTAGGCTGTAATGGTGGGGTGTGTAAGCCACAGAAAAGACATGCCTTCAGAACATCAGAAGTTATGAATTTAGACTAATAAAATTAAATTTTTTATTCACCAGAAGAAAAAGAAAATCCCACACACTGACCAACTTCCAGAGAGCAAAACTTTAAAGCATCGTTTTGGTCATAGACCTTTATCATTATCAAGCAAATGTTTTTGCCGGCCAACAAAGCCATCTAAGATGGAAGTAGCTGTGCGGCTCCAACAAATGGCTTTTCTGCACGTAACAGGTTTAAAAGTTAAAATACAATTAAGACAACGAGAATTCATTGATAAATTACAAAACATTTAAATGGAACCATTTCAAACATGTCATGACTGAGTACATCGCTAAAAACAAGTGACTTCAGTCAGAAGGAAATACGTCACAATCTCTTAAGAAGAAGAAAAAAGAGTCAAAAAGAGGAACTAATAATCATATCTGCAAGAATTTGAAAAAAAAAACAAAAAACAATTCTTACATTTGTATGAATAAACTTCAATTTTTTTTATTTTTTTTTCCAAAATCTTCTGGTAAATTAGGACTTCTTTGTCTTCATCCAATGCACCCACCTGAGGAGCAGCTGTGCAAAGATCTGTGCTGTTTTTGATTTATCACATTCGGAAATATCCTTCAGTATCTGCTGTGGAAATCACCAACAGAGGCAAAGATGCTGCTTTTCTCTCTAACACTTGTCAAAAACGCTTCAGTTGGTTGTGTTTCTGTTATCTTTTGAATTCTCCACTGGCACTAAAGAGAAATCAGAGCCAGAGCTGCACTGACAACTAATTAAGAAAATAAGAACTCAAAGTACATTTTCAGTTGATTTTTCATTGAACCTCCACCAAGAAGGAGACCTGTTGTGCTGATCAGTATTTATACACACTGCACAGTTACACTGACATTTATTCATCTCCCATGTTGCAGGTCCCAGTGCCAGAAGAAGCAAAGCTGCCCCAGAGCATCACTGTGCGTCTGCCATGCTTCACTGCAGGTAAGGTGCAAAAGTGCAAAATAACGTACAATGTTATAATATAGGATGTGGTTTCCAAAAGTAGAGGTCAGGCTCTCCTGGGGGGTGTAAAATACCTTTCAAAATCAAAAACTATTTGCAGCAGCATATTTCAGCCAGTGTTTTAAAAAACGTGATTCCCAGCTTCTCTGAATGGCTGATGTTGAGAAGTTGAAGAGACTTGACGTCAGGCTCTGCTGTCCTTTCAGAACAAAGTTAGAGAATGAGTTGTAAAGTTTTTGAATTTTCTTGAATTTTTTTTTTAACAAACTTCACCTGACAGCTTTTCAGGTACTTTCAGGTACAACAGCTACTGCGTAGCTCCTTGTGCTTGAGTCTTCATGACTGCTCTGTAAATACAGGCCAGAATGAGGCACATTTCCTTCACAGCTGTTACTAAAATCCATCTTTAAAGACTTAACATAAAAGCTCAAAACCTCAGTAACAAAAACAGCAGATAATGTAGCGTTTGTTAACTGCTAATAGCTGTAAAAGGAAGCTATCAGCTAGCATCATATGCTTCTAGGCTTAACTTTTGGGCTGTTTCATGACTAAAAAGCAGTGTAAAAACTAACACCCTGTCTTTCTTTATATCACTGTACATCAAAGCAGTAATATGAAGCGTTAGAGACACAGGCCTGTAAGTGCTTGAATGAGTGTTTTTGTGGACGCCTGTTTGAGATGAGTCTTGACCCTCTAAGAGGCTGATGGAGAAAAATGTTTCAGGGACCATTTAATATCAGTGATAATGAAAACCATAACAGAAGTCCCAGTGTGGGTTTGGTTAATGAACTTGTGTCTCCTGCCACCTTTTACCCCTTTATTATGAGCTCAGTGTACTCTTATCTTGGACGGTTAATTATGTTAATTATGCCTCAGTCATGGAAACATCAGCATGTAGGAAAATATTGACTTACAGCAACACTTCCATCCCGGCGCTGCTTAACATGTGTCTATTTATACCTGCTACAGTATCATGTTTATCATTAACATGCTATCAATTAGCTGCTGTTAAATATACTAAATGAAAGCTTCTGATTCTTTGAGTTAGACTTCTTATAACACTATAAGATTAAAGATGTGGTGTCATTAATTTGTTTTATCTTTAACAAAACATTTAACATGAATGCAAACCATATTTTTGAAATGGTACGATATGACTCAACCACCAGCTTTAACATTCAGGGAGAGGCTTGTTGTGTGATGATATCAACCAATCGTTGAACTAACTGGTGCTACTCTCCAATGGGAGGGATTTATGATGGTGAAGGCCTCCATCTCCGTGAATAACCCAGCAGGGTCAGTCCATTTTGAACACAGACCTCCCAGTCTGACGGTCTCAGTATAGAGTGTACTCTAGAGGGGTTAAACAGGTGGAGGGATGTTGACAACACTAATTTTAATCCTTGTTAAAATATGTCGGACTCCTTTGAGTGCAGTAGACAAAGTTTGCTAGAAGACTGGAAGTGGCCTGACCTTGGCTTTGCAACTGGAGGCATGTAAACTGTAAACGTACAACGTTTTCGTGTCATGCTGTGGGGAAGAAGGGAGTGTAAATGAAGGTTGGGTGTAGAAATTAAATAGACATGAATCTCATTGTTTCCTTGTTGACATTAGATGACAGTAAAAGCAGTCAGCATTATTCACTTTAACACTGGCATATGAAGCTGTAGGAATAACCAACAGTGACAAAGCAGTTTTGTGTTTGACCCCTTGATGCCTGGTGTTGCAAATTTGTGACATCCCGTGTCAGGTCATGATACAGCTGAGATCACCTTTGTTTCCTACTAATGCCTATTGATGCATATCCTACACATATTAATGATTGTACCAAATGTACTTGGTTGCAAAATACTGGTAAGAGGATGAATTTTTTATATCTACATATATCATATTATTGATTTATAACTTTTGCATGTGCTATATTTAGATTTACAAGCTCAACTCAATTTAGCAATTGTAAGAATGCAAAAACACACAAAACATTTTTTTTACATGACTGTAAATTAACTCGGGCAGTAGGTGGGTCAACTTGTCGTTCATACTTACCATGTTCAATTTTTTTTTTTTTTTTAACTCATTCGCAACCAGGATCAAGACCCTTTCAGTCCCTTAAAAAACATTAAAAAATCTGCTAAACTCGAAACTTGCTCCAAAAATATCTTTTGACCTGCCAAGAGTCTATATAAAAAATGAAGGTCATAAGCTTTCTCTGGTTGAATACATTGAAGCATAAAGATTAAAAGTCATCACTGAATTTCAAGAGTTTCATTCATTACATTTTCCTTTATTTGTTTCGGAGGGACACTGCACTAGCCAAAACTAGCCAAAAGGCTAGTTTACATCAGCTGTCCCCCTTGCCAGAGCAGTATAGGCTAGCACCTGGAAGGGAAGAAATAAAAGAGACATACAATATACAGACGCAAAGTGCAAATACCATGCTGATCAACAATAAAAAACAATGAGATACACATTGATTAAAAAGCTTGCTTAATAACATTTTTGATTGAGTGTTTAAAATTTTGCATTCCAAAAAAGTTTTCATATCCATACAAAACAATATAAAGGGACTTTTACTGCTGTTTTGATTTGTTAATTAATTCACACCATTCAAAATTCTGCTGTGTTGCCTTTTTGTGATGGGGTCTGATAAGCTGCGCCTACATGCTTAGCTCAGAGGCAATAGCTGAAACTCATAGAAATTCATTTCACACCAGCTGCAAACTACTTTTGACTTTTTAACTGGGCCATGTGGGAGATTTTTTAAAATTAGCCATTCTAGGCAGAGTGGTTTTGCTATTTTCTAACATGGTTTTAGCATAAAGGTGCTTCAGAGGCTTAAAAACACTGTGCAGAAAAAAGACAAAACAGCATGAAAAACAGCACATAAGTACAAACTGTTTGCAGCCCTTGTTAGGTTTTGCCCAGCCCTGATAATCTGGAGCCATCAATGATCGTGAAAACATTTGACCAACAGAGCAATTCCATTTTCAGTGTCAGAGAAATTCATTCGCCCATTAACATCTGGCCAAGCGTGGTAAAGGTTTCCTGGAGATCTTTTAAAACCTTTTGAAACACTCTCCTATTTTAAGGGTGACCACATCCTGGCATCCCTCCACAGAATGCCCTTTGAGACGACTATGGCCACTGGTGGTGCTCTGCCTCATTAGTGAACTGTGGGAACAAAAGACTGGAGAGCAGAGGACTCTAATACCCCCATAAATACAGCCGAGCAGGAATTATGCTCAAATGTAAAACTCCCAAACAAATGAGATTGGAAAAAACTCTCTGGGGCGTCTTGCAAACTTTTGCTGTTGTCATCAATCAAGAATATTGCCATGCGAATCCATACAGGACTGGGACAAACTGCTTCTTTAAGCATTTCTCCGGGAGGCATAAAAGTGTATTTATGGTCACGGCGGGCAGGTACAGAGGAAGATTGGCAAACATGAAAATCAAGTCCTCTCTCGGGTGCCATCTAGCCACGCCGAGCTGTGCTAAATCACAGATGGAAAGAACAACAGTCTGGTGGCACAACAGTCCAGCCTGACAAAGCACCGCCCTGGGCCTGTGTTTTACACCCTCCCCTCAGCTCCGTTATTGCACTCAATGTTTGTCTTCATACCTGTTTTCAGCGCCGTAATGAACTTCATCCGTCTTGTTCTTCACATCAACGACATGTTCCAGTTTAATGTAACCTACAGTTTAGCGTATATTACCCAGTGCTAAGATTTAAAGCCGCAGAAGATCCTGTTTCTGCACTTAGCTGATGTGGGATTGATTTCCTTTACGCCTCTATGAATCACTGGGGTCATTACCGAGTCAGACTCTTTCATTAAATTGAGCTACATCTCCTGCTTCTGCACGGGGCCTTCTGAGAGCCCTCCACCATGAATACACTGTCTCCATAAGAGCAGCAACATGTAAAATATGGCTTCATTTATCCCACAAATACACAACATTGATCCTCGGTGGATAAAAAAGGTGATGGCACACTCTTGGAGCATTTTAATAATTCAGATGAATGCGAAGTAAAAAGGTTGTAAATATACTTATAAGTGGATTTGGTTGATAAATGCAGAGGGAAATCTTGTAGTGATTGGAATGAGTAATATAAAGAGCGGTAAGAAATTATAAATACAGTGATACACCCGTGTACTAATAAATGCCAGCAAACCTTAAAGCTCTCCAAAAAAAAAGGTTTTTTAATTGGGAGGCTTATAACGGATCACTGCGAGTCGCTCTCAACAGAATATTACTCACGCACACACACACACGGCCAGTATTGACTTTTCAAATAAAAAGGCATTAATGTAGATAACGGCCGTTTTGAATCCTCATTAGTCACCGGTAATCTAGAAACATGGGCGATATATTAAGAGTGGTGTTCGCAGCTAGTCATTAAAGGAGAAATAAAAGACAAAATAAATCCAATCTTGGAACGCCTGCCATTAATCATGTTGGCCACCACCGGCTGGCTGGCTGCTTAACAGTTTTATTGAGTCATTTATGCTGCTTTTCCCTGATAATCCATTTATTCTGAATAATGCCTCCCTTCATGCTCAAAGTGCTGCGTTCAGGTGATACCGCCATAAACTGGATTTCTTTTACACCCTCCCCTAAGACAAACATATTTTACAATAATTACATGTAATGGCTGACAGAAGAAAAGCAACAATAGCAGATAATTCAAGGAGGCTTTTTAATGAAAGTCTTAATTAAGTATATTTTCAATTATTCCTTAACTGGATCACAAACCAAGATAGTATCATGAATAATTCACTGCAGAGTTTCTAATTAGAACTATTTTAATGTAATTTTGCGGCAGAGAATTACTTCACAAGAGCAGCAGCTTGTGCAGGAAGGTGTTCTTGAAATAGCACAAAGGGCTACGTATCCTCGTGAGATGTTCGACATGAGGCGATAAGCATTGATTTAGATGTTTCAGATACTTTTGATCCTAATCCCTTCGTCCAGACTCCTCAAGTGTCTCAGACAGCTGCGTGTCTGCACCTCTGGAGGATGACACCTCCCCTAAAATACCAACAGGCCGCTGCAAAGAGTAACCCCACTCGACCCCACATAACCGCCTTTATCTGCTGTTAGAAGCTCCTGTCTAGTGTCCAGATGGTGGTTCAGTTCTGACAGGGACTCATCTTCACACCTGATCCAATAGAAATACTGTTGACAGCCACAGAGAGAGTTCTAAAGCAAGTATGTGATAAAGATGTCATCTGTCCAGAAGACTTTAAAAAAGAGTCTCTTGGTCGTCTTTTGACATTTATTGAATCTTCTTGAATGCAACATCTCGGAAGTGGCACTATCTGTACTTTTATGTTTGATAGTCACTTAGAGAGGGTTAGCTAAATCGCATAAAAGCACTGCTTAAAGGTAGAGTCTGCAGGATTTTCCCCCAAAAATAAGATTTCAACGTTTAAAGGCAAAACTCTGCTCAATTGTCTCCTATGGGCCTCTGGTGGCATTGGACTGGTGCAGCCTTTTGTGCCTCTGTAGCTCATCAGTGATTAATGCAACTACCTCCAGAGATTTTGACTTATTCATACTTTTATAGCGCCCCATGTAGAGGTGTGCCATATCACACTGTCTACGATATTAGCGGTATAATTTTTTTTGACGATCTAAATTTGTCATTTCGCGATATTTTCAGTGCAGAGGTGAAATGACGCATGACGCTCCAACAACGGCTGAGAGCGAAAGTAGCAAAGCAGCATCAACCTCACATGAGGATTTAGAGTCTAAAAGAGGAGCTACCTCAGTGGTGTGGAGGTGGTTTGGCTGACCAAAGATCAGACACGCAGCAAAACACATTAAATGCAAAATGTTCAGGAGAACTTTTACCATGAAGGGTAGCAACACCACAAACACATTCCAGCACCTAAAGCTGAAACACACAAATGGGGCGAGCCCGCGAGCTAATTCAGGCAGTCAACTCGAGCAGCACTGCTATGCATATACCACGTGTCTCACACGTCATAACCTTGCAATCACACTCTCTCAATTGGGCGGTCTATTTAAACCGGGAGTCTCCCACCCCTCTCTGCCTGTCAATGCCTTGGCTGCCCTGCGTTTGTAATGCTGCATGTTCTTTTTCCCCCACCACCACCACCCCAGCAACCACCTGCAGGCGCCGGGGGGGATTGTGTTCAGTATGTTTTGCTCATCACTCTTCAATGTCACCATGTAAATTTATTGTGAGGGGTGATGAGGCCGGAGCCTGGACGCCAAACATAAAATATATTTGCTGCTAAATTAACAATTCAAACGTGAGTTGTCTGACTGAACATACAAACATACAACCAGGCTATGAAGACACGTGAGGAGGACGTGAAAGCTACGTTACAGCAGAACGTCGGAACCCTATATCAGTATTACCCCTAATTCACACACAAAGCGTGAGTGCTGCGCAGTGGCACTCCACAGATTTTGGGCACGTACCAATTCATTCTGGATGTGTCTCTGGAGTGCCATGCAGCACAGCCCAGGGCAGCACAGTGCAGGGCAGCGCCCATAGCAGTTAGATACCTGAGATCACAGGAGAACCACATGTTCCTGCAGGAATCCCACCCATGACAACTAGAGCCTGACCGATATGGGATTTTTGGGGCTGATGCCGATACCGATACTGGGGGCAAAAAAAAGCCGATTGCCGATATATTGACCGATATTTGATATATATATATATATATATAATCAACTCATTGATATACACAGGTTATATACTGTATATGAACACAAATTATTATAATACCCATTTGATTCAAGACAGAGACAGAACACTATTATATAAAACAAGAAACTTTATTCATAAAACTGTCAACAGAAGAACTTTCGAGTAAACCAATGATTAATAAGAACAAGCTGTAATAAAGAAATAAGTCAAACTTTAAACACAGTAAGTAGAAAAAAAAGTCAAACAGTAAACACATAATGAGCAACTTACACAACGTTAAAACGCCGTATTATAGTCTTACATAATTGTGGACGGAGGGGGTGGGCACTCGGGCAGTGTGCAGCCCAACACACAGACACACAGGAACAGGAGTGACAGAATCTCTGCGGAGCAACATTTTTTTATAATCGGCTTATAATCGGCTACATTTTGGTTAATTAATCCTTAATGACAATGTGTTTTCATGGTAATTAGTATGTTAAGTTCATCTGGTCCTCCCAAAACTTCAGTTCCTTCAGTCCATGCCCTCTCCTTCCTGTTGGTGTCCTTATAGAAAGGATCTGTTGTGTCGAACTGAATTATGAAGTTTTTCACCCCCAAGATAAACTTTTTCTCCTCCAAAACGTTTCTCTGGATCTGACCTACCTACTATGTTTACATTTCAAGCATTGGAAAAGTGGCTTCCATATTGTGTGCACGATAAAAATGCTGTTAATCAGAAGCAGCAACCACTAATAATAAGTTGTTCATTTTTTCCCCAGATCGTCATCAATATCATTATTGCAAATGTCCTTAAAATATGGTGAAAAAATTTTGAGGATATATTGCCCACCCCTAGCCCCATGTATTTCAAAATCTGTCCAAGTGTATCCATCATTATATCATCCACAGTGTTCAATAACAGCAAAATCTCCACCTATCTTAACCATAGACTGTATATAGAGTGGACAGCGTGGCGCCGCCATTTATCATTGTACGGTTTTGAAACCAAAATACCGCCGTCTCAGGCACCACCATTGTAGCAGTTTACAGCCAGATTTTGTGCAGTAGAGACGATGAAGGATTCTGGGAGAATCTGAGTGGAGCTGGGTGACAAAAATAATATATATATTTTTTCTTTCCAGAGTCTAATCACTTCCTGACTCTACTTCCCGACATATTTTACAATCCCCGAAAAAAGTAAACGAGAATGCGTCCGTCAATCATTGTTAAACGGTACGTGAAACCTCATTTTTAACCTCGAATAGAATAACTAATGAAAATGAAACTTTTCAGAAAAAAGAGGACTTGGATACAAGACAGCCAAATGATATCTTCAAATCACCACAACAATCGGACGTGAGAAACATTTCTACGAGGTGTAATCATTTTTTAAAGTTTGACCACAGCTCATCTGGAATGGCTGGAATGGCTGGAAAGTCGAATTTTTAAACCTATACTGCAGCCAGCCACCAGGGGGAGCAGTTTTTGTGGGGAACTCACTTCGAGCCGAGCAAGCAGACGTCCATTTTTTTTACAGTCTATGGTCTTAACCCAAGCAAGGTAATCATGTTATAATGTGATAACTCAGTATCTCAAAATAACGAGATATTATCTCATGAAACCTATCATGTAATAACATGACACTGTTGAGATTTTTTTTTGTATTTCTGGTGCAACAGCAATATGCTTCCGTAAAAGTGAATTGGTAAATTAGGTCCAGAAACTGCTGTAGAGGCACAGAATAGGAATCTTGAGGGTTTCCATTAGTTCTTTAAACACATTCACAGCTGCTACTTTTCAGGCCAAACATGCTCACTCTGTTTCAGTTCACCATCAACAGACATGCAGTTGTATATTTGGTAATGAGGGTTTTGAGTGTTCTCAGCAGCGTCTCTGGAGACGCTTTCACAAGGTCTCAACTTAAAGCCTGAAGCCTATCAAGTGTCCCACACAGCACGAGTCCTCACACCTGACGACACAGCTCTGCGGGGAGATTCTGCTGTCACAATAAATCAGAAACAGACGGGATACTGTTTAATCATGGCCGTGTTCTGTTTCAGACAAATCCAGCCTGCACACCAAAGTGTTTATGTCCCCGTGCCAACAGAGCTTGATGGTTGACTTGAGAGGAATAATCCATGAGAGATAACATACAAAGAGCTGTTGATGGTTTCTGTTGCAAGTCTGATCTACTGTACAGCCAGTAGCGCCCTTTATTCTGTAAACTTTCTCGCTGTGATGGAATAAATAGCATGCCTTAAAGGGGAAAGATGTCTGTTTATATCTTAGCATGTACTTCATACCTCAGAACTGAGGCATTAAAGACATTCAGGCGTGTTTTGTACTGTAACCATATGAAGCCTATACTTCAAAACCAGAGTAAATTGAGAAGCCGAATTATCAGAGCGGGGTCCATCCCTGCTTCTATCTGAGCTTCCTTCTCTCCATAAAGATGAATCATAGAGTCTAATTCTCACAAATTACCCCAAACGTTCTGTAGCTCTCTCATTTCCAACGCTGTTTAATCTGTGTCTGGAGTATTCGCTGTCACTTCGTGTTGCAAACACTCCTTTCACTCTGGCACTTCATTGTCTTTTGATGGGCCATAAAAGGCTCGGTTTGATGGATGATAACTCGGGGCATCTCTCTTTGTTGTGGGATGTGACGAGCGAGTGCGTGTGAGATGTGGGGAGAAGACGCGGTGTGAATGGAAGATGTCACCGACGTCTCCAGCTGACACCGAGGCCTTAAGCAGCGGCTTTGATCTCTGTGAGTGATTGCAAAGCAAACACAAATAAAAGATTCCACCATGGTACAGTTTCTGCTGAGAAAGTTGAACAGTTTCTCAAACATTTCTCCTGATTGTTGTTTCCAGGGGAAGAAATTCCCCCTAAATCCAGGCCCTCTGTTACGATTTAGTGGCAGACAAATTGGATAAGGTGCCTCAAGGAAGGTAGACCGTGCCTCGGCTTCTACCTGTACGCAAAACTTGATTTATCAAGAGAAAAGACTGCTCATGTCATTGCCTTCTGATCCAGCCCAATAAATATTGAGTGCTCTATAAGGCCGTGGACTCCCTGCTGACCCTCCAACATCTGCTCAGGCACTTACTACTTAATATATTAGCTGTGAGAACAAGGCAGGTGTTTTCAGCTGCAGCCAGAGAACATGGAAAACAGATTGTGCCTTCTGGTTTCACGCAGTTGAATTAAAATGAGTCACCACCAGCTTTTCCCATAAAATAAAATCACAAATAATGTTACGGCATGAAGGGCAGGTGGGAGTGTTTCATGGTCTGCTTTGTGGTGGCAAGAAAACATAATGGACTGCAGCTCACATAAGGAATCTATTGTGGGGTAAAGTTCCCTGAGATTAATATATACAGTATAAATCACCGTTATTAAAAACAAAGCCTCACTCTGCACCATAAACGGCTTCAAAGTTTTTTTTTTTTTTTGCAGCCGTTTGTTGTTGGAGTGCAGCTCTCCATGTCCGCATGTGGCTCTGTGAGATTTTACTTTGATGTTTACTTAACCAGATTAGCTACACGTGCTGTGCAGCCTTTACATTATAGATTACAAACACTTTAAAGGGCTAATAATGATGCTAGGTAGGCTCATGGACAAATATTTACCATCTGTTAGATCTTTCTTTGACTTATTAGGACAATGCCCAACAAATAAAGACAGAAATGACCAAATTACAAAACTCTGTTCCCCCTTTACTTTGCGCAAGGGTCTTGCTCACCCTATCTGGATTCTAATTTGCTAAACCATCAAGTCACATTATATCCCTGCTGTCAACTAAATGCATAAAGAAACTATCCCAAGAACATTTACACTAATGATGCCTTTAAATCAGGCTGTGTTTACAATGTTCACAAACAGGGACCATAGACTGTATCAAATATGGACGTGGTCTTCGTGGCGTCATACTTTTGTTCCTGATGCAGTACACTAATGAAGCCAATCAGTCGAAGCGGCCATATTGGATATGTCCTGAGCTTTAAAGTGATACTCCAGGATGGAACAAGTTGGGTCCTATCACAAGGTTTAGGGCAGAAATTCCCCCTACAGCAGTGATTTTGTGCAGCAGGAGCCTAGGGCCACACACCAAACACCCCCTCCCTGCTCCTCTGCCGGTTTCCTCTGCACTCAGACGGGGCCATTTTTACTTGACCAAAAACACAAATAAACGGACTCCCACCGAAAAAATCTGATATCAGTCTGCATTCACGCTTTATTTAGAGAATTTTCAGCGTGTTACTTTCACACAAAAACACTGCTAAATAAGGCTCTAGTTATCATCGCGTCGTAAAACGGTGCTACCTCCTCTGCAGAGCCACAGCTGGCTACGAGGGGCTCGCCGCTTAGTGTATCAGTCTGCGCGCGCGGCGTGCCAGATATAAACAAACGCAGGTAGTCTGCCAGGACGAAGAGACACGATGAGAACTAGAGCCTTATTATTGTGAAAGTAACACGCTGAACATTCTCTAAATAAAGCGTGAATGCAGACCGATATCAGATTTTTTCGGTGGGAGTCCGTTTATTTGTGTTTTTGGTCAAGTAAATTATGGCCCTGTCTGAGTGCAGAGGAAACCAGCAGAGGAGCAGGGAGGGGGTGTTTGGTGTGTGGCCCTAGGCTCCTGCTGCACAAAAACACTGCTGTAGGGGTAATTTCTGCCCTAAACCTTGTGATAGGACCCAACTTGTTCCATCCCGGAGTGTCACTTTAAGCTTCCTTTCTAACAGCTACAGGATGCCCGTCAGCCATGTGAGCTGAGCTGTGTCTCTGATTGGACAATCAAACAATCCTGATATCTTCTAAACCGCAGAGTTACAAAAAAACTCACCCCTGTATAGTGTGTGCTGATAGCAAAAGTAGCGTTTCAGACCCAAGCTGTTTTTTGCTGTCTAATATGTTTTAAATGATGTAAAAGTCTTTTTTTTAAATATCTTAATGTGTACGTGGTTTCTTGTCTTTCTGCAGTTAGCCTTAAAGTGGATTCTCGATGAACAGCAACTTTTAGCACTTTTGCATAGGCTTCATTTTCCTAAACCAGATGTTGTATAACTTTGGTAGAGACCAACCAAGGTTATTCCAGGTAACGAGAACTAAAGAAATAACAAAAACAAGAGGAGAAAAACATTTTTGTTAACTGAAATGAAAACAAGGCATGGGGCATTTCAAGGCTGCAGCAAGATCTGCCTCAGGAAAAAGCCAGGTATGAAGGTGAGATCTGGCCTCTACGGCAAGCACACACAGGTCATTTCAAACAAGTTGCAGTACTACTTTTGACCACTTGGCATGGCCGTAACTTTGATAAATTTCTCATCTTAAGTGATGTATACATCATTATGTAACTTTTGGAGTCTGTTGTTAGAGAGGCTAAATTAGCTAATATTAGCAAGAGCAAATGTAAGAGCAATGTATTTTGATTAGCGTTAGCCATTGAACAGCCTGACAGGAGCTATGGTGAGTTTTAATCTCGAACCGGAACTTTGTTGTTTTCTCTTTTGTTCCTTTATGCAGCATTACAGTATGTAGAATACAGTAATTTTAGCATCTTATCGTTTTTGGCATTTTTGGCATCCATGTGGTGTTCTCATTTGTTTACCATTTGAATGCCAAGCCTTTTGTGTTGTCATCACTATTGGAAACCAGAATTAGTAGTTTGGTAAATTAGTTCATAAATATATATTACTGTGGGCCTGAATTGAAGGTCATTAGTTGTGTCTTAGCTGTAGTACAGTGACTATCCAGTCTTTGCCTGGATTGCAGGACAGGACGTTGATGCCCTTTTCCCCATTGGAGATGATTCATACTGAGTCCAATCTGTGTCCAGTTACTGTTATTATTTCAGGAGACCACCCTGGGATAGAAACAAGCATTTTTGCTGTTGTGTCAACAGGCAGGATGAAATGTCCCGCACTCCTTCCTGTTCAGTGATTTGAGATTCATTCACTGTAGTTCGGTTTTGAAAATACCCCCTGAAAGAAAAACTGCTAAAGGTTTGGGGAGAGTTTGGTGTGGAGCCAACAAGTGCTTCATTTTTGATGGAAATCCAGAAATTTTTGAAAATAATCTTGCAACTCTGTGCAGTGGGTTACCTTTCAAAATCTCATCCCACTTACTTACATCTTGACCACTTGACCGTAACCCTTAATTGTCTTGTACTCTGACTCCATTGATCCAGATCTGACTCCCAAAGAAATTAAAGCATAACTCTTCTCCTTCTTTCCTGAGCCGTAGGGGGGAGTAATGTGCTCCCTGAGTGATGTCTAGTTCAAAAGTGAGGTTTAGAAATCCTGAATGTAGCTGAGAGTGATGGCAGAGTTTGCACTTGTGCTCACATGTGTGGGAGTAACACAGACTGAAACCACATTTCAGGTCCGCTGTCAGCTGAAAATGAGTAATGTGCTGCAGATCATAGCCTCAGGATACAGCCATATTTGAAGGATATCAAAAACCCAGGACACCTCAAATTGACCCCTGTCATTTCCTTCAACAATGTATAGTTTCTTTTTTTCCACTCTTTTGTGTCTTTTTCTCCCATATGAGCTCAGCTTCATGTTAGCTATCCTCAGCCATCTGGTTTTCATTTCCTGCAAGGTTGGAGATGGTAGGAGAGTTTAAAAAAAGAAGCCCCGTTTGAACCGTGGGGCTAATGTAGTCAGGATGGAATCTGTCACTCAGTCTATTGCATGTTGATGACTAAGGGCAGTTTCAGCTGTAAGCAGTCCATGATTTATGGACACCAAGTGAACTCTTGTAAGCAAAAGCCAGCCAGGAGTTCAGAGCGGCAACTGGGCTCTTTTTTGGCCGCGCCTCGCCTGCATTTGCTTTCCATTCATGCCAAAGCCTTTCGCACGGCAATTAGCTCCGTCCTCATTTGGGTCTGCAGTCCCACAGGGTTAGCAAAGCCATTTATCATCCTCAGGGCTCAGGGCTGTGCAGCGCCGTCTCAGGTAGCTTTTTTTTTTTCTTTTTTGTAAACAGTTATTGGCTCTGCTTTTTTTTTCTGTTTTGTCAAATGAGAAGGAGATACAGTAATTCTGAGGTTCTGAAATCCATCCATCCATCCATCCATCCATCCATCCATCCATCCATCCATCCATCCATCCATCCATCCATCCATCCATCTGTTGGACTGTTTGCTTTTCCTCTACAGGTGTGAAGGCGAAAGGGAAACGTCATTTCACATGCCTCATTTGTCATATAGTAACTACATAGTTAGAGTGAATAGAGTGATGACAACTTGGCCCCTTGCTTTTTTTAAAGGGTCAACAGCTCTGGATTTGGAAAGTCAGGTCCTGGAAGGTCTCAAGAAGAAACTCAGCTCAGCTAATGAGGAGTAGACTCAGACAGAAAAGAGAAGATTAATGTTATTAAGTCTTTTAGTGAGCTGGATTCATAGAGCTTTTTAATAGCAGCTGTGACATTTAGCACTTGTTTACACAGATACAGATGTAAGATATGTAACCTTGTTAGGAGCACATTAAACAACTGCTCCTGCTTTAAGCTGATCTATGACTTGACTTCTATTGAAAACCTAAGTGCTGGCTCGGCTACAAGTATTTATATAGCTTCCAAATGCCTTTGGGGCGTCATTAAAACACATATTTGAGCAGGCAGAGCTATAAACATGTGCTGGATACATTTTTGTGTTCTTAACCGAAAATCTTCAGAGGCCACGTGGAAAATAATTGAACTTCAATATGTGCATTTTTCTGTTTTTGTATCCTCAGAGAGCTATTATTTCAGAAAAAGCTTGCCAGCTGAATCCAAGTTTGTCATATTTTGAAGCGATGTACTGGAGGCACTGTTACCACTTTGTCTTTATCAATCAGAATTAAGAAATTAGACGTAGCTGTTTGGTTTTGTCCTCCTTAAGTGGAGTCACACAGCAGCACAAAGCCCAGGGGTTACCGTGGGTATCAGAGGGGACTAATTGTCAAGGTTATGTCTCGGTGGATGATTGATGCGAGGCCAGGCTGTTTTTGTCAGCCTGTCAGGTGGCTGGAATGTTTAATGTTCTCATTATTGGTTGCTCTGTTGTGTATATTTCTCTGTCAGCGCCGCTGAGCCATCTGAACTGCCAGAGCACTTCAAAGGCCTGCAGGTCATCCGTCTTCCTCCTGACGGCCCGAATGTTCAGCCTCAGCTGAGTGCCGGTGATTTGTTATGACTTGAGAGCCAGCTGACAGACAGGTCTCCTATAAAAAAACATGCACCCATTTCCCTTTTGTCGTGCAGTGAAAGCATCGCTGCTTCTGTAATGGAGTGTGTGTGTGTGTGTTGGATGGGGTGTGTGTGTGGGGGGGGGTTACAGGAGGAGGCTGGCACCTGACAGTTGTGTCATTTCACTAATTTTCAGACAGAAAGACTTGAAGTATTTTGTCTTCTTCGTTGCCTTAGCATCAGTTTTGGTCCTGGTGTCACGTGTTCTTATCACAGGTCGCCATCTGCGCGTGGAGTACCACAGGGAACAAAGCAGGGACCACTACAATAAAGCACATTTTCATACCTAGCCTCAGCCTATGTGATGGCATCATGAGAGGACTGCTGGTGTCAAACGATGAAAAGTGAAGACGCTAGAGACGAGGAGAATCCAAATCTCGAATCTTTTCCCAGGCCTCTTTACAAGATTGATCGTTTTCTGCTGATCTAATTTTGGATCATACCAAAACAGGCCATTTGTCTTAGAGAAAAATGATGTGCCACACGCTGCAGATGGAAACTCTTTTTTTTTTTTTGAAAGATGAAAGAGACTGTGCTCCTCAGCCCTAATCACGAGCTGTAGATTACTCTGTCGATTTAACCAGATGGCAGGCTGGATTCTGCAGACCCTCCTGTATATTAATGAACAGCAGTCTGGTAGATTTGACTTAGGTAAGTGAAATGTCCATCACCTGTAATGGTCTGCCAGCTGGCATTATGCCTTTTTTTTCACCACTTTCGGTTTGTGTGGCATTTTTCATTTTAAAGGAACATTTTTTCCTCGACTATTTTCCATCATTGTCACAGCTCTGGTTAATATTTGTTTTATTTATTTAACCAGAGACCGTCTCCAAGTTATGTCCACAGCTAATTTCCTCTCATAGGTAGAGGCAATAGCTATAGCACTAAATCTGTCCTGCTGGGCCAAGCAGTCACTTGGTTAAGTTGATATGTTGACATGAGTGCAAACATGGCAACAGCGTGTTAACAAACCTGATAAAAAGGAAGGAGGGGTTTGACCGTTTTTTGATGGCACATGAGTCACTGACAGGGCTGAGGTAAAATCAAGTCAGAGTCATGATTTTGATCCCAAACTTAATGTTTAAAGGTATCACATCCTTATTTTTCATAACTATTTTAAAACCATTTCATTCAACCAGCCATATTAAAGGTACTATCTCACTTCTAGATATATGCCTGATATTAATCCACACTTTAAAACGAGATTATCAGCACCAGTAAAGGTAATTTCAAAATGCTACTTCTAAGCGTCCCAATCAGATTGAGCAAGACTGCATTGATTTACAGCACATCTAAGTCTCTATTACGACACTACACCAGCTGACAAAGTTTCGTAGTAAGAAGAGAGATCAGTATTTTTCTCTGCTGAAAATGATTTCTGTGATTAATTTTGTTGTGATGGTGGACACTGGAGCCTAACTGTCAGACAGAAAAAGGACAGAAGAGCAGAAGAAAGCTAAACAGGGGAGAGAGAGAGAGCACGAGATAAAGGCTAACACAGGAGCTAAACTGTTTGTGCTAATGTTGATTCCAACCCACAGTCGGCAGTTATTCTGCAGTGGTCTGTTCAAACTTGAGTCTATCAATAAAATGAGGAGTGAGGTTACGTTAGCTCTGATTGGTAGATAACTGGCAGGACGTAACCAGGATTCAGTAACGTAACACATTAAATATAGTCAGCAACTAAACTACGGTACGAACTGACAAAATTTGCTTTTTGTCACGTTTCAAACAACAGCACTAAGTAACTGTTGATACATACCTTACCTCGAGGCATGGTAAAAGTTTTCCTACACAAAGAAAAGAAGTTAAAAAGAAGATCTAAAAATATTCACTTCTAAAACACACACCTTGTTAAGTAGCCAAAAGGTGTCGCTGCCATCCAGATCCTCCTCTTAGCATCTTTAACCCTTTACTTATTCAGTGTTTCTCAATCTGAATACTAAAACTTAACTCCTTCAAAGTTCATCACCATGACCTCGGCAGGTTGGATTTGGACTCACTCCTGCTGCTCGAGGACTGGCCTCATGTGGAACCTAACAACTAGACCAGTGTTTCCCAAACTTTTTTTCAGGTGACCCACTTTTTTGGGGGAACAAGCCACTGCAACCCAATCCAAAATATGTCCAATCTGTAAACCAAATAACAGAATAACTGTGCAAAGATAAAAAAGGGTTCTTTAATCATGCTTCTGCATCATCTTACATCTCTTTTACCAGCTAACAGGCCTAACATGTTGGACAAATGCATTACAGCTTGGTTAGGCTTACACTCTGAAAATACTTACATTTTTACCATATGGGTTAGCCTGCTTGCTTTTCAGAATTGTATCCCAGTCATGTAATATTCAGGACAAGATATTACATGTGATGTTCATCCAGAATAAAGGTAACAGCATCCGTCCATGCCTCTTTTTCAGTGTGACGTCACTGCACAGCTGTAACAAGCTGTAACAGCCTGTTTCTGCAGCTGGTGCCCGTCCAAGATCCAGCAGTGACTTTGGACTTTCAAACTCAAAGGGGTGTTGAATCTGGTTTCAAATCTTTCTTTTGGAAACAATCGACCAAAGTAATCAATGGGTCAGCTCTTTCATATGTGTGATGGTGACGCAGTGACAGTGTTTTCCTCTGACTGCTGTAAAACAGTAGGAAACATAGGTTGGTTTGGTTTGGTTGTTTGAGTAGCACCAGCTCATGGCTTCAGACTTTTGAAAAACAGTTACATGTTTCCAGTTACAGTTAACATTGTGGCGATGACCCAGCATGATGAAAACATAACCAGCTATGACAGTGTGAGGAGACAGTCATCAGTGAAAAAATCAACAGGGGACAAGACTTCTTCTGACTAAGAAAAGCATGAATTTCATGTGAACATTTTATAAACTAATTTGGTGACCCATAAAAAATCTCTGGTGATCCACCTTTGGGTCAGGACCCAGACTTTGGGAGTAACTGGACTAGACCATACAGGTGCTGCGCTGCTATCAATTTTGAGTGAATCATAGTTCTTTAGGCCATGTCCACACGTAGCCGGGTATTTAAGAAAACGCATATATTTTTATGCGTTTACGCCTGTTGTCCACACGAAACCGCAGTTTTACGTCACCAAAAACGATGTTTTCTAAAAACTCCGGCCAAAGTGGAGATTTTGGAAAACTCTGGTTTCATGGATTCGTGTGGACGCTGGTAAACAGAGTTTTCAGTTCTTAAACGTCACAGCTAAATGATGGGGGCTCATTCTGGTTGGCTGACATGGCTTTTACGTCAGGAAAACACTGACCATTATGGGTTTGGCATGCCTCGAGCCGCATTCACTGGCGGATTTACCCACTGTGTGTGGACAGAAGTATTTTTAAAAACGAACAAGAGGGGGATATTCGTTTTTAAAATCCCCCGCTACGTGTGGACATGGCCTTAGTTAGTTCTTTGGTGGTTAGGTGTAATACCAATACAACACACTTAGTGTGTGCTTAGTGCTTCTACCTTCTAGCAACTAACTTTTGCAACTTTTTGTGTCCGTCGGGATAACTAACCTCTTAACTTCTGTTATGGCTTTTGCATTCGGGTTTTTGCTCTTGCATTTGTGTATTGGATTTTGCATTCGTGTTGCATTTTTGTGTTATAGCTTTTGCATTTGTGTGTGTGCTCTTGCATTCATGTCGAGGCTTTTTGTGTCGTCTGACACCAGGCCACCGTAAGCACCCCAATAGAAGGGTACCAAAAAGTGAGATGGTAGGGTCTGTAATTTTGGACCTGTCCCTGTTTTGTCCGATAGAAAACACTTCGAAGTGTGTGCCGAACAAAGACCAACCAAACTGAACCACTTGGGGGGGCTTAACTGGGCTTTCTTGTCTTTTGCAACCAGCCTCTAGAGGCCAGTGGAGGTACTGCATTCTTTTGCTTTTTTTTTTTTTTTTTTTAAATAATTATAATAATGATGGTTGTTACTGTAGTAGACTGCTATTGAAATCTTTATTTTCAGACACTAGCCCTTTCACTGAGATTAAGCACAAGGATTTATGGGTTGTACATTTATTTTAGACCACAAAGATCCATTTTTCATCACTCTGAGAATCAAATTTATGCCCAACTATACGGGTCAACTGAGATCCTTTGCATTACTTTTGCTGAATGAGGCCCAGTGTTAGCAAAATGTCATCTTTGTGCTCTGCTGAAGTTGTTCATGACTTAATCAGCTCGTCTTTGTTTGAGCTGCCTCCTCGGTGTATTCGAGACCAGTTTGCAAAAGAAATGATTGTCTTCGCCTCAAAATGTCAGCGTCAAGCCACTGCAGAAAACTTAAAGAGGCAATGAACACATGTTTGCCAGCTTCAACAACACAAACTCCCCTATACACGAATATGCCAAGCCTAATTTTAAAATCAACTGCGGGGGAAAACTTTGGCTTGGTTTCCCGAAGCGGAGAGCACGAACAGCGCGGAAGCACAATGCCAGCGTGTCATACATTTAAACACTGTTAAATTAAAGGCTGTTTACTGCTCTCAGAGGCCATTCATCTTACTCAACGTTCGTCTGCTTCTTGCAAAATTTGTCAGTAAGAGCTTCCACATGCCAAGACGAAGAGGAGGAGGAAGAGGAGGAGGAGGAGGAGGAGGGGGGTTATCAGAGGAGGGGTTTCATAGCGTGTCTCTTCAGTCAGCCTGTAGTTAATTAGCCACCTCCACACAATAAGGCCAGAAGTCATTAATCACCCAGACCTCGAGCTGAAGCAGACTCGCTGTGAGCAAGACGTTTTTCAGAGACAAAAAAAGTTAGCCGCCTATGACAGACTTCAAAATGGCCGCTGTCAGTGGTGTGTAAATTATAGGGCATGTTGAGTGCTGAAAGACAAGGGCTCACTGTTTAACTCACTGTTGCTCTTTCCGTTGCTTTGTGTGTTGACAGACTGTCTTGGAAGGGAAAATTCCCCCTTTTTCGTCTGGCTTTTTCTCTCAAAAAGACACTCTACTGTGAGTCAGCGCACACACAAGCTATCCACATTAAGGTTATCTCAGCTCACTTCCTCGTCTAAGGTCAGCGGCTCAGTGAAAACCCAGCTCTAACTTTGTATCCCTGCTGTTTATTTTCCTTGTCAATGACATGAAATGATGGCGTGATGATAAATATAGCCCTTGTTTGGAGAAGCCAAAGCCTTTTCTCCTGCGAGCATAAAAGCCCACGTTCCTCCGGATGATGGAAGACACACTTCTCAGCTGATTGAACATGAAAGAGGTCTTCGTTTTTCCACTAAACAGAGATCCGTCTACTTTTCCAGAGCACATAAGCAATGAGGACGATTTATTCAAAGCAGCAAATGTTTGTGTAACAACGGGGGAAATCCCTCCCTCGGATCATTAATACTGCTGACAGAAGGGTGTTAAATTCATTACCTGACCAAAACATGTGTAACAAGTGTTTGAAAGCTGCTTGATGTATGTATTTGAAGCATGGATTTATTTCTGGAAAGCCATTTTTTTATGCAGAACTCCGCGAACTCTAACCATAACAGGCCAGGGACAGGCAAACACGTGGCGTGCAGCTGTGCAGAAGTGACCGTTTGGAACATGGACGTGCTGATGTGTTTCCCCTGCGGGTGAAAGGCCGAGAGTCTCGCTTATGTTGAACTTCAAAGCAGAACAGGTGGAGCTGTGCTGTGATTCAACGTGAAGTCACAAAGACGTCAGGTTTATCTCAGGCCCTGGAAGTGTTTTACATTTGAACATGTGGGAAAGAGATCCTCTGCTGAAGATTGATAAACTCTGTCAGAAAGGAACAGATGGACAGAGGTCAGTTAATTCAATAAAAAGAGAATTACTTTTAGCCATATCGTGTGGCATCTTCCCCCAGTGCTCTGCTTAAAGAGAGAGTACTGTGCTATTTTAAAGTGTTATCTTGTCCCTCTGGTGCCCCTGTAGTAGCTTTACATGATGTCCAGCACAAAAAGGGGCATTATTCTCACACTTGTGTTTTAGAAAACTCTCACTTCATCCTCTGTCTGAAACCATTCATTTTGCTGCTGTCTCTTTAAGGCTTCCTGCTTCACAAACCCCCTTCACTTTGATTGGCCAGCCCTCTGGAGATCTGATACAGCTATGGGCTTATGGCAAATCATATTTACAGCCTGTTTCAAAAACAGCTAAGGTCTGAAATGCAGACACTGTACAGGGGTGAATTTATCTAGCTCAGTGGTTGAGAAGGTATGAAGATCACAAGTTTGTCCAATCAGAGGCCCAGCTCAGCTCATGTGACTGATTTTGAGTTTCCCATCAGAAAGGAAGCTCAAAGCCTGTGTACGACTCTGCATTACTCTGCATCAGGAACACACAGGTGACGTAGTGTGGACTATAACTGTCCAAATTAAGGGTCTGTAGCCTTCAGAAGGACCCGTCCTTTGTGGTCCGGGAAAACTGTAAAGGCTAACTGAATTGACATGGTCTGGTCTACGGAGCGTCTCCTGTTTGTCACTCTCAACATCACGCAGCGCCGCCCTCGCATGTCAGGCTTACATTACTTTTCAAACACATCTTAACCAAAACCTTATGTTTTTTACTTTTGGTTTGTTTTTTTTTTTGTTATTTTTTCAACTTTATTATCATGACTATTTTCTTTATTGATAAAGTATAGAATCACAATGTACGTATAAGAGGCAAGCAACAACATACATTTTCAACATTTGAGCAAGCGCTGCAGGGGATGTTAGATTAAAAAAAATATAAATATATATATTAAATTAAAAATAAAAATATATTTAAAGTTTCAATTGTTTTTTTCCAAGTATTGAATTTATTGAGTGTATTGTTTGAATTCCCTGTAAATATAAATAAATAAATAAATAAATACAAATTTGAAAATTAAAAAACATATTTTCCCAGAATTTTCATACATGGACAAAGATTTTTTTTCCATTATGAGGAGATTTTTAAAGAACTGTTTTTCCTTAGTATATTACTTAAAAAGAGCCCAAACACATTTTTCCACAGTAAAACAAAATATTCTTTAATGTTTTAGAAACACAACTACATAGTTGTCGCCAGAAATCCTTCACAACCAGATAAAGCAGGACTCCTTGGGTTTTGGCTGTGTCCATCATCTTCTGCGTTCACACGGAGTGAATCTTGGGATAATTGAGACTAAGAGAGAATCACAGAATTCCTCCTTCATGGCAGCCCTTGTGTTGGGACACAGCTTATGTCGATGTTTTAAGTCTATGGGAAGACCTTGGTGTTCGAGGCCCGCCCCTTCAACGTGTCAGGAACCAGTTAGAAGATCCTTATGATGACCAAATCATTTCAGCAAGTCTTGAGAAGATCTCTTTATTTTGGAACAGAAGGTTTTGATCGGTTTACAGACAGTCTGCGATTGCTACAACATGTGAACATGAAGTGATTTAGTTTGGAAATCCAGCATTGTTGTTTTAACTCCTCTTCATTTGAGAGAAAATACTTCTGACTCCTCCTACATTTCTTCCCCTGCCCTTATTACTCACTACTTAAGCTCTGAAGTTAACAGATGAATCTTCTCCTTTTGAAATCTGATCCCATAGACAGTAAACTGTGTTAGTGTTGTTCTGGGTGTGGTTTTGAATAAGTGCTGTAGTTTTACCTGAATGTAGTGCGTCCCCATGGTTGAACGTATGAAGTCGGACGTTAGTTCCACTCCAGATGGACAAACTAAATTATCTGTGTTTGTAGTGTCCAAGTTTCTGTTTTATTTCACGGTGGACTTTTGTAGAGCCTTGAACAAAGGGAAAATCCTTTTTGAGATTTCTTTCTAAAAGCGAGTACTTGACTATTTTAACTTAAATAATCATTTGACTGAGCAACTTTCACTTGTGCAGGGGTAAAATTTGAGTGGATGTAGTTTTACTTTGACTTAGGTTTTTAAGTCCTTGGTCAAAACACACACTAATGACTCTGTGCACCAACATGGAGGCACCGTTTTGTTAGCTGCTTTAAGATAATAATGAAAAAACATTCAAAGACATTAATCAGCTGTTATAAATGATCTTCACTTATGGATGCCCAGAGGGGCCAAAATATGGTAGAAAATACCTCTAAAATCAATCATATACACTTGAAAATGTGTTGTACATCCTTTAACTACAACTTTCATCTTATTATTTCATATCATGTTGTAAAAAATGTTGAATAATTTTGATACTTGTGATTGAATATTTTGTGACTTGGTGTCTAGAATTGTTTAGGATCTTTATATGATATCCCATTAAATAAACTTAATATAAAATCCAACTCTTAGAATTTAAACGTTGATAAATCAAGATACACGAGACACAACTTCACACTAAAAACAAATATTTGCTCATTAAATTAAATTTGTTGAGGCCATTTTATTACATTTTCAGCTACATGGCTAAGGTATTCTGATGATCTGTTAAATCATTATTGGTTTATTTTTGTCATCCATGAAAGGCTGAGTGAGTTTAACCCACCTCCATTAACCACTGAGGAATAAAACCCAAAGATCTCAAACCCATGACTCCACATCACCCTGCTGTTAGTCAACAAGAAGGATTCATTGTTTGTGTCGTGGCTGTATGGCTGATGGTTGCAGAGCTGAATTGTGGGTCAGGAGCTCCATCACCATCCATCACATGTGTTTAGAACTCATCTGCATGAAGGATGTGTGGATCTGATGAACACGACATGTGCCCGTTAACGACGCTGATTTTACCGCCGCAGAACAGCCTGATTTACTGAGGATGGATAATGACACCGCCGGCTTGATTTAGCTGATTTGTTTTAAGGCTGTTTGGGATTGTTAGGCCTCTCGCTTTATTTCATGCTCTGTGCTTCACGCCTTCATTACAGCGATCACAGGCGCCGTGGAAAACGTCCCACATCTGGTGTCACCGTAAATCTTTGCCCTGGGAGCTCCTCGCTCATATCACCGGCTCGTTTGTCTTCGTTAATGAAACCATAATGCACGAGCTTGTGAGGGAGAAGAATCAGCATGTTTTGATGAGCACGAGGCAGCAGCTAAACACACACACTCACACACACACACACACACACATACACTGTAGATGTGGTAGTTATGGCAGCAAGGCCTGTTAATGGTTTGAGCTCCTTGTCACTGAAAGTTAAATCAACATAAAACCACTAGTACTCAGAATTAACACTATTACCTCAAATTAAGCATAAAACCCTGAAAAGAACAGATGCACTGACTGTGACATACGCTGATTCCACTGATAGGCCGATAATCTGACGCATTAACCATGTGCAGGCAATGGCAGCTTTAATGCAGTTGTGTGAAAGTATGTTGTGGTGTCTGAAACGGACAACAAAATAGCTTTTAGTAACACTTGTAAAACACATTTGGCACTACCAATTTAAATTAATTGTGCATTTCAAAATCTGTCGTAAAGTGTCTGAAAAGTAAGAATGACTGAGCAAAAACCTGTGAGCAGCCAAACTTTTGTTGTTAGCGAAGCTAAGAGGGATAGCAGCCACCAAATCACATTTATCACTAATTGTTGAATCAAATGTTGCTTGTCTCATTTTATGTGTGTTTCTATAAAAGACAGACCTTTACAGTAAGAGTAGGAAGTGTAGTCTTGGACAGAAGAGACTTAATATTTGTTGTTGCAATGAATAAAAAGGTGTGTATATACTGCATTGTGTCCGACAAAATTAGTTTAAAAATATCAGCAAAGCTCTGAAATCTGCATCTGGACTGACAGGAAGTTGCAGGTATGAATGTATAGCTCTGTTAGCTGCAGGGTGTTAGCTAATCCCACAAGGTGATATTGAAATGAGAAGGTTAACTGCAACTCTGTTTTGAAAAAAACAAAAACAAAAAACAAAGTGAAATGAAAAAAAAAACAAAACATTATCATTTTTGTGTGAATATTTGTAAAAAACCATGAAAAAGTCAGTTTAAACTAATTAAATAAGACATTTTGTTACAAAATGTCCCCAGTAGCTGTTAACAAAACAGCAATCTCATTGTACAATAAATAAATAAATAAATAAAATCTTTTTTTTATATTTTTTTCCTAGAAATTTACATCTTTCTTAGTTGATTAAGCCTTGGAATAATTAATTTTTCTGCTTTAAAAAAAAAGAGATTTTCTCCTCAACAGATCATTACCCATTCTGTAACCAGTGTAACAAATTTTAAAACTTTAAATTTGACACCCAGGAAAAAAAACAGCCTAAATGTTTTTTTCCCTTCCAATAAATAAATAAATATACAATTAAATAAATAAATAAACTTCCTCTGTTGGATCCCTCTCCTCACTCTGTGGGAGTCACTGCAGTTTTAAATTAACTTCCTCATTTTGAAGAGTTCAGCATAAACGGTCAGATCCGTGTGGGTGTAAAAAGGTCCCATGTTACCTGCACACAAAGTGTGAACACAGCAGGTGGAAAAAGAGGACACTTCTCTCTCCTGTGTAAAAAGAATGCAAGTTGAGGCTTTTTTTTCAAAGTTATATTATTTTTTATTTTAGTCACGCTTGAAGCTATCGCAAATAAATACACTGATCCCCACGCGGATCCAGTCCCTGCATGAAGTACAATATAAAACTCATGTGGCCTAAATCTCCTTTATAAACGTATAATTCTCTGTCTCTACTGGTATCCTAAGGCCGAGGCTGTGGTCAGTCTCTGTCCGTACAGGGCGTACGGGGAGTAGTAAGGCCCCGTGGCCGCGGGCACCGGCACAGGAGCGCCGGGTGTGGGCAGCGGGCTCTTTGAGTACGGGTGGTAGCGGCTGCTCAGTCCGAGAGGGTGGTGTGGGCCCCTGAGGGCCAGCGTGCTCGTGCTGCCCGGGCTGCCGTTTGGGGGAATATGCATGTGACACGCCATGGCAGCGGCGGCAGCAGCGTTAGCGAGAGAAGAAGAGCCGTGATATCCGGATATCAACTTCTCCGTGCCGGCAAAGGCCGTGTGAGTCCGCAAGTGGCTGAGCAGCTCCTCAGAGGAGGAAAAGCGCTTATCGCAAGGTCCGTTCGCAGAAACCCAGTTACACACATGCGGCAGGGGGTCGTTAGGAAGAATAAACCCGTATGGATATAAGGGGTGTCCCGTGAAAGCCGGAGCCGAGGAGTGCACGCCGTGGAGCGGGTGTGTGGGGTACATGAGCGGGTATCCGGATTTGAGCGCAGCAGCTGCAGCCGCTGCAGAGTCATGCCCGCAGTTGGCACTGGACGCACCGGACAAATGGCTCGTGCAGTGGTAGCTGAGGCAGTACGGGTCCCGACACAGACTAGCAGACATGAGAGAAGGAGGAGAAGCTCCAGCTAAAGGGCTCGTCCCCGCTTTACTGCAGCCCAGCGAGCTGGCCGCAGCAAACTGTGCGCTCAGAAGCTGGCTGCTGGATTTGGTGGGGTCAAGGGTCATTCCGTGAGGGAGGAACGGCTGCGGGTAACCTGCATAAGCACCAGCTAAACTTCCAGGATAGGAAATACCAGCAGGGGGTAAGGGGAAAACTGTATGCCCGGGTTTGTAGGGGGAAACAGGGGCCACCAGTCCGGAGGAGAGCACGGAGGAAGAGGAAGATGAGGTCACAGATGTTGAGTCTGATGTAACAGTCTTGGATCCAGATGTGTTCTCCTGGTGTTGGCTGCCATCAGAGGTAATTCCACTTATCCTATGGCTGCCGTTACTCTCTGTCGAGTTGCTTTTATTGCTTTCAGACTCCTTCTTTTCCTCCTTGTCCCCCGTTTTGGCCTCAGCCGGCAGAGGAGACACGGAGGTGCAGGAGCTGGGGCTGCCTGTCCTGGGGGTGAACGGCTGGCAGGTGGCGCTAGGCACTCGGAAACTGGTTTTATCTCCACTCAGGCTGCCGCTCGAGTCCTTCTTCTCCGACGATTTGGAGTAAGGTTTGAAGCTGGATTTGTCGTCGTTTCCGATGTCGCTCATTTTCAGCGGGCCGGATTTGCTCTCCTTGTCGGTAGATCCATTCGAGGTCACGGAGGAGAGCTTGGAGGAGGACGGCGGGTCCGGTTTGCCGATCTGGGAGCATGTTTGAGCCAGAAGAGCCAGGGGACTTTTCTTGGCATCCAGCTGTGGAATAAAATAAAGCACAGTTAACAAATCGCACAGAGGCATTTGAACACAGCAGGATTTTGAGGCAGATACTTTCAAAAAGCGTTCCGCGTAATTTACGCATTGCGCATAAACTTATATTGAGACACAACTCATAACAACTCTGCGTAATGAGCATGTTAAGAGGAAATGTACACACAGAGCTGAAACAGAGGAGATAGATAAGAGAGTGCAGCTGCCACGCGTCGAAAATGTCAAACATGGGCATCAATTTGCAACAACAAGGTCATTAAATTTCAGAGCGAAACAGAACGAGCCCGGAATCAGCCGAAAATAAGAGACGCCAGCTCGGACGTCGGGTTTGAAAACCAGTATTCGGAGAAACATTTGTCCTCTGGAGGTGAAATTATTTCACAATCTAAATAAAACATTGTTTTTCTTCAGTTAACGACCTACTTTGTCCAAATAAATCGATCCCATCAAAGAGGGAGCGCTTTCGTCTCCACTGATTTCACTTGCCCGTGTGCGCAAACATTTCCTCAAAATTTCCCTCAATTCTTACCTCGATGGGACTGATAGGCGTAGACGGTAAAGGCTGGAGATACTCCGGGTGTAAGAGGTGCCCTGCCCGCGCCGTAAGCATTTTCAAAACCTTGATGGGGAGACGGCTGGCTTGTCGAGAAGGGTCTGCTGGAGAGACGGAGTTATAGACGGACTGATTCTTGCTCTTCTTCTCTGCGCCCTTCTCCCCCGAGGAGCCGCTCTCCCACGCTGGATTCGTGCTATTTCTCAGGACAGAGACCGTGGGCGATGTGCTCATGACCCAATTCTCGTGGAAATGCTTGAGAAATACATGTGTAGAAGGAAAAAAGCCAGCACAGAAAAAGACGTCAGACGGTTACAGCCTCGGATAAAAGATGTAAAATCCTCAAAAGAGACGCGCGTGTGAGCAGAATCCGTGCGTATCACAGCCGCGTTGCTTCATCCCCAGCGTCGCTCTGACAGTGTGGCTGCAGGTCCGAAAGCGGACTTGGTTTACGAGGCGACACGAGAGATCACTCCGCCTCCTACTTCTCCAAAGCAGCATCTGAGTTAGTCCGCGGATCAGAGCCTGCGCCGCCTCCCAATCAAAGAGAGATCCCGAGGTGATCGGGGGGTCGAGTAGATGTGACGTTTCCTCCTCACACGAGTGTGTATTTCACATTTCACTCACTGAGAGGATTTTAATCTGGAGTTTTATGTGCGTCTTTGCGTAATTGGCGCTTTGACGCATGCGCCGCCAGTACATCTTGTGTGGTTTTAAGGCATGGTTATCCAGGATAAAAAAAAAAGAAAAAAAAAGAAAATGGAACAAACATTTTTTTATACACAAAACACATTTCAGATTAAATCCAGAAAATAATGTTTTAATTTTCTTGACGCATCAAAACGTTTACGCTCTTTGTTCCTGTCAGTTTTGGACTAAGTTCACGCTCTTTTCGCGCCCTGTGAGTGGTTGCAGAAGAGATTTTCCACCTTTGTTCTCATTAACTGCTTGTTTTTGGCCGTAGAGAAACAAAAAATGTGTCATCTCTGTTCAGAATTTTCCTCCCCACGTGCACAGATGTCCATCGGCATGTTTCACATTTTCTTCAACTTTCTTCTCTCCATTGCGCAGTGTCATCTGTCAGTTCCCCATCCTGCATGCCAGTTATCTGTCAGCTGTCTGCACTTATTTTTTGTGTGTGCCTCCTCTGAGTCAGATTCAGGTCAAAAGCTGTAAAGTGAATCCACGTGAAGAGGAGATGTGATGTGCGCCTCTGTCTTTCTCCTCTAAGGCCTTCAGCTCTACCTGGTTGGACACATTAAACTTGTATTTGTTTAATTGGGATTAATCCTAATACTCTCATTTATCTGTTTCTTGTTTTAAAAATACGCCCCCACATTTCAGCCAAACACAAGCCAAAAAATCTCCTTGTATTCCAAGAGCGCGTAAAAACTCCTCTTGTGGTTTTCATTAATCATTTAAAGCTTCCGCGTTTCTTCCCATAGAAATAGACCCACTTATCTTATTACTCAATAGCCTATAAATGTCTTGCTGATCAGGCGAAAGTTAAACATATGCAAGTGTTTTTTGATTGATAACAGGGGGGCTGTTTTCGGCTCCGGCTGTCAGCCTCTGACATAGCGCTTTGAGTTATTAGGGCAGAGAAGGGCGACCATAAATTTCGACCGTCAGGCAAAAACTCCTTTATTGTGCACGTGATGGATGGCTCGCCGCTGCAGACACCAAATTCTCGGCTCTATCCTTAAATGGCTGCACTTTTTTCCGTCGCTGTAATTCATTACTTTTAAACAGAAACTGCTTCAAAATCTCTTGGTAGTATTTCACACAAGGACACGTTTATGAATCAGCCACAGTCCGTGCACACACGGGAGAAAAGCTGGGTACACAGCACACCCTGTGAGGGGACGCACAGAAAACGAACCTCTGAAACTGGGCTGTGCGTTTGCACATTCAGGTTTTTAATTAATACTTTCAGAGATATTTTCTCTGAGACTCAACATAAACATGCATTACACCTTACATACAAAAAAAATAGGTCAGCTTTCACACTAGTGCAGTGTGAGGTTCACAGACTGTTTTTCTAGCATGTTAAGTTTGTTGTAAAGAACAATCTGAACAATCCCTGACCACAACCAAATTTCATTATTCTGTCCATCTACAAAAATCTACTTCTTTCAGAAAGTTTGTTAAGGAGGGGAACTGCAGGATATATTTTGGGGTACTTTTTATGATTACTATGGGCTAACAGTCAGTACTTTATATGTAGCATGTTTAAGTTTAGTTTATAGCTCTTTATGCACTATTAGGTAGCAGAAAAAGAAGGATTATATATATATATATATATATATATATATATATATATATATATATATATATATATATATATATATATATATCCTGGACAAAGGCTAAAGTCACTTCCTCATTTGTCATCTTATAATTACAATATAACAATTTCCTCTATGTCATCAATGCACCCAGCTATTTTGCACTTCACATTGTTTTGCACTGACTAAAGGGCTTTTGCAATTTCGTTGTACTTGTTGCAATGACAAGATAGTTCTCCCTCTGAGTGTGTGTGTGTGTATATATATATCTATATATATATATATATCTATATATATATATATATATATATATATATATATATATCTATATATATATATATATATATATATATATATATATATATATATATATATATATATATATATATATATATATATATATATCCATGATACATCTTAATACTTTATTTACACACTAACACATACACACACATGCACACACACAACCCTACTATTAACATATATGCTTTTTGCAAAAATACCCTAGAATTTGAATATTCTTCACAATTCTTGTGTGTGTATTTATATATAAGTATGTATGTGTTTGTATATATATTGTTATGATACTTATACTGGTGAATTTGTACAGTCTTAAGTGTATTTTAAAGTGTTTAACACAGAGGATGTATACATGTAGTCTTTCCATTTGTTGACATACACATGTCATCATAATTTTACACACAAACACATACACAGGGATGGATTTCCCTTTCATATGAAACAATGCACAAACAATGCCTTGTACCTGGAAATTGGTAGCATTTCTCAACGGTACCAATATTCAGTACTTTTCTGTGTTTATAAATATTATTTTGTTTTATAACAAAATCTCAAACTGCTCAATTCAGCGCATAAATTCTCAATACATAAACTTCCAATGCTGTGTTCATGTCCAGCGTGGGGGATTGCCCACTCTTCCACTCCCTCACACTCACAATGTGTTCAGGTTCCTAAACACGGAACCCTTTAATTCTATGTGAATTTGTACTTGGTACCACAGACAGACTTCGGTCTGTATCTATAAAAGTATCTAATTCTGTACCCATCCCTACATATATACACTTGCTCATGTTGAATACAAACACAAACACCTTGTCCCTGGAATTTAAACATTACTACAGAGAGAAAACTCAGTTTACTTCCTAAAAAAACCTCTCCAGACCAGTTCAAATGTTTAAAAGGAGATTTTTTTTTTGTTTCTGAAGTCATGGTTTTTAAAGTTTCTTCATTCCTTACAACTTAAAAAGTTTGTTAAAATAATCCTTTAGAAGTTTTTTGGTCTTTCTTTTAACTTAAAATCAAGATATTATTCATGATGCAGTAGTGCTTGCCTGTGCAGAAAACACAGCCATAAATAAATGTTGGGTACAAGCTCCCAGTAAATCATTAGAGCTGATAAAATATTAAAAATACCTGCAATTAGGGTCACAGTGACAGGAGCTGCTGGTATGACAGTGTTGTATAATATATTATTGTGTTGTGTGAAGTGTATAATTCAGCTCTGCATGCATGTGACTGTGTGGTTCAGCAGTTTATTTTTTAATGTGAAACCTTTATTCTTTCACAGATTCTTTGGAGATCTCTGAGGATAACAGCTTTAACAGACAAAGGTAAGTCACAGCCCAGCTTTGTCGTTACAGGTTTACACATGTGCTCTCAACACAAAGCATTAAAAGAAACTCACGCAAACTGTTGCTGAAAATTGTGCAAAACTTGGGTTCAAAAGCTCTTGACATATAGCTTTCAGAAACTGAGATATGGAGGGTAAGTGCTGCTTTATAACATCTTGCAAATAGAATAAGAAATTCCCCTGATGTGACATGAAAATTCACCTTGTGGCAACCGGGCGCTTGCAGGGGCGCGTCGCGTCAGCAGCCAGACGGGCCGACTGGATGTGACAGGTAAAAAGGGGAGATGATGGTTAGAAGGTGCCATTGTTTCACGCCCGCTTTCTTGACCTGTCAGGTCGCGGCGCAGAGGCCCCGGATCCAGGACCTTCTCTGACACATGCAAACAGTCTTAAAAGGCCGTTATCCAGAGTGCGCTGATTGCTCCTGTTTAATTGATTTGCTTTGCAGTGGGGCCTGTCACATTAATAATGGTTAAGTACAGGCCTCAGTGTGTCACCCGGAGTGGTGCGTCTATCTGGAAATTAACAGCCTTAACTAACTGCTGTCTGTGAAGCACGAAGTGTGTGATCTTATGAGATGAGGCCAATTTCATACTCGGGCTAAAAGTGAGGAATTTTTAATAAAATCGCCATGTGTTAGCGAGCACATTTTCTTCTTTCTTCCATACATACTCCTTAAACCTTCTGACCTGTTCTTAAGTGGCGCTCTGTATGTAGCTATATTATATCCCCTTCTCATTATGAACCACCATCCAGAGTAAAACAGAGCCTTGCTGACATGTAAATGGCGTTGAGTGAATAAGACTCAGATTACGCTCTCCGCCACTTCACAGGAGCCTTTGACAGGTCGCAGCAGACATTAAGTCTCTGTGATATTTCCATGACTGACTGACAGCTTGAAATTGCTCCCCATCACCTTGATAGCATGGTAATGCACCTTGGATGCAGACTGTCTTTAAAGTGCAGGAAATTAGACTCCAAGTTGAGAGTCGCCTTTCAACCAAATATGACAAGAAAATAGACTCGCTTTTCTTCTGCGCCTGGAGAGGGGAGAAAAAAAGGCCCCACAGAAGCTGGCACAGAATAAGAGGTTATAGGAGAAAGTGTCAGGAAGTATTACGGATATTATGTGTTTAAGACAGGACATTTGAGATACTTAGAAGTCATACTCATTCCTCTATTCCTCCCCCTCCGTCTGTGTCAAATACTGACTTCATTTGCAAGAGCTCAACCCGTGGCTGACACCGAGAACTCGCACTATCTCGCCGGAAGTCAGCATGACGGAGACAGTTTGGAAAAGTTGAGGTGCAGCCAAGATCGCGGCGGTGAAGGGTCTTTTTCACGTTGTCTCCTCGATTAGTTAAAGCTGGTCAGGAGTAAGGAAGCAAAGCCTTATGGAGATTATCGGCTGTCGTCCACTTGCCATCAGGCAGGTGAGGATCCTGGCGGGTTGTAGTCATGCTGTAGAGAAGCGTTAACTTCACCTTCTCCGTTCCACATTAGCGGCTGGAACCAACGGCTCAATTCAAGCTGACATCTGCCATATTACTGCCGCACAACTTTGTGGAAACTTCAAGAAGCTTCAGTAAGACTGTCTGTACTGTACTTGTCTGGAAGGGTTAGGGGAGAAGAGAGGGCGATCATGTTTGATGACAGCAAAGTTTGGTTTATGATGAGGAACCAGTATTTCCTTTATGGATCTGCTGGTCTGTTTTTTTTGTCTGGTAAAGGCCTGTCCTGATTTCTAAAAGCTCAAATGACTTCTTTGTTTGACCAGGAGTTCAAACCACCAGTAAATTCAATTTCTGAAATGGTACGATTCAGTTTCTGACATTTGGGTCAACCCCATGACACTTAACTTCAATTTTACCCCCTGGAACTGCTTTCTTTGTCTGAATTCTTGCCCTAACCCCTAAATTCTTGGGATTTAACGATAAAAAACACCATTTCTCACTATTTAATAAATTCTCGGTCATAAAAAAAAAACAAAAAAGTAAAACTAAAAACAGCTTGTTTATATGATTTGTTGTTCCAACAACAAAACACGTACAAAGAAGTACAAACCCAGACTTTTGAAATTATAGTTGGCAAAAACCTATCGTTTATGGTTTCATGGATTCCAAACAACATCTTAAGTTGCTTATTTTGTTTGACAGGAGTCTTTAACCTCAAAGTTTCCAGTTTATAAGCACACAAAACACCAATAACATCAAAAACCAAACATTCAACATCAACTCTTGTTTTGAAAGGCCTCTTAAAATTTCTCATATTGCCTTAAACTATTTGTTGTTTTTCCAGCCAAGAGCTCCAAAACCAAAGTTTTCAGATGAGAGGAAAAACAAAAACGGTTATTTTTGAATATTGAGATCCATCTTTAGTAATGTATTGAGATTTAAGTCTTAAGATTGCCTGTTTGGTGAAAGTTTGCATAGCCATAGCAGGTGCAGTAGTTGTTGTAACCCTGTCCTGTAGTTTAGCATGTATCAATAAGAAGCTATATGACTCTACACACGTGTTTGTTTGCACCACACATATGCAACCCTCAACACTGATCCCTCACATTTGCCCGTCTAGATTTAATTTATGGAGCCTAAGCCGGGGGTGAAAATGTACAGGTAGCGTGTTATGACACTGGAAGCACTGTGCAGGTCGGGATGAATGTCTGTGATGGGCAGATTATTCAGACTAAAGTAGGCCTAAAGAATGATCTTGTCACATTTCACAGGCCGGATTAGGGATACGCAGGAGGAGCGCTTCACTCAGGAATTAGCGTCATGTGGTCGGCTGGAGACAAGCATGCGAGGTATTTGCCGAGACAGGCTTGGACACTTACCGCTCCATTTGTCTACTTAGCCATCAAATACTGAGGCTGATGGTTATTTCTCTGTCGTTTGCGGTTTACGTGATACGTGTTCATCTCCGTGTTGTGAAATTTCAGAGATCAGAACACCCCTGTGGACATTCAGGTTCATTCAGCCTCTTTTTAAGGACGCGCTGCATGCAATTCTACGTATACAATATAGCATTAGATACAACGCACCGTGCCAAGTTGAACCTGCTATATTTGTGGCTTTGCATGTTAAACGGGAGCGAGTGTGAGTGTCTTCAGGCTATCAGGACGAGCTATTACCGCCATGATTGAAGAGTGAGGGAGCGTGCAGGAGCTAAAAGACAAAGTAGAAGCGGCCTGACAAATGAAATCAAACTTCATAAGACCTGCCAGTGGTGTCAGTTGTTATCCATATCTCCAGCGCATTATGGTGCCACAACGCAGCGCACCGCCGTCTCATCTGTCGCCTCGAATTCATCACGTCTTCGACTGTTTCTTTTAAGTCACAAGTGTCAGTGTGAAGAGGAGTCTTAATTGACAACTGAGTGGCACAGACGTGGACCGCTGCCTTTATTTTGGTGCCAAGAAGGGTTGTGTTGTTTTTGATGAGCTATTATTGGCAGAAGCCAGTGGCAAGATAGCGGTCGAAGCCTGGAAATAGGAAGTGACATCAGACAGAGAGGAGCTTGTCATTGTCTCCAGGCGGGTTCAATCCCAGCTGTAAGTTAGGAACAGCCTGTTGAAATGTCACTCAGCCCACTTTCTTATCTCAGGAGACGAGGAATCTGGCTCTGTTTGGTGAAACTGTGGCTGAAATTGTTTAGACGTTTGCCGTCCGGATGTTGAATAGCAAAAAGAAGTTGGCGTTGTTTCAAACACGATGTTTTCTGGTTAATTAGATATATTATGCTGAACATAGAAAGCTACCCAAGCCTCCAGCGATCATATGCACAGCTTTTGAGATCTGTTGCCCCAAATTTGCTGCTGTGTTTCTCAACATCATGTTTGTTTGTCAGATTTCATTTCAATGGGAGTCTAATTCTGTCTCAGTTTTGGTGGTAGCTGCCAGTCCAAACATTAAATTTGGATTCTGAACACCCTGCAATGTCCATCTCTGAAATTTATGCTACGATATTGTTCTGGTGCTAACACCATACATGAATTAGAATATAAAATGTGATGTGATTTTGTCCCTTTTGAACAAAGGGAAACATCTGGGTTAGAAAAATGAGGCCTATGAGGAAGGGCTCAAAGCTGCAGCTGGTTGAGAATCTGCTTGAGTCTGGCTGAAGAAATACCTAAAACCACATACAGACCAAGCTAAATAACTTTTATGGCGTGAAAAATCATATTTACAGCCTGGTTAGAAAAATAGCTTAGGCCTGAATCACTAATTTTCGCTATTGGCACACACTGTGCTGGGTTAATTTTTTTTCTGACTCAGCAGTTTTGAAAACATAAGAATCACTAGTTTGACCAATCAGAAGCACTTTGGCCCACATGACTGATGAGTGCCCTGCAGCTGTTAGAAAGGAAGCTCAAAGCTTGCATCATATCCAATATGGCCCCGCCAACGATCCGCTTCACTACTCTGCCTCAGGAACAGACAGGTATTGTAGTGGAGACTATGACCATATTTTATACAGTCTATTTATCTAACCAGGATTAAGAAAGTGGTATCTTTGTGCTTTAATTTCATTAAGGGTATATTTCAGTATTTTTGAAGAGGGGTTGCTTAAGTTATGTTTCCCTGGTAATTGTACAAGCTACAAGGGATGCTAGGCAGCTAAACCTTGCCAATGAGGAACTGCAAAGAGAAACAGCACGCAAACGAGGCAACAGTTTTACACAGACGGGACCAAATTTGCATGATTTACCAAATTTTGAGAAACTCTGACCCAATGGATTACTTTTAGAAATTAGATTACCATTAGAAAGCCCATTTGTTTTGCTCTATTTAGCTTAGTTAGCCTAGCTTGCCTGTTGTTTCTCATAGGCGGGCTGAGTTGACAAGCATCCAACAACCCCACTTCAGAAATGCTGAAATAGCCCTTTAAGCTATGATACATCCCTGGTGGATGAATTATACCAATTTTGATTTGTTCCCTAAATTTTCAGTGGAGTCTCTTTCCAGTTTGCAACGTTCAGATCTCTTGTCAGGACCATTTGGTGCCACATTTGGACACACAAGGTAGCTCTGTTGCCTGTCATTTTTATGCATATGGTTAATGTAAAACAGCCCACTGATTGGATAAAACATTTTAAACATTAAAACTAGTGGCTAACAATTTACTTTGAGTCATAGATGTTGAATTCTAATGAGTGGTTCATTGTCCTTTCAGGATGAACAAAAATGTATCTCATCTTGTTCCATCATCAGGTTCGGCTTTTTCTGTGCTAAAAGGTTAGACGCTATCATTTTGACCTTTAGCTTGGGTTAACTCTGATTAGCAAATAATTGAAAGGCTGCCATGGCAAAGTCTTCCAGAGCTTCTAGCATTGTTGTAGACTGTCGATCTTCTTTTGGGGTGATATAACTTTCAAACAATAGAAAAATAAACAACAACCGTTAGCATGAACAGAGGCCTTTGGCGCTTTAGCTAAAGCAAGAAGGTATGCTTGTGTAACAGCAGGGTGATCATTCCCTTTAACATGATTTAAGAACTGGATTCCACTCATCATAACAACCAGTGTACACCGTTCTGGATACTGTATCCCAGCCTCTGAGCGCGTCTGGCATTTATAACCAGCTCACAGTAAATCAATGAGGCGTCTGTAACATCTAGCTTAATAGCAGCACTTCTTAATCACAATGTGCCCCTCTAATATTCACTCAGCTGGAGTACAGTGTAAATAAATAGCTCTCAGCACACTGCGTCTTACTGTACATTGATCACAAGCACCAGACCCCAGGCGATAACGCACAGAAGAGAAATAGCTTCCTGGTGTTTCAGTCATCCCAGGCTCTGTGCAGCCCTTAATAGACAGAATCAGAATGTCTGCTGTGGTGTTGCAGGCTTTATGAGACCATTACTGCTTTTTATTGTGTATTCCTGGACTAATGGCTTTCTATAGTACCTCTGATTTACGGCCTGTCAGCTCTGTGGCTGTCCATTAGGCTAGGAGGTTGACATCAAGCCAGTGGTTGAAGTGCCCACTGTTCAAAATAAGGAAGTCATGTCTCACATAAACACGCCAGACGTCTAAAAACAAACTCACTTTTCACATGTTCCTCTATTAGGTCATTTACAGGAGTCAATTATCGCTCTGTTTCTGACAGACCTGACACATGTCCACAGTTTGTACGAGTAAATCTGTCATATCTGTTCACACACTTACGTGATGTTTGCAATCATCTGCATTTGACGGTTTTTATGGGTAGTTTATGGTAGTACATAAACTGTGGTCCAAGCACTTAAACACATCATTAAATATTAGCTTCTCTTTCACATTTTATTTTCAGCTTTGACTTTTTCCTTTTATGGTTTGGTTGTATTTCTCAGTTCAGTATGAGTCATTCACACGTACTGTAGATTTGGATCATTGGTGCTGACATTAAACCTGATCATTTTGAAGTAGAGGTACACGTTACTGAGGTTTACTAAACTTGAATTGTGCTGTCAATGTGAGGCAACAGTCTCCAGGACAGCTAATTTGGGATTAAATTTGGGTACATTTTTATGTGTGAGAAATTATTCCCCCAAATTTTGGGGGACAAAGCCTCTTTTCCATCTTAGTAGTTTTGATAAGCTGAACTCTTTGTCTAAAATTTAGTGTTTACTTCCCTGTGTGCCATTTCTAAGCAGCTTTGCCATGTTCTCAAAAGTGACTGTGGCTCTGTGGTAGGGTTGGTTGCTTCTCAATCAAAAGCTCCTGCAGTTCTCTTGTTGAAGTGTCCTTGGGCAAAACACTGGACTCAAAACTGTTCCTTGTGTCACAGCATGTGAGAATGTGGAAGGATGATTGTGATGTTTAGTGTGAGAGTGCTTGGGTTGTTAAAAGACCAGAAAAGCTCGCCTTAAGTATGAGTTTGTACACCGTTTGCTAAAACTTAGAAAGTAAAACTTGAACGTTAGAATGGTCTGATGTAAGGTATGTAGGGTGATTTTTTTCTGGCAAATCTCAGGAAAAATTCCTGAAAAATTTGATTGGAATTTTAACTCGGTAATATTGGAAACTTTAGGGTTTTGTTGTCATCAACTTGAATGAATTTTTCTAAAAAAAAAAAAAAAAATCCTTTCTTCACCATTCATGGTTTGTGTTGTTCTGTGGGACAAACCATTTTTGTGGTACTGTAGATGACGACCAGTCATAATGAGACAGCAGCCATTAAACAAAGTGAGATCCAGGTCCTCTATGAGTAGAAAGCACAGCCTGAAGAGAGGCTAGAAGAAGAACTAAACTTTTAGTCCCATTTCCACCAAGTTTGGTACGGGTTGGATCGGTGAAGCCTGATCTTGTTTGAAGTCCCACAGACAACCATGCTCTTCTTGGAAGGCCACATGTAAGTCAGACGCCGATAGCCACGTCAGCTACGTAATAGTGCCAAGTGTTTCTAGCTCCACCTTCTAGGGTTGGAATTATTCGTCTGGCGCCCGAACATTAGGGTCCAAAAAGTGGGATAATATGGGTTGGTAATTTGGGAACCTGTCCAGTTTTAGTCAGAGGAAATGCCATAAAAATTGTGCCGTACTAAGGTGAACCGAACTAAATCGCTTGGTCGAAATGGCGCTTTTGATCATTTCAAATGGGAATTTTTTTTTGGGCTGCTTGGGGGGACATAAGGCACCTGTCTAGGCTGTTGTAATGTAAATACCTGAATCTTCTTTTATTATTCACCAATCATGGTTTTTGTTTATCTGTGAAAGAAACTGTGAAAAATTTGATATTTAATTCCTGGAAATTCCCATGGAAAGTTTCCAATTTTAAAAATTCACATAATCTTGCAACTCTGGTCAGAAGTAAGGATTTCATAGTCATTGAAACTGGAGTTTTTATTCCAGCTAACCAGGTGAAATTTGTGATATTGAGTTGCAGCCATTGCTTTGCAGGTTGACATCCATGTGCTAGTTTAACCGGACAGCCTACAAAAACTCATATCTTTATATTCTAGAGTGAAATACAACCAAGGTAATTCGGAGTGCCACCTATGTGAATTTGTGCTTATTTAAATCTGGGTAGTAGAGCACTATAACAGCATGGCAGTTTTTATTAACCATTGTAGGTGGCTGCGATACAGCTTTGACGCGACATATGACTGGACATTTAGGTCTACAGTTAAAACAACATGAATACACCTTTGATCAACTGATAATTGTGGCGCTAAACCTCAAAATTGATGACGTCGAACATTTAGCATGTCCCTACTTTAAAAGACACTAAAAATTCAGAAGGATAGTTCTTCACAATACAAGTTTAACATTTACACCTGTTTTTCCTGATATGCCACAGCAAAATATCTCCAACCAAAGGTTATTTTTGATTTACATTAGTCTTTGAATTTTAATCAGGTATTCCATTTCGTACTTTGTTGATAGTGAGTTCAGACAAATCACACAAAAACCCAAAGATCAGAGCTGACAATCTGAAATGTTCCAGCGTTGTGTTACCATCCCAGACCAGGACAGATGAGCACATGCAGACAAACAGGAAGGAATGTTTAATTTAAAGGGGATCGTAAATGGATCACTATACAAGAAAGCCACCTCAGACTTTTATCTCTGTTGGCTCTTGTATGACCTTTCGTACTGCAGTTTTTTAATGCACAGCTGGACTAACTTTAAAGCCCACTGAGGCTCAGGACAGTGCTCTTACCTCCGATAATCTGTCCAGAATCTTCTATAAACCTCTCTTTATTAGCTCATACACAAGGATCATCCGTGTGGAATTAGAGCAAGAAAATTTAACCGTGACAATTTAACTTCCTTCAGATGTTCAGAGAGGATATCACATCATGTGAAACAAGCTCCACGCTCGCTGGATGAGATACATAATTAAAGAAAATGCGCTCTGAAAACCAGGGGTGCCTTGTCAATATTTCGCCGTCTTCCCTTAATTGTTCATGGTGCATCAGAGCTACAGGCAGAGGGATGAGGCAGGTGATCCCTGACGGGGGAGGAGTCGGTCCTGCTTCGCATGAAATCAATTCTGGCCTTTGGTGTTGGCAAGCCAGCGGGGTTTGTAGGGAGGGCGAGGAGGGGGGAACACATGTCTGACACCTCCTGACTTTTTCATGAGGTGGTGTTTGAAGTTTTAAACCCCCATGGAGGATTCTTGGGGCGATGAATATAAAAGGGGGTGCAGCTTTAAGCTCAGGCGTATTATCATCAATGAAGAACCGTTACCTCAGTTTGATGGAGGAAGTCAAACGGTTCGATTTTGGTGTAATTTCATCACCTGAAGAATTAACGCCAATGTTCCACCCTTCAAAAGCTCGTTTATTTCAACGTCATTTTCTCTTTCCGTGATGGACGTCCTTTCGTCGTAAGCTGCTCTTAAGTTACCCTCGTCTCGAGTGGTGCTGTGCTCCCTCGGTTTGCGCGTCGTGGTGGGCACAAAGAAGAGGAGCTTGACCTCAAAGCATCTTTTGTTGCAGAGGCAGTGGAGGGTGGTGGCGGTGATTCATGTGATGGGGTGAGGAGGTGTGGTAGGTGCCGAGGAGGGTGGGCCAACAATGACAAGCCTGAGTTCTGCAGTCCTGGTGGTCCTGTCCCTCAGCTGCTGGGGTTATACACCCACTCTGGCTCTCTTTGAGATGAACAAGTTCATCTTTGACCACTCAAGTTTGACATTTATTGTGTGAATGAAGTCTTAGTATCTCCATCACTGAAATACCTTTTGTTAATCATAGTCTGTAAAGAGCCGTCACAAAGAAGTCAAGGGTTGTCATAATTTTCAACAACCCATTGTGAGGTTTCCACCTCAGTTAGCTGCAGTTATCATGGCTGATCATTATGACCATGGCAGAGGAGGTAGTCATATGACACAGTTTAAAGAGCATGACACTCAGGATTGTTTTGAGGAGGTCAGAACAAAGAAGGGTCAAACACAGTTTTGGCAATATCAAAGCTCAAAGTAACATCCAAGAAGGTCTTTAAGAAATGCTGCTTTAGGTCTTTACTGATGTCAGGTGACAGGTGACCCCAAAATCTGACCTCTGCATACCTGTCTTCTTCAGAAAACGATCCACAGGGGGCCCCCGGTCTGAGAGTCCTCTACAGGAGCTTCAAAAGATGAAGTTTTGAAAAGTGATATTCTAAATTCACGGTACATGTTGACTGATATTGATTTTTCTGAGCAGATACTGATTATTAGTAAACAGTGTTGCCAAAAAAAGGGGGATCTTGTTTATTACAGCACCAAACAAGGGCAAGTCAACCCTGTTTGAAGGCAGCATTTCCTCTACAACGTACTGCCCAACCAAAGTCTTCTACTCAAGACCACCTATTTGTTTTGCTGCGAAGTCCAGTTTTTGTTGTTAGGGTGGTGGGAACCCTCCTGCTTTAATCACAGCTCTCTGCTTCACACCACTTGGCAAGACTTTCTCCATAAGTTTGTGCTGTGCTACAACTTCAAATGTTTCTTTTAATTTGATGTAGTGTTTTTGAAGCTAGATAACACTTTAGCCGGGTTTCCACCAAGCAGTTCGGTTCGGTTCAGTACAGTTTGGCACGGTTTGGTACAGTTAAGCCTGATCCCGTTTGCATTTCCACAACAAACTGTGCCCTCTCGTGGTAGGCGGCGTGTAAGCTGGATGCCGAAAGTCACAGCTGTTACACAATAGCGTGACAGTCTGCTTTGTGGAAACGTGGCTTTTGTCACCACTGCTAGCACAGGGTGTACTATGCACCTTAGCATTGTTCTCTTCAGCTAGAATAGAATAGAATATAATAGAATAGAATAGAACGGAATGCACTTTATTGATCCCCAAAGAAATTCAATAGAGCAAAACACTCAAGGATGTATGAATAGAATAATAAAATAAGTTTCAACTAGAAAAAAAAAGGTCCATCAAAGATGACAGCCTGTCCATCATTGTCCAGTTCAGCCAGTCTCCACCTCCACAGGATCCAGGACTGAGCTTCTTTAGTCATGCTCCATCTCTGTCTCCTGGATCCTGTCTGCTCACAGCAGGTGAAGCTCTTCCAACATGGCGTTGGTGTTTGATGTTGGCTCCATTAGCCATGTCTGTGAATAGCATGATGCTACTCGGCCCTCTGGTATTCCCTCTGTTGCTTGGTTAGCACAGCTAGCTCGTCCATCTTATTGGAGATAGATCTTACGTTCCCAATAACGATGGATGGAAGAACAGGTCCATGTCGTCACTTCTTAGCTCACACCTGAGAACCAGCATATTGTCCACACCTCCCTCTCTTCAGCTTGCAGGGAACACCAGTCCCAGCACTGGTTAGCATCAACATGCTACAGGCTGCTAACAACTGAAATTTTGTGAGTAAACAATGCAACCATGGTTACACAGATGCTTCAAATACAAAGAGAACCAAAGAGATTAAGAAAAAAAGATTTAAAAAAAACAATGAAGAGAGAGCTGCTGCAACAGGCAGCCACTCAGGCAGCACCTAGCAGTGGCTGACATCAGTAATAACCTATATTTGAGAGCAGTTTAATTTCAGTAAAAATGGAAAATTTCATTTTGAAAATTCAAAAAATGGGAATATTTTGCTTCTAACAGAAGACTTTTTTAAAACACATTTAACAGATTTTAAAATCTACCAACAAGCAACAAAGACCAAAAATTTTCATCTTCATTGACAAAAAAACATTGTTACCCTGCTTACTGGGACATCAGGAGAGACATTATAAACTATCTGTGAAATAAAACACTGGAGCTGTAGTTTCTTCTTATTTAACTTAACTCTGTTTTCACCATCCTAAAACCGTGAACATGGAGGGTGAATATTAAGAATTGGGCTTATTCTTTGCTTCTTTTGTTGTTTTTGAGGTATCTCTAAGGATAGTATTTGTTATAGTGTTCAACAAAATATAATTGTTATAACTTTAAGATGAGTGAAAGAATCAGCAGCGACAGGATTTCAGCCTTTGTTTGAACAAAACTCCAACAAATCTCTGTTGCACAACCAAATGTTTGTTACATTTACCTTACAAAAAGTAAATGCTCTCTGGTTGTTCATGAATTGCCAACATTTTCACTATTTTATGCTCTAACAACACAAAGTACAACCTGACAGTAGCTGACATGTTACACTGAACAGTCCTCCAAATCCAACGAAGTGTCATCTGCTGACTTCCTCCACCAGATGCTGGCGCTCGTCTCAGGGATGTGCAGTGTCCTGGATCTGGTGGCGCTGCCATATAACTGCTGTATAAATAGATTCCTGTGACAGAGCCATTTATCTCCAGCTTCGAACACATCAACATTAAAAGACAGCTCGCTGAGACCTCTGCGCTTGTTAGGGCAGGATCAGCGGTCCAGATGCCCGAGATGTAAACTCGTGAAGGGAAGATTAATTTATCTGTCATCCCTGCCTGTGACAGTAGTGATAAATCTGATTTAGCCGTTGAGCAGGGGCTGTGAAGAGGGGCAGCTGGACATTAAGATTTCAAAGAGGTGATATCAAAAAGGAGCAACTCGTGACTCACAGCCTGCCACACAAGGGTCAAAAGTTCTTGAGGGATGCTTCATGAGCGTGGTGGGATGTTCTCTGACTTGAACACACACAAAAAGGCGTCTCGTCTCTTCTTACGTTATTCTCAAAATGGCGGCGATCATGTGAGGCTCCTCTGACCAAAAAGACGGCACAGGGTGTCAAAGAAGCTATTTACTGGTAGATGGATGGGAACAGACGATATGAGGTGGTCACATCCTGTGACCATCTGCACGGGAGTCATGCTAGTTATTCAGATCGGACACAGATGCTCGGGCATAACACGGGCCTCTATGCAGATATTTGGATGCGTGACAGAATGTTTAGAGCCACACGTCATGGAATGTAAAGTTCACACTGACATGGAAAAGTTTTCTACCATCTTCATAAAGTAGCTGCTTCATTCAGTCGATGAGACTCCTAACTATTTATTTTTCTTGTTAAGTTAAAATCAACCTTTCCTGGAGAACTCTAGCTTCGTACACATGAACTCAGGTGCATCTGTTTTTGTGAAACTAACTTCACCCCCTCAGGGCTTTAAGTTTGAAGCTATCTTCCTCTTTATGTTTCGTCAACAGTTTCTAACGTTTGGGACGTTTACTTCCTCTTTTTACCCAAACCTCTCAGAGGGCTGGCGTTTACTGACACAGGAATCAAACTGTGCACAACACACCGCTTTGAGATGCTTAAGGTGGGGATAAAATGTCATAGCACATTAAACAGCTAAATGACCTGATCACAGCCGTGTGTAGGTGTGGAGTGGGAGGGTGGGAGGGGCGACACACCATGATGAATCTCTTCCTTTGAAGCCTCTTTTCTTTTCAGCGTGTCTGTGTTGCTTTCACTCAGATGAAACCTCGGTCTTTGTGTTGTAAACAAGACGGTTTTGTGACGGGAACAAAGGGTGAAAGGAGGGTTTTTAGAGGAGTCTGTTGTCACTGCATTGGTGGATGTCAACAAGACGGACAGTGAATACACTAAGAAATCCTGTTTGCTGAGGCGCTCTCATTTCATGTAGTCTTCTGCTGAAGCTGAAAGTATTCATGTAAGTTTGAGCACAAATTTATGGTGCAATTCATGCACTGCAATTCAACAAGTTTGACAACTTTAAGCTAAAGATAAAAAAATACCTAATTATGTTATTTCACATTTAAAAACAATATTTCTTTTACCTACATGTCCAAATGTAGCTTAATTACATGCTTGAAATTACTTCAGTAAAACTTATATAAAAATTTTAAAAAAGTTTTTGTAGCAACCAACCATAAATAAAATACAGTCCCCATGTTTGGTAGAGATAGCTATTTCAAGCCAAAACTTTATTTATAAATCTGTTTAGTTATAGGAAGAGTGTCAAACATCACATAAGAATATGTTTATATGAAAAGAATAGGGATGGGGATTGATACGATTTTATTGATACCAATGCCCTTATTGATTCTGCTTATTGATCTGATTCTTTATCCATTCCCTTATCAATTTCTCTGAATTTTCTTCGTACAAAAAAGTAGCTTTACAAGCTTTCTGTGTCAACATTTTATTGAGTTTATAAGTTAATACATACAAATTTGGTCACTAGATCAGAATGTCTTTGGACGTAAATTTTAAAAAAGTTGTAAAAATCACCTGTCACATGATGTTGATTTACTGTTTTGTTATATGTAATTGACTGAAATTGGCCATCTAGTGTCTGAAAGTGGCTATTGTAATGCTTTGAGCCATTAAGAACATTGAGCTTGCAATAGTTTGTTTACAGAGAGTAACTGTGGTATGTTTCTGTGATGAAAGTTGAAATTCTGGTGTAAAATAGAAGTTATAATCATATATGCCAACCTCTAGCATATTTATGCAATTTCCCATACAAGTTAGCATCAAGCTAGCGCTATTTTTTCTGTATCATTTTGGATCCATTAGGAGATGTGTAAAATGTTTAATGTATTGAATAGGGACCTGGTGTGAAAGAGTAATGTAAATTTCTCTGTACATTACTGCACTCTGTACACTGTTATCCAGGGGCTGAAGCTTTGGCGTCTCTAGTGTAATGTAGAGTATCAATATATGAACTGTTGAGCATAAAAAACAAATGATGTATGAACAAATGATGGAGTGACCCATTTGTTATCGACTCTTAAAGGAAGCAGTTTTTTAATACTCAGCCCTAGTGTTAGTGGAACGATATGTTACAAAAACAAAGTCGTAAGGTCCAACAAGAGAGCTGTAATGGTACAAGAATACTATCTTCATGTTACAATGTTAAAGATGGTTTGTAAGAATAAACCAGTAATGTTACAAAAATAAAGTTGCATTGTTACATGAATAAAGCCATGATGTAACAAGAATAAAATCGTAATGTTACGAGATTTAAGATATTTTGTTACAAGAATAAATTCATAATTTTACAACACTAAAGCTGTAATGTAACAAGACAGTGGCTCTTAGGGAACAATAATAAAGCCATAATCTAACAAGAATTAAGGGGTCGTATTACAAAAATAATGTGGTAATTTTAGGATACTATAGCTGTAAAGTCAGAAGTAAGAAAGTCATAATGCGAGGACTCAAGAAAAGTCTCATTGTAAAAATAAATAAATAAATAAATAAAATAAAATGAAATAATAAAAAAAGGTAATTTCACAACACTAAAGCCGTAATGGTATGATTAATTAAGTGTTATATAACAATAATGAAGCCATTATGCTAAAGGATGAAGATATATTGTTACAGTATGAAAGTTACAACATGACAAAAATAAAGTTGCAATGTTACAGGAACTTAGCTGTAATCTTAGGTTTTTAAAGCCTAAATCCAAATCCACTTTATTTATATAGCACATTTTAAAAACAGACCAACGTCTCCAAAGTGCTGTACAAAAGCAAAAACCATAAAATAAATGAAACATAAAAAAAATAAAAACCTGAATTAAAATAATAAATAAGATAAAATAAAACAAAAGACACAGAGGACCACACAACTCACGCGGTGTTAAAAGCCAGAGAATAAAAGTGGGCCTTAAGACGAGACTTAAAACAGTTCACTGTGGGGGCCATTCGCACGCGGAGGGGCAAAGCGTTCCACAGTTTGGGACCGACCACAGCCTAATGTAACAAATATAAAATAGGTCTAATGGTACAAATAATAAAGTCACAATGTTGAGAGATCAAAGGTGATGTGTTACAAAATAAAGTTAAATTACAACAATAAACTCACATTATATGGCACAATACTTTTGAATAACATTTTACTTTAAAGTCACTATAATGCAGTTTTAACACTACATGCTTATTGCTTTTGTTTTGTCATGGCCTCACAGCACAGTCTGAAACAAATCAAAACAACTGTTAGAGTTATAAAAACATCAAACTGTGAAATCTGTTTTTCTCAGTCAGAATGAAGCTTAAGAGTTTTTAACACAACTTGATAAGAAGCTAATTGATAAATTTAATAAACCATTTATTTAGTAAACTCACGCAGCCTCCTCTTCCTGGTAGATTCACACACATTACAGTTCAAAGTAAGTTATAATGTTCTGCTGACTTAAGAAAACCTAATTACATTAATGACGGCATCAATTACTTCTCTGGTGTGGTTTTGTGGAGCATTTTTTCCCAGCGCTGTGGCACGGAGGAGGACAGTTGGGAGTTTTGACATGTCAGAGCGTCCGGGGCCAGAAGCAGGATTAATGGCCTCCCTGCCTGCATCCAAGGTCCTTCAGCTGTAATTGCAAGCAGAATCTGACTCTGTGATCTCAGCTGCGGTATGCAACATGCCAAAACAGCCTGCTTTTGACAGATCACCTTCCTGAAGTAATAACTTAAGCACGTTCATTCTCTCAAATTAGGCGTCACATGCCTCCCACCCCACAGAACAGGAGCAGAGACGTCTTTCCACCTCCTCTGTGTACATATCCTCAAAAATATTCCCCTGCTTTGACAGATCGGAGTTAAAATCTGTTTTTAGCTCGCAAAATCTGCTTTTGTTGGCTGCGGAGCTTCACCTGCAGTTGACAAGTGTTTGGAAATGTTTTGAATAAAAGATGTAATATTCATCTTTTGCAGCTGTGCAGTGCAGACCTTATGAAACGCTTTTGGAGGATCACGCTACAGACGTCCTCAGGGCTTTTTCTTTTTCTCTTTTAGCCGCTGTGCTATGTTAGCCTCCAGGCCTGTGCAGGAATAAATCTCACTGTGGTTCTTCTCTCTCCCTCTTTCTCTCAGTTGATAGTTCGTGTCCTGCCTCAGGACAGAGGGACTCCTATGTGCTGCTCTGTGGTGGGTTGTGTTCTCTGGAGCAGTTAAAAGCCTGGCAGCTCCACCCCATGACTGTCCAAACACAGTCGACTGTAGGCATCCACATCAAACACAGCTCTCTGCAAAGCCCATTGGAAAGCTAACCGTGGGGTGCTAAGCTTATTTATTTATTTTCCTCGTATAAAGAGGGGTTTAGCTTCAGATATTTACTGAAATCTCCCGTTTAGTGTTTGTAATTTACGAGACAAAGCTTCATTTGAAGAGTGGTTCTGACACATGCAACACCCGGTTCTGCTCAAGTCGTCTGGACCGAGAGCAAAGCGAGCTGCCGAGCGAGTAACAAGGAAAGACAAGTCAGCGAAAGGTCCTTTCAGTCGACTCCTCGACCAGCACGTCAGAGTGAAATTAACTTTCCTGCAGTGTGTGTTTTTGAGCACTCACACTGACGGCGATCACTAATTCATCGTGCCTCTGAGATCCTCTGACACTGACGTTTGTTGAAGGGGAGATACGATGTGAAAATGTAAATAAACTTTGGGTCAGTGTGGGAGGAAATTTATAGTTTTGGCATTTACTCTGCAGCCATCACTCATCCCCCTGTCGAGAGCAGAGGCCTTGATCAGCAGAGCCTCCGTTGGCCCTCAGATGACCCGCAGCCCATCTGACCAGCTGTGGTTCAGATGCCTCAGACTGAGATCTTCACATTATTGTAATAACTCGGCTGTTAACCCTCTCTGCATAGCTGGAGCCTCTGGAGGAAGTCAAACTGTTGTTACTGTGTTTTTAAACACAGGCAGCAAAAACAGATTCAGACTTTTTCAGTAACAAAAAACAAAAAGGGAATTTGAGGCCCCTCATATTAAGTCTTTGCTTTTATCTGCTGATGTGTCAATACCTCAATATAAATCCTTGCATTCTTATTTTTCTCAGATTATATTAGGATCCATTAAATTAAAATTAGAAAGGATTTTTTTTTGTGGGTTTAAAGCTCCTTTTTCTCCTGTAAAGATTCATTGTTAGTGTGATGATGGACATTTAAAGCTACTCTAAATAGTTTTTAACTTGTTATTTCAGAGACTGGAATTAATACAGATGCCTCTCTATGACCTTCACATGAGAAAAAAACAATTTCTACAAGGCTTTTTGATTCTTAGTCAGGTTTCTTAAAAAAAAAAAAGGCTGCTGTAAGGTAGGCGTGAGAGAAATCTTAACAGTTAGCTTGGGTAAGTTTTGTCAAAAATTTCCATGACAAAGATTCACCATGAGTGATTTTGAAAATACAATAAGTAAAGGATGAAATTAGTCGAAGTTATAGGTATAAAATTGTCCATAGGGGGCGCCAAATTCCAAATTGACCAAACAAAGTTCCTCACAGGAGCTTTAAAATATGAAAAAATGAGAATTTTATTCAGACAGTGTTGACGCTTACACATGAAGTGATCAGAGAGTAGACTAGGGGCACAGCTTGGTCTGAAAAAAAGAAATGAATTTAGCATAAGTAAGACAGCTACATTGTCCACAGGGGGCGCCAAAATTAACAAAACTAGAAGTTCTTTACAGGAGCTTTAAAATGCAAAGATGTGACTTTATTTGTCAGAAAGCACCCTACTTGGATCAGACTTAGAATCAGAACAGCCTTTTTTTGCCAAGTATCTTCAAAAATACCAGGAATTTGACTCTGGTTTAAACAGCAGTCTCCCCATACAATTGTGAATAAACAATAAAAATTGCAAAAATAGAAAAAAAAAAGAGCCTAAGTAGTAAGAAAAAAATAACAATAGTAATAATAATAAAAATAAACTGTGTATGAGGAGAATAAAAATATATAGACATGTAAGTTAAATCAGTGCACTGAATAAGATGTCAAAGAAATGTGAAATTAAAAAATAAAGAAAAAAAAAGGATCTCAAAAATGTTTCCAAATTTCAAACAATCAAATTTTTGAAAAGACCCATGATGGTCACTTTTTTCAGCCAGTTAAGAGACAGAAACAGATTCTTACATTCATCCCAGGAGGGAAATTTAATTTCATTCTTCCAAGTTATAGAAGAGAAAAACAGACAAACTTAGTTTTCAGTATTTGGACGTGTTTGATGACAACAGGAGAGAAATCATCAGGGAAAATTTAAAAACATGGCTCAAAAGCCTGTCTACAGAATAAAACCACCTTACAGTGCTCTGGTGTTGGTAAGTCCATGTGTTTCCTTAAACATGTAAGCTATGTGGCAATGTGAAACTTAAAGACTGACATTTCAAAACCTTCGCACTTTGAAACCACACAATCTGCATAGGTAGAGGCTGCCAAATGTAAGTGACAGAATATCTTTTCTGTAACATGAGCGAACCTACCTTTCAGACTCCAGTCTGGCTTTTAATGGATTTGGCAGCCGCTCCAAACTCAACAGGGTGTGTGCACTGTGCTTCAGAATGTACAGACCTGTAAAAGCCAAATCAAAGTCTAATAATGGGAAGGTGGCCTTCAAGCAAAGTGCCAATTATTTTAAATTGCTCCATTAAAGGCGGCAATCACAACTGTCATGTTAGCATTTGGACATAACGGCTCACTTCTAGTGGCTGTAGTTCATGTGGGTGTAGCTGCTGGAGTCATAAACACGTGCGGATTTACATAACCTCGTGAAACAAATGAGTTTGTTTGCTGACTGCTTGCCATAACACATAAAAAAAGCTCGACATTTTCTCACTTCAGCCCGGAGAACAAAGCCCCTTGCTGTTTTTTCCTGCTTTTAACAGGTGAGCGCTCCAGCTATTAATTTGTGTAGGGCCACCTACTTTAATTGGTCCTAATCTGGAGTGAGTGGCTTTGATCTCTCTGACAGTTTGACTGCATTAGCACGAGTGTGAGGGCTAATCCTCCGCGTAGCTTGTTCTTTCGGCGCAGTCAGAGGCCTGTCCGGCGATAATATGTCAGCTGAGGGATAAGCCCTCATCAAACAACCAGGTCTAAGCTTCTGGAAAATGGGGGTTGAAGGGCCACCATCATGCTGTGCTTCAAACAAAGGTGGAGACGTAAACTCGCTCCAGTCTAAACCTTAAAGAGGGACGTTTTGGGCCTTTTAGCAAACTAGTTGAGTCGTTTCAGCGTCTCCTTACTTCATCATAAACACTTTTTCATGCTTCTTCAACATCCAGCCAGTCCTGTGCTTTACAATCAACCCTTTATACCCTTTATGCCATCGCTCTGTACACACACACACACACACCCTCTGCATGCATGATCCACAGGTCCAAACAGCGTCTCTATCTGTGCTGTGTCATCTTATTAAGAAGTAACAAGCGTGTGAAGTGTTTGTCCTGAACTCCAGCTGAACCTTCATGAATTATGATAACCATCGCACAGTCAACAATATCTGCTTTCAGAAGAGGAGAGGGGAGAGAGATAGTGTTTGAAATGAAGAAAATAGCAGCACTTGTACTCCTCCACTGATTATATCACACATCATGGTGATTTAAGATATCACGACAGGCATATCTCGACTTCAGTGGAGCTTTTGTTTTTGTGTTATGTGATGGAGGAATGTGTTGCATGTGAAAGGGCAAATGTATCAGCTGCTGCTGGTTCAGAGAGGACAGTTAGAGCAAATAGTGTCTAAAGATGAGTTTGGTCATAAATTAAAGTCAGAACCTTGTTTTCCGCAACTTTTGTTGCCTTTAAAGATGGTTGTTTTTGTTCTTTGAGCAGTGGCATTTACTGGATCTGCTCCGTCAGCTCAGAACATGTGAGTGAGTGTTGAAAGGCTGCCTGTGAGTCACACTTTACCGTCAAATCCAGAATATAATACCAGACAGAGTCTGATTTCAGCAGTCTAATAGGATACAATATGGGTATTTATTATACTAAGCATGTGTACAAGTTTTTTCAACATTGTGTCAATTAATTTTCACTTCAAACACACAAGGAAGTCTCAGTAACCTTAAAGGTGGGGTATAGAGGATTTTCCCTAAAAAATAAAATATCAACTTTTACAGGAATAATCCTGCTTAGTCATCTCCCATGGGTCTCTATACATGTGTCAGTGTTAGTGTCTGCCTCAGCCCCCTCCTCTGCCTGGATGTTGATGCTGTGGTTGGGGTGGAGAGTAGACGTGGTTACATGGAAGTTTGATTTCTGCTAACCAGGTATGTGTCAAATTACCTGTAGTTAGCTTGTGCTAACATGCCAAGTCAGTCGCTTGGCTCTTGAGTCTTCCCTTGAAACGTGATGCTACAGGTGGTTGCTTGGATAGTGAGTTTACGTTGTCAAAGCCAAAGATAAGGTTGGAATGATTTTTTTACTAACAAGAAAAAAAAATCCTGCAGATCCTACCTTAAAAGGCCCATTTATGCTCAGAGTTAAATATGGATCTGGATACAGATACAGAGCCTTCTGTTCATGCCCTATGTTATTTAATCTGTCATTTGGGATACAGTGGATACAGTCCTAACAGAGCAGTACCACCAGAAACTGTGGGGGCACTGTGCTGTTACTCTCCGATACTTAGCGTTAGTGAGACACAAAGAAGAAATAACAATGGCGGAGCTTTAATTTATTTAACACCATCACCAACCACCGCCTCCTACAATGCTGCCCCTGTTTTTGTCTTTTAAGCAAGAGGTGCATTCCACCTCCGCAATACCTCCTCCACAGTCGCCATGTTTGTTTTTGAGTTTGTTGTTGACATAAACTTTTGACTCTGGGCGGCCCCCTGGGCTGACTGGTTAACAGCAATGCCAACGGAAAGGACGCATGGACATGTGTAAGAAAGACATTTTTGTACGTAAAGGGAGCATAAAAGGGCTTTAAGATGTCTTTGTGTGTGACAGAGAAGTCCACAATGTGTAGTTCTAGTGCACCTGTAAAGGAACGAAAAAATACTGATGTGGAAATATGCCGTGATAATTTGACCTGTAATAAAATATCGATTTTCAACTCTTAACATCAATATTTTCGTAAAAAATAGAATTTATATTTTAGGTGAGTTTAAAGTACAATACATCACCTCCACTGTGGTAGATGGCACCAAAGAGCTACTCTGCTGTATGCTGCCCATAAACTGTATAATAAATATAATCTCAAATGTTTTATTCCTAAACTTGATGATGTGGGTTTTGATGCCATAAACATCAAAGTTTTTCCTCTATTCTTGGGTCAGTTAGTTTTAAACCATTTTAAGTTTAATTTTTACAGTGTTGCAGAATGATAAAATAATGATCATAGTCATATTTTGCACAGAATTAGTTTTTTAACGAGTGACATTTGTTACACCAATCAGTTTGACCAACTGAACGCGTCTTTCACCTAATCATTTCTTTGCAACATTAGTTCAATGTCACTGTGGTTTAAGTGAAAAACTTGACAATCTTTATGTTTTTCAAGTTAAATGTATGAAACACCATATCTGACTTTCATTATTTCAAATATAATAATATTGAAAAGTTGTTTTTGATCAAACAGTTAACTGTGTAGAATATTGCAAAATATCACAATGTTGTGATATCCTGATATAATCGTATTGTGACCCATGTATTGTGATGCCTATTGTATCTAGAGGTTTTTGCCAATACCTGATCCTATGCACATGTGTAGCTCTCTCTAACTGTTAAGCCAAGGCGCTGTTTACAGTTAAGTATTGCTGCATCATGGTTATTTATCAATGTAGAAATGTCATTTTGGGCTTTGGAAAATACAAACTTTTGTGAACAGGCTCCAAAGTGGAATGTTTAGAAAACACAATCCACCATAGTTTTCTTTAGTGCAGATTCAATACACAGTTTACCACCAACTACTGGTCTGGTATGTGCATTACATCCCCAGTCGATGTTTTTATAATACAATGTGAAATGAGCTCAGACCTCTGTAAAACCAGAAATTGTTTGGGGTCTGCTGTAATGGAGCATCTTCTTCCCTCAGAGGGAAGAGGATCGCAGAGAGAGGAGAGGAATCTGAGGAGCAAGATGTGAGGATACATGAGTGCACCTCCACAGCATCATCAGAGATTATAACATAGTAAAGATCAATACAAAAGCAGACATCAAGGAGTGCTTGAAAACAGATCATAACTGAACGTTGATATCTGAACAGTTGGTATGTGATGAGTTAGGGATAAATTATTTTCTGATTTAGTGTTTGGAATTAAAAATTGAGCACTATGTAAAAAAATCAATCTGGCAAAAGTATCACTGTAAAATTTTGTAGCAGATTTTGTTACAGAGTCATTATCTAACTTTTGTACCATAATTTACTACATGCGCTGAATAGCTTATACGGAGCTAGTGCAACAGGCAACAGTGAAATTCAGCATAAAAAATCACAAAGATTGTTTTCTAAATAGGTTGTCTTAAAATACTGCACTGTGTTATCTTCAAATGGGTAAACTATCCCTTCTAAATCTGCTCAGCTCTCTGCCTGGGCAAACTGGAGGCCACCTTTAAGTGGTCATCTGGTTTCATTTGTATTTGGGGCCATTTGGCCGGCCCGCCATCCATCAGACAGCAGCAGAAGTATTCAGTACACCAGGGACACCATTGGAAGGTGACTCGCCAGTCATGGGCACGAGGTAAAGATTAATCAAATGTTATGTGTACTATCACCAGCTGGCAGCAGCAGCCTCTAAGCCTCTGAGTGAGGAAGTCCACAGAGAGGCCCGTGGCACAGCTGAGTTTGTCTTGTAAAAGTGCAGCTGTCCAAGACATGACAGCTACAGCATTAGCAGGGCCATTAAGAGGTGTAGAACATTTCCAGGGAAACCATTTGAAAAATGACAACCCCCGGCACCGCTGAGATATTAATTATACGCAGCAGCCATGGAAAATAAGTGAAAACAGTTGGTAAGACAAAAGACGGCTTGTTTTCTCACAAGATGCCTTGTTTGTGCATCGGGCGTGTTAGAAGCAATAAACCGAGGAAGGGAAGAAGGAGAAAGCTATCCTCTACAGCTTGTAAAAAAACAGTTTTAACACAGTTATAAGAAGGAATGTCTAAATATGCTCTGCTTTAAGACTCACACTCAACGAAATAACACACTGATGTTGAGTTTGGGGGATTTCATAAAAAGCAACCAAGTCCACATAAAGAGGGGGTTTGGATGGTTGGCTATTAATAAGGCTGTTAATGCTGGCTTCTTTAAGCTTAAATGAACTAACATCACATTTTACAAAGTACACAACTTAAATAACAGGACTAGTAACTGCTTTAACTCAAACTTCAAATTTTTCTCCAAACAAGGTGGTTTTCATGCACATTTCACAATATCAGCCATGTTGTTTGTTTGTTGTAAGAAATACAGGGACCTAAGTTTAAAACTGCAACATCTATAATGCTAGCTATGAGTGCTGCATGCACAAGTGGAAACCTTTGGTACCACAAATGAAATAGCTGTGAAAATCCATTTAAAAAAAAGAAGAAGAAGCAGTACCTCAACCAGCCACTTGAGGCTGTCCCAAAAAGCCAAAGAAGCCCCATTGTAGTTTATTTTAAATGGGTACAATCTTTCCAGAATTGCAGATCTCTTCAACCTAGGGGTGTCAAACTCATTTCAGTTCAAAGGCCACGTACACAAGTGATCTCAAGGGCTGGACTAGAAAAATCACAGCGTAATTACCTATAATCAAATCAACAAGTCTTAGTTTTTCCTTTTGTTTAGTGCAAAGACATACAAGTATAATATGAATATCTTTATATTTTAATCCTTCCACAAAATATTTAATAAACAGCCTGAGATAACTGAAAGGTAGGGTCTGCAGGAATTTTTTGTGACTTGTCAGTAAACATTCAAACTGGGCTCCTCCTCCTTGGCTCAGTGCCAGCGGCAGCACACACCCACAGCCTCTGATCGTGACCACGTGTACACACTCACTAGCTCAAGGGCCATGCACCTGACTTGGCATGTTAGCACAAGCTAATCACAGGTATCTAACACATACCTGGTTAGCAGAGAGCTAACTCATGTTGCCCTTTGTCCTGTGATGCTCTTCGAGTTCCTGAAAGCAAGTTAAAATCTAGCCAAGCTTCACCCTCATTTAGGAAAAAGCTTTATGTTTGGCGTCTTGTTTAACTTCGGTTGGTTTTCTTCCTCTGTGCTACGTCCACTATCGTAGCTGCTCTGATTAGCTTACACTCAGAGTCATCAACATGCAAAGTCACTTGCACACTGGACACACTGAAAGTTGCCTTTTTTTTTTTTTTTAGGAAAATCCTGCAGTCTACCATCAATGGCATGTATTTAGCTTAAAATGCAGCATGTGAAATGAAATGAGTATGCTGATCATACACACACCATGACAAATCTCAGCTTTATTTATTGATAGGAGTGTCCAGGGACTTTTTTTCTTTTCTTTTCTTTTTTTTTTTGTGGTTATTTCTAAAACTTCTCAAGCCTGCAATTCACATTCCAACATTCCAACAGGTGTGTATTCTGGAAAGAACTGCTGAAGTTGTAAATTGAACTTACAGACTTTAAAAAAAGATGCCTCATGTAGTCGTGAATCTGCCTCATAAAACAGCATGGTCTGGAAAGGCAGAGCAGCAGGGCTCAGGGGACGCTGGAGCTAGTTTTGGCCCTGCAGGAGAGTGTCCAGGATGTGGACACGGTGTTCCCATCTTTGAACATGAAGATATTTCCATCCCTTTATGCGGAGAGTAGTTTCATAATAACTAAATCAGCTTGTAGTGTTAATTGGGGATTAATTTGCCATGTTTTTGTGAGTTGAAAGCTTAAGCAGGGATCCAACAAGGTGCCTTCTAATTAAACCCACAACTCCCTGAGAGTGTTAGAATTCCCAGGAGGACGGTCTATTAATTGGCCATAACTAAACCTTGTGTAGACTTGATTACAGCCTGGTCAGAGTACTTTAAACTCTCAAACTATTGAATATACTGGAGCTACTCCCGTCCTCTCCTCAAGGGAGCAGGAGGAGCTGATGATGGCCACATAATGTCTATTCTCAGAGCCTCATAAATACAGAGCTGCCCCTGAGTGCAAACTCTGTTTATTATAGCCCGCCTGAACCTCAGTGCCAGCCCTTGGAGTTACTTATGCAGATAAATGCAGCCCCATTCATCATCACTTCTATTCATAAATAGCCAATAACTCATCCCTCCATATGGAAGATTAGACCTTGGAAATGTGACTTAAGCGCAGGAAGTATTCAGATCATGAAAAACATGAGCGATCGCACACAGCCGTCCCCCCTTTACTCATTATATCTTATTCTACATGTCATTTCCCTGCTCGGCTATCAAACACCGCGCCCGTAAAGAATCCTTTGAGCTGCTTCCTGGTGGTAGGAAGGCAGATGATTTCTTTTTTTTTGTCTTCCACTGTAGTGTGCCGGTTTGCTGAGAGGAGAGGGCCGCAGAGGTGCACACACTGATGAGAAAGGATGATATATGTAGCGCCTGTGTCCCAGCTCTCCTCTGGCCCATTGTCATTAATCACGGCCATTAGGCTCCCCCTCCGCTGCCCGCTCACCCTGTCTGCGCCTTCGTCATCACAGCCTCCCTTTTGTCTCATATCCATAAAGGGGAAGGCCGTATACTTTCACCACGTCCCCTGCTGTAGGGACACTAACAAGGGTGTTAGCATGTGTTCTGGGGAATTTCAATGTCTTTCAATTTCTGGATTAGAAATTCAAATCAGTCTCACCTTCATTACCGTAGCCATGTTATTACATCAGTCAAGGTACTACCGTTATTATTACAGGTTTCTATTATTGACGATATGTCTGTTTGTCTTACAGTCTGTCTGAACATCAACTCATCAGTAAATATGTCTCTGTCAGTCTGATCCCCTTCTTCTGTTCCTGTGTCTGCCTCTCTGTCTATCAAATTGTCTAAGAATCTGTCTGTTCTCCTTCCTGTTGGTTGATTTATTACGTCTTTCTTTTTGTCTATCAGTCTCCATGTTTCAGTCTTCATGTCTGTATCTGTGAGTGGACGTCTGCTTGTCTTTACATCTGTATTTGTGAATATATGTGTGTGCTCATTGGTTTCAGTACGTGTGTCTTTCTGGTTGTCTTCCATGTCCTTGTGTCAAAATTTGTGACTTTTTTGTGTCTTTTTTTATGTCTGTATTTGTGTCTTGTCCTGTTTGTCTTATGTCTTTTTCCACATTTGTCTTTTCCCTTTTTGTCTGTATCAAGGGGAAATATCTGGTTTAGAAAAACAAAGCCTATGCAGAAGTGCTTAAAGTTGTTGTATATTCAGAAACCTCTTGAGGCTTGCTGTAGAAAGATTGGAAACCACGTACACACCAAGTTAGAAAAACAGACTTTACAGCATTAAAAACGACTTGAGTCTGAAACACTAGTTTCAGCTCACACTATACGGGGTGAATTTTTTTCTAACTCAGCGGTTAAGAAGATTTTAGAATCTTCTGATTGTCCAAGAGAGACGGAGTTCAGCTCACGTGACTGATGGGCGCCCTACAGCTGTTAGAAAGGACGTTTTTAGCCTGCGCCATATCCAAAAAGGCCTCGTCTGCTGACTGGCTTCATTTCACTTATTCTGGACCAGAAGGGTAATGTTGTAGGGACTACGTTTATATTTTCCACAGTCTATGGTCTGCATTTGTTTCCATGTTTGAATTTAGCCAAAGACTGTTTAGTTTTCAAAGTCTCTGTGACATCACCCATCTGTTTCTTAAACAGATTTTTGAAGCAGATCGTCAACAGAAGCCATATTGGAAATGGGTTTGGCTTTGAGCCTCCACACTAACAGCTATAGGGGGACTGCCTGTCAATCAGCTGAGCTGTGCCTCTAAAACCCCCTTACTTCATATCTTCTAGGCTGTAAACGTGTTTATTTCTGCTGTGCATTTGTGTCTTTGTCTTTTGTCCTCCTGTCTGTATATGAATTCCTTTTTGTAATTTTTGTCTGTGTCTGTATTTGTGTATTTGTCTTCTCCTTTGTGTGTCTGTCCTTTTTTTGTCTGTTCTCGATTGTTTGTTGTGCGTTTGTGTCTCTGCATCTATGTGTTTGTCTTGCTGTTTGTGTGTAATTTTTTAATGTCTGGTCGATCCTTCTCTTGTCTGTCTTTCTTCCTGTCTGTGAGTCTGCCTGTCTGTTTATCTCTCCTACTTTCTTGTCCTTTCTTATCCTTTTGGGGCTAATGCTTTTTCACCAACAAGTCTGGTCTCGGTTCTTACCTGATGAAAGAAAGTTTTTTTTTCCTGTCACTGTATCCAAGTCTTTACTTGCGGTATATTTTCGGGCCAATCCCACTTATCACCCTTTTTTTCGTCTCCCCCTTCCTCTTTGGTCCTCTGTTTTGAGGGCCAAAGAGGAAAAAGTGGAAACACATTGCTAAGAAAAGAGACACCACTCGATTCTTGTTACATCATCACCTCTAGACGCTTGCTGGCTGTGTCATAGGCAGAGCGACTGTTTATCCACTTCCAGACAAACACAGCTTTACAAGCGATAATATGTAGCTTCTGAATAATGTAATGAAAGCTTATCACAGCTTAAGTAGCTGATCATTCATGAAATTTAGTTCATTGTGGTGAAGTAAGTTTGCTGTGAATGGTCTGACATCGGTGTAGCTATTATTAGCTTTAGCTGTAGCTGTAGCAGTATTGGCTAGATTGTTATAATGAGCGATTTCAACAATTCAAAACATGGCTAATATTAACGTGGAACAGAAAAGGATTGGATATCTGATAAAAAAGAATTATCATGGGAAATATTTCATACCCCTCTGTTTTAAGTGTATGTATCCCTTCACCTTATGGAAAATTTGGGACACCACTTCACTAGAGATGAACGCACAAAACCAAGGGTTAAGAGGTAGAATTGGGATTAGCCCTGTTATTATCACTGGCGTTTTTTTGCCGGAGGCCAAGGGAAGCCATGCTTCCTCTCTTTTTTCAGACTGTAGCTGTGATTTAATAAAAATACTCCTTTTTAACAGTTTTGATAATTCTTCAGTGTTTCGTCACTGTCATCTCTTCCTTATTTCTCTCCTCTACTTACTGAGCATTTTAGGATGTGTAAAACTGCGCCCTCATCAATGTTCTGTGACAAATGCGTGGTGAAAATACGTTACTGCACGCTGTTGTCCGCAAGGAAGCCAAGCTGAGTTGGCGTCACGTGGTGAAAAAAAAGCAAGAATGATAAACCAATCAGATGAGGCTGCGGTCATGACACTGCTTACCTATGATTGGCCAAGACTGTGTCAAGGGAAGCCACCCCGTCTTAGGCCTCAAACCAATCAAATCACAGAATCATCATTAGAGGTGTCCCAGTCCGATATTGATATCGGATATCGGTCCGATATCAGCAAAAAAACAAATATCTGTATCGTATCGGAATGCATCTGAAATCTCTGATGTAAGCAGTCGTTTTCCAGACTCTGCTCCTCCTGTTTCTATTTGATTTATTTAGGTTATTTTCTGGGTCTTCTAATTTATTCTTTATTTTATTCAATTGCTAGTATTTTTTATGTTTCATGTTAAAATTTCTGTTACCCATTGGTTAATAATAAATGGGTCAGTTTTTCCTCATACCTACTGTTGCTGACTACTGTTCTTTGTTTGAATAATATCACTTAATCAAGCCTTTTCTAACATGACAGACTTACTTAAAAATAAGTAATAAAAGTATGCATGTTTAATGCTGATATCGTATCGGATTAATATCGGTATCGGCCAATACTCAATGCTGCAGTATCGGTATCGTATCGGAAGTGAAAATGTAATATCGGGACATCCCTAATCATCATCATCAAGCCACTGAATGAAATCAGGGAGGTTAGCACATTAGCAGTGCGCATGAAGCGGCCGGTTGTGCGTTTGAGTGGGCGGTTGAGTAAATTAATAAGATATTTAAGCCTAAGTCAAGAGGACAATGTACGTGTGTGAATGAGTGAGTGAGGGTGGGAGAAATACAGGGCGTGTCAGTGTCCAAATAAGTAAAATGAGCGCTCTCTGGGTGCTCTAACAGGTCGTTCCGTTACATGAAATAGCGATATACAAACTGCAACATAGTCTTTTATGTACCCCACTCACTAAAAATTATACAGATTAGAGGCTTTGTCTCACTTGGCTTCCTCAAAAAAAATCCCCATGCCACGCCACTGATTATTATGTCTATCATTATTACATGGCAGAGTTTGGTCTTGCATTTTTTGTAAGATATTCTGAGATATGATTTAGTTTTATAGTAATAAAAACGATTGATTGATCACTTTTGTGATTAAAACATAGACATCCTTTCATCCCTCTTCAGCAGAGGTGCTTCTTCTTTTCAAGCTTCTGATGCTTTTATCTTTAAAACGAGTCAAATTGTCCTCATCTAAGCGCTCACATTATCACCCTGTTGTCTCTGCGAGCTAATCAGCAGTCAGAGTTCCTCTCCTCTGTCTTCACATCGTTAAGCCCCCCCCCACCCACCCTACCCCATCCTCGGTGTCATCAACCCAAGAGGTCTGATACGATAATATGTGTGAACTGAAATGTGAAAGCAATTCATATCACTTTCCCAAGGCCTTTGAATGTTTGATTTGCATAACTAGAGAAAATGATATTAGATGGGCATATTGATTTAATTTCATCCTAGAGCGCTGTTAATTACAGTATCATAAAAGTGTCATCTCTTTATTATCGGGTTCAGAACAGAGGTTGATGGCTGGTGTTGGCGCAGCACAGGCTTTTTATATGGGGAGGTTATCATCATGATATTGTTTAGCATAATTTTACACAACGAGGCTGGGTGGAGATACGTAGAAGATACAGCTTATTCATTATCAGCCAATCAAAGACTGCTCTGTAACTTTACAGGATTATCTTTCTTTGTTCTTTGATATCACACATGCTTCAACTGCATTTCATGTTTAACACAGGAGCAGAAAGAGCATTATCTTGCTTTCACGTTGATGACTACCATATGTCCTGCATGGGATCTTTTGTGTGTGTTTTCATATCATGAATAGTCCTATCTGTGTGGGGTTATGTGATACCTCTTCCCTGTGTAGCTATGCATGAACATCCTCCATCCTCTCCTGCTTCCAGCTGAATTCAGATCTTTACAAATGGATTCCCTGAGTGCAATTTATCTAAATGAGCAGTGATCATTATTCCAGATCTGGCCCATCCTTAATGCGGGAGCATTATTGAGCAGATATCTCTTTAAACACAGCAAATAGGTGGTCCGGGCTGCAGGAAGCCTGAGTGCATTCATTACTTCTCCTTCCTCTTTTTTTTTTCTTCTCAGGAACACAAAGCAGTGCATAATGTGCAATCTGATAAGTGTTCTCTTGCCCCCCCTTCTTCTTCTTCCTCGCTCCTTCACCGTCCTATACATCACCGGCCGGCTCAGCTGCGGTTTGCAAGGAGGGGGAACTCTGGGATTGGTGTGGCTGAAGTTGATGAATAGGCCAGTGAGGGTGAGAAACTCCAGGGCCAAGCTGTAGGTCTGTCCCCATGGCATGTGATGCTGATTGGCTTTGTCCTGTGCGGCCGCTCCGCAGAAGCGGACATTAAGATTAAGTGATGCTGTCGTGTCGGGGAGCAGCGCACTGCATCATCCCCGGGAAGAGACAGCTGCGGTGGTTAATCCTTCATCACCAGGGGAGCGCTGCCAGAGCCGAGATATACAGCCAAAGATAACCCTCCATAACTTCTGCTAAAGATCAGAAACTTTGCATCCATCTGTCCTCAATACTCACTTAAAAATGAGGAATGATGGCGAGGCAGTGCTGAAAACAAATGGAGCAAATAACATCAAGATGAGGTGAATGTTTTAGTGAGAGGTAATCCTTCTTGAGCTCACGGCGAGGGAAAAACGGTCATTGTGCAGCACATACTGTAGCTTCTGTAAGAAACAGGGGCAAACAAACAGAAACCCATTTACACGGCTTGTGCCTGTGTGTCAGCGGCGAACGGACAGGCGTGTACTTCATCACACGTTCTGGGGGTTGTGGGGAATTCCCAGTTGATGGAAAATCTAGTTTAAACAGAGGGGAAAGAATCCACTCAGAGCAGGGCTTAAGTGGTCTGTATTTATGTGCGTACGTGTGGCGTCAGCATATTTTAGAATGCTGGGTTTGCATGTTTGTTGTTGGTGTGATGTAGCTGTCGCGACGTGATGGATGAACATCATCATGTAAAGAGTAAAAGGAGCGGTCTGCGAGAGAAAACCAACATGTTCCACGGCGCAAAAAACGACTTCACAGAAGCTCCAGCCTCCTTCTTTGTGCTCCACCACCCAAGGCTGGACTGCTTGAACTTTACCTTTTCTCACATTTTCATACCACTTGTGCTTTCTGAATATGGTAATTCCCCTGAAAAAGCCTTCCCCTGATCCTGTGGGATGATATATTTGGCATGGCGGAGGCATACCTGCAGAGAGCGTTTCTGACAGTGACATATTAGTTACGGTGTCTCCTGGAATCTGATAACTTCAAATTTGCCACCTTGTTAAGTTGTGATTTATGTGATACCATTTCACTAAAGTAATTGGCCTGGCCTGTTGTAGAAAATAATCAGCCTCCACGCAGAACAAATGCTGGGCCATGCTAATGAGGCGGCCCGAGAGCTGAAGTGATGCTGCCGACTGACAGTTATTAATGATTGTTATGATACACAGACGAGTCCACATCCAGAGGAAAAAAGTGACATTTAAAAAAATACACCATATTGGGAAGTACTAATGAAGTAATATACTGCTAGGAAAACAATCATGTGTGTTGTCAAGGCGATGTGTAATTACCCAGCAGCCACCCTGGCTGGCAGGCAGACCGGGTAAGGGAAGGGGGTTGAACAACTTGGTCGGGTAATGGATGGAGCTGTGCTGGCGAGGGGGCTAAAATGCGGCAGGCAGTGACAGAGGTGTACAGATTGATGAATTAATTGGGTCTTTCTTGGGACAGAAGGGGAACCGCGGTGGCATATGCTCGCCTTGTTACTTTGGGAAGTCTACTGACCCTGAAAGTGAAGCCATCCCACGCAGGGAGGTGTGGCTTTTTTCATCGCTCTTCCTCCTGAGGAGGTAAATGGCACACGCTGAAATGGAGTCAACTGCAATTTAAGATAACTTTAAAAAAGTGGACTGGAGAGCCGTGGTTCTAGTTAGTGGACTTTGTTAGATGTAGCTTATAAATATTCAAAGAAAGTTGGGAGTAAAACTCACAAAATAAGTTTTTAAAGATTTTTCATTAAGGAATATGATAAATGTGATGTCACTGACGTTTAATCATCATTGCTGGGAACACAATGTTTGACAAAAGTCTTCAGACATCACAAACAGGTACCAAAAGAAAGTAAAAAGTGTAATCCTATGGTATGGCTCAGATCTCCCTGCCCTTTCACATGCGTACCTGGAATACCTGAGGCAGGGAGAGCACACCTCTCCTTTATTTCCATACACGAAAAGCAGGGAGAGCAGGAGCAAAGCCCACCATCATTGAGCTCCACTGTCACCTCTTGTTTGCTGCTACTCTCCCTGCCTTGGGATTTGATGTATGCACATGAAAACAAGAGGAGGTGTGCTCTTCTCACCTCAGGCCTTTGCATTCCATGTAGGGCAGTGGAAGGGCAGGGAATTAACACCAGGCGTGACCTTTTGCATTCAAACAAAAATTGTATTTGATTTGAAGTTACAACTTCTCAGTTCCAGTGAGGATAAAATATCATTGGGTATTAATTGACCAAAGAAAGACTGATGTGTATTTTTTAAGGACTGATACTAATTACCAATCGTCAAAGAGTCCAATAACTGATATTTGGAGCCGTTTTTCATTTGCAGTAAAAGTGAAAATATTTGCGTCAAAATTTGAATAACACAAACTCCAACACTTAACTTTGTTTCAAGGGGCTCTAACGTGGCGCAGCGCAGGGGGCGCAAGCCTGGCACACCCTGTGCAGTGTTAATTTCATGCGGTACACCGCCGTGCGCTGCCAATTTGGTAGACCGTCTGCGCAGAGATGGGTGTGACGGCGCGCCAGGGGGAGTTGACGTCGCACCAGGGGGAGGTGTCAGCAGATTCATGTTGGTGCAGTGACAATTTCGTGCCAAAAATAGAGCAGAAAGTTCGCTGAAAGCTCGCCAGCTCCAACCTGGTCTATTCTCGGCGCAAAGTAGAGCGCACCCTCCGCAGCTGTAATTTGTACACGTCAACAAAGCCTCAGAGGCAGGTTTCCAGAGTGTCAGGCACATTTCAATGCAATAAACAATCACAGCAATCACTATTTAATGTAACTGTCTGAACCAGCATATACATTTGTATCTATATTAACTGCTCTTCTGCGCTCCACTGCGCCTTGAGTGTGCCTCTCTTGGCACTGCAGGAATCTACCGGTCACACCCTGTCCGCGCGGCGAAGGCTGGCACAGGGCAGGTGCGCCTGCGCTTGCGCTTGGTCTACGAAATTAGAGCCCAAAGCCTTTAAGCATATGTTTATTACACAGCACCCAGGCTCAGCAGCATTTTTTAGAAAGCTAAATGAAAACTTAAAAACATAAATAGAAACATAAATAGCTCTCTAAAGTTTCCAGGGTAAGTAAAGTTTTCTTAAAAAAGGCCAATCAGATGCTACTGTGGGTGGGACACTGCTGGAGACAGAGTAGCGACTGCACACAAAGTGGCATCAGAGTCAATATAACAGTTTAAATTTATTTCTTATCAACTGTTGGATTAGGAAAAAGGTAGGTGCTGATATGCCTCAAAAAAGCTGAGTACTGGCGATTGACCTATAATTGGCTCGGCCGATAATCTGTCTGTCCCTTTCAGAAACCAATCAGCTTTTAAACAGTGATTGCCAAAAACTAGAAAGTGAAAGTGAAAGTAAAGAACAGGTCTTGACTTTACCCTTCAGTAAAGTACTTTAAGAGACCCAGCTTGAACCCACCAGGAGCAAGACTTTGTTAATTTGATAACAGTGGTACTGTTTTGGACAGTAAGCTTGTAGAATATTATAAAAAAAAAAGTAAAAGTCAGAGAAATTAAATATCATAAATTGCAGCCTTGAATCTGAGCAGAATCTGAACCACAGCTTCTCATAAATGACATCACTCTCCCCCTGCCTCCTCAAACTCCATCTCCACCTGCTGCCACTCGCTCAGGTCCTCACATAGTCGCCATTTAATCTTGTCTCTGCGACACTCCTCTGTCAAAGCTCTCAAACGCTCTTTCTTCACACTGAGTGAGAATGAAAGTTCTCACAGCTGCTTTCTGTCACTGTGGTCTTACTTCAGCAAGTGCCCATTGGCTGCCATCGCCCCCTCCTACACCCCCCCTCGCTCGTCTCCCATCAAGCCGCTGCATTAAGGCCGACTGCCGACCGCATCAGTGGGCCCTCCTCGGCCCGCAGAGAGTCCCAGGCCCATCAGCACGAATTAAAGCAGAGGCTGGGGTAGTGGCGCTGCTTTCGGTGCCACTGAGCATTACACTGACACAAACGCTGAGGATCTTTGTCAGCTATTATTTCAATACATGAGTGTGTGGTGCCCTGTCCATCCTGCTTTCTTTGAAGCTCACAGATCCTTCCTCCTCCTGCTCAGAATGGTTTCTCTTTGAAGTAAGGGAACAGGCTCTAGGATATTGATGGTTGATTAACCTCATGTATTCATTTATTCTTTTGATGGAAGTGTGTGTAACAGGAGAGCATGCTGTCCATCAGAGCTTAAATATTAAGATCATATAGTTTCAAACAGATCACAACACATTACAGTAAACCATTTTTAATCTCCTTACTGTTATTTGAAATGTATATAGTGACAGAAATGAACTTATTAGACATCAACCTGTTAACTTTTTTAATGGACTGGGCTAAAATTTCTCCTTTTGTCCATTGAGGCCCCTCAGTGGTTTGATGATTTGGTGATCAAAAGCAAAGACTGTACAAAATGTCGAAGTGTTCTCACTCAGCTAAATTGCACTGCCTGTTAGTCGAGTTAGCCATGACGCTATCTTTGAGAAATTCTGCAACCCTTCGTGCCAAAATTTTTCAAAATGGATGAGGTAAACATAAACCCTTTTGCACAAATTTTCTCTTATTTTTTTTATAACCAGAGGCTGCTGGTGGTCAGGAAATGTGAAAACAAACTTCAACCTGCTTTAAGTAACTGCTGTTTAACTATAGACTATGAACAGTATAACACGGACAATGTCAAGGTGGTGTCACCCACTGGTTTCTAAGAAGACATTAATGACAGTTTTCCTAAGTAATGTTCAACCTAACATTTGAGACACACAAAGAGTGAAAGTTGAGGAATTAGCCTTTACTATGTTTTATCATTGTCAAATCTTAGCGTTAGTAAAATCAAAACAGAGAAGTACAAAAATGCCCTTTTGTAAAGATTTAGAAACATGGTAGTTAACAGGGTTCTGATGATTTTTGGGACCTGCCCAAGTGGACATTTGAGGAACTGCAGTTTTCTGTACCTATGCAATACTTTTTTTCAGCTGCAGAGACTCACTTTTTTTAACGGCAAATACAACTGCTTCATTAATATGGTGAAGCCACCAAGTTTAAATATTCATTCATTAATTCATCCATTTTTGATACTCCTTACCCTGTTCAGGGTCTCAGATGGCCAAGGCCTATACCAGCTGTCTTAGGACAAGAGGTGGGGTACACCCTGGACTGATTGCCAGTCAATCACAGGGCTAACACACAAAAATAGACAACCTTTCATGCACACACTCACACCTAAGGGAAATTTAGAATCACCAGTAAACCTGATAAACATGTTTTTGAACTGAAAGGCGGAGTACCTGGAGGGAACCCAAGTATGCATAGGAAGAACATGCAGACTCCACACAGAAAGACCCACCAGGCTAACCATAGCTAACTGTTGTGCCACTGTGCAGCCCGAGTTTAAAACTCAAAAGAGAGAATTTTGATCATTAAATGTAGTCGATGGTTTTAACAAGTAATCAAAGGCAATAGCTAAACTTATTGAAAAACTTGGATGTTTGTACTAGGACAATGACAATCAACTTATATTGTTTTACATTAATAATTCAAACAGTGCACAATGACACAAATGGCTTAATTTTTCTCCTAATACAGATTTTTTTTTTTTTTGTCGCAGAAGTAGCTCCAAGGTCAAAGTCCAAATATGGTCATACAGGTCGAAGAAACAGCAACATGGTCTTGTAAATTAAGGGGATTTTCTCTTAACTTCAGATCCTATCAAAGTCTGCAAAATGACAAGTTTAACAGTCTTTGATTTAATGCTTCTTTATTAGTTAATGCCTTATTTATGACTGTGCAAATATGTGAGAAAATGGTTTAGAAATTGTTTCTTTACATTGTTCAGAATTCATTTTTGTTCAGTCACTCTTCCTTTGACCATCTAACTCTGCACCAAGTTGCACTGAAGTATGTGACTCAACAAACAGGTAACCAGATAGCACTGTGAATAAGTTAACATCACTTGGGCTGTTCATCATGTATTTCTCTGTAACCCTGTAGATTTGGGGATTCTTAGTGGCTATCCTCTGCACTCTATCCCTGACCGCTCTCTGTGTCCCTCTCCCCTCCCTCCTCCTCCGTCTTTACACTCATCAGAAGAGACAGGTGAGTTAGTGCGTGCTCAACTTCAAACCGCCGTAATTGTTTTTCATACGGAACGCGAGCCGCCGACCCGACATGGATTGCAGAGGAACAACAGGGCTGATTAGCGAGGGTTAGATTTGCTTGCTGGACCATTTTGACACCTGTCTCCCTGCCTTCCCTGGAAGCTGGACCTGATCCCTCTATACTGTCACTCACACTCGTGGGCCAGGCGAGCGGAGAGTAGGCGAGATAATGGATTGAATAAGAGTGGGAGACTTTTCCCCCTTCTCAGTCAAGAGCGTAATCACTGCTTGTCTTAGACGTCGCCATGATGGAGCTGTTCTCTGCTGCTCCTGTTATCCAAGGATCATATTCTGGAGACGGTACAGCCTGGAAGCAATTAAAGCCAACGACTTCTCCTGTAGTCATTCATATAAGCGCTGTTTGTAGATGGATTATGCAGCGTCAATGAGGTAGAAAGTTTGTTCCATTAAGGCACTCCCTTCGTACATCATCAGCTAACACAGTGTTTTAACCACATTAATACCAGGCTGATTTAAAAGTGCACTAACTAGCTCTGTGCCTGGAAAAAAAAACCTGAATGTACAGTATTCAAAATGTGCATCCCATCTGGCTGCGTCTTGTTTACAGAACACAGTGGCAGCTCGGGGTTATTAATCATGTTTGTCTTAATTACCCCGCATAGCTGCTCCATCCCCAACTCCACATTTGACCTTTTTTCTGGATCCTTTCAAACCATTAATCATGCAAAGATCAACGCCAGCCAAATACAAGGAGGTTGCATTGCATTGCCTCAGCAGCCGTCGACTCGCAGAGTAACTTATGTATAATTATGAGCAACTATGAACTATCAGCACAGCAGGTTTTCTTGCTTTTTTTAAGAAAGTTAAGTTAAGGCAAGTTGTGCAGAGGAAGCTTAACTATCACGCTCTGCAACTAGAAAGTCTCCCTGCTCAGCGAGACAAACAGAGCTGTCTTTGTACGCCTTGCTCGCTAATATGTCTTGATTTTCTTGAATTAATGAGCGTTGACATTTTCGGAGACAAATAGTTCCCTCTCCAAGTACTGTTCCTGGTTTGCTGCCATATGGCCCTGAGCAGAGTCACTCCTAATCTTAATCTGACAGGTAAATGAGCGCCTGTGTGTGGTCTATCTGTTGACGAGGGACAGTTTAGTCCTGTGGGCTTCCACGTCCTTGCCAGAAAGGCGAAACGCTTTGCGGAGAAGTCTTAACCCTGGCAATCTTTGTCAGATGATTTTCATGTGTCACCACTGGCCTGGAGAGTGAGATACTGCCATCTCTGAACAAATCACAGAGGAACCAGTCAGTATCCTAATGAGACATGCATGACAAATAGCAATTAGATGCTTGTTTTTGTTTCAAGACGCAGAATTTAATTAGGAAAATCACATCTGATGACCTGTAAAAGGTTGATCTGCTGATTTGTTAACCTCTTTTTGTCGATTATCCCTCAGTAGAAAGTCGTTCATCATTCAAGCGGCTGGAATTTGCATCACACAGTGCAGCGCTGTGATATGAAGAACTCCCTTTTTCCACTCCTCCTCAGTCAGTTAAACAGATGAGCTATTGCAGCACAAAGATTAAACAGTAACTGTGGGTGCCACAGCGCTCTGTGAATGGGGCCTGACAGACATTTTATCAGTAAACCAATTAACATGATTTATGGTCGGGGGGTAACCATGAGACTTGCCCATAAAATACAAAAGGCTGGCTGAGCAGCTCCCTCTAAAGCGAGATGTTATCAGACTCCTCTCCACTCCTGCTTTGCCAGCGTGGAGTCAGCATGCGTTTGTAAATGCAGCTACTGTGCACGGAGGCCCCCCTCTTCCTCACTGTGGGTCAGGAGTTCAAAGCCCAGCCTGAAGAGTTGAGGAAAGGGGCGTGAACTCCCGACCCTCTTAATGTAACAGGGCCTGCAGTGGAAACCAGGCCTTATCGGGCCACTTCCACCTCGGTGCCTCCTCTTTGTACCCAATCGAATGATGGAATCAAATAAATGGAACCACCCGTGTGCTACTAAAGCTCCTCACATCAGAATGTACTATCTAAGTTCAACAAAAACTGATTTCAAATGTTCCAAAGCGGCTAACTCATATCTGTCAAGTGCCAGCTAAAGGTCTGCCACGTGGTTTTCTGCACCAGCTCTCTGCTTGTGTGGAATTTCAGCCTTTCCCATGAATTCAGGCACAGTGTTTGCTCCAGGAAGATTTAGTGTTTCCCAAAAACATGTTAATTGCGCTCTGTCCGTTTTCAGGTGATATACTGTTTAAAGTGACGCAGTCAGAGGTCGACAGGTCTTTAACGTGCTCTTGCCCAGGGTCCTTCTGGCCATAAACAAAACCTGACAGGTGGATTCTGTAACCAGATAATCTTATCTTGTTTAAAGATAAGATTTGCACTCGCAAATATAAGCCCACAAGACAGTCCAGCTGCAGATTTCCACTCTCAGCTGACTCTCTTGGAGGCTCCACTCCTCCACCATCAAAGGGAAGTGACTTCAGGATATGAAGAAAAAATTTCAAAAATTAAAGTTGCTTTCAACATTACACTGGGTAGACACATCCAATTTTTCTGCGTTTGGATTACAATGGTTGACCTGATTCCTCAATTGTGTTAAATAAAAAAAAATAAAAGTGTGTAAATCCTAAATCGCGCACTTGAATTGGTGGACACCCCAGTTATCTTAAGCCCTGTTTCCACCAAGCAGTCTGGTTTAGATCAGTACAGTTTGGTACGGGTCGGCTTGTTAAGCCTGGTCCAGTTTGCGCTTCCACAGCTTACTGTGCCCCCTCATGGTGGGTGGTGAGTAAACTGGATGCCAGTGTCAGTTACATGATAGTGTGACGCCATAGCAGTGTGACACAGCTAATAAATCCAACAAAGAAGAAAAACACAACACAGTAAACAAAGAGCAACAACAGAAGACATCCAGCAATTCTTCTTTGTGATTGGCATGTGTCTCTTTGTTGCAAGAACAATCAAGTTTTGTTTCAGAGAAAACTGTGTGCCACCAGGAGAAATACAGCCACTCTCGTACTGTAAGTGACGATTGTTTCGACCAATCAACTGTCTGCAGTGTTGTAGCGCCACCATCCGAGATCAGATCAGTTAAGTCTGGCACCCCTACAGAAGGCTACCAAAAGTGGGACGGCTCGTCTCTGTTATTTGAGGATCTGTCTGGGGGGGTTAGTCTGTTGTAACGCCAATAAATGAGTGCCATACTGAGACAAACCGCTTCGTTGAAACAGGGCTTTGGCTAAGTAGATGAAAACAGTTGCCCTAGGAAATTTTTGATTCAGGATTTTCTGCTTATATTTTTACTGAAGAACTGAACACATAAAGAAATGTGAATTACTCTCTCACACCAGATTCCTATTCAATACATTCAACATGTAATAACATATATGGGAAATTGCATTCATGTGCAAGCAATTAGCATATATTGGTAAAACTTGGTTTTAAACCAGAATTTCAACTTTCATCACAGAAAGATATCATATCATATTAAAGTCTGTAAACAATAATCCAAACAAATGTTTTCCAAAAGGAAAATAAAGAAGTCTTACATTCTAGCTATGACTCAAATTATTACTATAACCACTACAAGATACTAAATAGCCAACTTCAGTAAATAACGTGTTACAACACAATAAATCGATGTCAGATGACATTTCTTAAAAAAAAAAAAATATATATATATATATATATATTTTTTTTTTTAATTATTTACTGATATATTCAGGTCCATTTCATTCTAATTTAATATTAAACTCTTTGTTAGCTCAATGAAATACCATTTGTTTTTGTTTTTTTGTATTTTATTTTTCTTACTTTAATTTTTTTTGTTTAACTTAACATCCTTACTTCTGACAGTGGAGGGGGTCTCAGAGTGGAGCCTCTAAGAAATATGGCTGAGAGTGGAGGTCTGCAGCTGGGCCCCTTTCAGTTGCTGGAACCCAGGTAAAATGTTTTACCCTGCTTCAAAAGTTGCATCTTTGTGAGATTGTGCTCTAACGGCGAGGTCATTGCAAAACAATCTACTAACTGGTTCTTGACATGTTGAGGGCCTCAAACACTGAGGCATGCCTGTCCCTGTCGTCAAGGCAACATGTTTTGTTCCATAAACATAGAAGTTCCTTGGTGAATGAGATTCCTATTCTGGTTTGGTCATGCTGAGCTACAGCTGCCTGATTTCCCATATTTCCCCTGCTCGGTGGACAGCATATCAATAACGCCTTTCAGATCTGGTGATATGGTGTTTAAGTCAGTGTTATGAGACATCGATGATGAGCTGCTTTCTCTGTCTCTCAGAGACCAGTGTGATCACATACTCATGATTAATCACAGCCCAGTGATTCTATGATTAATGTTTATACAGTCCCCGAAGGCGCTGCAGGACACACTCTTACATCCTTCAGCATGTTTACAGTTTTACTCCTATTACGGGTGAAGATGGAGAGCTCCATTTACAGTTCAATAACCTTTACGACAGCAGCCTCTCATCTGCATTTTATTTTCTTTATCACACATCAAGCCGTCTACAAACGTCAGAATGAAACAGGCCTGTGAGGCATCCAGGCTCCTGCTTTTCCAAGAACAACGCTCAGATTTAGTCGAGGGCGTTCCACTCCCGCTCCTGGTTTTATTAGAGCTTTTAATTTTTATTGAAGGACGGTGCAAAGTAAATGGTTCCTCATCTAAGGGAGATTAAATGGTCTTACACAATTTACAGAAACATGAGGGCGTGAGGGACAAAGGCCTGAAATGTCCTCTAAATAATGTGAGGGGAGGTGAAGGCGCAGCGAGGAGGATGTGCTTCTCTGCAGACACATGTAAATCAATTTGTATCGATCCCAACAATTCAGCCAGCGGCTCTGCACAGCTATTGATTAAACAATTAGATAAGTGCTGGATCTATCCAAATAGAAAATTATATTTGATTTAACTCAAACCTGACAGTGATATGTGTTCATACTTTGATGTCCTTTGCCCTCAGACCTGTTTATAAGATATTCATATTAATGCAGTATCCAATTCATTTTTTATTTATGGTTACATAGAGACGAGTCAAAGGGATTTACATTTATTCTGCGCCATCCTCGTATCCCAGGATGATATACTGCTATACATTTCTGTCAGTCAGAATTTAAGGTTATTTCTTTGAAAAGGAAGGGTTAGAGTTTCTTAGATTAGACATTAAGAATCTGAGTTTCACTATGTGCTGCTTGGTTTTCTCCAATTTGTAGAGGAGCCTTTCATATCCCTGGTAATATTTTTATTATTACTTTTTGTTGTTAATATTGGGCCCAGATGGTACATACTCCTAAATGAATTTGTATAAAAGCAAGTACTTTGCTCCAGGGCTCCATAATAATTTAATCCAGGTCCAAAGCCAGGACTTTAGATGAAGTCATGAGACCCAAGTCCCCCACAGCAGCTACCATTCCCCTGAATATATTTATTTTTTTCCTGTCAGAGAAATCAGCCGTGCACCACTAACTCACATTATTTTTCTTGTGCCTTAAAACTCCAGAGGAAACCTTTTCACTGGTTGAATTTGATCATAACATATCGTAACATATCCTTTTTATACATTAAATTGAGTAGTAACATGTCATTTACAACAAAACACATCACAACTTAACATATCGCAGTGTACCGTAACCCAACATGATGTTTTGCAACCTCACATAACGCAATGTACCGTACCCCAACGTAACATATCACAATGTACCTTACCCCAAAGTAACATACTGTAGTGTTACATATGACAATATGCCGTACCCCAACGTAACATATCACAATGTACCGTACCCCAACGTAACATATCACAATGTACCTTACCCCAAAGTAACATACTGTAGTGTTACATATGACAATATGCCATACCCCAACGTAACATATCACAATGTACCGTACCCCAAAGTAACATATTGCAGTATTACATATCACAATGTACCATACCCAACATAATGCTTCGCAACCTAACATAACGCAATGTACTGTACCCCAACATAATGCTTCGCAACCTCACAAAATGCAATGTACTGTACCCCAATGTAACACATTGCAATGTACTGTACCCCAACGTAACATATCGCAGTGTTACATATCACAGTATACCGTACCCCAACGTAACATATCCCTGTGTCACATATCCCAATGTACCATACCCAACATAATGCTTTCCAACCTTACATATCGCAATGTACCGTACCCAAACATAACATATCCTAGTGTTAGTTACTGGAACATGACATATACTAATGTAACGTATCATAAACAAATGGCAAAAGGACACAGTACAGTGACATAATGATACATAACTTGTTAAAAGGAGACAAGACAACGTGACATGGTGTGACGTAATTTGATGCACCGCGGCGGGGCATGATGTAATGCTACGATGACACAACACGACGCAATGTTACACCATGTAATGTAGGTCTACTTGACGCAACTTAACGTAACACTGTGCAATGTAGCAAGACGTAATGCAATGTATCGTAATGCAACGTATCGTAAGGTGACATAACCTGACATGACATAACATTATGCGACATAACTTAAAGGGACATAAAGTAACAAAGCATAAAGAAACGCAACATAATATGATTCATTGTCATGGAACATACTGTTATGTAGCTTTTGAGTTACAAATTATTCAGGCGGATCTCAAATTCGTTTTTTTTTTTATTCATGGCTAAAAGAACATAAAGGTTTTCTGAAAGGCAAAACTTAACCACATTCAGAGCCAAATCAGAGATTGAAAGGTACCACAGGGGGCACAAGAACAAACTCAAACAAAGAAGTATCCTCTTTGAGCTTTTAACATAAGACTGTTCAAAGACAACATAATAGTCCCACCATTTCCTGCCTAAAGTCAAATGACATAGTCTCAATATCTTATCTGGGTTACTTGGTATGTTCTTACTAATGATACTCATACTTTGGGAATTAATTATAACGCATCATGAGGTGTTAGTGTGCACCTGTATTTCAGCATTTTTCTCCTGCAAAGGATTTAAAAGCTGAAAAATTCAACCATGAAAAATCCATCTTACACTGAGAATATCATAAAACCATGGTGATTGCTGAGCAATCTGACACTTTGTGATTCTATTGTACAGCTCACACACTTTCATATTTTCAGATCCTTGACTGCTGTGTCTCTTTTCCCCCCCTCACTGCCTCTCAGAGTTTCAGAGGGCCAGTAAAGCATGCCTTTCAATTCCCCTGCTCAGGTGTTTTGACTCAGGAATAGGAGTGATGAGCAAACGCTTTCAGACTCAATCCTTGAGCAAAGGGCTGTGCTGACAGGGATTATTATTTATTTGTCATGGTGGATGTAATAAGCTGTAGATACAGGATGGAGGGCCCCGTGATTTATTGCTCTGTCGACCGCCACTAGCAGGACGCGCGCTCTAGCGTGCAGGATGAATACCGCACTGTCAGTCCTGTCCATCCGTCACCATCACCTCCTCCCCGCCACCTCCGCCGCCTCTCTCCCCTCCACCCTCCCATTTCATGCCACAATACATAAACAATCTTTCATTATTTTGATACCTTCCTCTCTATATTTGTTCGCCGCGGGTAGCATGGGGCCTGGGTTTTATGTGTGTCGTTATTTTGATGCACTGACTCAAGTTGTACATCCTGTGTTGCTGACATTTCTATCATATCTGTTTCTTTTCACGATTTAAGGCTTATTTTCAAATTTTAAGCAAATTGAATTAATATTTTCTTCCTTTTGAATCCTCAAGTCCAAATTTAGCTGTTTTTTTCAAGTATAAGCTTTTTGATATCATATTTCATAGATAGAGACATGCAATGTTCCTTTATTGTCCAATGGAAAGGTTGTACTTCAAATAATAATGGTGGTGTTTTGTTGTTGGCCCCGTCTCATAGAGCCGGTGACTCTCCTGCATCTCTCTGGGTCATGTAATCTTGTTAAAAGCCTTCATGGTTTGAGGATTATGTTATTGAAATGTCACTTAATTGGATAAACATTTTTCATGGCGTAAACACACAGCGCGCAGGGTTTGTGTTTAGTCGCCGTGGATATTGTTTACACGGCAGGGGGGATTTGCGTAAGTGGAACTGACTCCAGTAAACAGCAGCTCCCACTAGAGGCTTTTATGTGAGACGCAGGGAGCTGGGAGGGAAGGAGAGAGTGCGAGTGAGGCATCAGGGAAAACACTTAGCCCACATATCAGAGCTGCGGACATGTGCTTGGCGAGAGGGAGCGAGCACGTCGGTGACAGCGCTTAATTAATATGAAGAATTGCCTTTGTGTCCGGGTAAACGACTTGAGCAGGAGCCGCTTTGTTGTTTAAGCCCACTCAGCTGAGTGTTGGGTGGGGGATTTTTTTTTCCTCCAGTGTGTGTGTGTGTAGAGTAAGCTGTAATCTGGGAATAACATTACCCCATGCATGGGAGCCAAATTTTCATTCCTGAGATCAAACTTTATATCAATCACTGCTTCTTTTTTCTACCCTCACAGAACCCACTCTGTGCTCTCTCCAGGCCTTCACATGTCATTTACAACCACTCAGCCTGGTATCTGTCTCAGTTAAAGGCTCATTTTCCCTCAGCAAATGGTTATTTATGGACTTTTGTTTGTTCTCAGGCATCATCACTAACAATACAGTTAATAGCAATCATTTGTTACTCGGAGCTGGTGCTGATTCCTGGGACGGGGGCAGTGAAGTGAGAATACTCATTTGGAGGTTGAGGAAAGTCTTGACAGCGACCATTTATAACAAGATCATTGTGGAAAGTCCAGCCTATTAATAACCCTCCACCACAGCCTAATTAGAGCTCCCTGATACAAACAGGTCTGAATCTTGCAATTCTGTGAATTTACCTCGTAGAGATTATTGTTTGTGCCGTCTATGTTTCTTTTGAAGAGCTGAATCAAATCTGTCTTTGTCTCACCAAATGTGTCACAATATGTAGTTCACCAGTCCTCACATTTTCCCATAAGCCCCTGTCTTACATACACAAAATGCCACTATAGTCTGCTTACTTATATGGAGATGCTTTGAGGAGGATCTGTTCTAATTGGGCTGCCTTGCCACCTTGCGGCCTGGAATCTCACGCATGCTGTTGTAAATTTGTGACTCTCAACCAGGCGTGGGTTTCTGAACTCATTTTCTTTGTTCAAAACAACTTTTTATTGGATACAATGTAACGAGGTAAGGTATTAATCTAGGGCTGCAGCTATCGAATATTTTAGTATTCGAGTATTCTACTGAAAATCCCATCGATTAATCGAGTAATCGGATAAAATACATTTTTGTTTAGTTAAACAGCATTTATTTTTCAAATGAAATTTTTTCTCTTTAAAAATAGAATTTTCTGATACAGCATGTCAATAAGAAGCACTTGCTTTGGTAGCTCCAAAATTTGTAAACACACTTTGACACATTTTTTGTGCCTTGTATATGTCATCAAATGTTGCGGACCCAAATGGCACTCGTTTCGTAGAATGACCCATTCGTCTCCATACCCCAGAAAAGAAGCTAGATTTGTTGCTAGTTGCTATTTTGTATAAGAGGTAGCTTGAGGGGTCTGAAAACTCTCTTAATATGGCCTCAGCTCTATTTGAAATACCACTCTTTGATCTTTTTTAAAATTAAATGATTCCTCAAGGCAAAGAAAATTGCTTGAGTAATTTTTGTAATCGAGTACCTCGAACCATTCGAGGAATTGTTTCAGCTCTATATTTATCAGTTCAGTTACGTAGCACTGTTGTTTGAAACGTGACTTCAAGCAAGTGTTATAAGTTTGTACTGTAAGTCTGTAGCCGGCTATATGTAACGCTACTAGGCTAGCATGTCAACAAGAAAACTGTCAGTTCATACAGAAGTTTAGTAGCCATCTATAAGCAGCGCTACTCACAGCCCGATGCTGTGAGACGTGTCTGTAATGTGTAACGTTAGTGAATCCTGGTTGTGTCCTACCAGTCATCTACCAATCAGAGCTAATATAACCTCACTCTTCATTTTATTGATAGACTCTCAAGTTTGAACAGACCACTGCAGAATAACTGCTAACTGTGGGTTGGAGTGGACAGTGGCACAAACAGATTAGCCCTTTTAGCCTTTACCTCATGCTTTATCTCTCTCCCTTTTATCTTTCTTCTGCTCTTCTGTCCTTTTTCTGTCTGATAGTTCAGCTCCAGTGTCCACCATCACTACAAAATTAATCACAGCAATCGTTTTCAGCATAGAAAAACACCGATCTCACTTCTCACTACTAAACATCGTCAGCCAGTGTTGTCATAGAGACCTAGACGTGCCGTAAATCAATACGGTTCTGCTTGACCTGATCAGGGAGCTACAAAGAAGCTACAAAGTAATGTTTAGAAATAACCTATATTGGTGCTGATAATCTCATTTTAAAGAGTGGATTATGATCAGGCATATATCTAGAAAGGAGACTTCTCCGATATCACTTTCCAACTCCTTACAGCCCCTTTAAATCAATATTTTTGTATTGAATTATTGGTGACCATTTTGAGGATTACCCGACAACCTGGTTATTCGACTTGTCACACAAAAAATCTACACTGTTATAATGAGGCTGTACTTCCTCCAAAAAGGTTAGAATAAGGCAGGAGTGATTATGCAGAATGTGCACCTTGTGACTTAATGGATAATAACATACCCAAACAAGTTAACCTGAAAGTTAGCCTGGCATTAATAGCCCAGCAAGCATGAGTTGTGTTAAGCAAAGTAATTTGGTATAAGAAACACTGTATTACAACTGTTTACTCTGGGTAAATCACAATGGCAGGTGTCTTAATGCTAGTTGCTTATGCTAATAATTATTAAGATATTTACTTGTTCTGAGAGCAGCTCTCATTGTATAGTACAGGGGTGCTCAATCTTTTTGGTTTATGTATGCCCTTTCAAATACAATATCAACCAAGTACCCTTTTGTATGGCTGAGAAAAAATTTCAGGGAATAATAATTGAAAATAAAAAATAAAAACTAATAAAACAATTTTTTCCAAATAATTTTAATTTTCTTTTTCACGGTTTCTTCATCTTCATTACCGAAGATCATTCCTCCCTGCAGCCATCAGAGTGTACAATTCTTTGCTTGGAAGAGTGCCCAAACAACATGAATTTCCCTCCGGGGATTAATAAAGTATGTCTTATCTTATCTTATCTTATCTTATCTTATCATCTACCTCATTTTCCTCCACTAATTTATCTTGTGTCAACCACCTGTCCATTGTTATCCCATTGGCCGTGCTAGTGTTAGCAACTTGCTAAACAATCGATGTCAACAGAGGCCGTAGTTCAGCTGTTTTGCAGATAATATATTTGATTGATGAATGTGCTCGTTTTGTAAATAGATTTGATTTTGCATATCAAATGCTGTTAAAGTTTGTACTATCTCCATTTAACACTCACTGCTATAGAACAATAAAATAAGATATAGAGCATTGTATTATCTTAGGGTGGCTTTGGCATTACCCATCGGCACATGGAAGGGCAGGGAGCTCCTAAAACAGTCATACCACCAAATATACAAGATTTTTGCATGCTAAGTAGTATTTTTTTGACGAGTAATCCTGACTGAAACAAATGTATTCTGACTGCTTTTTCAACTGCCTGATGATGAGTCCTAAGAAGCTAGGTAAATGTTAGCAGCAGCTCAGCTCACAGCCTCTCGACATCCTGATAAACCAGAGGAGTTCCAAGAATCTAGATTTTCTACACATAACTTGTTGTTGTTGTTGTTTTATTATTTATTACCAGTTTTACTTCATATTTTTCTTTGAAATGACTACCTTAACATGCTATCAGCTAACAGAATCACTAGCTAATATCTGAGCTTTGAAAATGTTAGCTACACTCTCCATTTACAGTACACTTATTTTGTTGTTGTTGCTTTTAAACAACAGTTTCAAAGCTAGGTAATGTTGTCTAATGTTGACGACAGCTTAGCACACAGCCCCACTATTAAATATTTTATTTAGAGAAGCCTTAACATTTGCTAAAGAGTGTTAGCCCACAGTGCAGTGTTAGTGTTAGCATTTTAAAAGGATCCTTAAGGGAGTCATGTTATCTGCTAACTAACTAAGCTAATATTGAATAGCTGACTCCTTTCTCTACTTTCAAAGTGCAGCCGACTCGCTCCTTATCAAGCCTTAATTAGTGATACATTTTCTCCCCTTGATGTGTACTGATGTATTTGAGAAGAAAAGGCAAATTGAGTTGTAGCCTGACCCGGGAGCCAATCCTTCTTGAAAATGTTCCCCCCTTCTACCTCCCTGCCTCTCTCAATCTCACTTCATTCCCTCCCTCTTTCTTCCTCCCTGTCTACCTTTTTTTTTTCTCCTCCTCTTGTGCGAGGCCAGTAGTGGTCTGGAGAAATGAGGTGCAGCATTAGTGTGTTTTTTTGCTTGCCTGTGCAATAGAAAACAGTGCACGTCAGGGGCCCCGTCAGCAGATCGGGGAGATGCAGATGGGAGGTGAAAAAGCTCCCCGGTGGCACTCGGGCCCTGCTCAGATGTGATTGCAGCCGCCAGGATGAAGTCAGCACTGACAAAGTGCGGCCCATTGATGGATGGACAAAGCCGGGAACGGGATGTGAGAATGGATGGGGCCAGAGTGGGAACTTAACACGGACAAACAAAATGAAAGACAGAGAGGAATTACCTGCTAAAGCATACCGGCAATACAAATCCCAGAGCAATTTACTTACTGCTAAGTGAGCACAGGAGGACTGTTTGCATCGCTACAAGAGCGGCTGACTGTTGGAATGGCTTTCATTCAGTTGATCGAGGTTCCCAGATTTTACACAATTGTTTTTATGATTGCCTGTTTTTCAGTATAGTCAAATGAATACATATTGAGTGCTACAACACTCACTTAAACCTGCCCATTCACACACGCAGCAGAACAGCTAGACTATAGAGCTCCAAGATAAATGAGCTACAACTTAACTCACAAAATCGACTTTTTTGATAATAAGAAAAGCTAAGGGGTTTATTCCAAGGCTGAAAATGACAATTCTTTTTTAAAACTGCATAAAAAAGTGACAAAAACAGTAAAGAAAGTGAGGTTCCAGAAGCTTTTCAGGATGCCTTTTCTTCAACATAAACCGGAATAATAATTCTACTGTTATACCAAATCCAATGAACACAGTTTTCCCAGATTGAGGTCCAAGACCTGGCTTATGTTTGGCATTTAAATGACCCAAAGAATTTATAGGTTATTGCGCTTGTTCTTCGTTTATTTCCCCATCAATCTATTATTCATTCCAGCACTATTTCAGACTGCATCTACAGCCAGTTGTAAAGGCGCTTTAAATCGTCTGTGTGCTCAACCAAAGTTTAATTTGTCCCGCCTCAGAGTGGACTGTAAAACACCAGATATTTTAGGTACCTCATGGCCTGAGGAGGACTAATAACCCCTGAAACTCTGGGCCAATAACCTTCCCAAAGCCAGGAGCTGTGTGGGGGGTGGCAGAGTTTGCGCTCTTGTTGGGGAATGAATTCTCATTACTATTGCACCAGCACTACATTAAATGTCACTGTTGCTGCCGGATGGGGCCCACAAGATTAAGACTAATGCTGTTGGCCTCAGGAACTCCGATTAGAAGTATTCTCATTAATCAGAGTCTCAGAGATGGAAGCAATTTAAAGGCCTGGTCCTCTCTGAGCAAGGGGCAGGGCAGCACCCTGTCACTGAGGAGGGGTGACACACTACCACCACCCATTCACTATCCCTTCATTAGGGCTCCCAAGGGCATGTGCAACCCCAGCAACCCTTGATCCATACCTTCCAGTGATCTGACCACTGAAGATTCCTACCATTAGCTGGCAAGTGACTGACTGCCACTGGCTGTCAACAACACAGACATGAAAAATGCTCATGGACTGCAGTTCATACCTCATGTCACATGTATGAGTTGTGTGGTTTGATTGAATTATTTATAATTAAAGGTACAATGACCCCTGATTAGATATTAAGAAGAACACTTATCTTTCTCTACATAGTTACACATGAGCTGAGGTTAGCAGAAAAAAAAATATAGTAAATGTTTTTTTTTCTTGTTGTCCTCCTTTGTATGCTCGTCATACTAAACAACCAAAAGTAAATAGGTATCCCCTCAGTTAGTCTTATATTTCTATCAATTTTCCTAGTTGTTCAATAACAAGCTAAATAAGATTTTCCAGTTAGCACTGGTTCACCAGTCTAGTGGACTCTGGCTAAGCCCCGCCCACCAATAATTGGCATACTGTTCCATAACACCAAAAGAGTCTATAATACAAAAATTAGTCAATTTGTCAACCATTGATGAAAACAAGTGCAAAACAGCTTGCTAGCTAACACTGATTTAAGGACTAGGGGATTTTTTTTTTCCTCACTTTATGGTAAACCCCGCCCACAATCCATCAAATTTACTGTTTCTATAAAACCAAGAGCGTCTATATTTTGAGTTTGTCTCAAGACATTTGGTATTTTGCTCCACTGTAAGACAGAACTTGCTAGCTAGAATAGGTTGACAAGTCGAGGGGATTTTTTTTTTTTTTGGCTCTGAATTTACACACCATTTCACCCCAATACACAAAAAGACAGAAAAAAGAAATCTGCATCTGCACAGAAACACTGAGGGACTGAAAATGCTGTAGTAAGTATGCCAGGCCAGTAGTTGGCGCTATCTCTGTCTTGTCCATAGGCCGCTTTTGATAGAACTCCACTGAAGTAGAGTTGGGCCAATCATCTGGTGTATTGGTGAATGCCAAGAGCAGAAGTGGAGCAACAGATGCTCATTTTGTTAAAGACAGTCAGCAGATTCAGCCGATTGAGAAGCACAAGCACAACATGGTAGTCCACGACGAACGTGACAACGGTACTGTTGGACTGCTGTATGCGCAAAGTGGAGCGTGACGTCAGCATTTCCACTGAAAAGCCGGCTTGCTGTTTACACAGTAACACTCTGGAGGTTGTTTTCAAAAGTTTGCTTTTTAGGTCGGCTAAATTGCCGTTTTGTTGTACATGGGAGACCAAAACTCAACAATGATTTTGCGTTTCATTCTAAAAGCGTTGTTGTGTAAAACCCCCAAGCCCCGCCCACCCAAACCATTATACTGTTTATAACACACAAAATGGTCTTTCATGCAGGAAGTAAATGTTCATAACCACATCATGGGACACCACCTAATTTAACATGCTCTATAGCACCACTAGTGGCCAGAACGTCCACAGAATACCTCTAATGTAAAACTGTAACCCCATCCTTTTTTTTTTTTTTTTTTTTTTTTACAAATTTTAAAACACGCATAGTTCAGGGCTCTCCAGAATGTTTCTGCCTGTTCAACTTATTGTACAAAAAATCAATGAATACTTTTTCTGAGTCATAACAGACTGAACTAAGTTATTTGTCAGCTTCTGGGCTCTGTTTGCCGCCTGTTTCTGTCCTGCAATATGTCATCTCATGATCTGTGTCTTTGTATCAACATCCAAGGTTATCCAGAAGGCCAGAGAGAAGCTTTGAGGTTTAAACTGGATGCAACCTGTGTTTGGTTCTCTATTAGCACCTGTCAGAGGAGACAAGCTGCGCGGGCTCATGCTCCCTGTGACACCCAATAGATGGGCCCCTGCTTTGTTAAACCACCGGGGACGGAAGCAACTCCACGGTGGGAGTCAATGTATTCTGTAAACAGGGCGGCAAACGGGAGTGAATCTCCCATAAATCTTGCAGTGGTGTGGTATCATTTCCTTCAGCTGACCTTGGCGAGGCTGCAGGATGGGAAGCCTGTGTGGCGAGCGGGAAAAAAGTAACCGATGATATACGAGCAAGCGGAGCAAGGTGGGACATGAATCAGAGCAGCCTGTGATTAGCTGTGAAATCTTACACATGTGAGCTCTGGCTTTCCTCGAGTTTTACCTCATCTCTTTTCATCTGGTTACTTTGGCATCCCGGCGTATGAAAAGCTGAAAATAACCTCAAAAGTGAAACAAATTTGTGCCAGAGATTGTTCCAAATTTTTCTCCTAGATTGTTTCCTCTGTGCCGGCTCCAGAACAGATCCATCAAGCACATTTTCCTCTCTCCATTTGTGTTTCAAACAAATACTTATCAACAGGCCGTGAAGTAATCAATGGGGATAATCCATCTGGGAGCCTGTCGATATGGTAATGACTCTGTCTCATCGTTATTGCTCCACAGCCATAAATCACTCGCTTTACCAGAATGCTTAGCAGCTGTTGCAACAATCCTGCGGTTGTGAGGAATAAAGTGCTGCCTTTTGTGATCAATGCCGCAGCATTGTGCTGCTCCGCACGCTGATTGTTTTCAGATTTGGTGTAAAAAAGCTGGATGGATTGTATATCAATAAGTCAAGGGGCTCTGGCAGAATGGTAGGCTGCAGGTATATCACTCTCAGTCAATCAATGCTGCTTTTATGCTCTGTTAATGGTGCATTCATGCATGAGTAAATGCTAGATATGAATGAAAAGAACAATCTATGATTACATAGTAAACAACAAGGTAGCAGTGTCATCAACCTACTTCTGCTCTGAAAAATCTTTAAAAACAGCTTTTGCACACAAAAAAATATTGTCACCGTCTTCTACAGCTGTCACAGTTTTGTCTGAAATGTATCTACAACCTAACTTCCAACCACATGTGTCACATGAAGCACACAGTTTTGGAACTTTCATGGAATTTGAATTAAACTATTATATTCTTGAATTAGGCTCATTGTTTTAACCTAGAAAATGTCAATAAGTTTAAAGTCTTACCTAAAAAAAAGCAAAGCATGCTCGTTAGGGCCTGTTTTCACCAACAACATTCTTTGTGCTGCTGATGGCCCTTTTTCAGTGTTTTGAGTTGAAAAAGTTAAATTGTTTCATTTTCATCTCAGCGTTTTGACCAGAGTCAAGAAGGAGCAGGACTACTGAAACAACAATGGTAAAAGTCTGTTAGTAGCATTTTTTTTTTTTACAAAGGTGTTGTTTTTTGGTAAAGTTGCGGTCAGTTTTTAGCAGTTTCCTTTTATTTACTTTCTTCAAATAAAAATCAAAGGGACTGTGAAGAGTTTCTTATTGACCTTTAATAATCTGTCCTTAAGATAAATCCTTGATTGTAATCCACACTTTAATATGAAATTATCAGCGGTTATAAAATAGGCTAGGTTATTGCTAAATGCTACTTCTTAACTGAAATTTCAATGCTGCAGAAAATAGACTACAACAGCTTAAGGCTAAAACACTCGCTAAATGCTTAACATGAGCTAAAGGCTAAAAAATGGGCTAACGGCTTAAACATGAGCTAAAGGCTAAAAAGGCTTAATTGTTTGTGATAATGTTGGTTCCAACCCACAGTCAGCAGTTATTCGGCAGTGGTCTGTTCAAACTTGAGAGTCTATCAGTAAAATGAAGAGTGAGGTTACATTAGCTCTGATTAGTAGATGACTGGCAGGACATGACCAGGATTCACTAACTTTACACATCACAGACAAGTCTTAGAGCACCAGCCCGGTGAGTAATGCATCATGTAGCCTGCTACTGAACTGCGGCACAAATTTACAAAGTTTGCTTGTTGTCACATTTCAAACCGTAGCACGATGTGACTGTAGAGCTAAAAAGCTAAAAGTAGAGCCAATAAGCTACTTTCCATTCATTGCCAAAACAAATACATGCATGCTAAGAACCACGTCTTCATGACAGTGTTTGCATGAATCCAACCAAATGTGTCCCTGCGGTCCACTTCAAACTAATAATCATCTCAGCCTCTATGATATCAAAACAACATGGAGCATACTAAGTGTTTTAATATAGACTTGATTTGCAATGGTAAGGTAAGTGGAAAAGAGTAAGAGTAACTGTAATAACCTGGAATTAACAGCGCCAGTAACAAGAAGTGATATGAAAGTGAAGTGTGGATACTAACACAAAAGATGCTGTCAGTGGACACAGGCCCTTACTACAACTACACAGAATTGTAGGTGCCTCATCCTTTGGTCCATGCAATCAACCCTATAGTCCTTCATATCATTAGAAAGAAACCACAATCCTGTATCAAGGATAAAAAAATATGTAGATTAAAAAAAAAAAAGCTTATAACCATAGTTTATCCTTTGAATAGATTTACTTAAACAAAAAAAGAGGCGTAGTCAGAATAATACAATTTTGTAGTGGATTTTTTGTCTATGTGCATAAAGCTCCTGATGTATTTTTGAAACAGTTTCATCACAACTGAGATAGCCAGTTTCGCACTAGTAATGGTTTTAAGCTCAGTTACACACAAATAACTTGCCTGGAAGTTTCTTGAAATGTAAAACTCTCTCAGGCAATAGAATTTAAGTAAAAGCAAATCTATAATTAACTTGTTCAAGGTTCTTTCATGAAAGAGTTTGCTAGCTCAGCTGTACCAATTTTGTTCACAATTTCTATTTTTTTTTAAAAATTGTGTCAGCATTTGTTTGCTTCTTCCTTTAAACTCATTACTTGGACACAGGAATAAAGTCATTTTAAGTAATTTATTATCTGCCAGCCTTTTGAACTCCCCTCAGATCTGAAACGTTTATAAAAAATTCAAACAAGTTTTCAGCCACAGTCGACAAATTTGAACTTAATTTATTTTGGCCCTGTGTCCCAGAAGAGACGGGAAGGAGATGCAGACTGGGGGACGAGTGAAGGAAGAAAAACAATTAAAAGTGATAGCGTTCGTCCACATGAGTGTCAGCAGCAGCCAGGATGGAAGCAATTTATTCATCCAATCATGCAAGTACATGAAGTGCGCCGGTGTTCTGCTGTTGCTGCAGTGGGATGCTGGAAAATGTGATAGTTGTTTCCTCACAATGAATCACTAGAGGCAGGATGCTCACTGGACGCAAAGTGGATTGCTCGGTGTCCTGATAACAATTTAAATCCTGTTATGGATAATGCTGGGTAATGCTGTCCTGAAAATTGAACATGACACTCAAGCGATTTATTATCTTTGTGTTCTTAACCTTGGATATCGGATTGTTTGTGCAACCATATCCTTTTGATCCTGTGGAAGGTGCACTCCTGATACACTCTTGTCTTTTTCATTGCATGTGGATTATGCCTGGGAACAAGCAGTGAGAAAATGATGTATGGGTGGTGAGGATTTGCGCCAAATTGTGCGAATAATGCTTCACACAAAGCAGGAGATGTGCTGGATTCGTCTGTGCTGAAATACCACAGCGTTATGCTGTGAATGCTGTTTAATGTCAGAACAGTCAAATCTTTCATGATGCAATTTATCACCTCGTAATTTTAGCCACAGGACAGATTCAGAGTCAGACACTTTGCAGATGTGAAGCAGTCATGGGGCTAAGAAAACAACAGCTAGCAAGTAAATCACTCAAACAGCTTTTTAGAAGCTTTCTTGAACGAACAAAGCCTGTAATCATTCTCAACGCCGTGGAACTCATGCCATTCGGATGAGTTAGTGAAGAACCCATGTCCCAGAGGCGCTTCATGCTGCAGCTTCTTTCTCTCCAGCTGCTTTTTCAGGCCCAGCTGCTAACGACAAACCTCCTCAACAAACAGGCCTCCCATCAGCCCCTCCTCATTGTTGTGGACAGCTTCCTCCCCCACTGACACCATAGCCGGCCTTTGGTCTGATTTAAGACCCTGGCCTGCTGATGACCCTGTTTACTGCACTCACTTTCCCTCCCCTGATGTATCTCTGGCTGAAGTTTAGCTTGACTTAGGGAAATGCTTGCTCATTCTGTCCACCACTCATTAATCTTGTGAACAATGAAAGGAGCTGAGCACAAAGGTGTTGTGTGTAAATCATAGACGTGGAGCTCTTGCTTGCCTTGTACTTTGTTTTACAAAAGTGCAAGGCTTTTGTCATAAACTGAGTTTGAAAGAATATCTTCTGTTGAATTTATGCTGGGAAGTTAAAATGTCATTCTGTTGTGTACTGGTTTTATGTGAAATAAACGTTAGAAATCTGAAAGGCTGCTAACCTCCCCTCTCCCAAAACAACTTGTTAAATAAAAAGACCACAGAAAGCGAAAACTATTGAGTATAATGGGCGAGCTTCAAGGGGCAGCATTGTGGATAGCTCATCCAACTCAATGGGCCAGTTTCTTTATAACCTGCCATTACATTGAAATTGACAAAATGCTAATGCTAGCATACACCCTCCCCTTTCTCGCCATTTTTAAAACTTATAAGAAGCTTTATGACAGATTCTGCTTTGTCAAAAACATTTTTATTTAATTTTTTATCAACTACTGTAAGTAGTTACTTGTATCAGCTACAAGTAAGAGCTAATGCTCCTGTTAGCCAAAATTGCTAATTGCTAAATTGCCTGATTCTGCTTTGTCAAAACATTTTTATTTCATGTTTTATCAACTACTGTCAGAAAAGTAAGAGCTAAGGCTACTGTTAGCCAAAATTGCTAATTGCTAACATTGCCTGATTCTGCTTTGTCAAAAACATTTTTATTTCATGTTTTATCAACTACTGTCAGAAAAGTAAGAGCTAAGGCTACTGTTAGCCAAAATTGCTAATTGCTAACATTGCCTGATTCTTCTTTGTCAAAAACATTCTTATTTTATGTTTTATCAACTACTGTCAGACAAATAAGAGCTAATGCTACTGTTAGCCAAAATCACTAATTGCTAACATTGCCTTTGAATGTCAAATAAGATATGCTGGAAATTTCTAATCTAACTTCTCTTTAGAAAGATAAACCAATATATTGCTGAATTCAAAAAGCAGCTAATGTTAGCATCCAAACCCAGTGTCTTGCTTATATCATTATTCGCTAATAGTGACGGAATGCTAAATATACTTTTCAAAATAAAAAATACAATCTCGAGCATAGAGACAGACTTTACCAAGTGAAAACAACATAGATTGTACACTGGCTAATATTAGCATTTAACCACTTCCTTGCTGGCAGTACAATAAGCCTTTTCTGCCCCAGGAAGAACTATCAAAGTGTATGTTAGCATCCAACCATATTGTTTTTACTTCTACATAATAATAGAAATTTAAGCTAACTGCCCTTTATATGTTATTGTCCAACACAACCAAAAGGCAACATTAGCATTAAGTCTTTTTTAAGGTAACATTATCCTTTACCTGAAAGAGGCAAAATACTAGCATTAGCTATTATGTAATGCTAGCTAATGAGCTTTTAGTTGTAGTGTTTTAGCTTTAACAGTATAGATTTGTTGGTTTCTCTCTATGTATATGACTTACAACGTAATGACATGTCTATCTGACTGTAAAGCAGCATTTGAGATTCCCTCCCTGGGCTTGATGTCAAATAAAAACAGCTGCCATGTAAATAAAGTGAATTGTTTCCAGTATTTCACCGTTTTCTCAGCAAATTATCTGCTGTCCTGTCACAGGCTTGGATTCATGATGATCCCAACTTTCCTGTTCTTGACTTTTTTGGCATCAGTGTGCATGTTTGCTGATTTATTTGCTCCAAAAGAACGTCATCACTTTAAGATAAATGGCCAGCCCTTGACCGTGACACTTGGACTCTTGCCCCAGCTTTTGGACAGAGATATGTAGCCTCTTAAGACATAAATTTATTATTTATGTGTGCTTAAGTTACTGCTTTGTTGTCTCAGCACATAGAGGCCAGAGCCGTGGCCTTGAGCCAGGCGACAGCACACTTTTTCATTCTTTTTTTACTCTCATGCATAATTAAAAAACTTAAATTACTTGTCATGTACAAAATTATAATGCTGCAGGAAACAGACTACACCAGAATGTATTTTCTTTTGCATGAGAGTGACAGCAAATCAATTAATCCTGATGTATTATTTTATGCTGGACATGCAGTGGGCTGAAGGGGAGAGGGAGGATGGAGATTGGCTACAGCTGTTCTCATTGGTGCAGCCATATATTATAAGTGAAGTGTGTGACAGCTTCTGAGGAAAATGGCTGAAGGGTATCAGGCAGGTGACTGGACTGTAAAAAGAATAACACGCAGGGATACAAACTGTTTTCAGAGGCTGATGTAAGATTTGTGGTGGTGAAGAGGCACTTTACTGCTGTGCTGCATGTACTCCAGGTTTCCCATAATTTTCACCAACAACTGCTTTCTGTCACCGTTTATGATGGAGCTTTCTGAGAAGGAGCCAGGTGTTGCTGTCATCCAGCTTCCTCACTCAGACCTTAATCCTTCTAGCTTCTTTTTTGTGAGTTTGGATGAGTTTATGTTGCAGTTTTTCAACATCCTATACGAGCCATGTAATTTATGGCAGAAAAGAAATACTCATCTGAACACCTTAAAGTTTATTCAGATCTTGAGACGTGTGGAATCATAGTTCATGATACTACACTAAGTACAGTGTTGAACTATGTGATCACAGGTGTAATATACCTCATTCATTAAAAAAACATTCACAACTAGGAGTTCATGGGGTACATCATGAGTGTGACTTGGTGTGATTCAATATTCATTTTTTTCATTTTTAATGAAGCCATTAACTCAGGTTTAGGAAACAGAATATTATTATCCTTTCCAGAATGTATTATACCTGAGATGGATACCTTAAGAGAAGTAGGCCTAAAAACAATGGACGAAGCCAGAATTTCCCCAATTTTGCCAGGACCTAAAAGGTAGAGTCAGCAGAATTTTCCTAAAAAATAAAATGTCAACTTTTACAGGAATAATCCTGCTCAATCATCATATCTGGGCCTCTGTAAATGAATGTGTGTCAGTGTCAGTGTCTGCCTCAAACCCCTCCTCTGCCCGGTTGTTGATGTTTTGGTTGTGTTAGGATCTTTCTGGGCGAGAGTAGCTGTGGTTACCTTAGCCAATCACAGCGTGTCCAGTGCACATGTGACTTTGCGTGTTGATGACAGTGAGTGGTAGAAGCTATTTAGAAGCTTGGCTTGACTTTTAGTTGCTTTCTAGAACTTGGAGAGCAGCACAGGACAAAGAGTGATGTGAGTGACATGAGTCCCTGTAGAAATGGGCGTTTTAACATGGATGTTATTTAGGGACGTTCCGTTCCGATCACGTGATCGGAATCAGGGCTGATCACGTCATTTTTTAACGATCGGAGATCGCGGGAGGGGGAATCCGAAAAGGCCTGGGGCCTTAGTTCTTGTTTTAATTAAAATGTGTATAAAGCACATCATCATTCATTTTAGAATAGAACTTTAACTGTCATTATAACAAGTTCAACAAAATTGCAACCTTATTGTCACAAACATACAAGGTAATCTTGTGGTGCACCACTGAGAAGCTTAATTTTTATTTTGTTGATCCATGGCTGCACTAAGTGGAGAAAAAAAGCTATATGGCTTGGCTAGAATGATACTTTCACTTAAATGAAAAAAAAAAAAAAAAAAAAAAAAAAACCTCAAAGGAAAACTTATAGGAGTTTTTTCTTACTCAAAAATAAAAAAAATAAGATCCGGAACAATAAAAATGTGATTGGGACATCCCTAATGTTATTGGTACTTCCTTGGCTTTTGGAGTCAGTCTCAAGTGGGCACTTGAGAAACTACAGTTTCAACATCAGCCATATTTCCTCTAAGGCTGCTACTTGAACTGAAAAACAAATTTGCACATGAATATCACTTCTTTAGATTTAGAAAATGAAAACGCTAGTTTCTACTTCTTAATCTACAGAATAATTCTTCATCTTTTTTTTTAATCAGAATGAAGAACGGCAGTGAGATTCAAAAGCTAGATGTCTGCATCTAGAAAAAAAATATTCACAGTAAATGTGCCAGATTGCTGATTTGTGAATCAAGTGGACCAATCTTTAAAATCTGAGGAGGCAACTCTTTTCATGCTTAAGGGCAGATAAATATGCATTTGCATTACTTCCTGTTGCATTAGTGATTTGTGTTTAAAAAATGAGCATATTGTGTTTATTTAGTAGTAGTATATCCTTATGTCAACCCAGATCAGATCACTGACCGTTGTCTTCATAGTTACAAAGATTTAAATGTGTCAATGTCAAACTACATGTGAGGACACATTTATAAAAGAAGATATGATTAAGTTTAAATTTATAAGTGAAAAGAATAGATAAAGTTCCTGGTTTCAGATTTTCAAAGTACCTACATTTGTTCTCTCCCATCTGCAGCTGAATGCAGAATTTCTCCTGTGTATGTCATGTGACTTGACACCAGCCAGATAACACAATACAGAGTCCTGCAGAGGTCAGATAACACCTCACCGGTGATCCAGGAGAGTCATAACACTCACACTCATTATATCACCCAGGACCAACACTCTGCTTTTTCTTTTTTTAATAAAAAGAGGAGTTGTGAGTGATTCGGGGAAGTGACGGGAGCCATTTTTTTCTTTCTGCCGGTTAATTCATTGGATGAAGCGTTGAGGCACATGATGCATCGTATATCACAGGCAGGGCATCAGTAATCTTTGCTCAAGGGCATGGATAACAGGCAGATAGACATGTGAATGAGATGGAGAGGGGGGCTGCTGAGCGACTCATCCCTTCCTGCCATCGCTACAGAGAAGATAGAGGAAGATTTATGGGACACTGCAGACCACATGCTAGCAGGCTGACCATCCTGTCTGTGAACCCCTCACTCACACAACAGTCCTCCAGCTTCTGCTTTATTATTTACTCCAAAGTCTGCCATGTTGTTTTCACTGCTGCTGCTACCAAAACAGCCTTTGAGTTACATTAATTGCACAAGATTTTCATTATTTATAGATTTATTTTCATTTTGAAATTTGAGTTTGTGTAAACACTGAGAAGCAGCTGTTTACATATTCATAACTGGTTGGAAAAAGAAATCAAGAAATTTCAAACTTTCCATGTTTTTATGATACAAATTGATCAAAAAATCAAAAAGAATGTTTTTTTACGGATGTTTCACCCTGCACAGGAACAAATAAACAGTATAATATGAGTATATGAACGTTTATGAACGTTTATGACATTAACAGTTTCAAGCAGTAAAGGGGCATTCCAGATGGAATTAAGTTTTCATGAATAAGTCCTCAGAAAATAAGTATGAGACCTTTGATGGTTTTTAATTGATTAATCAATTAATTTTCTCTTTCAGGCTTCATAATCCAAATTTTCCGCCCAGCATCACCTACCAAGGGAACCCACTTGTTTCCGGCTCAATGATTGCCACCCAGTGCCATGTCCAGGTTTATCTGAAGGTAAGTGTTGCATAAACCTGTCCGAAAAGAACTAGTTTATACTGCACTAATCTACAACAATGGAAAAAAAAAACGTGACACATCTTTAAGTAGCAACAAAAGACCTCAAAGTTTCACAGAAGTTACTTCCATCTTTCCTCAAACCAAAGAGACAAATGTGTCAAGCTGGTCAACGTCACTGCAGTGGCATCTCCTTTAAACCTCTGGCGTCTAAATGCAAGTTTTGTGTTTTAAGTGATCAATTTTCCATTTCTTCCTAAGTTTTTTGCTACTTGACTGAACAACTTTGTTGAGCTCTTCCATGATGAGTGGTAACTCAGCGTTCTGGTTAACCCAAGCATCACAGATCTCACCACTGGGTGTCATCATGCAGCTCTTTCTCAGCTTCAAGATGAAAATTCCTCACCAGTTTCCTTTCAGTATCTCTAAAATTAATGGCAAGGTCTAAGACCAAAGAGAACTTTGCAGGGTTTGCAAAGCAGGGACTGCAGTAGAGCTTATCAAATCCTTGTTACCATCACTGTTTGTGTTCCTGGGTCCTCCTTATTCCTGATAACTCTGTGTGAAAACTAGGCAAATTACCTTTCCGGCAGAACCCAGGCTGTTCAGTCAGAGGGTGTCACATCTGAGGTACTTCAAATACATAAGGGCGTACATCAAGGCTCAGTTCTGGGACCACTCTTGTTTATTGTTTATATCAACTGCCTGGTTTAGAGTGTTCCAAATGTTAATTTTCATCTCTATGCTGATGATACTGTTATTTAGTGCTGTGCACCTACACCTGCAATAGCTTTTATTAATCTTCAGCATGCTTTTGATCAAGTACAAGATCAGCTCCGGCAGCGACAGCTTGTTTTAATGTAGAGAAAACTAAACACGTCGGAGAAAATTGTTAATATTGAACAAGAAATTGAACTTGTATCTTCTTTTAAGTATTTGGGGGTTCTTACTTAATGAAATCTTGTCCTTTAAAGAGCATATTCAGCATGCTGCTAGAAAGCTGAAGATATTACTTGGCTTTTAATGTTACAAAGAGACTGATTGAGTCCACATTTTTACCTCTTCTTGACTATGGTGATGTTTTATACATGAATGCCTCTGCTCAAATGTTTTGATTGATTCTTTTGACCAATCAATGGTCTGCAGTGTGTTGCTCCACCTCCCGAGAGCGGATCAGTTCAATCTGGCACCCATACGAAAGGGTCCCAAAAAAGTGGGACGGCTCGTCTCAGTATTTAGGGATTCGTCCCGGGATGAGTCAGTGGAAATGCCGCTAAAAGCGCACCGTACCGTGACGAACCGACCCGGACTGCTTGGTGGAAACGCGGCTTTAGTTTCTCTGCATCGAGTAATTTGCAGTCTGGATTTAAGCTGCAGAGCTTGGTGTCTCTGAATGTCTTTAAATCTGCTATGAAAGCTGTGGAATACAGAAGTTCTGAATGTCACTATTTTTAACTGATTGGTTTTTATTGTTTATTGTTTATGGTTTTGGTGTTTATTGTTCTCCTCACTTCTTTATACTGTATTGAGTCTGTGTGACTGTTTCTTGAAACTGTTTTGCTGCCATTCTTGGTCAGGTCTTCCTTGGTAAAGAGATCTGCTGATCTCAATGGGATTAACTAAAAAAGGTTAATAGATAAATAAATAAAGAAGGTAAAATGCTATGGTTAACTAAAGAGATTCGTAAATGTCCAAGATCCACTCTTGTAAGAGCAGGAAGGGTCCAGATAATCTCCAGAAATTGATCAATATGAGCAGAATTTGTAATATTGCCGTTCTTTAACTTACTTTTTCAAAGCATTTTAATGTCCTTTGCCAGGCTATCAATGAAAATCTCATGTGTTTAACATAATTTCACGCTAATCAACAAGCTGTGTATAATCATTACAGTCCACATCAAGTCACAGAAAAGCATAAATAGATAATGAAAATGCTTGAAAGCTCAAATCAGAGGTGGCCAACCAGTCAGAGACCAAGAGCCACAAAATTACCGTGGTACTACAAAGAGCCACATCATACGCTTGGTCTTAGAGACACACTTCCTCTCACACATAAATGAATGAAATGACATAGATTGAAAATTAATACATTTCCAATTTTTAAAGCGAGATTTGTTGTGTTTTTTAGTGTGTTTAAATTTGTACTGGAGAAGAGAAACTGAAACTTAAGTATCAATCCTTACACCGGAATATTAATCAACACTGAACCCAACGTTGGCATCAGTATATCAACATTAGAGATTGATTCGCACGCCAAAACTCATAACTTTATAAATAGATTTTTATGAACTGAAGAGCCGCACACCGAAAGGCAAAGAGCCACAGGTTGGCCACCCCTGGCTTAGATAACCTGTGTTTTGTAAAAAATTAAATAGTAGTTCAAAGTTCAGGACCATGGTCTTAGTACCATATCACAGTCATGTATTGTAAAGGTATTTGGGATGGTCTTCAGGGTGGCGAATCAGATTTTCCTCTGGACCTGTACCACCCCATTCCACCACCTGGAGACACCCCTGTTGACCCTGTCAGAACAGCAGCTCTGACTCCGTTTCGCTCTCTGACTCATATATCCCTCCTCTGCTCTAATGCGCAGGATATCTCTATTTGTTTTTACACATTAGCGGCCCACTGAGGTTTGATAAACACAGATGGTTTGGAGCCCGTCCAGTTTCCAAAAGTGCAAAACAATAGTCTTACTCGTTGTTTAATTACAGTCATCTATAACTCTGTCACTTTGTCTCCACCTTGACTGCGTGGCACCAGCGTTGAAATCCTAAACAAAGCCTTGCATGTAAAAGCGTGTGACAGTGAAACGTATACACTTTATTCGAGTCTGACCCCTGAAGTTGCAGTTATGGCCCATCTGATGGGATGTAATCTGAACCACTGTGATAATAACCGTGTGGACACATAATCACTGAGGTACATTGTGTCGTTTGATGTATTCCTGGCTTTTCCTGGAAGAGGAGACGTCACATCTGCCTAACAGGTCACGGATGATTTCTGAGGATCACAGCTGGTGTCCTCCCTCGGGACACATTCATGTGTTATCATCAGTCATTACAAAAAGTCTTTATAAATTAAATGTTTAGAGTCCCTCTGGGGCGTATCAGCTGCACTGTTCACAGCAGAAATATCTTGGAGTGCTTTCAAAATTAGGAATTAAGACCTGCTGTTTCTAATGAAACTACAATCGTGAAACTATGTTGTTTTGAGCTATAACACGGGTCTTTATTGCTCTGCACTGCCAGGTAAGGCTATTTGGCAGACAGAAGGTAGAAATCGGGGCGCATTTCTGCAGGGAGAAGACAAAATCACTGCAGAGATTCAGAGAAGACTTTAATAGTTTCAGGTAACAATTACAGTACAAGGCATGCACATGTGACTTTACTTTGTTTTGAGTTTTAAAGGCAAAAAAAAAAAAGCTGAACAGCCTCATTTTTCATCTCTGATGATTCTTAAAGTCCCGCTTCTTTTTGTTCTCTGTCACGTCTGCGCACACTGCATCAGAACGAGTCAATCATGCTGCACTTTGGATGCTCCCTGTCACAAAGACCTGCTAGCTTTCACATAACTCTGCTAATTGACCTGAGCGACCAATGCTAGCAGGGTGAGTTATAACATCCCAAAGCAGGCGCTCACTCCTTACATAAGAGTGTGTGTATGAGTGAATTCACAGCTCTTTTCCTACTTTAATCGTTGAGGTCACAAGCTAGCATCTTCAGAGCATCAGTCTGTACTTGTGTTGCATTTATGGCCTTGTGCTATAGATCGCAGTCAGGGGACAGACACGGGACAAACCGCAGCCTCGGTGTGTATCGGGTTGCCTGCCAGGAACTATTGAACTTTTCTTTGACAGGTCATTCAGACTGTGACAGAAGGAAAAAGGACATTTGGATCGACTTAAAAGCCGGGAAACAAAGCAAGTCCGGCGTCTCTGCTTCACGTCTGATGCAGCACAGATGGTGCTCACGTACCTGCAGAAGGAGGAAGTTTCCTGCGTTCGTTGGGTGATATCCTTCCTGCTCACACAAAGGGTAGCCTCACTCCTTCACACTGTTTATTTTTAGTCATAACATCCACTACCATTGAAAGTATGGGTCAAGGTGAGGCTAGGACACTTGTGAGGGAGAGGGAGGGTGCCTGAGGAACAACAAACAGATGTTCTTTGATGATAATTGCAGAGAGGGGAAAAGGAGTATGGAGGGCAGGCTCGTAAAGCACTCACTTGTTGAGGCTCTCCTGCCCCCCTCTGAAGCCCTGTGGTGGTATGTTGTTTAGCCCCAGGAGTCCGAGTGGGCCTGCTGGTGCCATTACCCTTACAAGCCCAGAGGTGACATCTGCTCACAGTAGCAGCCACAAATTTGAATGCCAATATCCTCGCCTTGAACGGACCTGCAGAAAAAAAAGTTGGTGTCAGTCAGTGACAATCTTTCTTAACATGAAAGGTTAGCGAGCCACAGCCCTTAATCAAGTGTGGCTGTCAGCAGGCGCCCTTTAAAATGGAGCTGTAAAGACAGGCTGCCAACGTTACAGCCGATGAGCGCAAGCACTGAGTGATTGATTTGTGTAAATCATTTTCTTTTTTTGCTCTCTGCCTCTCTTTTACGAGCGTCGGCAGCGGTGGAGGATGGTGAGGATACCATCGTGGGATTAAGTGTAGCTTCTGCAGCCTGTCCTGGTGATTAATGAGCTGCCACAGCGTTCCCAACTGTCACTAAGAGGAGCCTGGGTTCAAACCATGTCTAGACTGATGATACGACGGATAAAAATCACTGGTGTCATCATGTCATTAATGTCCTGTAGTTCTGATGTTGATTTAGCAAGTTGCCAATCACCCTAGAGGGATTCACACTCTTGTTATTCTGAGCTTTCAATTGCCTCAGTTCTAGGAAATCTTCAGGGTAGATGTAACGCTTCTGAGTGACATTAAAGCTTTGACTTAGCTTCTACTTCACAGCACTTCTTAGCATTCTGATTGGTCATACCACAAAAACAGTAATTCATTTTAACATTAGCTTGAGCAAATTTTCTTTTGCTTATGCCCCCTGTCCTTCAGTGAATGCTAGTGCTATTCCACAGCAATTTAGCAAAATCAGTGAAGCTTTTATGCGGCTATGGCTAGCTAAACCTAGCTTTCTAGATGACAAGCCAAAAAATAAGTCCCCCTGTTTCTTTATAACTGATTTAGAGAGCAATATACAAGTATTAAAAAGCAGATAGGAAATAATGTTATTAGTGGTTGTACTGTTTTAGCGTTTGATAAATCACCAAACACTCAACCATACAGCCCAACTGACTAAACTTAGCTAACTTAGCTTACTAAATGACCAGCTAATGAGCGTGTCCTGCTAATGTCCTGTGTCTTCATTACTTAGCCAAGAACACCTCATTATTAGCAATTTGCTAGCACACAGTATTAGAAATGAGATAGAAATAGTGTCAGCAGTGGTAGTGCCATCTAGCTAGCATTAAAAAAGTACCAAATAGACAACCATACAGCTAAACTTACTAAACTTAGCTAACTTAGCTTACAAAATGAGCAGTCAACAAGTTTGTCTGCCTGCTAATATCCTGTCTCTTCATTACTTAGCCAAGAAGCCCTCATTATCAGCAATTTGCACACAGTGTTAAAACTAAGATAGAAATATTGTAAGCAGTGGTAGTGCTATCTAGCTAGCATTCAGTGAAGAGCTAAACACTCAACAATACATTCCACGTTTGGCTAAAGCTCTCATGTAGAATTGGCTTTGTGTTTTTATTGAGGTCGCAGTTTGGTTCCATGCTAGCCTTAGCATTTTGCATTCAGCCTTGCATTTCTTAATGTCACTCCTTCAAACAAAAGCAGTTGTGGCTTTTTAGTTAGCATCTAAAAAACAATCAACACTTATCATCATAGCACGTCTGCATCACTGTTTCAGCATTAGCTTTTTATGATATGACAGCAAATGTTAAATTGCTTAGCTGAGAACACCTCATTATTAGCAATTTGCCAACACACAGTATCAGAAATCGGATAGAAATAGTGTCAGCAGTAGTCGTGCTGTATATGTAGCATTAAAAATGTAGCAAATAGTCAACCATACAGCTGAACTTACTAAACTTGGCTAACTTAGCCTACTAAATGACCAGTTGACAAGTGTGTCCTCCTGCTTATGTCCTTTCTCTTCATTACTTAGCCAAGAATGCCTCATTATTCAAAAGTTGCTAGCACACAGTGTTAGAACTAAGATAGAAATAGTGTTAGCAGTGGTAGTGCTATCTAGCTAGCATTCGGTGAAGAGCCAAACACTCAACCATACATTCCATGTTTGGCTAAAGCCTTCATGTAAAATAAGATTTGTGTTTTTATTGAGGTCATAGTGTGATTCCATGCTAGCCTTAGCATTTTGCATTCAGCCTTGCATTCATTAATGTTACTCCTTCAAACAAAAGCAGTTTTGGCTATTTGGTTAGCATCTGAAAGACATTCTACGCTTACCATTATGGCAAGCCTGAATCACTGTTTCAGCATTAGCTTGGTATGATATGACAGCAAATGGCTATTTGCTTAGCTAAGAAAGCCTCATTATTAGCAATTTGCCAACACACAGTATTAGAAATGAGATAGAAATAGTGTCAGCAGTGGTAGTGCTTTCTAGCTAGCATTTAGAATGTACCAAATACTCAATCATACAGCTGAATTTACTAAACTTAGCTAACTTAGCCTACTAAATGACCAGTTGACAAGTGTGTCCTCCTGCTAATGTCCTGTCTCTTCATTACTTAGCCAAGAATGCCTCATTATTCAAAATTTGCTAGCACACAGTGTTAGAACTAAGATAGAATTAGTGTTAGCAGTGGTAGTGCTATCTAGCTAGCATTCGGTGAAGAGCCAAACACTCAACAATACATTCCACGTTTGGCTAAAGCCCTCATGTAGAATTGGCTTTGTGTTTTGTATTAAGGTTGCAGTTTGGTTCCATGCTAGCCTTAGCATTTTGCATTCAGCCTTGCATTTCTTAATGTCACTCCTTCAAACAAAAGCAGTTGTGGCTTTTTAGTTAGCATCTAAAAAACAATCAACACTTATCATCATAGCACGTCTGCATCACTGTTTCAGCATTAGCTTTTTATGATATGACAGCAAATGTTAAATTGCTTAGCTGAGAACACCTCATTATTAGCAATTTGCCAACACACAGTATCAGAAATCGGATAGAAATAGTGTCAGCAGTAGTCGTGCTGTATATGTAGCATTAAAAATGTAGCAAATAGTCAACCATACAGCTGAACTTACTAAACTTGGCTAACTTAGCCTACTAAATGACCAGTTGACAAGTGTGTCCTCCTGCTTATGTCCTTTCTCTTCATTACTTAGCCAAGAATGCCTCATTATTCAAAAGTTGCTAGCACACAGTGTTAGAACTAAGATAGAAATAGTGTTAGCAGTGGTAGTGCTATCTAGCTAGCATTCGGTGAAGAGCCAAACACTCAACCATACATTCCATGTTTGGCTAAAGCCTTCATGTAAAATAAGATTTGTGTTTTTATTGAGGTCATAGTGTGATTCCATGCTAGCCTTAGCATTTTGCATTCAGCCTTGCATTCATTAATGTTACTCCTTCAAACAAAAGCAGTTTTGGCTATTTGGTTAGCATCTGAAAGACATTCTACGCTTACCATTATGGCAAGCCTGAATCACTGTTTCAGCATTAGCTTGGTATGATATGACAGCAAATGGCTATTTGCTTAGCTAAGAAAGCCTCATTATTAGCAATTTGCCAACACACAGTATTAGAAATGAGATAGAAATAGTGTCAGCAGTGGTAGTGCTTTCTAGCTAGCATTTAGAATGTACCAAATACTCAATCATACAGCTGAATTTACTAAACTTAGCTAACTTAGCCTACTAAATGACCAGTTAACAAGTGTGTCCTCCTGCTAATGTCCTGTCTCTTCATTACTTAGCCAAGAATGCCTCATTATTCAAAAGTTGCTAGCACACAGTGTTAGAACTAAGATAGAAATAGTGTTAGCAGTGGTAGTGCTATCTAGCTAGCATTCGGTGAAGAGCCAAACACTCAACCATACATTCCATGTTTGGCTAAAGCCTTCATGTAAAATAAGATTTGTGTTTTTATTGAGGTCATAGTGTGATTCCATGCTAGCCTTAGCATTTTGCATTCAGCCTTGCATTCATTAATGTTACTCCTTCAAACAAAAGCAGTTTTGGCTATTTGGTTAGCATCTGAAAGACATTCTACGCTTACCATTATGGCAAGCCTGAATCACTGTTTCAGCATTAGCTTGGTATGATATGACAGCAAATGGCTATTTGCTTAGCTAAGAAAGCCTCATTATTAGCAATTTGCCAACACACAGTATTAGAAATGAGATAGAAATAGTGTCAGCAGTGGTAGTGCTTTCTAGCTAGCATTTAGAATGTACCAAATACTCAATCATACAGCTGAATTTACTAAACTTAGCTAACTTAGCCTACTAAATGACCAGTTGACAAGTGTGTCCTCCTGCTAATGTCCTGTCTCTTCATTACTTAGCCAAGAATGCCTCATTATTCAAAATTTGCTAGCACACAGTGTTAGAACTAAGATAGAATTAGTGTTAGCAGTGGTAGTGCTATCTAGCTAGCATTCGGTGAAGAGCCAAACACTCAACAATACATTCCACGTTTGGCTAAAGCCCTCATGTAGAATTGGCTTTGTGTTTTGTATTAAGGTTGCAGTTTGGTTCCATGCTAGCCTTAGCATTTTGCATTCAGCCTTGCATTTCTTAATGTCACTCCTTCAAACAAAAGCAGTTGTGGCTTTTTAGTTAGCATCTAAAAAACAATCAACACTTATCATCATAGCACGTCTGCATCACTGTTTCAGCATTAGCTTTTTATGATATGACAGCAAATGTTAAATTGCTTAGCTGAGAACACCTCATTATTAGCAATTTGCCAACACACAGTATTAGAAATGAGATAGAAATAGTGTCAGCAGTGGTAGTGCTTTCTAGCTAGCATTTAGAATGTACCAAATACTCAATCATACAGCTGAATTTACTAAACTTAGCTAACTTAGCCTACTAAATGACCAGTTAACAAGTGTGTCCTCCTGCTAATGTCCTGTCTCTTCATTACTTAGCCAAGAATGCCTCATTATTCAAAATTTGCTAGCACACAGTGTTAGAACTAAGATAGAAATAGTGTTAGCAGTGGTAGTGCTATCTAGCTAGCATTCGGTGAAGAGCCAAACACTCAACAATACATTCCACGTTTGGCTAAAGCCCTCATGTAGAATTGGCTTTGTGTTTTGTATTAAGGTTGCAGTTTGGTTCCATGCTAGCCTTAGCATTTTGCATTCAGCCTTGCATTCATTAATGTTACTCCTTCAAACAAAAGCAGTTGTGGCTATTTAGTTAGCATAATAAAAACAATCAACACTTATCATCATAGCAAGCCTGAATTACTGTTTTAGCATTAGCTTGTTGTGATTTGACAGCAAATGATTATTTGCATCAGCATTAGCATTAGCCTTATTTCTAGCTAACACTTTCTCAATCTGTCTAGATGTTTCTGATCCTATCACTTAATTACATTATTTATTGAGTCTTAAGGACAAAAAACACACTCACTGCAATTTACAAGCATATGTGGTAGCAGCATTGCTAGCAAAGGCAGCTAAGAACAACTCGGCAGACGAGCTAAGCTCTGCATGCTGATGACAACCAGCCAAACATGTTGTCTTGATTTTTAGTGGAGTGTACCTCCCTTTAAGCCTTGTCTGCATCTTGTTTGTTTCATTCATTGTGCAGAATGAAAGCATTTATTTACCCTCTGACATTGTGCTGTAGCTGTTGTGTTGTGTTGCTTTCTCACTCTTTCTTTTTAATTATTTTATCTTAGATATCGACAGAGATGTGGGTCAGATCCGTCAATTCTCCAGAGATTCTGTACTTTCTGTTTTTGTGCTCATTCCTTGTAATGTCTTATGACCTTTTACACGGAGCTACAGAGCTGGGCAGCGAGCTGTGAGGAGAGCCAGAAAGAGCAAAATTGAGCTGCTCCGCATCTATCTCTCCCCTGAGGAGTGTCGTGTTTCTCTTTCCACCATTTATTTGAAAGCTATCATTTCCTGGGATTCATCGCTGAAAAATGGCATCGATTCTCGGGATGATAGATGCTAAGTGTCCTCCTATTGACATGCCTATTGACAGGCCTGTGTAAATTCTGCATCTTATTACCCCCTCGGATAAATGATACACCTTGTGAACAGGGAGGATGTTGCTCGAGTCGATAGAAATGTCTGAGCATCTCTTACAATGGCGGGTGTCACTTCTGAAAGGAGTGATTCATTTTGTTAGAAAACACCTTATCAGTCACTGTGCTGAATAATTTAACACAATTACACTGATGGCAGAGAACAGCCCTTTAAAAATCCCTTAGTGGAAGAAATAAGAGCAAGTACAGAGAATTTCATCCAGCTCTGTTCTGCAGCTCCTGTAGCAAGGAAGGTCAAATCTTAATCTAAAGATGTTTTTGAATCTAATATCCCTGTCCAGGGAAGTTTGCTGTAGCATTAAAATGACTTACGTAAAGCCTTAAACCTACTGCATGTGCTGTGAAGCAACACCTTTCTTTACTGCATTGTTTACAGGGCCTATATTTCTTTGACTGGCTAAGGTTTATTGCATCTTAATCTTCCCCTTTTGTAGCACTGCCTGCAAGGACGTTAAATAATGCCCCGCTGCCAACCGTTTTCTCCATCTCAATTTGTTTTATAGTAATACACAATTTAACCTTCAGAATAGCATTTGCAGGTTCATAACACTCGGAACAGGGGTAATTTTTCTAACAAACAGAGCTGCAATGTGACCCTATTTATCTCTGTTCCTTATAATGCATTGTATTAATCTGCGGGCCATTATTTCAGCAGGACAATAATTCACTCTTATTGTTTAGCCTCGCCACTGAAGGGAATCTTTCTACTCCAGTCATGCTTTAGTGCTCAGGTGTGGAGCTGGGGTCTGCGGGAGCTTCCTCCAGTCAGGCTCAGGTCCAAAAGCAGTGTAAAGTATGTCACATGCCAGTGGCTCAGCCCAACGTGCCAGCCACCAAGTGGTATATGCCTGTTGGTCAGTGCCACATGCCAGTGGCTCCGATCTTGTCTGGTGGCTCAGTGCCACATGCCACTAAAGGCTGGCACTCATTAAAGTATTCCTCAGACCTTCACAGATTTAGAGACCCACACACTTGATGCAAACAAAAGACAGATCGCACAAGATCTATGGGGTTATATTTGTGCCATCAGAAACTGAATATTGAATTAAAATATTGAATTTGAAAAGCATAATGTGTACTGAAAATGTATGTTTTGAAAATGAATTTATTTTTTTAATTGATTAATTTTTTTAACTGAATTTGAATTTGTATTTTGCCTATAAAAATTTAACTCTCTTTATAATTTAATTCAACTTTTTTTTACTTCAAATTAAAAAACACTGAATTCAATTTCAATTCACAAAAAGCAGATTTAGTTTTAAAATTCAACTTCAATTCAGAGCGATATGACCGTTACGTCATCTTGTGCCTGTCAGGGAGACTAATCGAGCACAGATTCACAGACACACTCTCATGTGTTGTGTCTAGCTGTACTCCCTCTCCCCTGACCGGGACGATCGTCAGTTCAACGATGGCTGAAGACCAGCAGTTGAATAATCAAGTTAGAAATCACATAATACACATGGTTGTCTGTCTACTATGTTACCCTGCGATCGACTGGCGACAGGTACCGCCTCTCGCCCAGTGACAGCTGCACCCGCCCTGCAACCCAGAAAAGGATAGTCGGTATAGAAATGAATGAAATCACATACACGCCCCTCACCACTCCAGAGTTGACAATCGAAAATGGCTGCCCCCCATTCTAAACAGTTATCAAGCTTCTGTAATAACCAGTTCATAAGCACTTTTGACATTGTTGTAACACTAAATCCGCCTTATACATAGTATTGTTCAACTTATATTTGTAGAAATGCTGCCACAGTGTTATTTACATCCTTCGTGTGGTATTTGTGAACTAAACACAGGGCATGCTAACAACAGCTAACACAACAGCCCTGGTATGTCGGTACAGTTAGCAGGAGTGTAGAGGGTGTTTGTGAATCTGCTTGATTAGTCTTCCCAACGGGCACGAGATGACGTAACGGTCGTACCACTGAAGTGAAATTGAATTGTAAAACTGAATCTGCCATTCTGTGTTTTTTAATTGAAAGTATAAAAAGAATTGAATTTTCATAGGTAAAATACAATTTCAAATAAAAAAAAAAGAATAAATTCAATCTCAAAACATTGAATTCAATTACACATCATGCTTTTTCAAATTCAATATTTTAATTCAAATTCAGTTTCTGATGGCACAAATTTAACCTCATAAAGATCTCTCTCCTCTGATCTTAGAGTATGTGGTCTGCACTCCAACACCACACACTAACCCATTCTCCAGCAGAGTATCCGCTTCTCTGTGCTCAATTTTCAAAATCTTGCATTAAAATGTGACTTTGGTGTAAACAAAAATGGCGGATGAACGGGAAGAAGCAATGACGTTTTTTTTGGCCTTTTAAATTCCGAAAAGAACACGCCAAGAAGGAGCACGTTGAAAAAGTCATGGAGACAGTGGGAATGTGGGCTGTATGCACAACAGCGCCAGGTGGAAGTGAGTAAAATTGTCTTAAGTATTACAGATCACTTGGAGGGCAGGGCTTCCTCTATGGAATCAAATCAATCTCAGAATTTACACATGCAAATTTGTGTGTGTGTGTGTAAGTGCATCCACAAATACATGAACTTTTCCACAAATGTGTAAACAGATTTCACCTTAATATTTTATTTTCATAGTTGAGATCAAACAAAAAAGGACTTTTGATCCTGTCCAACCTGCTGTCACCTTTAGCTGCTCTTGAAAAATATCTCTTGAAATATTCCCTACACATTGTATCAGTACTGTTAGTGAGTAATTTCTATAATGAGCCTTGTGTCGGGAAAAAAACAAATTTAGTTTCTTCATCCATGCATTTCTAAAAACAAGAAATCCTTCTTCAATGTTGAAATCCTGATTGAAAGTCAGATTCATGTGGGTAAAGCATCCTAAACCACAACACATACACATACAGTGATGCAGGTAACGCGCTACTAAGTAACACATTACTCTGCTTTCACCACCTTTTTCAGTAACGAGTAATCTAACGCGTTACTATTACCAATCCAGTAATCAGATTAAAGTTACTTATTCAACTCAATGTGTGTTACTTTTCTTTTCATTTGTCATGTCAAAAAATCTAAATGCTTTTTTCTTGTGTCTCTGGGATTGACGGGAGTCGCGTGTTCATCACGTTTTCAGCATGAGGACAACTCACAAGTAATTGCAGCCAGCGACACAAAGGTAAACAGAGGGGGAGAGGACAGATGTTGGTTTTCTAGCTGGAAACACAGTCACTGTTTTGAGTTTGTGTCAGCTAAAGATGATAATATTATGGTTCGTTGTTCACTCTGCACTGGCAGTTTGCTTAAGATATTTAGGAATCAATCAGAGAGAGATTGGTGCACTGCGGCCATTAACGCTTGAGAAGTTGTTTGATTTTTACCTGGGGAAAGGTGAGTCCTGTCTTTCATTGTAACTCTCTCTATTCCAAGAGCTGAACCCTCTGTTTAGCACAAATCCATCCGCTGAGGAGCAGAGCAACATAACGTAGGTTACAACGGGGCACCTGTTGACTTTTTAGACTGGGGTGCCCTGAGCAGGGTACTGAGAATCATGTGAGCTCGCACTCCAGCAACATTTATTTTTGCTTGTTGTATTACAAATACAGGTTCAATAGACTACAGCTTTAAGAAAAATGAAACTGATAAAAACCAAACTAGACCAAAAAAAAATAATTTAAAAAGAAAATAATTTGCATAAAAAATTGCACAGTGCACCAAAAATGGTACTGTAAAAACATTCGTTTGTTGTATTTTGAAATTCAAAATGTGTAAAATGAATATTTTTGTTTTTAATTGTAAAGTACACATTTTACAACTACCAATGTCTGTATGTTACTTTAAAACAAAACATGTGGGCTCATATTATCATTCATTTTAATTTCATTGTACAATTTTTGCCAAATTATGCAGCTGCAGCTGTTGCCGGCAGCTGCTGAAAGTAACTAACAAAGTAACTTGTAATCTGATTGAGTTACTTTTAAAATCAAGTAGTCAGTAAAGTAACTAAGTTACTTTTTAAAGGAGTAATCAGTAACTAGTAATCAGATTACTTTTTCAAAGCAAGTGTGGCAACACTGTACACATATTGTGACATCACAGTACCAAGAACACATGTTGAATTCAAATTCTACTGTGATGTCACAGTAGAATGTGATGTCACAGTAGAATGTGATGTCACAGAGGTTCCTGTCTGAAGGGGTTTAAGTGTATCAGGAATAGGAACTCAGTATCTTCAGTCAAGCCAGCAGAGCAAGACACAGAGACACTTAGTGAATCCTATCGCACAGAAGGACTTTAACAATGGAACAAAACGCTCAACAATCACGGAAGTCGGCCAGAAAAGGCAGAAATAAGACCTGCAGAACTCTTCCCACTTACCCCCAGGCTCAAGCTCCTCAATTTGAGGCAAGACCAATCGAGCTCGTTGAGGAGGAGCTGGACAACTTCTACTTTGAGAGCAGAAAGTTTAATAAGAAGAAGAAAAACAAAATGCCAACAGAGATCAATTTGGCTTCATCCTTTCCCTTCCTGATCAGAGACTACACTCAGGAGGAACTGGATGCAGAGGGCTGCAGGAAATGGAGAGGGGACTCTGCAGCGCCTCAAACCTCACAGCCTGCAGAGTCACCAGAGCCACTGCCCCAAGGTGAGCCTGATGAAGCCCAACCTGTCCCTCAGCCTGAAGAAAAACCTACTGAGGTTGATGAGGAGGAGGAGGTGAGGAGGTACTACGCTGGGAAGAAAAAGAAGAGGAGGACGAACAGAGTGCAGGTTGAGGACAACTCTGCAGCATCCTCTCCTCTCCTGACGTCAGAGAACACTCAGGAGGAACTGAAAGAAGAGGGCTGCCACAAAGGGAAAGAGGACTCTGCAGCGCCTCAAACATCACAGCCTGCAGAGTCACCTAAGACCCTGCCTCAGGACCAGCCTAGACCTCAGGCTGGACCTCAGGCGAGCCAATCACCAGTCCAACCAAAGCCAGCAGAAACAGACAACAAGCCAAAAATGTCATACAGTGCTATAGTTTCTGCTAGACAGCCAGGCACTGATAAGAAGTCTTTGGTTAAGCTCAACGAAAAGCCCCAGGAGACCCGACAGGCACCGATCCAGATCCCTGAGGTACAATCTCACAGCAAAGGGGAACAAGTCTCTAAACTTGAGAAAGAAAAAATGGCTTTGCTTCATGAGGTGGAGCAGCTGAAAGATCAGATCAAAACTCATGAGGCCAAAGCACAGGAAGCAGTTAGTGAGCTGCAGAAAGTCAAAGACAGCCTTCAGACCGAGAAGCAGAGGCTTCAAGACACAGAGAAGAGCCTGGTCCTGCAAACAGAAGAGACCTCCAAGCTCAGAGCTTCTCTGTCACAGGCCCAGGAGGACCTGAGGACTCAGAGGCAGCAGCTGGAGAAGGAGAGATCTGATCTTCATTCAGACCAAACAGAGACCTCCAAGCTCAGAGCTTCTCTGTCTCAGGCCCAGGAGGACTTAAAGAGTTACAGACAGCAGCTGAAGGAGGAAAGATCTAACCGTGGTGCAGAAAAAGAGAAATCCGGCAGATTGAAGACTGCCCTGCACCAGGCCCAGAAGGAGCTGCAGACCCAGAAGCAGCAGCTGGAGGAGGAAAGGTCTGAGCTTCATTCAGAAAAAGAGAAATCCAGCAGGTTTAAGGGTGCCCTGAACCAGGCCCTGGAGGAGCTCAAGACCCAGAGGGAGCAGCTGGAAGAGGAGAAATCTAATCTTCATTCAGAGCAAACAGAGACCTCCAGGCTCAAAGCCTCTCTGTCCCAGGCCCAAGAGGATCTGAGGACTCAGAGGCAGCAGTGGGAGGAGGAAAGGTCCAGTCTCCTGGAACAGCAGAGGGAGATGACCTGGATGATGGAGGCTGCTCAGAGACAAGCTCAGGAAGCAGCAAACAACATCAAGTCTGAGTGGCAGAAAGAAAGGTGTCATCTCCTGGAGAAACACACAGAGGAGAGAAACACGATGCAGGGAGCCCAGAACCAGCTCCAAGACCACATGGACAGACTCCAACAAATGTGGGATCAGCAAAGGTCCCACATCCTGGCTGTTCAAGAGCGGGACGCCAGCAGGATGGAGACTGATCTCTGCCAGGCCAGACAGGACCTGGAGAACTCCAGACTCCAGTGGGAGGAGGAAAAAGCTGGACTCCTGGAAAAACACACAGAAGACACCAACAGGACGGCGCTTGAGCTGCATCAGGCCCAAATGGAGCTGATGGTCCTGAAATGTCGGGGAGAGGTGGACAGGTCACAGCTCCTCTCACAGCAGATAGAGACCTCTGAGCTGAAGGCCTCTCTGAAAAAAGCTCATGAAGAGCTGGAAAAACAACAGGCCCAGTGGCAGCAGGAGAAGACCTCTCTCCTGGAGACCATCCACAACATCCAGCAGACTGCTGTGAAGGAGGAGGAAGAGGAGTTAAGAACATCAACAACCTCCGAGGAGGACGGCGTGGAGACCCCTGATGAGCCGATAGCTGAGGAGGCAGACGCAGCAGATGAAGCTCCAAAAAAACCAAAGAGGTCTCTGAGGAAAAGGTTCCTGGGTCTCTTTAGGAGAAACAGAAGACCCCCCAGTGATCAGCAGTGAGCTCCTCACGTCAGCCCCTAGCCCCTCCTCTGTCACCGTCAACCTCCTGGCTGCTTCCATCTTTTCCCCCTCTGCCCCTGAAAACATGACGCCCCCTTTGTTCCCCTTTAACTGCCCCATGTCTGTTGTTGTGTGGTCTGTGTTTCTTTATACCGTAAGGATTTGATGAGACACAGACAGAACAACAACAATTCCCCTATTTCCATGTTCTTTAAATGTTGTGAAATGTGTTGAGCAAATAAAAAAAAACAATAATTGTGCTTTTAAAATATAATTTTTTCCATCAGAGAGAAAAAAGTTACAAATGCTTTTGAACTTGTTGATCTTTGAATTGTTTCTGTTGTATTTTCTATTTTCCCTCATCTTAGTGATTGTTTTGTATAACGATGTGTGTGTTTATGTGTGTATGTGTTGAAGTGTTTATGTGTTTATGTGTGCAAGAAACCACTTTTTTTTTCTGACACAAGGTTCATTAAAGAAATTACTCAGTAACTGAAAACAAAAATCCACACACAGAAATAGTGAGGTTTACAAATAACAACCCTTTTTTTATTTGTGAAATTTTACATGTTTGTAAATCTTTTTAAACATTTGTGGATAAGTTTATGCATTTGCTAATCTGTTTTTACATTAGTGTATTAACTCACACATCTGTGGATCAGTTCATGTATTTGAAGATACATCTACACACACACACACACACACACACACACACACACACACATAGGGATGAGAATCGAAAATTAGTTCCTGAGAATCAATAAGAAATGTTTCAATCCATCATCGTTAGCCTTTATGCTAAAAGATTCCCTTATCAAGTCTATACACTGTGCCACAGCTGCTGGACCTTACGTGGACTAGTCTGCTACAGCTACCTTAGCTTAGCAGTTAGATAACATTTCTTGAGAAAACTGATTCATGATTTTCAGCTTGAAATTTTAATGAAGAACTGAACACACAGAGAAATGTCCATTACTCCCTCACAGGAGATTCATATTCAATTCATTCAACGTGATAGAAATCCCCTTATTTTCCAAGAACCATGTTAACAAAATAGCTCTAGCTTGATGCTAACGTGTATGGAAAGTTGCACTGATATGCTAACAGTTAGCATACATAGGTATAACTCTGGCTTCAGAATAAAATTTCAGCTTTCAGCACAGAAACATGTCACTAACTAGAATAAAACAGTACATTGTCATACCACGTGAAGTTTTTACTTATTTCTGTATATAAACGCCCAGAAAAACACAGATCTAGTGACAAATTAAGTGTTTATTCACTTATAAACTCAATTTAATGTTGTTGACGCACAAAACTTGTAAAGCTACATTTATATATACAGTTATATACCTTTCTTTCTTACTTCCTCCTTTATCAGTCAGCTGAGTCAGCTTGCGTCATGAATGGGTTTTGTTCTGGTACACGTAACATGACACACTGTGCCTGCTCTGCTCCTCTCAGAGTGCCCCACACACTACAGGATTTCTAGCCACAAATATTAAACATGCATTTTTTACGATCTCTTCTTCTGAGGCCTCCTGAGCTGTTCAGACCAGATGAAATCACTCTTAGCACTCCCCACACCACGTCATTAGCAAACATCGGACAATCAGGCCTTTGCTGGCTTTGATCTTAAGGAGGAGATCTGGACAGAAATCCTCTTTACATTCTGTAGTGTGTACCCATTTTTAGCAACTTGTACGTAGCATTGACTTAATGGCACCTGGTATTGACCCACAGGTATTTGGCACAGACTGACTGGTGCGTGCCACTAAGCAACAATGGCATACCTTCAGTCACTTTGGATGTTAGTGTCACTTGTTTTGTTGGCAGCTTCTGGTCAAGACTCTATTGTAAACGCTTTCATATGAAATATAAACTCAAAGGCTTTTAACGGTTGATATTGATCAATTCCATAGACTCAAAAGCTTTCCCTTTTTAGAGGTTGATGTTCCATGTGTCGTAATAAGAGAGATTTTTAAGAAACACCTGAAATGTTGAAAAATTATCACAAACAGTGGCTACGTTTACATGCAGTCAGTATACTGGTTTCTGGAACATTCAGAATAACATGTTTACATGTGTGAGCAAACAGGGTTATTCCTGTTTACATGGTATCCCAATCAAAACATGGACAGCATCTCAATGCCAGGAAAACGTCATGATGCAATATGCGTCTTCCTGTAGCAGCAGCAGTAGGTGGCTTCCTGTACTCAAAAGACCAAGATTTCTTTTGAACAGAACATGTGCAGATCATAAATTAATGTTCCTTTGGATGGGGATATCCTGATAAGCATATACATGAGCAAATATTCAGGGTGGAAAAGGAAGGAACCCAGGGGGAATTTTAGGTTTTTAAAACCGGAATATGGGCATATTCTGGTTTTTAAAAAGGGTTATTGGTGTTTACATGGCCCTTGTGCAACCAGGGTTATTATTACTATTCCCAAAATGAAAGGGTTACTGACTTTATGTAAACCATAGACTGAATAAAACATGGACGTAGTCTCCATGATGTCACCCGTCTGTTTCTGAAAACGGAAAATGAAGCACATTGGCTTTGGCGGCCATATTGGTAGTGGCAAGAACTTTGCGTACAGCTATAGGGCACCTGTCGGTCACGTGACCTGAACTGTGCCTCTGATTGGGTGAGCTGGCGATCTTAATATCCTCTGTGCTGCTGAATTAAAAACAAATTAACCCCCCGTACAGTGGGTGCTGGTAGTAAAATTAGTGACTCAGACAGGAGACATTTTTTGAACCAGGCTATAAAAGGTTAATTTCTGCTATGAAAACAGCTTTTTTGGCTTGGTGTGATGTGACGTCCTGTACTTTCAGAGCCAGCCTCAAGTGGACACTGGAGAAACAGCAGATTTTAGCACTTCAGCATTATCCTATATTCTTAGACCTGAGGTTACTGCTTGATGTAAACACACTGACTGATTGGTTGATATTCCCTTGCTCATACGCTCACTAAATAATCTATCCTGAAAGGTTTCATGCACTTTTGCACATGTCTGATGTGGATAAAGTAGAGGATCAGAGGATTTCAGGGTGGGGAGAAGGTTGAGGTTTGGTGCAATAGCCCGCCAATGGGCTATTTAACGATGATAAAAAAACAATTTATTTCACCATTAGTCAAATCAAAATGGACATGAGAAGTATTCCGACTTTCATAATTTAAGCAGGATAATGTTCCTGTGATTGGACCTTTGTGTCGGGGCTCCAGCTTAACGCAGAGCTGTTTGGTTACTGCAGTTTGAACCTCAGTGCCATCATTTCTTCCCCTTGTTCCGAAGATAAATTAGCAGCTTCTAAATAATGCAGTGAACCCTAATTCTCTTTGATTAGTAGCGAGTTAGATGATGGCGACCCATTGAAATTGGTCATCAGCATAAATAACGAGCGAATGAACTGATAAAATGCAAAGTCTGGGGCCATCATAAATCAAACGGAATCCACTGGCCGTGGAAGCGGGTGGAATTAGAAGTCCGTGCTCCTATTAATTATGTTGCCTTGTGAAGGCGACAGCGTGATAAATCAGCGCTGAAAGGCCCTTCACCGGCTCAGCCTGAGGAGTTAGACTGCCTGCAAATTGCTTTGTGTATGCTCCTAATTGTTTCTTAAATAACCCTCCTTTTTGAGGCAGGTTGGAGAGGAAGTCTACCAAGAAGGGTCAGGGAAGTCAGGGTCGCTGAATCTGTGAGATAACATTTGAGGAAATCATCACCTCCTCTCTGTACTGCTCAGGTTTATGTGTGTTCAGTGTCAGAGTTAAAACTTAAAGAAGACCCATCAAACCTTATTATAACTTTTACTTTCTTCAGTCACGTTTCTAACACACACATGTATAAATACACAGATCAGGGAACAAACAGGAGCCTTTTTATGACACATCTGTCTTTTTTAGGAGCTGCTTTTATGCCTCACTTTCAATCCCTGCTGTTGCCACAACAAATCAAACCAAATGTTCCTCCTTCATGTTTTAACTAATGTCTTCAATGGTTGAGAAATCCTGTCTGTAATATCAATTCAGTTTTAATTAACAAGCCTCATAAGGTAGAAAGTCTGCAGACTTCTACTTCTTAATACATTTACCTCAAACCTTTATGACAGAAGTCACTGAGCTCAGCTGAAGAGAGCCCCAGGGGTCCTTAGCTGTTTAATTAAACTTAAAGAGGGGTATTCTGCTTCCACATGTTTTAAACATGGATACATAATAACAATACTGGATGTTTATACTAAAAATTTGCAAACTTTTTGTCTTCCCTACATATTCATACGTCCTGGAAATCCTTTAATCTGTTTGTAAACCTCCAGGAAGGGGCCGTAGGATGAAACACAAAGGTTTTGTTGCGTTTGGGCCTCTCCTTTACACAGAAACAGCGTTCTAGCTGACCCAAACAGAAACTTTAAAAAATGGCCTCCAGAGTGAAATTGTGTCTGAAATGCTGGAGCCACTGTTGCCGTGTAAACAGTCAGCTGGAGTCTTCAGTGCAAACACTAGATGTGTTTCCATTACACCTAAAATTGTGCCAAACTGTAATATCACAATAAAAATAGTAATTGTAACATCAAAATTTTGGAAAACCTATTTCACGTTTTTACACTCTAATGAGGTGTTTTTCAGAAATTTTAATCTTAGAGTTTATCTCAAAAGTGCAATGGAAACACCTTTTTTGCGAAAACATGTCATGTTGTCATAACAACGCACCTCCCTCACCACCTCATAAGTGTCCACGTCCACACATACTGACTCCAGCGTTCATACTGTAACAGCTCTGCTGTTAGTTCTATGTTCAGTGTCGATGTTTGTGATTTTGACTGTCAGCGATGAAGGCATCAGGACGGCTGTGAGCTGGTTATGATGGTCTTCATTCAGTGTTTTGTTCCTGCCTGTTCTGAGTTGGAGTGATCACGGCTGGCAGTTTGACCAGTGAATAAAAACACTATTATCAACAAATTAGTATCATCATGATTGTAGTGTCCGGGCAGATGTTATGTATCATTTTACTCAGGTTTTGCACAAATTCTAGTCATAATGGAAACACCTGCAAAGTGCAATTGTACTTCATCAAAACTTCATAAATATGCTTTGATCTTTCAAAAAGGTGTAATGGAAACACAGCTACTGACGCTGATGCTCTACTTTGCACATGTACATTACTCTTTCATCGTGGCAGCTTAAATTGCCATGCATGAACTCGACAACAACAACAGTAACAATGGCGGTCATCTTTTTTGTGCTTGTGCTGCTGAATCTGCTGACTGCCTTTCAACAAAATGTGCATCTGTTGCTCCACTTCTACAGTCAGGGAAGACACATTTACTACATACGTCTGTGCAATGCAGTTTTTTTAAGTCTCCAGGTAAAACACTGCATACACATTATCTAAAATGAAGTCATTCAGACAGAGACTGAAATAAGAGTTTCATAAAACATCAGTGTCAGAAACGCAGGTACTTTTATTAGTGGCAAAGTATGTAAAGCCACTACAAGGACACCAGAAGGAGAGCTTAAATGAAAATAGCAATACTTCCTCTTTAAATTTTCACCCATATGAGATATCTGATCTTGATTTCTTATTTTTCCCGTATTTAAGTGTCCAACATCTTTTGCTTTAATTGCATGTGTACCCCACAATTCAAAAAAAAAATCTTTTCTAATTTCAGCCTGTTTCATGTGTTAGTGGAAGCTTTAAAGGTGAAATTTTTAGTTTTTATTATTGGGCTGGATCGATCCTTAGCATTATATGTTCATCCTTAACCAATGATAAACCCCTTCATCAACAGTGGGAATACTTTCAACAGCCTTGTCAGTTAAACATTTAAACAAATGGCTCTAAAATAAAACCATATGGCTAAAGCTATTGGTGAATCAAAGCTGGCAACAGAGAAGCTACATCAACTTCTCTGTTGCCAGGTCTTCACGTTGATAATTTCCCTTACTTTTGTCTCTAATCGTGTGCTTCACAAACCCATGCCATCTGGCTCTTATAACTGTTTCTTCGAGTTTTCCTCTCCTGGGTCATATTCCTTATTTGTGTCTCTCTTATGTAATATTTCCCAGAACCATTTCTTTGTGTTGGCCAAATGACTTTAAATGTCCCAAAGTGTAATAACAGTGAGACCTCTGAGGAGCCTGTTATTAATGTGAGTACTGAGGCCATCATGACCTGTTGATCTTTAAAGAGCAACCAACTCTAAGGCAGCCCTCAGTGTCTATTTGTTGAGCAGCTGGCATTGTCCGACATGGAGTGTTTGGTTTCCAGAGTATTTAGCAGGCATGTGCAGCAAGTTTGGTTGTGTGTGTGCGCGTGTGTGTCCTGAAATACCAGCGGTCATTGGATGTCCGAGTACAGCTTTATGTCAGTTTCTTCTGACAGCGTGGTGATGAAGAGTGAAAGTGGTTTGATCTGTTGACAGCTCTTCAGAGAAACATTGTGAGTGTGTAGAGTGCAGTAAGATAATCTGCATTCGTTGGTTATTTTTCTGGTTGTAAAAGATGTTTTTCGTTATTTCCTGGCATTTTAAAAAGTCCCCAGAGACCTCACTGACATGTCCCTTGAATTGTTTTCTGAAACTCAATGCAATACTAAAAAAATCTGTCATGATCATAAAATATAAAATTTAGTAGAGAGAAACTAAGATTGTAAGAGTCTCTTTGGGTTTAGCTGCCAACCTTTTCAGGTAGGCTTATAAGCTGGCCAAGAAGTTGAGCACTATTTAGTTTTTCTGACTTAAGTTGAAGTCAGGTAACTTTAAAATGCTTCATTTCGTTCTATTAGCAAACTGTTACACTGTTAACTAGACCCTTCAGTATGCTGTTTAGTGTTGTGTCAATTGTTGTAAATCTAATGCTAAAAGGTCTCCAGCTTTATAATAGGGGCATGCGTTTAACTTAGAAAACTGATGTTATATAGAAGGTGGTTGCTAGTCAGGTTGTTTTCTATCAGCAACTTATTGTTATTATTATTATAATCATTATTTTTTATTGTTATTATTATCATTACTTTTTTTTTTTGAAAATCAGTGGGATTTGAAAAATTGAGCAAAATGTATCGTGGTATTGGCTGAGTATATGCCGTGTTGAGGGGTTTCAGTGAAAAAACATCCATAGTTTTACTATTTGTCCAAACAAAATGTTAAAGCCAGAAAATAATTTGTGAGTCAAAGATCACTTTTTGGCTACTTTAAGAGCTTGCTGTTTAAACAATGTTGGATATTTGAATGTGGCTAACATTAGCAGAGCTAGCACCCCAAGTCTTTGGGGGTCCTTGCAGGTTAATATACACATGCTTCAGCTGGTCACACACTGGCCCTGTCAAGTGTTTATATGCCAGTTGAAACACAGGTTAAATAAACTGTATCTCCACTTTCTTAGTCAATTAAGTGCTAAAATATCCATGTCATCGTGGCTCGTTTGCATCCAGGTAGTACAGTGTCATAGCATTATGACCGTATCTCGTGTTATGATTCAGAGTTTGGTGGCTGTGCTACAGTTCTGACACAATGTTGACTCATATTTCAAACTACTTTAATAGAAAATAGTTAAAACAGGGAAATAAGTGATTTGTAGTTTTAGTGCTAGCTAACAAGCATGGCAACATAAAACCAAAGAAAGACGCAATTCCCTATCAAGGACAAGCTTTTAGAGTGTCTGCTCTACCATTTGATCTGAACTAACACCCTTTACCCTACTGACTAAAAATGCAACAATATACAATTATTGGTTGATTATTTGGGGTTAATTTGGTAATGTTTTCACAACTGTCAAATGAACTGTTTTTTTTCTTAGTTTACAACCTATCTGCTGTAAAATATAACAGCAAGTTATGATGTTTATTTGTATTTAGGTCAAAAAAGAAACCATTTTTCTCTAAGTGTTTCATTGACACTTTGTAGCTTTTGAACAAAAGGTTGTGTATATATTTAGATCTGAGAAGTTAGTTTGTGGTTTTCCCTTGATAAAAGACTGGAAAGGATGAACTGACTCCTAACACTGCCGATTAATTTTACCTGTTACATATATGTGAGTGGGTGTGGATGCCCTTGTGCTGCCATTGAGCCGCTGGTTGATGTTTGAGTTTAAATAATGCTCCTGTGCGGCCGGAGGAATAATGGTGTGGTCTTTCATGACATTGCGTCAGTGCCAAGGTGACTGACTCGAGGACTGACTGATTGCTCTCTCTCTCTCACACACACACTCACACACACACACACACACACACAGTCACTCCCTCTCTCCCTGTCGTCCGCCTCTTCTCACCCTGTCAATAAGCATCTTCTTGTCTGATGGAGTCACATCAGGGCACTGCAGCTGACACCATGGTGTCTTTATTTCCTGCAGCAATCCTTTTACAACACACATCAGAGGTGATTAATACACTGACAGCAGCCAGGAGGTTAACCCCCTGCTGCCAGCCGGATACAGTCACTGACAAACACACACCACTCACCTTACACACAGAGTTACAGAATTACAGCAGACTGCACCTTCTCCTTTAATACATACTGTGCTTAATCAAAGAGGAGAAGTGACAGCGCTGGGCTTTCAGATTTGATTGATGGCCACAGATAACACTTGGTATTCCAAAACTGTCTTTTACATTAAACCAAATGGTGGCTCCCACTCGCAGCTGTCTGCACGCTTATTAAATCGCAGCTCTTCCGATTTAAATTTATGGCATCCATTACTCTGGAATTTACATGTCCAGGTGTTGCATCTGTTTGGCTTCAGGTAGGGGTCACTTTGATTTATTAATATCCACGCTCTCATCTGCAAGACAATCACTGACATATTGTCACTTAGGGCAGCGTGTCTCTCCGTTTTTAACAGCTGTGACAACCTGCGTGTTATTAGCTCCCCGGATGATTATGCAGACGCGCAGAGCGAACATGTCAGCCTCTGTAGGGCCAGATTACACACAGTGTCTAATGCTTATAATAGCCAATAAACAGCAAATTATAGACTCCAGGCTGAATGAGGGGTTTCTCATTATGTCTAATCAACACCTGCTTAATTGTTGAAGATCCCAGAAAAATCTCATGATGGAGGAGATAAGTTTCAGGTCTTCAGGAGTGATCCAGCAATCTGGGTCATTCAGAGCCATATGTTCCCACTTTGTTTGTGTTGCAAAACCATTTGTTGTTTAACGCTGGAGTCCATAATTTTTGAAGTTTCACAGATCTCAAAGTCCAGGTTGTGTTTGGTGAAGCAGACTGTGTGAGCACAGAAACAGTTGTTGGATGACTGAGGAGGTTGATCAGCAGACAGTTTAATCAGGCAAATTGTGATAATTGATCAATTCTGGTGTCAACGTGCAAGGTCCAAGCTGATCTCATGTAGACACACACAGAACGAACAAACAAAATATGTCATATCAAAGTGATTCAAAACTCTAAACAAAAACATACAAGCACAAAAAAATATAAGTGCATCCAGGGGAAGTCAATCATGACAGGATTTCTTTTTTTCAATATTTACGTTTTAACAAAGGAAGAGCAATGTACTTTTAGTGAATTTTAACATCAGTGCACAAGTGTTAGCTGTAGGGCTAGTTCCAGTTAGTATCCTTAAATGGCCACCAGAATAAGAAAACAAATGAACAACAACAACAAATTTGTGAAATTATTGATGAAAAATGTATGAAAAAAACTCAATGCACCGAGTTAGCTTCAGGACTAGTTTCATTTGCATTTCACTTGGTGTAATTGGGCATCATCACTGCTAATCTGTTGTGTGATATTTGATACAAAGTATAACAACACATTTCTATTGAGGTAAAAAATCAGAGAGAAAAAAACTAGAGTAAAACATATAAATGTTCCAGAGTTAGCTAATAGGCTACTTTGTTTTAGCAGTCCCTTTGCTAAATATGCCAGGCATCCTGAAAACATTGTATATCTTTCATGTGATACAAATGTTATAAACAAACAAAAACAACTTTCCTGTTAAAAAAAACATAAATAAAAAAGAGCATCTAAGAAGTTTGGCAGTTGAATGCACCAAGGTTAAATACCCAGATACTATTAGCAGTCACTGTATCTTTTGTTATCTTCTATTTGAGGAATATAACTGAAAATACAATTTGTAACAGATTAGAGGAGCAAACAGTGACAAATCAGAACAAGAAAACAATTGTTGAAGCCATAAAATCTTTATAAATGTGTTGATCTTTTAGCACACCAAAGTTTTGTAAAGGTTGATATGATTAGCATCCTTTCAGCTTCGTTTGTGCCCAAAGTTAAACCATGAGCTTTTGAAACCAAAGCAATACCCTCTGTACACAGGGTGAGCACTTTCACCACTTAGTTAAGCCCCAGAAACAGCTTCTTTTTTTTTTTACTGACAAAACAAAACAAAACAAAACAAAACAAAAAAAAGGCAACACTAGTGAAAATTGGCACATAACTTCTGTCCAGATTCTGTTTTGCAGTGCGCCTGTACTCACAGTGTCTATCACAATCAGGTAAGGCCAATTAACAACCCCACTCTTGGTGAATAATGCATCTGAAGCCTTTATTTGTTTCATGTAAAACAGTATAGGCCTAATCATAAAGGTTTATCATTTTGCATGTGATCTCAGTTATGAATATCAACAAAATGGGTGCCAAAGAACTTGGTGAAATTAAATAACAAATAGCTAACTATCAACTGCTTACTGGGAAATTGAATTATTCACTTCACATTTTCAAAGGGGAATTAGAGGAAACAATGAAGCTAACTTCTGTTTTCAAGAACTAAGCAGCTATTTATCACCTGCTTCTCTGGAAACAGCAGAAATGTTGGGATACTTCCAAAAACATTTTGTGGTGGGTTATGATTTAATTTCAAAAAAAATATTTGCTAATCGTTACCTTTTTACTTTGCAATTTGGAGTAAATTTCAAAGAAACTGAAAAAAAAATACAGTAACTTACCAATTGTGACTTGCAACAATAAATTTGGACATTATTTTAAAGATTTTATGTTCTAATTTCAAAGAAATAATTTAAAAAAGGTCTAATTATTACCTAAGTGTGATGGAATTTGCGGACCTCTAAAGTAAAGTCTTTCCAAAACAGTATCCAAAAAAAGTTTTACAGTATGAGCTGAAAAAGTCCAACTCATGGATGACTCTAGTACAGTTGCTTTTGACATTAATAGATTTATATTTGCAGTGGTTTTCCCTGAGTTGTTCCTAAACATAACAATACCATAAACAACATGTTATATAACAGGCAGACACACTTTAATTGCCATATAACAGCAAAATTCTTCCCTTGATGTTAATTTCTTGCGTGCTGCCTCCCTGAAACTGTCACCAAAGGACCCCTCTGAGTGACAGACAATCAAGACACAGGCAGCGGACCACAACTTGGGCTGGCACCAAACATGCCTCTCTCTCCAGTGGCAGTGCGTGTCAGCAGGACGGAGCACTAAGGGCCATAGGTGGCCCAGTTGTTAGGACATCGCAAATGTCACGGGAGGAGAGAGAGAGACAGAGAGGCAGTGAGGGAGAGCGTCCCCTCGAGTCCCCCAGATGCTGCTCCCACCTCTCATCATTAACTCTCACACTGAGATAGTAATTAGGGCTCCTCGCGGCATAAGACAGATTCTGCATCAGACCAAATTTTCTAAGCTGTCATTCTAATTATGTAGGCCAGGGCAAGATGGATCAGCCGGGCCATGTGTTAGTGTTGATGTCAGTTAATCATGGTGACTCGGCCCCAAGCCACAAGGGCTCTGCTGTGTCCAGCTGTAGGTAGGAGGAAGTAAAAGTTTGAAAAATGCATGAAATAAGTAAATAGAAGAGTCTCCAAAAGTTTAAGTTTGAGATGCTTCTTAGTTCAGAATATATGTTCATTTTATATCACAGGAAACCCTAAAGCGTTATATTATTGCCACAACATGGTAATACAAAACTCATCTGTTGAACCCCATGGCTGTTTTTGGCAGTTACTTTTTGACTTTTTTCATTGCTAAGTGCTGCTTGAGTGGCTGCTCCTTGCAGCATCTCTTTTAGTTCCTAATCTTTTCCTCCTTTTTTCTTCTATTTTCAGTTAGCTCTACATTTGGAGCCTATCATTACCTTAAATAGCTCATTTGTTGGCCATTGACATCAAACTTTGCACTTTTGCAGAGGTGCTTTTCCTTGTTTTGTTACTGTTCACATTTGATACACAAACGATCAGCTGCTAGCAGCCTATAACAAGTCAGCGCTAACTGGTGCTAGGTCCAATGTTATCTGTGAGCTGAGGAGAAGGAAGGAAGGGTGACCTGCTGGTACTGGGTTGTGAGCTAAGAAGAGAAGACAGACCTGTCCTTTCATACAGCGTTATTGGGGATGTAAGATTTATCCCCAATAATATTGATGAGCTAGTCATGCTAACCCAGAAACAGAGGGAATACTGGCAGCATAGCATCATGCTGTTCATAGACATGGCTAATGGAGCTAATACTGAACACAAACGCCACACTGGAACGATTTCACATGCTGTGAGTGGACAGGATACAAGAGAGCCTGACTGAACAGACTGATGAAGAGGTCCAGCTCAGTCCCTGGCTGCTCTCTGGACCTTGTGGAGGTGGAGGCTGACTGGGCAGTGATGGCCAAGCTGTCATCTCTCATAGGCATATTTTTCCAATGTGACACTTATTATGATACTCTATTTACATATTCTTACTGAATTTTTTGAACATATAAATTTAGCCTAATACTGAACACTTAAAATACAGTATGTTTCAGAACTTGACCACAATGTATGAGATAAGATAAGATGAGATGACAAGATAAGATAAGATAAGATAAGATAAGATAAGATAAGATAAGATAAGATAAGATAAGATAAGATAAGATAAGATACGATACACCTTCAGTCGTTCCACAACTGGGAAATTTACATTGATACAGTCGCAAATCAAGAAAGTGTCTTGTAAAGAAAACATTACAATACGAATTTATGCAATAGAATGATATAGTAAGACTAACTTTGAAATAATAGATAAATAAGACCGTATTAAGCTTGACAAAAATGTAAAAAGTCTTCTGAAAAGGTGAGACATGTTGTCCACCAGAAACAAAAGATTGGCCATCACTCCCTAGTCAGCTACCACCTCCACAGAGTCCAGGGGGTCCAGAGGGTCTACAGAGTCCAGAAGGCAGCCCAGGACTGAGATGGTCTTCTTCACTGGTCTGTTCAGCCTCGCTCTCCCTTGTCCTTTACGCCAATAGCAGGTGAACTCCTTCCTATGTGACGTTTGTTTCCAGTGTTAGTTCCATTAGTTATGTCTCTGTGAATAGCATGATGCTACTCAGCCCTCTTTTATTCCCGTTTAGCTCTCACTGCAGTACCAGCATGTCGTCCTCGCCTCCTTCTCCTCACAGGTAAACAATGCAACCATGGTGACTTATAGGATCACTGCAGGAACAAAAATAGTACAAAGACCACTGAAGAAAAAAGATAATTCTAAATGCTGGAATACAATGTGACGATGGTACAATCCAAGACAATGCAGTATGCGCCAAGCCAAAGTCAAGTCTAGGCAGAGTTTACATTTAGAAACAAGCAGTTGACCAAAGTGCTGTAAAAGCTTAAATTTTGAGCTTAAATATCATCAAAGGTTAAAGAGTATTAAAAGATGCAGCAAAGAGGCTGCACATCCAAAAGCAGCTGGTGTGTTGACCTCAGTGTTCTGGCTGCAGAATGTTGGTAAAACAATTCAGTTAGGCATGGGGCAGATGGGGCAAGCTTATGTATCCCTTTGAAAACCTGAAATGAAATCTTCAACTGGATCTTGAAACTGACTGGACTATAAACTATAATAGAATAAGATAAAACACAATTTTAGAATATGAAGCAATATGATAAGACAATACATACCTCAAACAGATGAAGAACAAGTCAACGTCAGAGGCAGTGCCACTGCTAAATCTTCATTCTGTGGCTGTCCTAGTGTAGTTTAGCTGTTATTAGTTCAATCTCATGGCTCATAAACTATAGAACAAAGTATATTCTGCTGTGACTGTACTGTGTCATGACTCAGTAAGAGTTTAGCTGCTCATTTAAGTCTGACTTTAGCCCCCGCTCCTCAAGTAACTGGCAAATTATAACCTTTTCTCACAGCGTGAGCTAGGACATGTTAATTGGATTTGACAAGGGCATATTATGCACAACAAATATGCATAATTCTGCGAAAAATGGCACAGAAAATTGGAAATAAAGAAGAGAACAAAGTAGATTTACATGGTCGGGTAGTCTGAATGTCTGGTATCATATTCTCTCCTGCCGCCTCCGTAAAAAGGCACAGAACTGTAACAATGGGTATCAGTGGAAAGTGCTTTAAAGTTAAAGCTGATGGATGGCTTGTCAAAAAAAATAATTGCACTGGTGGGAAAGTGGGTCTGCGTGCTTAGAGGGGGGAGAGCGGGATCTACAGAGAGGATGATGGGAAGTGACAGTGGTCTGTCAAGACGCAGTGGCTGCCCAGAGTAGTGTGAAGCCCTCGCTAGAAGGTGGCAGAACAGAGCAGGCTGTCAGAGCAGGAAAGTGCCTTTAATACATTGAAATGAAAAGGAATCCGCCTGTCAGAGCTGTTCAAGCCGGTCGAGGGAGGAAGAGGGAATATGGCGGAATAGGTGTAGACGTGGTGGAGCTGGAAGGAGACGGTGTGCCAGTGGCCTCGCTACAGGTACAAATCATGCAGTCGAATGAGACGGATCATCAGACGCCGCTAGTGGCTGCTACCAGTTACAACTGGTTCCTTTCTCTGTGACAATTCATTAATCAGTTTGACAGATCTGGCCTTATTACATGGAATATTTGACACTTGAGCAATTGGATTGTCAACTGCCTCCTATTATAGATGCAATTCAAAGCGACTTCTGGCTCTCTTGTTGTAATTCTGAGAAGCCTGTTATCTTTGAGGAGTCCTGCGCTGACCTTGGAAGCTGCTTTTTGTCTAAACGGAAGCAGCCTCAGTGGATATACATATAACAGCACTGAAACACACACGGACAACACAGGCTCATTAATCTGTTTGGTCCTTGCCCATGCATGACATAAAAGTGTCAGGCCCTGATTGGACGAATGATGTATAGACTGACCTAACAAAGGATCAAGTGCCCAGGAAGACAGACAGCTAATAGATAGAGAAGCAAGAGGAGCCTCATTTAGAGAGGAAGGGCTGTTTGCGCTGCCAATATGACAAAGGGGAAGTCGACAACCATTGATCCACGCTCACGGATGACAGCTTAAAAATTCAGCAATAATCATGACAAACGAGGAGAGGCACCACAGCCGGAAAATTATCAATAATCGGCGGCTGGGAAGAAATGCCAAGGTCAGAGAGAAAAGGCTAGTGAAGTTGTGAGAGTGTGCGGAAGCTGCCAGGTGATATATCGGTTAAGATAGGAGCAGCAGCTCCGACGCGAGGTAGAAGTTATTAATTAAGTTTGGGATCCCACCGGAACACCAATGTCCCTCTGTATGGATTCCTCGCCGGAGCCCCGTGAATGCCAAGGGCAAAGAGACCATTATGTAACAGGCAGTTTCTGGTGGCTTTGATCCCTCACAGGGGAGCTGCTGGATGGATTTGCTGTATCAATAACTCAATCCCCTTTTCAAAGGAAACCTGAAGAGGACCTGAGGAGGCATTGGTGGCATCAGGCTTCGTGACAGGTCACTGCTGATGTGAGCTCAAGCAGGAGGGGATGTGCTTATTCATTCATGCAAACATTCACAAGCCGACTTTGTGGTGGGGTCATAGCAGCAGGAAAAGTAACTCAAGAAGGCCTCCCTGACAACTTCTTCTAGTTACATTTCTGTGCTGAGAAATAAATCCATCAAACCCAGTGATTAACTCAAGCCTGTGTGCCCAGCATTAGTTTGCTTTATTTTACTATTTGGCTTTTTAAATGCTCTTTTTGAACTTCTGTAGTTTCCAATTCAGACTCGTCCTTTATTCAAATTAATACACAGTGGAAACATTTTCTAATCAAATGAACTAATGTTAAGAGATAAATGCAGTAGCTTTTGTTATTTACCACAGTTTGATTGGCTCTGCACTCAACCTAAACACACAACCAGTACATTCAGTACATTCAGTTAGCATAGCGATAAACAACAACGAAAGTGTTATTTTTTAAAAACAGCAGAAACTTGTACATGTTTCATATGTATGGATATTAAAGTGTATCTCTGTACGAATGTGAATGATCACTTAAGTCGCTCTTGGAGTCTGTAAAGTGTCTTTTTTTTAATTTGAATCAACTTTTGGTTTTGCCGTCCTGGAATTACAGTTTGTTGAAATCTGTTTGCTCACAAAAGCTCTAGGATACGTTGAGAAGCCGGCTCTTTCTTTGGTTAACTATCTTTTTTGTTTCCCATTTATGGAGATCAGGATGGAATAGAGGAAGGTAGGGACTGGTTTGATGGCCGATGGAGGCAGAAGGGCTTTTGTGGTCTTTGTTATGTTGTGCTTTTTTTTTTCCTGTCCTTTTTCCCTTTGTTTTGTTGTGTTTTGTTATGTCTTGGCTTCATGGAAAGGTGTGTTGTATCTCTTGTGTTATTGTTTGTGTATTGGGTGTCTTTGTGAAAATAGATAAATATAGTAAAAAAAAAAAAAACACAACCAGTACAGTAACATGCAGCTAAAAAAATAGGACTACATACTTTGTCAGCATGACATTAAACTTTTAGACGTCAGTTCCATTACAACTATTTACTGTGTCTTGAGAAGTACACTGTGTTTTTCAGCTGAGGGAGGCGGAGCTTGTCAATCAAAATCCTGCTCGTAAATTACTGTGGGTGAGAGCGGTGCACTCTTTGGATGAGAGCTCAGTATGGATATGAGGAGAAGATGTGAGATGACAGAGGCATAGTGAGACGCCGCAAGTCAGAAAAGTACAGGCAGCTCACGCTCCAACTGAGGATGTGTTGTGGTAGTTCAGAGAGAAAGAGCGGCGTGATGGTGAGAAAAGACAATAGAGATCATTGAGAGGATCAAAGGATGGAGCGCCCGAGATGGACGGGATCTAAGAAAGTATGTTTTGTCTTTTTTTTTTGGATCAAAAACAGGAAGAGAAACATAAAAAAGTCCACTCTTCTTAGGTAGTTTTGGTGTTTACATAGTCATAGAAAACAATATTATTTGGGTCTTGGAAGATCGTTCAAGATGCTCTGAAATGCATGTAAACAGCTTAGTCAGACTTAGAACGGACTGATCAAGGCTTGATTGACTCACTGAGATAATGTGGTTGCCATCAGACTCTACTTGGACTTAGCGGGCCGCTGTTTGCTCTGGCGTTCAGCGCGAGCAAGTTTCACCTGGAAGAAGTAATGAATGACCATGATAAATAGGGTTGCTGTGCTCCAACACAACACACCAAACACCATGTGATGTAATTAACACGCACAGTAAGAAACAGAAAGAGCTACAGCTGCATCCACCTCAGCCATCCTAGCTAGAATGTTGCCTTGTTTTTAGCGCCACCTATCGAACAAGAGTGAGACCTTCTCAGCCTGAAGTCTGATTATCTTTTCAAGCCTCTGCCTCAATAAAAACACATCCTCTAACCTGCATTGTCCTGTATGAATTTAATAGATTACACAAAAAAAACACCATTAAAAGTTGTTAATCTTTTACACAAGGTGACCCACGGACTATACTGTATAGTCATTATCTGTAATGAAGTTGGTCGCTTGTTTCTTGGTCGGGGCGATTAATAGTTTCATCATTAGACTTAGCTCTCTTTTCATTTAGGCTTAGCAAGTTGCATAAGGCTAATGTCCTTGGTTATTTGCTGCTAAAGTAGAAAGAGGAGTAAAGTGTAAAGCAGTAAAAGGAGCTGCTGACGCAGCCCACAGAGCTCATTTCACTGAGATGCAAATACAGCACTGCAGCTGCAAGTGCTGTTTTTTAATCTTTCCACATCTACCGAGCAGGTCACTTGTTCAGCCAAGGTTCATTGGGTCAGAAGGTCACAAAGACAGGAGAATAATTTACTAGCTGTGTCATGCTCCTGTGATTGAGTCGTCACTCTGGCTTTGGGACTTGATTTGTAAGCCGGGTGTGAAAAGTGTCATGTGGCTGTAGGTATGCACGCTTCAGGGGAGGTGTGCTTTCTCACATCTCATCTCAAAACTAGCACACTGCTAACAACAACACGAGATATTAATCCTCAGCTGGTGAAAATGGTCATGCGGCACAACAGTAAAACCTTAATGGAGGTGTGAAACAATTAAGCATCCGCAGCTGCTCATTTGTTGAAGCGCGTTCGCCGTCTTTACCACGTCTATAGAATGTTCACATGCTTTAACACACAGCTGTGCATTTTTTGAATATTGTTAGCATCATCGCATTATATGTCGCCTCAAGAGGGATGATTATTCTGTCATATAACTGCCGCCCAGATGCTGCCCACACACTTCCTTTGCCTTTGCTGTAAGGATAAAGCGCAGTTCCTGTTTTTCTGGGACCATCTGTAAGGAAAAAAGCAGCCCAAGGTAAAAGCGATGACTGCAACTTGGCAGAAGATTAAACGGGCCCTCTGCAAAAGCCATTAATAATTCTCATATTTTGGAAACAGACCATACATACAGAATCTGTGGTATTTAATCTCCTCTCTCAGCGAATAAAAAAAAGGTCAGCTGGGAGGGAGAGACGTTTTTTTCCCTCCCCGGCCCAGAGTGATGGGCCTAGCTTTTCCAAGGCACCCCATTTGTCTGTCAGGGCTGTGAGCGCAGCCAGTGATTTAGTTTCCATCACATGAAGCTCATGTCCGGTTGATGATACTGCCAGGCGGGATATGGGGAGAATTTGTCACCTGGAGCTTTGACAGCGAGATAATTGCTGATAGTTAGCAGAATAATAGGATATGAGCATTACTAGCCACACAGGGTTTAGGGTGTATTTGTTGTTCACACTTCAGAACACATTTCCCTCACATTACTTCAGTCCTGCCTTTGTTTACACGGAGATAATTTAACCTAATCAGGGTGAAACACATCCAGCAAGTATTAAGAAAGGATCAACACGCTCGACTTTTCATAACAGCCTTATCACGTTAACATTTTAAGCAGATTTACCCTGTGATGTCATTATTTATTCAGGTGTCCAGACATTCTGGGGTTTGCTTTGAGCTGTTTGCTTCAGTCGTGAAATAATGAAACACACAGATGTCTGTGGTGTCTGTAGTTTTTTACTGTCAGATGGGATGGATGAGTGTAAGGTTGACCATACTCCAAGTTTTTATTTTACTCCACTAATACGACGTCCCTCCTCACCTCTGGAACAAAAGGATCAAACATGTGTGCATGTTTTTTGTGCCCTGCCTGTTCTCGCTCCTACATGCAGGGGAGGCTAAACCCAGCTAAAAGATTTATCCAAAAACATTGGCCCATCATCCAGAAGACGAGTTATCATTTCCGCTGAGAAACAGTAATTGTTGCGTCTTTTAGAAATTCTAACTCATGTTTCCACTAAGCTGATATTTGCAGTGTTCAGAAAATTTCTAAGTTGTGTTTCTTACGTCAGCTTATTATGTAACTCAAAAAATAATTTGATATACTTTAGCAAGTTACAGCCATGGACTGTATAAAATATGGACATAGTCTCCATGACATCACCCATCAGTTCCTGATGCAGTGAAATGAAGCCTGTCAGTCATGTGAGCTGAGCTATGTCTCTGATTGGACAATTAAACATGGCTGGTCCAGTGAGTGCCGATAGCGAAATCAGTGTTTTAGACCCAAGCTGTTTTTTAACCAGGCTTTGAATATGTTTTTTAAGCCACAATAGTCTGTTTTTTAGCTTGGTGTGTTCATGGGTTCTGGTCTTTCTGAAACCAGTCTCAAGCAGATCTTTGATGAACAGCTACTTTTAGAACTTCAACATAGGCTTCATTTTTTTCCAAACTGGATATTGCCCCTTGGTTACAGCAGTATTGTAACACAATGTAAAAGCATTTTGTGTGATCTGAAGATTTAGGGCTTTCACACTAGCATGGCTCCGTAATGTTGAACAAGCTGGCGTGTTCACACTGGAAAGAAAATGGTTCAGAACCTGAAAAATGGGTTCAAAACTGGTACAAAAAAAACGTTGGTTCCAGCTCTGAAAACAGTGACATCATCGGTGGGCGTGTCGTATTCTTTGTTGATAAAATGAGCAGGAAGTTGAGGAGGAGGAGGAAGAGAAGTAGAGGATGATGAAGAAGAGCATGCAGTATACTTTTTATACTTTAACTTTATGTTCAGAAAATTTACTGTATTTAAAGCCATGTTTGTTGTATTGATGTTTTGCATTTATACTGAGAAAGACATGGCACTTTTTGTTTGAGAGCAGACATTCATTTTTTTTTTTTTTTTATTGTATGAAAAAGGGCATTGAAAAGAACTTTCATTAATAAAACACTTTGCTAACGATCTGTAACAAGGGACTTCTCAACCATTCTATTTTTTAAAAAACAAGCACAACAACTAAAAGATCTGGCTGTACATGGAGTGGAAATAAAAGACATGTACAGCTGAGAAGGCACCACATAATGAACAAACAAACAAAAAAAACACAGTTTAAGAGTTTAAGCAATTCAGCTCTCACATCAGCTGCACACATTCATTCTGCTCAAACTGGTATGAATGTAGGCTGGCGCTGGCTTGCTAGAAAGTACCAAGGTTCTGAGAATCCAGTAGCAATCTGGCTCCAGAACCAGACTTGTGCTGGTGTGAAAGCCCCAACAGGACACATGGCATTATTAATGCAGTCCATTTAGCAGTACATTTTCTTTAAACTGACACATCAACCTGTTCAGAAAAAGAAGAGAAAAATTCACTCTAGCAACAGTTTCCCGATTTAACCAAGTTGATGATTGTGCATCAAAAAGTCATCTAGTAGTTTTATTTTGGATTTCTCTCCAGATATGTTCAGTTTATATTTATTAATGTGACTCATTGTTATTCAGGTGTTTTCCTGCTTGTAATTGTCAGAACAGGCTGCCTCACCGAGAGCTTTCTGAGGATAGCTCTCAGTGAATGTGTTGTTTTTAACAGTGGTAGGGATTTTCCACCAATGTAGTGGCAGTGCTGTTTCATTATCAGCCCAGTCTGTCTCTGAAGAAGAAAAGCACCTCCTTTTTTAGGGAGGTGAAGCATCCCTGCCAATAGTTATGCCCAAAATGTAACGCACACATCTGCCCTTATACATAGAAGGAATACTGAGCGCTGCCACGCCTTGGTTACAGAGTGTTAGCTTGACATTAAGAAGCTCAACCACAGGTTTTGTAGAAGAACACATTCTGACAATAAAGGGATAAAAACAAAGTCTAAACATGTTGTTGCCATAACTATTCAGTGAAGCAGAGTGCAAGAAAGAAAGTGAGAGCATGTGTGGAAGTGATGCTGAAGTGGTACCCAGGGTTGCATCTTTCAGGGCCCACAGACCACACTGACATATTGGACTGGTTTTGTTGGGTGTATTGGTTTGTCATTGCCCTGTTTTTTTGGATCTGCCTGTGTGTCTTCATAAATCTCTACCTGGTCAGTCAAAACCCCTCTGGCCAGTCGGCAGGTGTCTCTCCCAGCCTCAGCACCTCTCCGGGGCAGTGCTCACAAACTACAACAGCCTGTGGCTACAAACAAGGCTCGGCACATCAGAGCACAATAAAGAACTATTTCAAACTCTCCAGGAGCTGCAGTCCCCCCTTCAGTGAAGTCAGAGGTTATTTTTCTCTCTCATTATTTTTTGGTTGATCTTCCACAAGTGCCAACTGTAACCTCCAAAGTGCAGCAGTCAGAGAAAATGATGTGTTCTTTTTAAGATTTTCTGGCTACTTCCACAAAATCCTCACGTTCCCAGATAGCAGCTGGTCCGAGAGTTTGTTGACGGCCTCTAAATGTTTTTTCTTAAGGCTAATTTTGAATCTTTTAAACCATTCAGCCCAATTAGTTTGAATTAAACAGCCAAAGTTATATTCTGAAGTTTAACAACTGCCCCAAGTGTTACTTGAGCTCTCTTTCTAACAGTACTGGCACATTCAGAGGATTAAAGCGGTGTGTTTTACATTCTCCTAAAGTATGAGACAATAAAGATCTTTGTTAAAAGTTGATTTGACCCAAATGTTGGCACGATGAATTCACAGTTTTTCTTTGAGTGACTTACAGAAAGAGGCAGGTCACATTAGACAGTGGTAATGGATGGAGCAGTAAAAGGAGCAGTGCAGATAAGGGAAATGTGCCAGAAAACTCAGCTGTGGGGGCTGGGGAATAATCTCTCAATAACAGCCAGTGTTGGGTCAGAGAGCCGTCCAGGAACCCCCGCTGTCTTCCTGTGTGTTAACTAACGCTCACCAGAGTGCTGCCTGAACTCGGGGGCTGGCAGAGCCACAAGAGTGGGATCCAAACTCTCAGCAGCTCTGTGACCTGGCTGAACCTCTACCTACCGCCCCTCAGTGGGAGGGGGGGTAAAGTGCTGAAGAAGTCCTCGGAGACAGTGAGAGGCTGATTTAGACAGATTTACCCCCCTCCCAGTAAAAATATAACTTTGAAAAGAAGCACAAATTATCTCTGCTGGGAGTGCCGTGAAATATTTACAGCTGTTGTTTCAGTTGGTGTAGTTTTATGTGCCGTTTGTGTATTGGATAGTTAATGGTGTGTACTTTGTGCGCGTTTGCTGTAATCCTTCTTTTCAGAGGAAACATAAATGAATAAATCTCTTTTACCAAGCAAATAATGAAATTCTCATCCCTCTTCCAAAAAGTATCTTGAACATTCACACAGAGGCCATTTTCCTCTGACATTAAGCCTCAGACCGGATGCTCAAATGCTGGAATATCAACTACAACTATAACCTGTATAGACATGGAGCGTGTTAAAAAAGAATACTGGATAAACAATTGTTGGCATTAAATAACACCCAAAATTGGTAACATTAGAGATCGCTCACGTTTACACCTTTTATGCCTTATTCTACATCACAATATATCACACTGCTGTAGTTGTATTCAAAGCTAAGAGCTAATGTCAGCTGGGAAATCTAATGCTGAACTAGCTGTTACCACTTTCTTATCAGTCAGAGAATGGTGAAATGATAACAGTTGACAGAGTTTCACGTTTCCCAATGGAAAGGAAATTTAAAATTAGCACAACATAACAGCTTTAAAGGATTAAGAAATGAAACAGTGTGTCTGATGACATGAGCAACCATCAGATAAATTCAAGATTCAAAGTGTTTATTGTCATGTGCACTGTATAGAAACATGTTTCCCTGTGCAATAAAATTATTTCTTTGCTGTCCACTATGAATACCACCAGTAACATATCACTGATAAAATATCAAAATACCCATAATAAATAAATAAATGAATAAATAAATAAATAAATAAATACATCAATAAACAGATAAATAAATAAATAAAATAAAATAGAAATGATAATAGTAACAATATCTAAAAACGTACAACATTCCCAAAAATAAGTCAATAGAAGGCTATGGAAAAAACAAACAGAACTATAAACACAAAAATGAATGTAACAGGTGCAAACTCAAATGAGGTAATCTCTGTTTCTGTGCTAACATAACAGTTTGCTGAAAAGTACAACTTCTATGCACCAATATCTAACACATCACTATAGTTGTATTGTGCCCCTTTGTAGCTAATGGTATCATTAGCTGGGTAGCATTGAGGGCTAACATAAGCTGTTTTATTTATTTTTTTCTTTTATCAAATAGTAAATGATGAAATAATAATTGGAAGCATAACTTTGTTAAAATAACTTGGACAACAGTGCTAGCGTCTCTCATTCTGAGTGTAAATTAGAAAATAAAAGCATTTCATGACATTTGCAACCAAGCCAATGATAGCATTCAGCAACTTCCTTGCTAACATTTCATTTTGCTAAAATTTACGTCTCTCATGAGGTGTTTTACACCTGTCATACTGCCATACTCATGTAACACCATGTCTGAGCTAACAGTATTATTAGCTTGGGAGTATTTAGTGCTGACATTAGCTGTCAGTTTTTACCATCAGATGACAGGCAAAATAACAAGTTCCTTGCTGAAATTACAATTTGCCGAGAGTTAACACTTTCTCTATTGTATCAAGCAAAACTGTTATAATTGTATGTGATCTACTGGTTTTAGAGTAATATAAGCTAGACGGTAGCAAGATATTAACATTAGCTGTATGTCAAGTGTTATTTATACCCGAAATATAACCTTGCATTGTTTGTTTTCTTTTCAACTGGAAAATGCTAAAATGATAACAGGTAAGATTCACAAAATGTATACAACTTACAACCTAAAGACTCAACACTATACAGGCTTTGAGCCTTTGAGCTGCCCACCCTGAGGAGAATGGCCATCTGAATTAGCTGAATGGATGGAAATGCTTTGTTCTCTACTCGGCTTGTTAGCTGTGGGCATCAGGCACTTTAAACAATGATGTGGTTAAAACATTATAAATGGGAGACATGTAGGTCCCTCCTAGTAACAGGGTTTACTTTTATGTCTTGCATCATTCTAACTAGGCTTAATGAAGGGAGGGGGGCTTTAAGAAGACTCCAGCGTGCAGCCAGGCATTACCGATTAGGTCAGTGGAACGGCCGCTGGGCTGAGCATGATGGATGACTGGTGGAATGAGTTTCTGCCTAGCGGTATTGTGAAATCTTTTCATTGTCACTGACGGGGCCTATGAAGGGGACTGATAAATGAGGGAGCAAGTGTCAGAAACGCCCTTCTTTGCCCTGCTGCAGCTTTAATATCTCCCCCAGCTACACAGCATGGAGTATTGATAAAAGCAAAAGTTTTAAAAATAACCCCAGTCTGGGGTTGGCGGTGATAAAGGCGAACGGCTGCTTGACTAAACCTGGGGTTGGTCGCTGTAAACACCAGTCGAGGCCAGTGCCCATGCTGGGAGGAGAGAGACGATTTTTATGGGGAACGGGTGTTACCTCAGTGACACGCTGCTGTGATGAATGTGTTGCCTCCATCTGGTTTCAGCACATGTAATAAATATCTGGTCTCATGTTTGACCTCTCTCACTTAGCAGACACATCCTTCACACTGGAAACATCCAGGAGGGAAGCATGATCATGGGGAGGTGGAGGGGGAGGTTACTGTGCCTTTTGTACGATTGCTAGTGGTGCTAGGGCAGCAAACAGTAATGAACAACAACATGCAGTGACCACACATCTCTTGAATATTTCACTGATAAAAAAAAAGAATATAAATCTATGGTACAAACAACACAAAATACTAACAATGAAAATGCCAGTTAGAATTTCCAAGCGATCAAGATTTTCAAGATTTGGTCCTACTACATCCAGATGATGTCATTTTGTTGTTGTATTTATTTTTTGTGCATGCTAAACCGTCAGTTTTAAATCAGTACAGTGTTGGATACACCTTCTTCTGACACTTGTGCATGTCATCAGACAAGAACCTGGTGTCCTTGGGTGTTTTGGGTCTTTTAACTTCACACACCCTTGCCTGGGTGACCCAGCCAAGGGTTATCAGTCCCCGCCTTGGGCCCAAGGGGCACTTGTTCTACGAGTACGATCCACATCCACCTTGACGCACTCTCTGCAGCTTCTAGAATGTTCTTAATGGCCTGGATTGCAGTCCTTTCACTCCAAGGAGTCTAAGGGTTAGCAGTAGTGAATGGTCAGCAAATCCTTGGCACCTGACCTCGACTGGCTCACAGCGGGCTATCAAGCTGTTGCTCCAGCACTCTGTGATGAGCTCTGCGTATTCAGTCTTTTTTCACTTGTTGGCCTTGTCAGTCGATCCTCCAATGGGTTGGCATTTCCAGAAGAACCACTTGGTTGGTGGACTCGGATATTGGCGCCACATCTGGGCAGAGAAGGGTGGTTGTGATGTTGACTGGGAACTGGAGCTGTGTTCCAAGGTCAACTCTAAGCAGCGAGTCACGAGTGATGGTGTAGAGCCCCCCTGTAGAGCTGATGATGATGAGCCTTCTGTCCTGATCTAATGAAGGAACTTGACTGTCTGGGGGTAGCCTGGGTCTTGCTGTGCTGGATTGCCCTGTAAATGTAATGTAGTCTTCCAAAGATCTTGAGACTTGGTCATGACACCAGCAGTACCGCCTCTTTCCTGGCACTCTTAGGTAGCAGCTCAAGATGTCCCCCCCCCCCCCCCCCCTTCTGGCATGGCTTGCACCCAGGAGAAACATCAACCAGGCCCTAGGCGTGCAAGCTGGGCAAGCTTGTGGGGACGTCGTGGACTGATTGGACAGGAAACTTGATGTGTGATGGTTCAGCTTTCCAAAGCTCTGCGGAAAGCTACTGGATTCTAGTACCTGCCCCTTGCTTAGACATGCTGACCATCTTGATTCATTGATCTTCCACCAGCTCCGCTTGGCATTGGCAATACAGTAACGATGCTGGAGGTGTTTACTAAACCTGCTGTTTTTAAACCTTTACATATTCATATATCGTAAAAATCCCTGAACCTGTCTGTAAACTGATCAAAAACAGTCCATTCTGGAAAGAGCACAATATCTTGACAAGATCTCAGTGAGACTTTCAGAAATTATAACATCATTGCTTGAATATTCAACGTGTGCATAACATGTTTGAAAAGGTGGGCCTCAAACACCAAGGTCTGCTCAAAGCTCAACCCCTGATGTTCCTCCAAAAGGCTGGCCAATCAGAAAGCAGAGATTTGGTTGAGCAGGGGAGAATTAAAGAGACAGCGGCTTTCAGGCAGAGTCTGAAACAAGAGATTTAAAAAAAAAAAAAAAATTGTGAGAAAAATTATTTTGAGCTGTCACGTAAAGCGACTACAAGGTACCGAAAGGACAGTATAATCGTACAAAATAAATAAAGAAAAAGCACAGTAAGCCCCTTAGAGCAGCAAACACTGGGAAGCATATTCAACATGCAAGCCATTCCTCTCACATGGAAGATAAATCTAGATTTTGACTGCTAATGTGGCCAACCAATAGGGCTATGGCCACCCCTGGTCAACCTTGAATCCGCCCCTGCTTTTTTTCTTTACATATCACCAGACAAGGAGTGAGACTTTATCACTGTTGGAAACATACATACAAAATGTTTTGGATGCAAAACTAAACCAAGCTTATTATTTTATGTGATTTTCAAAGGTGATTTTTATGTTTCTTGTTGGACTCATAGAATTCTAGTTATGGAAGCATACATGTAATCTGAAATCCAGGAGGCAAACACAGGCAGAGTTTTCCTTTATTCCTTCATTCCCTCTCACGTCCTGCAGGTTTGTCTTCTGACCTTGCAGCTTCTGTGCCCCATCCATCTTTGGCTGTTTAGCCATCTCACTGGATACATACTGCGCAGATTAACACAATTCATCACCACAATCATCCTCGATTCATCACCCTTCCCAATGAATGTTTTGACATCTAGTTAATTTTCTGCTGATGATTTATCAAATTATAATTACCATACTCTGAAGGAGTCATTCATTATGTTGATCCATGATAATGATGCCAAAGTGGATTGAATTTTAAGTAAGTTCTCTGTGATTATAGCCTATGCATTATTGTGAGTAATGCTTTACAATTTGGGACCCCTCGGCCCGGGGACTCTTTTGTGTTGCATCAATAAATACAAAAAAAAAAAAAAAAAACAGGCAGGTTGTTTATTCATGTTTTCATCACAGTTGTTAAGCAGGGCCTGGAGAAGTCAGATCAGTGACTTTGTGAGCTATGAGTGGACTTACTCTTTGTTAACAAAGGATTCAGTTACACTCCTTTGGAAGAAAACACTTTATTAACAGAGGGAGATTAAACGGTGGAGCTCGTACACTTTATTAGCTGTTAACATGTTAATTAAACTGTACTATTATAGCTGGAAAGCAATCAATACAGACACTGGTTAGCTATGCAAGACACAAGAAGGATAGTTATTGATTAATCTTATTTAATTAAAACGGCCATAAGACTGTTAAATAGTCAGTGGAGCTGCAGGTGATTTCTATCCCTTAGTGATGTTCTTGTTAAAACTTTTTTTATCATCAGGTGTGCCGGATTTTAAAGTGGAATATTTATGATACTAAAACAACTGACTGCATCTCTCACAAAAAATGAATGACTCGTTATCAGATTTATCAGTTGCTTATTTACACATGTGAGACAAACAGGTTTTTATCAAGTGTAACTGCATATAAACAATAACAAAACAGACCATTTAGAGTCATGTCAAATAAGTTTTATGTGCCAAAAAAAGTGGTGTTAAGTAGTACTTTCAACTAGGGATGGGTACCTTTCACATTTGAAACGATACGGTACCAATGCCCGGTACCTGGCAATCGGTACCGGTATTCAACGGTACCACTTTTCGGTACTTTTTTGTGTTTATGTGGTAAAAAATATCAATTTGTTCAATAATAAAATATATATTTTTTACAATTTAACAAATATATTCTTCTAAATATGTAACCTTGAAATGCTGTGTTCATGTCCAGCATGGAAAATTGCCTACTCTTCCACTCCTTCACAGTCACAAGGATGCGTTTAGGTACCTAAACATGGTACCTTTTGATTTTACATGAATCGATACCCGGTACTTTTGACAGAATTCGGTCGGTACCTAAAAAAGTGCAGTTTTCAGCAATAATGCAAACAAATCTATGGCTTTACCACTTGGGCAACATATTTTTTTGCTTTCATCCATTCCTCCTGTGAATTTTCTCTGTACAAAGAGTAGCTTTTCATGTTTTCTGTGTCAACAACATTTTGAGTTTATAAGTAAATAAAAATGAATTGGTCGCTGGATCTGGATATCTCTGGACGTAAACAAATGAAAGTAAGCTAAGGCTGCACGTCACATGACGTTGATGTACTTTTTGTTGTATGTAATTGACTGAAGTAGGCCACCTAGTGTCTGGAAGTGGTTATAGCATTGATGTGAGCCATAGCCATGAGCCTGCACAACACTTGTCTTTTATCTTCCTGCCTGGAAAACATTTTCCTGTCACTATTTTGACAGCTGGGATTTTCAGTGTTGTTTCCAGAGAGTAACTGTGATATGTTTCAGCTTTGAAAGTTGAAATTCTGTTTTGAAACCAAAGTTATACTAATGTATGCTAACCACTAGCATGACAATGCAAATTCCCTTATATGTTAGCATCAAGCTAGCTTCATTTTTTCTATATTGGTTTTGGTGAATAGCAGATGTATGTTGAATGTATCGAATAGGAATCTAGTGTCAGAGGGTAATGTGCATTTCTTTTTGAATTCAGTTCTTCAGTCAAACTTCAAGCAGGAGAGAATAGAATCATGAAGCATTTAGGCTAATGCTGTCGATAGACTGAACCATTTCTAATCTATTCCTAATAGGAACCAGCTATTGATACCAATTCCTAAATGTGCCAGCTCTGGCAAGTCACGTGACAAGTTACTGTGACCAGTCGAAAAATCTTGTTTTCTCACATCATGATATAACCGCAATTGCAGTTAGTGGTTCAGGATTTTGTGTAGTTTTTGTTAAAACTCATGATTTTTTCTGTCTCCGAGAGCTTGCAGCCGTTCCTCCTGTAACTGTTCTTTGAAACTCTTTGCCTCTTTTCAAATCAGAGACACTCTGACCTCTGAAACTCCCTGTTTCATAACTATGACTTAGAGGCTTCATTTGTTTTCTGCCTCAGGTTTTACAGTCTGTATGGATTAAATGGGGCATAGAGGTCATCTGTTCTCAAAGACTTTAAATTCTGATTGGAGGTTTTAAGCTCCTACTTATAAAAAGACTTATTTGGCTGTCCACTTCCATGCTCCTCTCGGTGCCCATTTTGTCAGGCTAACCGCTCAAATTGAGCCATTTTGTCTCACTTTGGAATAAACCAACATCTATTATGGTGATCTTTCCTTCCCAGCTCCTTTACCTCTCACCTCCGCCTCCCTCTCTGCCCCCCTCAGCCTGCCCTGGCCCCTAAGAAAAGCATGCTGGATAACCTTGTGAGGGCTCGCCTCTCCACTCCAGGCATGTCAACCCCAATCTGCAGTCATTTGGTGTGAAATGTGCGCCTTGGTCCGGGGCTCTGAAGGTCAGGGCCTGGTAATTGATGTTGCTTATTCATCTGTTTCCTGTGTCTCTCCTCCCTCCTTACACAGTCGCCTTTGTTTGGGTAGATTGTTTGAAGATTTACTGTAGTTCTTAGAGGCCCAGAGGAGTGTCCCCCTGCTGTCCCGGCTCAATGTCCCTGCCTGACTGGAGGCCTGAGTTGATGACACACCGCTGGTCTTGGACAAAAGCCTGTTTTTCTAAGACAAGACAGAGGGAGCATCTCCTGGCATAACAATTGCAGCGGGACTTGAATGAGGCTTACAGTTACTCTTCTGTGCTTTAAATCAAGCTTCAAGTGGTCCTTAAAAGCAGAGATTTCACAGAGGGAGGAAGCGATTGAACTTCCCCCTGAGCTCAAGTAATGAAAAAGTGATGTAACTGAGGAATAGATTAATCGAGGGGGTTTGCTCAGAAATTCAACATGTGCCACATCCAGGCCAAAATTTCATGCATATTAAGTTCCCCTCTCCTAAATCTTCTAAATTGCCTTTTCTTTGGCAGAAAATCCTGGCAACTGTGCTCATTTTGGATTTCCAAGTTCTCCAAACATCTCTAAACTTAATTTAAAAGAAAAACTTCAAACATAGTCTGAAGTGAATCTCCTTACAAGCGCATGAAGTATCCGTATCGCCACTTCTCAAGCCTCCGCAGCGCTGTGCGCCCTTGATGGCTGTCACCCAAGGTGCAGATAAACAATGGGCTCATTTGAAAACAAAGGAATGATTATGGGGGGACGTTTAATCCCAGCTTGACATGTCAGCAGGCTGCATGGGCGACAGCTTTCAAGGGAGGCTTTGAAGTGGCAATCTTTTCAGACTCTTGGCTCATTACACAATAAAGAACACTTCACATGTTGCTGGAGTGGGCTGGGAAATGATGGCTAATGATGTTTATGGGCTCCTTGACTTGCAAGTGAGTTTACAAGATTGGCCGTCATGTGGCTAGCTTGTTCTTTTTAAGCTGCGGAGAGGCAGGGCAACGGGGAACAAGTCGAAACTGATTTCATGATGACTCAGTCAGCCACATTTAGAGCTACATTTATCACAGGAAGCAGCATATTTAGAAGAAGATCTGCACATATTTTGGAATAACATCTCCACTTTGGGATCATTTAAAACAGAAACAAGATCATTCATCAAGCTAACACAGGAAAGTGCTGTCAAATTCACCATTTGAAGCGAGCCGGGGAAAAACCCAGTCCATTTCCCAGATGTGTCGACCTCCTACAGAGACTTCCCATTGGCAATAAGTTGGGGTATTTCACTCCTTTATCATCCCCAAACAATACTCTCTCTTAATCTCCTTGATCATGCTCTGTGAACAAGTGGGAAAGAATGTGATTGACGTGCCCATGGTAAACATAGGAAATGCACCTGTGAGGACAATGTGTTGTGGAGGAACAAAAAGGGGGAAAAAATGCACACAAGGCAGCTGGAAACCTTTTAATTAGTGCTAATTACCTTAGCGGAGGAACGTCGGGAGGCTTGAAAGGATTTGTGTCAGCGCGTGAGAGATCAAAGATTGAGGCGGTCACGTTTTGTTCTGCTGAGTCAAAAACTAATAAGGAGGGTGATAATGGGGCCCAGGAGAATGACAACCCAGGTGGTGGTGTGTTAAATCCCCACACTAGCCTAGCCCCAACAAAACAATCACATGGTGGAGTCTTCTCTTTTTTTTGAAGAAGAAAGTATTTCTTTGAGGCTTTGTGATGGCTTTGCTAATGTGGAAACGTGAATCGTCAGCATAGAGGCGAATAAACCCTAATGCAGAAAATAATCTCATTAAGACTCACAATGAAAGATGATAGCAGCTTTTTCTGTTTTCATTACTCAAGTAGAAAATGATTAAGCCTGTCAGCCAGCAAGTCTCATTTTTATGATTGTATAAGCCAGAGGGTCAGCAAGCTTTTCAGTCACAACCCATCAACCCAGCCCGTGTGATGGTATCTGCAAGTTTTTCTGGAGGTGGGTCAAATCTAGCTTAAAAGTCGGTCCCCTTCACATCCAATTCACCGTCACATTCTTACCTACAGGCAACCTCTGCTGAGCCCTGGTCATTAATCAAAGCGGAGTGCTGTCCTGACCTCAGCCCCTTCCCTTTGAAGTGCTCTGTCCTCTGCAGCATGAGGAAATCATTTGCTGCCTGATTCAATGAGCCATCAGTCGAGCCAGCAGACCTAATGACATGTGAGAATATTAACCTCCTACCACCAAGAGTGCTGCTGCTTGGGAAGCAGTCTATTATTCATCCAAGGTTTTACTCATACCCTTTTTTTTTCCTCTGGACTGCCTCTCTGTTCGCCCCCCTCCAGAAAAACTACAACCCATCCAGGGCTCAGACCTGGAACTAGCTTTTTCACATTCACCGCTGTTGTAGCGTCTTAGATTTTCGAGTCAAACTTTGCAACATTCACACATAAAATGATGTGAACATTATTGAAAAAGCAACAAAACATAATTTCTTCCAAGGTAACAGATGAAACAGCAAAAATAACAGAATCATAGCAAACAAACTCATTAAAGTGAAACTGCAACCTGTCATTAAACCGGCCATGATTACATATCTTAGTCAGTGAACACTGTTGATTAAAACTAATTGCCCAATTAACTGTTTTTAAACAGTTCGGGCTGCGTGTGCATCTTAGCAACAGTAGTTTTTTTAGAGATGTGAGGGTGTTTACTACCAAAAATCACATGATTTACCTAAAAAACACCAATTTGACAGATGGTAAACAACTCACAGGTTCATGAGGAATCAGTGAGTGGTTTGAAACAAAAACAAGTGGACAGACGTTTTCAGTGGAGAAATCCAACGCGTACCCTAGAAAAGAGCTTAGACACATAAATGACCTGATGCTAATGACTGCATTGTCTGTAGACACTCACCAGACTGTGAAACATAAAGACATGAACATGTGTCAATGAACCAGAAACACTCCCAAACCAAAGACGAGCGCACTGACCATTAAGAACTGGGTTATAACAAAGAAGCCAGAAAACTATGTCAAGATAGAGAACTGCGCCAAATATAACAGAGTTTTAAGATTTTTGAATTTTAAAATCACTGATAAAGCAGGTGAATAGTTTGATGATGTACCATAGTTTCAGTATGAGCATACAATCTGGCAGTGAATATTATTCATTTGCAGTTAAACCTGGCTAACTGGGGTTGAATAAAGACGTCACTTAATAACACAGCCACAGACGTCGATGGTGTTTCAGTGTCAAGTGTGACCCTGTTAACTGGTGACTCTAAGCCCACAATCACAGGCGTGTTTGGCTTGGAGTCACCAGTTAGCACGGTCACTCTTTGGCCCCATTTATACGCCGTTTAATCTGAAAACACTACAACGCAGTGAAAAGACAGTGAAAAAAAATCTGCGTTCACACAGAAATGCCGAGGGACTGAAAACGGTGTAGTAATCATGCCAGGCCTGTAGTCTGTGCTATAACTGTCTTGTCCAGAAGCAGCTTTTGGGAGGTTTTCACCAAAGTAGAGTTGGGCTGATCACCTGGTGTATTGGGGAATTCTAAGGGCAAAAGTGGAGACACAGACGCTCATTTTGTTAAAGACAGTCAGAAGATTCAGCAGATTGAGCAGAACAAACACAACAACGGTAGTTTGCGACGATTGTAACAATGGTACTGTTGTCCTATTGTATGCATGAAGCGTGACGTCATCGTTTCCAGTGAAAACGCTGGCTTTCTGTTTACAAAGGTTTGCAAAGGTGTCGGCAGCGTTTCAGAAAAAGCCCACTCTGAAGGCTGTTGAAAAAATTTGTGTTCTAAGTCGGCTGAAACTCTGTTTCCGTCTAAACGCGAGGCTGAAACGCAACAAAACTTTAGCGTTCACCCTAAAACCGTTGTTGTGTAAATGGCCCTTTTGCTCAAAACTCTTTGCTGTAATAGTTGGAACTTGATAGAAGTCAACTCCATGGTATAGTATTGTTTCTGACAATTGACCACAGACCAACCGGACAGTTTTTTGCTGCTTACTAGGGGTGCACCGAACACAATTTTCTGGCCAATCGCCGATCTTTAAAAAGCCTGACCTGCTGTTACCTATTTGGGCCGATACCGATTTTATTTATTTATTTTATTTTTTTTATAACTGACAGCATATACCTTCAATGTTCCAATGTTATTTTATTTAAAATCATTGAACAATACCTGTGAAACAATAAAATCTTTATGTTGTAACTTAAACAACCAATAAAGTGTCCTGAGTTTTAGGTCTCAGAGCAAAAAGCAACAATGGCTGGTTGTCAGACCTCCCTGGAGGTATACAAGGTCAGTTTTATATGTAAGGATGGGCTAATCACTGATCCCTGATCACTGATCCCTTATCACTGAACCCCCAAAATTTAGGAAATAGGCACCGATCAATTGGCTGACCGATCGATCAGTGCATGTCTACTGCTTACAATTTTACTTTAGTGTTTGAAGAACGTTGACGGTCTGAATGAATGGAGCTTGATGCCACTTCTATTGCCAAAATTCAGGTGCATCTTTATGATGACGTCAACTGTTAATTGATACATTAAAAGAAACGATTTCATCCACAGTATTGGTATTTGAGCATTAAAGACAAAAACATCCAGAATCCCTTTTTCCCTTTCATGCTAATTTTTTTGTAATTCTGTTGATTTAAAGAGCCTAAATGGTAAAATGTTTTAACTGTAAAACAAGACTGACATGATTATTATGGGACACGTACATTTATATGCCATCAGAAGATGAATCTGTGAAATGTGTGTGTTTGGACGGCTCCGAGACAAAATGTAAAAATGTTCCTTTTAGGATCAGTCATGAAACATGTAATCGTGTTTTAAACCTTGAATCATACGTCCAGTTCTGTGTCTTCAACCAACGTCACGTCTCTTAACTCATCCTTAAATGGTCTAAAATATTTCCACAGTCATGCCCCTCCATGCCATTCATTATAGTTTCCTGCCTCGACAGGCAATCTGTACTGAAAAGCATCCAGTCCATTACACACATATGAGGCCCATCACTCCTGCAGTATTGACAAATTCATCAGGCATTTTTCTCTCTGCTCCCTGAGCTGAATTTAGATTTGACTGCCATTCCCGGCCCTGAACAGCCTAGTTAGAATACAAACATGACTTCTCCTCTGTGGAGCTTGTTCAGAGCTCTTACAGTGATGAGCCATTACCTGTCAGACATTAGAGCACGGCCTCCAGTTTGCATCGATTTGTCAGGCGCAACGCAACATAGAATAAAAATGCATCCAGGCATAGAAAAGATAATACTTCTGTTTTATTGCACATTAGCAATGAAACCTTGAAGATCTCCTCCAGGTGTGTTTTAAAGTATATTCAAGCACTCAGCTATGATTAATATTTTGTTTCCTTGGAATAAAAAGAAAATGCTGCTTGGCTATGGATAACTGGTAAATGAGCAGTGCAAATCAGTTTAATGGCACCAGAGGAAACGCAGAAAGACTCAGGGATTAATTTAGAGCGCAATTCAAACCAAGACTCAGCTGAGGAGACTTTGTCAACCAAAACAGGTGGTTAGCAATCATATAAGACCAATAAGCTAGCAGGTTTATTTATGTTGTTTGTGAGCTTGTTAGGTTATAACTTTCACTGACTATAAAGGCTTCAGTGTTTATTGTTAGAATTATGCAAAACTGAATGCGACTTTTGATAGCGATCACGGATCAACTGTACACTTTTGCATGTAAGCACTTCAAACTTTTATTATACTAATGCTCATGATTCTGCTTTTACCTGCATGTAATGATCTTGATTGTTTGTTGGTTGATGTTGTTGTCGTTGTTATTGCACACTGGATCTGTAATGCCCTACATATGAATTGGTTAGGGTCTCACATGGGAAATTAAGACATTTTTGGGCCTAAGTGAAAAAATCTGATGACACATGTAGACACAGATTTAGGTTAGGATAGGATAAAGCCAAAATTTTAGGGCAGATTAATGTCACAAAAAGTTGGTATGTGCCACAGTGAAGAGGTTGGCAATCATTTATGATATGAAAACATGGACAGGTTTGTGACCAGTAGAGAGCAGCAGAAACAGCACTGTTGTAGTACATTTTACTCATTTTACAAATAGAAAGTTTTCATTTATTTACAGTTGTCTTCTGGTAGCGTTCTGATGGAGAATTCAGGTGACATCAGGGAAGAAGAGGAGTCTAGGACATGGTTACACCGGCAAACCGTACAGTGCTTAAGCACGCTCCAACCCTAGAGCCCAGATCGTTTGGCCAGTGTGACCGCAAGTGTACCATACTTAAGCATGAGTCACTTCTCTGCTTTGGCATTCTTCAGGCCCCGCTTACACAACAACGTTTCATCTGAGTGAAAAAAAAAATCTGCGTTTACACTGAAACGCTGACGGACTGAAAAAGCTGTAGAAAGCATGCCAGGCCTTTAGGTGGTGCTATATCTGTCTTGTCCAAAAGCTGCTTTTGGTAGATCTCCACTAAAGTAGACCTGATTATCTGGTGTATTGGTGAATGTTAAGTGCAGAAGTGGAGCAACAGATGTTCATTTTGTTGAAAAACAGTCAGCAGATTCAGCAGATTGAGCAGCACAAGCACAACATGTTAGTTTGTGAAGATTGTAACAACAGTACTGTTATCCTGTTGTACGCATGAAGTGCGAAGCAGAGTGTGACGTCAGTGTTTCCACTGAAAACGCCGGCTTACTATTTACACAGCAATGGTGTCTGCAGCATTTTAGAAAAATCCCACTCTGGAGGCCGTTTTCAAAAGTTTACGTTTTAGGTCGGCTGAAACACAGTGTCCATGTAAACACGACGCTGAAACACAACAAAACTTTTGCGTTTCACCCTAAAACCGTTGTTGTGTAAACGGCCCCTCAGAGAGGTGGGCTTCAGCACGCAGACAGCACATGTGATCCATGACGTATGATTGCTGCGACTGTACCTCTCATTAATCATTTTAAACAAAGCTTGCATTTAAGGGCTGAGTCAGACCAAAATGACGTAACATAAGACAAAAAGTTTCCAAAGTTGTAGCATAGTTGTCTGTGTCTCATTGTGCTGACTCTGATGAGATCGTGCTAATCATGTAAACAGACGCTTCATGATAACATAGGCGGGCCATGCATGTGTCTGTGTGTGTGATACTCGCTTGAGTCTTGGTCATACTGGAGTAGTGTGATCACTGGCCATACTCTCCAGCTGAAGAATGGTGCTTATACGAAATTGGTTCAGAATCCTCAAACTGTGCTTTGTTGGTGCAAATTCTTATTGCATATTTGTGAAACGTTAACTGAAATTTGATTTCACTAGATGCTCCATTCTTGTTTTGGTTCAGGTGGCTGCAGATTAAAATTTTGACATTATCCTTACAGCATTATATATACGTTATGACTTGAATCTCAAAATATTTGTTTGTTTTCTACCAGGTGACTCTTATACCATTGTAAATCCAAGGATGTATTTGCCATTTATTTACTTGAAAATAAATTTAATAACACAAACATGAAACAAACATTGAGATAAGCCTCAAGTTCCAAACAGGAAACCAGAAAAGTGAACTGAAAGAAACCACTAATCGTAATCAAGGTTTTTTTTTTTGATTAAAATCAAAAGTGTTTGGGAATGTTTCTTTGTGTCTCAGGAACTTGAATCAGGTTCTTCATCATATTCATTAACATAAGACCACCTGAAATAGAGAATTTAATCTCATGACTAAAGTGAAATAGATTTGGGCTTTGAAAGGTTTTTAAGTGCCTCAATTCATTGAAGAGATTGCAACTGAGTCCTTTCAGTTGCTCATACATATTATGTGTTCATCACTGTCAGAAATCAGCCCTGCCTTCTTCCTTGTCACATACAGTGGTAGTGAGGCGCAGACTGACAGCGAGTGGAATCAATTCTGACAAGTGATAAAAAAGTGTTTTGGCATGTTACGGGCCTCGTAGGCTGGCCTTAGTACCCCACGGTCACAGGTTGAGGACATCCGACCTGAAATGCATGCAAACTAATGGCCGGCATGACTGACATTTCCACCGATGAGCCCAAAGTGTTCGCCCGTTGTCAGCAGGAGTTTATCAATAGGCACGTCTGCATATGCGCTCGTCTATCGATCCATCCATCTCTGTCGGCCCGTCTCTGCGTCACTGTAGCTGTCTGTTGTCATCCGCTGGATTGGCTGTGAGCAGAGATGGCTGCAGGAGCTTCAATTTGCAATCCCTCCACCTTGGGAAAAGGGATTTAGAATATTGGCAGCGGCGCCTCGTGTCACCGTGTTGAGATCTCACCTGACCTTGCTGTTTTGGACGCAGAAAATCAAAGATATGCTCTTTATTTAGCAGTCAGCTTTGCATTTTTGGCACCTTGTGGAAAACGTCCTTGTAAGTAGATGCTGTAAAAGTGTCCGTTAACACCCTGGATAGATGTAGCCAGGCCTTGTTTGCACTTTCCCCCCTTGGAGACTCACTCGCACTACTGTTTTCGTAACAAGGCCCCAGGTTAATTGCACCAAGTACCAGAGGCCTTGCCCCTCCAGATAACACAGCGCTTTAGCACAGTGAGATGCTTCGTGATTAGAGAAAAGGACCAGGTAGGTGACTGAGGTGAGGATAAAGGAGCTGGATCAGGTCTCTGGGGAGAGAAAGGTGCGAGTCCACGGGGGATTGAGGTAAACAAGACTGTACCTGTGAGCCAGATAGAAGCTGCTGCTGCCCCCGGGTCATTATTGCCCTTAGAGCAGGAAGCAGAAGGCACAAACACACACACAAACACACACATCTCAGTGCTTATCAATGTCCGGGGGATAATAGGGCTACTATTTTGCTCTAAACTGTCAGCCAGTCAAAGCAATCTTTCATGATGAGCAGACATGGAGGGGCCACGAGGAGTGGCTGAAAATTGAATTAATGAAACGACAGCATTAATGCAATGAAGGCTCCAGATAATAACTTCATCCCATTTGGCTAATCAGTGTTATTCAGCGCACATGTATGTAAATCACGCTCAGAAACGAATTGGAATGACAGGTTCATTGCCAATATATTATTATTACACCTATAGCGTCAAACCTGGCTCAGGCCGGCGCTCCCATGGTGGTGAATTTAGCTGATTAAATCACTGGGTGCACACAGCAGTGGTGACACGAAAACAACAATTAATAAGCCAACCCCCAGTGCACAGCGGCTCCATTTTAACCAGGCTGCTAATAACATTACACGGCAAAAAATACCCTAATCAGACAGGTGAAAAGGGATTTGGAAGCACCTTGATTTGATTCTTTTGTGTGTACAATCAGCTGATTTATCCAGAAGTCTTCAGTCATTATTATTCCAACTTCAGCGACAGTCTGCTCGCTGTAAGCACAGGTGAGACCAGACTTCTGTTTTTACTCGTTATCCCGACAACTCTCTCTTTATCTCATTCCCCCCTACTCCCTCATTCCCCCTTAAAACCAGCCCTCCACACACACACGCGCAATCACTCACAAAGAATGCACATTAAAAAGGATTTGTTCCCCAAAGAAGGTCGGCATTTGTAAGGCTCCTGACAGATTTAAGTGTCAATTAAGTTGATGTACAGTGGGCACATTATCATACAAGGTTGTCAGCTGCGGCCATTTGAGGGAAACAAATACCCGGAGCTTTACACCTTCCGCGGCGTGAACTTTGAATGGACCCACAGTTGCAATGAATGTCGCAGTCAATCATTTATCCAGTTGGCAAGCTTTCCATGAAAGGGTTGTGTGTGTGTGTGTGTGTGTGTGAGTGAGAGAGATCAAGTCATTTTATACAAATAATAACCACAAGAAAACATCCAAAATGCTTTGTCATGTTCACCCACGAGGTCCCATCCCTGGCCTGTTCGGAGGTCTTAAACTCATTACTGGGAGGGGGAAAATTATACCTCTGCACAAGGATGATGGATGACAAGTTAAATTTGTGTCCAGGGACTGAAGGTGAATGGTGACAGAGGTATTTATCTTGAGAATGGAGGTTGGGGTCAGGCGAGGCTGGGCGCCTTAAGGCACGAGACATTGACAAATTTATCCAGTGGACCCCATTGCTCGGGCCTTTTCTTTGTTTTGAATCCTTGCCACTCGCTAAGTGACCCGCATCGCTCATGCTGCCAGTGTGTGAAGTAAACGACACCGTGCCAGGCCTTCCTGCCTCTGCTCATGCTTGTCATCCATTCTTCCGTGAGGCCTAAATCTTTGACTCATTTTGACCCATATTTGTTTGAAGGTGCTCAGGAACTGGTTCAGCAGGTTAATGTGATCCGTAGAGCTGCAAAGAGCCTGACAAACATTTTGATGCTCTAATTTGTCAAGTGTTATTACGCCTTTTAAACACCCTCCTGTACACGCATTTCTCCCAGTTATTAGTCCAATCAGTTTCAGTTCTTATCAGCTGTGTTCACAGCTGAGGCAGGGGACTGTTTCTATGTGTCTGTGTGGAGAGAAGGGGGTGTGAGACGGAGACCTCTAGTGGAGACTGAAGAATCCACAAGATGATTAACAAGTTCACTTCTCACATTTGGAAATGTCACAATCCACACACAACCTCTCATTAACTAACATTAATGATGCATGTGTTGCCTTTGACCTGCATATTTCAGAGAATTGTGCCAATTTATTTAGATGTTGTGAGAGTCATCTTTCTGTATCAACCAACTTTATTTATAAAGCACTTCGAAACAACCACAGCTGTAAACAAAGTTATGTGTAGATAGGTTAAAAAAGATAAAAACAGATAAGGAAAATAGACACACATAAAAGAAAACATATTAAAACCAATTAAAGGCAATGCAAGCACATACATTCAGACAAAGAAAAAACTAAATTTTGCTGAGGTTAAAAGCTGAGTAATAAAACTGGGATTCAAGACCAAGCGGCAACCTCTGGTCTAAGAATATGAAACAACACCGAAATGGTAAAATCTGCTGTTTTCTCGAGTGTCCGCTTGAGACTGGCTCCGGAAGTACAGGAAATCACATACACACCAAGCCAAAAAAAGATGTTCTCAAAGCAGAAATTAACCTATTAACAGCCTGGTGTACAGCCAGGATATTAAAATCATGAGCTTGCCCAATCAGAGGCACTGCTCAGCTCACATGACTGACGAGTACCCTACAGCCCGTCACTTCCAATATGGCCACAATAGCTGATTTGCTTCAAAAATCTTGTTTCAGAAACATACGAGTGACATCGGGGAGACTACGTCCATTAATGATACAGTCTATGTTTAAGACGTGTGTTAAAGTGGACAGTGAGGGGACCGCTCTAATGTGCGGGGGCAGATAATTCCACAGTGAAGGAACAGTACTAGAGAAAGTCATGTCCCCTCTGAGCTTCTTCCTGGACCTCAGTACCTCGAGGAGCAGCTGGTCAGCTGACCTGAAGGACTGAGAGGGTGAGTCTGGGTGAAGAAGCTCAGAGAGGTGAAGCAGGGCCAGACCATTGAAACCTTTAAAAACAAACTGAATTTTAAAATCAACTCTAAAAGTCACAGGCAGCCAGCCTGTTGACCCTCTTTTTTTTTTTTTTTTTACCAGTACCAGTTAGAAGTCGCGCGGTGGCTAGTATTGCAAAGATTCTCTCAGTACTGTCATTGTTACCGTTCTTGTTATTAACTTGTCTTTTTTGTTTCTTTTTTAAAGTAATTTTTGCCATTATATTTCCATTATTGCCACAATCATCACTGCCATCACCACTTCACAACCCATTCGTCTATCTATGTCACTGTCTTATGTCACTGTCTTGTATTGTTGCACAATAATAAAAAAAAAAGTTGAGCAGTGGTGTTTTGAACCAGCTGGAGATGCGAAAGCAGGAACTGACTCACTCCAACATAAAGCATGTTCCAGTAATGGATCACTGTTTCAAAGAGCTGCCTGGACAGAAAAGATCTGACCTTTGCTGATCGCCTTACGTGATAAAAGCAAGGCTTGACAACTGAAGTCTAATGGTTGTAATGTCTGACTATTTTTCAAGAAATTAGCTTCAAAATAAAGCATCCACATGCCAAAAAACTAATACTATGTTTAAATCATTATCTCAGTTGCTGGTTTTTCCACATTAACTTTTCAGAATTCAACCGGTGTTGCTAAGAACAGTCAAACCTGGTTGAACCACATTTAGCCATTAACAGCTACAAAATGTATTCATTTATCTATTTTATATAGGAACCATGTATATTTAACATGAATGTCACAAATTTGATGCATTGTACCAGAGTTAGCTTAAAGCTAATTTACATCTGAAGCCATATTCAGTTTAAAAACAGTTGTTGAATAAAAAGAAGCTAACTTTTTGTTTTTGTCAGCAGTTGTTGAGCTTGTTAGCTTATTAAGCTGAAACAGCATTTCCAAAGTTTGTTTTCTAGCTTCCACTTCTTGAGAAATAAATAATGAAGTTGTGTTGTGTCCCCTTCCTCCCCATCCCTGAGGAGAGTGAGTGTTTCAAAAGTCACAAATCAATATTTTCACAGCAGGAATGAGTGGTTTCATGATTTCTGTGATGATTTCATTTTTCACTTTCTAACCTTAGTGAACCATTACTTTGCACACTTTCTGTCCCTTTCCATACTCTTCTCTTGAATAATGACGTTTTAAGGCTGAACGGTTAATTGAGTCTGTGGTTACTACGTTAAGGTGGATTTGTATTCCAGTGCATTGTGTGTGTGTGAGTGTTTTTGTGTGTGTGTTCTTTGTATTGATACCACAGGGTCTCATTTTCCAATTAGGACAATGTATCAGTGATGGATACAATGTGAAGTGGTCATTTGTTTGTGCTTTAGAAGAACTTTTCAGAGCCTTTACAATTGCTAACCACTTTACCACGCTCCATCCATCATTTTGTCAACACCCTTAATGTTTTGAACCTATACACCCCTCAGCCTGGAGAGGAAGGCAGCACAGACAAAGCAGCCGCTCGCTTTCACAACACGCCAAATACTCAACCTATCATGTACCTCCCTCTTTTTGTCCATGACCACCATTTTTAGAGGATTTGTGAATTCTGAATGGCAGGAAATGGGTTACGGGCTGAACAATGTGTGTGCAGAGTTCACAGGACTATTGAAGTGACTGTTGGAAAAGCTAACACCACATCAGAGGTGGTTTTTGTGTTGGATACTTACTCATACCTTTTGTTCTGATGACAGGTGACTACATGCAGTGTGGCGGTTGTATTAAATTCAAATTGTGTTATATAGTTTGATGTAACAGTAATGAAAGCTGATGCTATTGACTTTGTGAAACTGGGGAATCAGCAGTTTAGGTACATTGCACTTTTGAGATGTATTTCCTGTTTCTTTAGAGAGGACTATTGATTCTCTGTCTAAGTAGTGATGTTAAAATCAAATTAAATAATACATCCTGGCATTGATTTTACTTTAAACTTAACATGAGGTGCATATATTATCCATAAAGTGATTACTATACATAAATGTATTTCTCTCCTTCAAAACGCTTGTACTTCAAGATCAAAAATATACAGAATAATTATGTGTCATAGTAATTGACTGTTCACTTTTTTTGAAAGGTGCCAGGACTGATCAATTCAAACTGAAACACTTTAGAGCCCTTACATCCATTAACAACCCCCGGCATTAATATGCTTTCAGACCGCCGGGATAATGCTACAAGCTTTTCACCGTGACTTATATTTACTTTAACCAGTCCCTTCTCTTAAGTGCTGTTTTAACAATGCAGGCACCATGAATCATTAACCATACAGGAATACCTTAAAGGAATCATTTTCTTAGGAGACGTCTGTGGTTGGTTCGATGCTGACGGAAGGCATTATCTCCTGACTGACAGCGTCACGGCTCCTATAATGCAATATTTATTATTCGTCACATAGCCGTGCATTAGGCCAAGAATGGGCCATTGTTTCTGCGTTATGGACAAGGAGCTGACAATGGCTGGGCAGGGACTGGTCAGGGATTGAGAGGCCAAAGCAAATATAAACCTACAGTCGCCTTAAATACAATACAATACAAAACTATGACATACAAAAAGTAGTGGTGTAAAGTTTTATTTTCAAACATACAAAAATACATTAAAATTTTATCATTAATATATGCATTAAATAAAAAAATCAAAATTTAAATTATTTACAAATTTAAATTTTGATGTAGAAAAAATCAATCTTAATAAATAATTTACAAATCTCTTAGCTCACTTTTATAAAGTGAGAAGTTTTGATTCCCTGTTACTTTAACCCTCCATTGTATGCATAGTGATGCCAGCCAGAAAAAAAATGTTTTGAGTGTTTTTTTTTGTCTGTTTTAGACTACATCAGATAAACATAATCTAAAGAAATAAAAAAAAAAGGATATTTGGGGGGTTTGTTGCCTTGAGGCAACAGTGTACCACAATGATTAGTAATGAAAAAAGGGAGTTGTTTATTTATTTTTCAACATTTTTTAACACATGGATAATACTTGGTGGCCTCAACAGTTAACAATGTATGCCATTAAATTTTTTATAAACGTTGCCTGCTGGCAACACTGTACCATTGAGGAACACCCCATTGAAACGAATGGGTCAAGGAGTCTGAACATATTTTATCCAACTTTACATGAACTATTTAACCCAAAACTTCACGTCTGTGGCTTTCAGGAGACAAACTTTTCATTGTGGGAAAAATGTGTGGAGGATATGAGCCTGTGCTCCGTAAAGAAGGCTCACAAAGTTCACTAGAGTAGACCAGAGCCCCCAGTGTGAGTCTAAACTATACTGAAACTAACATCAAATTTATCTTGGTGAAAACTGGAGAGGTCCAAAAAATGTAATGACCAGTTTGTTTTTGAACAGTTTGTAAACCCAAAGACAGTATAGCAACATGTTTTCATTGTGAATCTGTAATGGTACAGTATTGCCTCAGGGTGGCATTCGCATTCTTACATGTTTCCTAAATGAGCTAATAAAGTGCATTAAAGTATGACAGATTAAGCTTTATTTGTCTATTAATATGAATGTATATTTTCTAGACTGAGAAACACAAAGTAAAAAAGTTATTGGACAGTTTTGAAGAGAGAATTGGCAGAGTTTGTCCTTGCAACAAAGTCTGCAAAAAGGGAATCTGTATGACCTCCAGAGGGTCATGGGACAAATTCAAACACTATGATTGGTTCCTTAAGGTTTTTTTCTCTTTTTAAAGTATTCCATGACAAGTGGGATGTATTGAGTGAGTGTAAAAGGCCAAAAATTGGTTTGTTGCCCCGAGGCAACAAGGTACCATGAAGGGTTAAATAAATGGTAAGAAAATGAGATGTTCCCTTCAGTTCAGTTCAGCTAACTTTATTAGCTAATTAACTTTATGTAGGTTCAAAATATTAAAAAGTGTATGATTGAAATGCTAAATCAAAGTACAGTGATAATCTATTTAAAGCTCCTTTGGGGTACTTTTGGTTTATGGTAATTTTGGCGCCCCCTGTGTATTCTGATTTTTTCCAGGACATGAGGAATTAGTATCATATAACCAAATATCATATACTGCTCTCTTCTAACAGTTAAATGTATCATCTATTAATAGTTGTAGTTGTTAAACATGTGAGGAAATGCTGTTTTATTAACTGGCCTACCCCCTACCAACACTCTCAGATATTAAAAATAACTCCATTGAAACAATCATTTCTCTTGTTGATTGTTTTGTTTTGCTTTGTAAAGTCCCAATGATATATTTTTTATTAATATCATTCTGTTTCATAACCAGATAAAAAAAAATCTTAATAGTAGCTTTAAAATCAGTATTTGCTTTAAGACAAGCTAGAATTGAAAAATCTTAGAACAGTGGTTAATATCTCATCCCTGTGATTTCTGTTCATTAGTTTCTGGTTCAATGCATCAAACATATGAGGTGTTTTATGGTTTTTGCTCATAGTAAAGGATTATATTTCACATTTCTCTGTATTTTCCTGGTCTTGTGATGGTTTTGTAACTGTCTGGCAAATCATTTGCATAATCTCAGTTGCTGAACTTGCTTGTTTCCAGCTCATTTCTCTGGCTCCTTCCTCCCAGAGCTGCATGTATTTTATAAAGCCCCAACAGAGGAGAAACTGCAAGAAAGTGAAACGATATCAACTTTGTTCAAGCACCTTAGAAGGAATAGAAAATGACATGAGAGCAGATCGGCTGTGGGACTGGTCCCCCCTTCGTTCTTGCTGTGGCAAATGATCCCTGTAACTTCTAGCGTTCTCATCGGCCTGAGTAATTGAGATGTGTAATAACTGTGACAGAGGGCATTATCTGACCCATTTTCCTTTTCTTCTCACATTGCTTTGTTTATACATGCCTTCCTGTCATAATCCCTTACAAATCTCCAAAGTAAAAGCCCTTTGAAGAAATTGCCTCTCGTAGCGTGATATCCCGAGTAAAGGAGTTCTTTTTAATGACCAGGATCTGACCTCATTTCATATGCATAAGCCTACATCAAAGTAGACAGCATCCGTCCAGTCTGCGCAGTGTTCTTCCACTTGACAGTCTTTCACATTGGAGCGACAAAGCACATACACCAAGCTTGTAATTGCTTAATTAGTTTCAGACCGTACAGTTTTACCTTGGCTTGACCTTCTGAGAGGAGGATACCTGCTCCCCTCAAAGAAATGCACGAGTAGATTGATTTACATGACCACTTTCTCAACAATCAGTCATTATTAGACGCTAAAGGGCACCTCTGAGAGGACAAAGAGCTCTGTCTTTATTTTTCACTCATGTTCTGTCATTTTTAAGTGGTTTCTGAAAGTACAGAAATTGCAATTTATATTGTTACACTCATGGTAATGTATTAAATCTGAATCAGTCTGAACCTTCATCTTAAATCTGAATGGTTTATGATCTACTCGCTGACCTTACCCTGTCAGCCATTTCCTATTGTATGGAAAAGGAGGTTTGGTTCTCATGAAAAGGCTAATATGGAGCTCCTGTAACTTTAAAAGCTGAATTAAATATAATTTAAAAACAAAAACACAATTCAATAATTCAAGCAATAATTATACCTCATTGTTTATTCAAAGTTAGCTCATAAAGTATCACCTAAGCTACTTAGCACCATGCTGCTAGCAGGCCCTAAAAACTAGCTTTGTCTTTAGCATCAGGTATGCTAGCTCAGTTTGAAAAGACTCGGCCAAGCTTTGGCATTAACATCAAGTAATCTAGCTAAGTGTTTAATTAATGCTGTCAGGCGATTAAAAAAATTAATCCAATTAATTGCAGGATTTGCAATAAATTAATCTAATTAATCGCATTTTAATCTCATATCTGCTTAAGGTCCCAAAATAAAGAATTTGAATTCCAGGACATTAAAATTACATTAAAAGACATTAAAAAAATATTAAAAAATAAGGTGGGAATATATACAACACATTTTTAGGTACCCTGAGGCATAAGGAACACATGAAAAAAGTTTTATGGTTCTATCTTTACAAAATCTACACAGTCCTGCACCTAAGATAAGCTGATTTGATTTTTAGGATGTTTTTTGCTTTTGTCACATTTTTACTCGCTGTGGACTCAATTTTTACTGCAATATGAACTTCTATACTTCTATGAGGTCAGGAGAACAAGGGCTTAAGGCTAAAAACTGTGAGTAACTATGTACTAAACACTTAATTCAAGTCTTGGATCAAAGAAAAGTGAAGTATGTTCAGTTTTACATGCTCTGAACACACAAACTGTTGCTCATTGGTGCAGAGCAGCCCCAAGCTGAAACATGACACCAGGAAGATGGAAGGAACTTTTCAAAGAATTCTTAAGATTTAAATACATAACATATATCGATCTTTCAGAGCTTGTTTAATGCAGTAAAGAGTGTAGAATTATTTGTTTTTTAAAGAATTGAGCTAGAGCAAACGGTTGATTTTCTGCAGATTTTCAAAAAGGACGTGTGAATAAACGAGATGGGGACCCACTCTCGCTTCCCCCAGGTCTAAAGCATGTTGCTGACGTCAGGTGTGATACATTCAGGGACTGTCTGAAATTTGAAAATCTGACAAGAACACCACTTTTCCAAGTAGAACAAATGGTTTGTAAATGCCAGACATTTGCAAATAAGTGTGTCTTTGAACGCCCCGTGGGTTTTGGATCCAGATTAATCTGCGTTATTTTTTAAAACGCGTTAATTTGCGGTGTAATTAATTAATCTAATTAACGCATTAAAATGACAGCCCTAGTTTTAATATGTATCTTTCTGCTTATCTCAATTAGCTCATCAGAAGTTGAAAAAAATAAAGATTTCTGATACAATGTTTATCGCTTTTATTTCTTGGCTTATCAACCTAACCCCAATAAAATAGACAAACATGCTAGCATCTTTTAAACCCTGCTAATGTTGCACTAGCATCACTTCAATTACAAGATGTTAGTGGCAGAGGCAACAAACAACAAATCCATTATTTCAAAATTTGCTAGCATTGTAATAACACCACTTCAAGAAAATCTTGTGCACTCAAGTAACAAGAAGCAAGACATCTATGCTAGCAGCTCAGTGTTTGTACTTTGGCAAAACTTTGCTGTTAGGTTAATGCCAGTATGAGCAGCAGAGAATGCATGCATTGAAAATTCATTAGGTTTGATGTATACCCTGTTAACCTTCTTTGTTGTGATAGTATGCTAAAAACATTAGCTGTAAAGTTTAAGAAGCTAGCTGAAGCTAGTGGGAATATCATTACGAGATCGGGTTAAGCAAAAGCAGCAACCTCCAGACTAAAAATATGAGACAATGTGGAAGTGCTTGAAATGGCAATTTGTTGAGTGTCAACTTGAGGCTGGCTCCGGAAGTACAGGCCCTCCCATAAACACCAAGCCAAAAAAAACAACAACTATTTTTCACAGCAGACATAAACATGTTTATAGCCTGGTACAAAAACAAATGGCTCCTGTCCGAAGAGCCCATTTCTCAAATGGCACACACTGTAAATGGGGGTGTTTTTTTACCTAATCAGCATTTTAGAAGATATTAAGACCACAAGCTAGCCCAACCAGAGGCATAGCTCAACTGATTGAGAGGGAGGCACCCTGAAGCCGTAAGTTTGGTGGCTCAAAGCCTGCCCCATTTCCAATTTGGCCCCCACCGACGATTGGCTTCAAAACTTCATGTCAGAAACAAATGGGTGACATCACAGAGACCACATCCATGTATTATACAGTCAATGGTAAAGCCTCATGGCAATTCATCTACTTGTTCTAGAGACACGACTTTCAACTTTCTCACTTCATGAGACTGAACCTGAGCATCAGTCACGTCCATGTGCTCTTCTTGATTTGAGATGTACTGTAATGTAATGTAGTAAAAAAAAAACACATCCCAGATCCCAGAGAGTGTTTGTAACTACCTAAGATGTGAGACACAGTTCAGACAGTTATATAAATGACTCTCACATCACAGCACGTGGTTGAATTGGCAGCGTTTCAGCCCTCTCTGCCCTAAAATGCTGTGAGCAGCACCTGCCAGCTCTGCAGGCACATTTTTCAGCTATTTGAAGTTAGTTATTGACCTCAGTCTGCTCCCTCTGTTCAAACAACAAGCTCACAGTTCAGCACCTCTGCCAGGTACTCTGTCTTTGTGGCAGCTCTTTGAAGCTTTAATCTAAACACCGGTGTTTATCTGACAGGACCATGATGAGATCATCAGGACAGCAGAGTTCACTTGTTTTGGTTATGATAACAGCTGGGTGTTAACCATGTTCACAGCCAAAAGGCCCCTTTATCATCATCTCAGAGCTGTTTTTACTGTTTCGGCAGCACACAGTCTGTCAGACTCTTGCAGTGTGATTTATCTCTGTCATAATTAGGAACTGAGGGATTTTCCTTCCTTTGTTCTGCAGTTTTCTGTCTATTTGTTGGGGGTTGTTTTTTTCTTTTTGGGTTTTACTAATTCTTTGATTGCACAATATAAGCAGGTTTTTGTCTTTTGATGCCCAAAGCTTTATCTACCTTGCACCTAATAATGCCAGTAGGACTGTGGACTTTAATATTCAGCATGCTGAACTATGTCTGAAATTTAAATTATGTTCAGACAAGATAGAATAGAATAGAATAGAATAGAATAGAATAGAATAGAATAGAATAGAATAGAATAGAATAGAATGTGCTTTACCAATTCCCAAAGGAAATTTGGAGTTACAGCAGCAAAACAAGAAAGTATATTATTCAAAACATCCAAGAATCTATCAATAGAATAATATGATAAAATAAATATAAGAAATAAAATGTCCTTCCCATGTGGCGTTTGTGTTCAGGTGTTAGCTCTGTTAGCCATGAATAGCATGATGCTACTCTGCCCTCTGGTTTTCCCTCTGTTGCTGGGTTAGCACAGCTAGCTCATCCATCTCATTAGAGATAGATTTTACATTCCCCATAACTATGGACAGTCACCAGTCGATGTGGACTCTTCTTAGCTCACCACCAGTCCCAGCACCGGTTAGCATCAACAGGCTGCTAACGGGTGAAATCTTGTGTGTAAACAAGACAACTAGGGGTGCACCGATCACAATTTTCTGGCCGATCACCGATCACCAATCTTTAAAAAGCCTAATCTGCTGATACCGATTTTGGCCGATACCGATTTTTATTTTTTATGTTTTATCTTTTATAACTGACAGCATATACCTTCAGTGTTCTATCTTGTTTTATTGAAAATCATTGAACAATACTTGTGGAACAATAAAATCTTTATGTTTTAACTTGAACAACCAATAAAGTGTCCTGAGTTTTAGGTCTCAGAGCAAAAAGCAACAAAGGCTGTCAGACTTTCCTGGAGGTATATAAGATCAGTTTCATATGCAAGGATGGACCAATCACCAATCCCACAAAATTAAGGAAATTGGCACCGATTGGTGCATGTCTAAATACAACCGTGGTTACACAAAGGGACTCTGGACTCACACGGGAGCAAAAATAAAAAATAAAAAAATAAAAAACATTATTGCAGATGCAACCAGTCTTATATCAATGGCCAACAAGCAAGTAAATTAAAAAAAAAAAAAAAGTAAGAGCAGACTTCAAATACAACAAGAACCAATTAAAAATAAGAAAAAAAAAAAAGAATGAAGAAGAAAGAGCTGCTGCAACAGGCAGCCACTCAGAGGGCGGCTAGCAACGGCTTTTTGGTGATGTCTTCACATTGAAATTCACTTGAAAATATAAAAATCAAGGCAGATGAGAACAAATTCCCACAGGTGAAGGTTGGGTTTGGACAGATGTCCCATCACATATTCCACCAAATTCAACACCTATCCAAAAGTAAAGTCAAACCAAACCTCCAACACCTGGTAGATCTTCGAGTGTTGTTGTAAATTAAAATTGGGTTGATGTTGAAACGCGTGACCCTCTTCTGGATAGGTGTGGAATTTGGGTTAAACTTTGAATTGAGGTGTCAAAACCTCAACCCTCAGCTTTTGGAAGTTCATTTGAATAGATTGTACTGGCAGGACATCAAACAACAACAGAGGCAAATCAGGACGATGACCTACTTCATGCTTTGAGAGTAAGAGGCGTTGGCTGAGACGATGGAAATAATCAGATCTGAGATAATTTAATATCATGACTTCAAACCAACAAAGTGTCTATAGTTAAGTTTTTTCTAAGTCAATACTCCAGGAGATGGAGTTTGATGAAAAGCTGCATATTGTGAATTTGGATCATGCTTCTTACTCAGTGTGATATGGTACCCTGCAATTTTAGACAGCTATGGGAAGCATCATGGGACATTTTTCAAAGTCTGCTCTACAAAGCAGACTCAAGGAAGCTGCTGTTGAGCAGTTGTCAGTTGAAATCCTGTGTTGCTTAAATCCGCTCTCTGTCTTTCAGGCTTAGATCAACAGATTACGCTCTGTATTCTGTAAACTAACCGTACCAGAGGTCTACCACTCAGCCCCTTCGCTCCTGACACATGCAGAACAGAACACCAGCACGTATTAAATCTTTCTTCCTTAAGCGTACGTGTGAAGGTTTGGGTGCTGACTGCAGCATGGGCCTTTAATCTCCGCTTCCCCACATGTTGCAGCCCTGAAGAGCTGGAGGCTTGGGCGTACTGTACTGTGCCGAGGTCACGATTAGGGCAAAGCTCACAAAAACAAGTGCAATTAGTGCAATGACTCAACTTGTTCTCATAATTCACACGAAACCTCACCTCGTAAAGCAGACTGTTAAACTTTAAAGCACATGCGATTACTCATAATTGCTGCAGAAATTGATTTATTAGCTCGGGTGTGAGGCTGTGTGAGCCGAGTGCCATCTGACCTCCAGCTGAATGAATAATCAACAGGCTCCCCCGAAGCAAGCAGATGTTTGAGAGTGTTGCTGTTTTATCAGGCCTCTAATGCGAACAGGCATGAAACCAGATTAAATTAAATGATGTGAGGACAGACAGCTGTGACACATTTGGACTCTGCAGCTTTGGCGCTTTTGTGCTAACAGCAGCCAAACATAAAAGACGCTCTGGTCTACCTAACAGTCTTTTTTAATGAAGGACATGTTGGGGAAGCTGTTGAAATACTCCTGGCTTTCTCTGCTCTCTGAAATAAATCTAAAAAGTAAAATAAGCAGTGAACTCAACAGCACTTCATCCAAAGCAGTTTTTTCCTCTGGCTGGTGTTGCACCACTGGCTGTTTTGCAAGACACTGCGTTCTTTAGGGACATGAATGATGATCCCTTAGCTCCGACTCCTTTTCTCTAATTGCCGTTTAATTTGTTGCCTTGCTTGTGATTAAAATGTGTATCCAGGCTAATGAGCTGTTTATGAAATCCACGCCGTTCCTCTTGTTAGCATGGGAGAGAATAAGGTTAGTTCACATGAGGAAATACAAAGCAAGCACGGCTTGTTTTGTTCTTTTCGTCTCTCAGAGTATTAAGGCATCTCACAGGAAGAATAACAAGCATCCTGTAGCTGCAGAAAATGGTTTGATAGCTTCTCTTATCTCTGAGTGGTTCCAGTTTGCAGTAAGTGATACTTTCAGGTGCAGAGCGGCTGGTTTGTATGTCGAATTGCCCGTCGTCGTCGAACATTGTTTTGTCTGCCCCCGAGGAGCTGTCGACTCAAGTGCTTTTTCTCCGAACCTGTCACACTTTTCAGGAACAATTAGAGAAAAGAAAGTAAATTGTTCCCAGGCACTTGGATCGCTGTCCTCGCGACATCTGCCACCGCAGTGCGGATGATAGATTCCTCCTTCATTAGCCAGGGGTGTGGGATTACCCAGTGAGAACACATTAATCACCACTTTCTGTGGCAGCCTGAATGCTCCACGCTTTGTTTGAAAAAAACTTTTTTTTTTTCTCCACTCGACGTGTCACTCTTCTCCACTGACAGGCCACAATCAATCATGTTGATTGACAGCACTGATAGGTTACACTGTTTACACAATGTGTAATGAAAGATCATGTTACCCACTATTGTTGTTACTGAGACAACTCTTTTGGGCTGGGTATGAATAGAGGCTGCCGCGCTACAATCTAGACAAGCTCACACTTGTTTGCTGTCTTTCTTCGTCCAAAGCACTTTCTTCTTTCACTCTTTTTATTCCTTTCAAACAGCACAGATACAAAAATGAAAAAATCACATCTAGGCTATTCTGTTCTGTTCATTTTATGTGTGCAGTCATGGTGACAAGAGTTCACTGAGGGACAAATACAACCCCCAATTAGTTAATTCTTGCCAACAAATTTCATTAATCCTCCCAGAAACAAGAGTCATACTTACTAAAATGATTTATGCATTCATTTCATTTCTTTTTATTTTTAGCTTGAAAACAAAGTAATATTTTAAAGATGGAAACAGCCTGAAAACAAGCAAAGTATAGTTAGTGACAGTTGGGGGACTTAGTTATGCTATCTTAGGGGGTTGGTGAACGAACCAATCCAGTAACACTTCCCAGGAGTCTCTCTAACTTTGGACACTTTTTACTAAAATAAATCAAATTATTCAATCACATGTATGTAGAAGTACTTAAACCTAAAGGTAGAGTCCCCAAATTAAATAAGATATCAGCTTGTACAGGAATAATCCTGCCCATTAGTCACTTCTTGGTCTCTGTACATGTGTGTCGGTGTCTCTGTCTGCCTCAACCCCCTCCTCTGCCTGGATGTTGATGTTTTGGTTGTATTGGGATGTTTTTTGGTTGAGAGCAAGCGTGGTTACATCAGCCAATAACAGCGCGCTCAGTGTACAAGTGACTTTGCGTGTTAATTAGCAAGTGGAAGAAGCTAATCAGAGCAACTACGATGGTAGATGTAGCACAGAGAAAGGAAAAAAATCAACTAAAGTGAAACAAAACTCCAAACAGATAAAGCTTTTTCCTAAACAAGGGTGGAGCTTGTCTCGACCTTCACTCGCTTCCAGGAACTTGGAGAGCACCACGGTATGAAGAGTGATGTGATCTAGCTTTCTGCTAACCAGGTATGTGTCAAATACCTGTGATTAGCTTGTGCTAACATGCAAAGTCAGGTGCACTGCTCTCGAGTCTCTCCCATGTAGAAACATGATGCTACAGGTGGTTGCTGGGTTAGTGAACGTGTTCACATAGTCACAGTTGGAGGCTGTGGGTGTGTGCTGCCTCTGGCACTGAGCCAAGAAGGAGGAGCCCAGTTTGAATGTTGTGTTTACTAACAAGTAAGGAAAATTTCTGCAGACTCTATCTTTAAGTCTTAAACAGCATTTTTTTTACTGTAAATAAATCAAAAACACTTCATAAGATTTCAGTTTTATGCAGTGCAAAGTAACAAAGTGTTGTAAATTTATTTACAACAGTCCTTCCCCAATGATTAGCAACATTGCCTTATGTCTACTGGCTCATACTTATTGCTGTTTCGGAGTGGGATATTTACGTCCCTGTTATTGTCTGTCTGCAGTGCAACAGTGAGAGGTGTAAGGGTTTGGCAAAGTTGCCTTTGAGTTAAAATCAATGCTGGGTGACTGTGATCTTCAGACCCTGGAGTGGTATTGCATTAAAATAACTGACATGACTCTGTAGTGGAAGTCACTGCATGCATAAAATCCCTAACATTCTCAAATTCAGGTTAAGACTGTGCTATGCAAACAGGAAGCAATAAATTAATATGATTAGGCGAGAAACTACTAATGGGAAATCAAAACATTGACAATAACAAACACCACATCCTCATCTTGGAAATCACAGTTATTGAAATGTTACAATAATGATGCTACAAGATATATAAAGGTTTCAGAACAACTCATTTTCCTTTCAGACAAATCTTTTTCAGGGTAGACCTCACAGATCTTCATGAAACAATTGCAAACCACTTTCTGCAGATATTACAACAATATGTCTCAGTAGTGGAAGAGTCTGGGTGCTTATCTGGTCTGTTTGCAGCCCAGACTTGTTGCTTATCGCAAATATTTAGTGTATCATGAAAGAAATCGTACGGAAAAGCTGTTAAACAGTTGAAATCCTGTATCAGGCAAAAATAGAGGAGCATTTCCCTTTCAAAACTCCAGAAATTAGTTTCTTTGCTTCACAAATACAACATATCACATACGCATACACATATTATTCAACATTCAATATTTTTTCTGCTTTGTTTTTAATTAAAAAGAGATTTTAAATTCTTCACCAACCATCAAATTCTGTTTTATTCAACATTTTATGATGAAAACATTTATGGAATTGATGATTTGTAAACACTACTATCAGAAATGAACTTTCAATGAGCCATTCTTTACTTTCCACCACTATTGTTTTAAAACACTGACATAATTTCTTGTGCATTTTTGCTTAGCCCAAAAAATCAATACCCTAAATACTTGGCTTCAAGTGGAATCAATATGTTCTCCCAATCTTCATCCAATTATAAGATATAACCTGAGCTGGAAACTGAAACTTACCACAAGAACTCCTCAACCAACAGATCAATAAATCTCAAAACACAATAAAGCAAAACAAAAATCCAATGCAACAGTTAATTCTCTCAAGCATCTGTCAGATTAAAATGAAGGACAATTACCATAAACCGTCCTGAGTATTGATTAAGTCATATAGACACGTAGTGATGCAGTGTTAAGCAATGAAAGCTAAAGGTCATTCAAACACGCTCCTGTGCTGATGAAAGGACGCAACGCTCTTTCTCTGCAGCAGTCAAAACAAAAGACGTGAGTGTAGTCGTGTCTCAGAATGAGTGTCACCTCTAAATCAGCCCTGCAGAGGACATTCACAGTACAGTTCTAACAGGGTTTTAATGAGAAACATATTAAACTTTCAGCAGCTGTAACACCTAAAACACTCATACATCAGTTCAGTGTGGACAGGTTGGTAATTGTGCTCCCTGAGTGATCAATCAACATCAGCCCATGAGTTATAATTAGGCCTTAAGATTGGCGTATTGACCATTTCTATTGGAGTTCTTTGTTACAGGACGTTGCCCATCCAGCATCTGTCAGACCGGTCTGCCTGGATAAGACATTTACTCATAAAAACATGCACTGTGGGCTCAAATTTTGCTCAGTGGTCAGTGTTACCTCACCCTGACCAAAATGATCACCTGAAAGTATCTTTCAGAATCAGTGGCGGCTGCTGGTCAGTCAAGAAGGGAAAGCTCATTTTTTTAAGCCTACATCATAATTTTTTTTTATTTATCTAAACTTAAATTCTACCCTCTGTTCCTTTTCAAGTAAATGATCTGTGACCCTGTCGTACCAACCATGTGTTTTTTTCAGGGATTTCACCAGTGTTCTCTCAATGGCCAGCAGAGCTAGACTGCTTAAACGACCTTGGCCCATTGTGTTGCGGGTGTACGACTTGAGCTGCTTATAACAGGAGAAGCTCCTCTCTACACCTGCAGGCTGTAAGTGTGAGTGACAGGGGGAGAAGCTCCACAGCTATAGCTGTAGCTGCCTATTGGTGAAAAGAGAGAGAATCTTTAAACATAACGCTCGTTGTTTATAAGAAAGGTAAACCCACTGGGGATCGATAAAGCCTCCAGATCAGTCCAGAACAAGTAACTGTAAAACTCAGAAGATGCTCTGGTGAAGAGTTGTACTTCAAGATCTCTGACTGGCTCATTTCACTGTCAATCAAAAAGGGATTCAGCCTCAGACAGATCATCCAATCATCATGCAGCAGCCCAGCGTCCAGGCCAGCCCACTGCCTCATAGACCCCCAGAGACGCTGAGCATCCGATGGGCGGGACAATGCCCAGCGTTTATCCAATGACCGTCCAGTTTCCACAGTGGAACAACCCACTCTACCCTTCCCCGCTGAAGTCAGAAGACGCTCAGCGTCCGACTGTGTTAAAGCGCTGAGACGCTGCAGAGATGAATGAGAAGGAGGTGGAGCCAGTTACCTGTGATAGGAGCTGATTCTGAACAAAAGATGAAGGAATTCTAGCGCAGATTTTGTCAATGAAATGTACACACAGCAGAACATATCACCACTTTTTTTGGGAGATTTTAGGGGAAGCTGAGCTTCCCTTGTAGTCTTAGAGCAATCGTCACTGTTCAGAATAGATACTGGTCAAAGTATTTGTGATCTGTGTGGTTGTTTACTCAGCCAGTGAGGTGATGTCTTGTTGTAATATTGTCTGCAGAATAAAGTAATAAGGGAAACCACCAACCAGTTGAAATGTGAGGCGTTTGCCGTGCTGTATGGCTACATCCATTTGCCATTGTGGTATCTTTTGGTGAAGTAAAACTGCACAAAGCCTTGGATAAGAATGCCAGGACAGAGACTTGATTCTAATTTGATGTTGGCTTTGAAATATGGATGACAGAATTGGATTGTCAAAAACAACTTTTGTGAAATCACTAAATCAGTTTTGCAAGTAAATGCTGAGATTGCAAGACAGCTGGGTCTGGTTTACCTCGCAGTAATTCATAAACTGCAAACTCCCTGACTGTTTTTTGTTAAAGTAAGAACCTTTTATAAATATTTTGGTCTTGTTGTGATAGCTCTAAGCAGAACCAAAGATATTTTTAAGCTTCAACAGTCCTTTCCTGTGACTCATGTGGAAATTTGCCATGATTTGGCAACGGTGGACACATCTCTCCCTCCTGGCCATCAGAGATAAGCAGTATTATTTTACATCTCTGGAACAGCGGTGCTGTCTTTCCTTTTCTGCTGTCAGGACTCTGTTAAGAGAATTTTATACTTCCAATCATTTGATACAGTAAAGTACCTGTCTGACCCAAATAAAGGTGTCGTGCTTTATGTCCTCCCAAACGTCTGATGCACTGGAGATTGGTTTGCAGAAATACACTGAGGGGACATAAACAGGCTAAAGTGGTTTTGTCTTTTAGCTGATTTTTTTTTTGGATATTAATCCAATCGTACTTTGTACACCTGATACCGACACTTCGACCAGCCTCTTCATTGTTCCACTACATGGAAACTCGACTTTGTCTCTTGTGTGACGTTCAGCACTTCCACCCTGTTAGATTGAAGTCCTTAAGACAGAAAGCGACAGTGACCGGGGAGAGATAAGAGCTGCGTGCCGACTGAAATAAAGCCAACTCATTTCCACCCACATGGCTGCAGGAAGAGACATCAATTCCTACCTGTCATCTTTAGCCCAGTACACTGTCTCATTACGATTATCTCTCAAATACACGCAGCGCATAAAAGCTTCAGTAAATCAGACCCTCTTCTTTTACAAGATGGGCTTTAGTGCTTAATGAAAGCCAATGATCTGTTATCGAAGAGAAGGACGATGTCGAGGAGTTCTTGGCAGATACATAAAGAAGATTTTACGCATTTGTAGTTTTTGGGTTGAGATGTAATTGAGATTTTTTTACGGAAACTTTATAGCCAATACATAGAAACAGTACCCACATGAGACTGGAGGTTTAATGACTGCTACAGCTTTTGGTAATGCCTAAAGATTGTTTTTCTCACTGGTAATAAACAATCCCAGGATGCATCAGGAATCACCATGTATCATCATCTAATGATAGAGAAATAGACGACAGTTTTTTGGTAAGGCCAGTGTAGCCAGCAGTTTTCATTTAACTTCCAGCCAATGCTTCTTTTTCCTTATAACATTTAGGTTTTTTGCGTCATTTTATGGTTCATTACATTATATCTGGAGAGTCTCATGTCAATAATGGATAGTAAACTAACAGAGGCTTCGATCTGGTTTAAGGGCTATGAGACTACGACTCTGATTTTCTTGCTGTTTACTTGAAGGTAAACATTGATCAAGTTTGTAAAAAGTCAAGATTTCAAGGTTTTTCACGTTCATCCTTAAGTGGAGGAACAACTTTTCACTGAAAGTCCTAACACTGATTGGCTTTTGCTATACAACAAAAGCAGATGTGGTTTTCAAGCTGAAGTATTTGGTTGCCAGTGGATATTTTTTCTGGATAAGTCACTTATAAATCATCCTCTGGATTTAGCAAATTGCATTGTCATTGCCAAATACAACGCTCAGCTTGCTTTTTCTCTCCACACCGTTTGTTTTTCCTCTTCACCAAAGCTTGCTGATGCACCGTTGGGCAAAATAAAACTGAAATCAAACACTATAAAACAAAAGGCAGAGGTAAAAGATTCCTGAGGCAGTATCTTTTTTACTGCTTGGCTTTTATCTTGAAATGGTAAAACAAAACTAGTTGATTAATTGATTGATTGATTGATTGATTGATTGATTGATTGATTGATTGATTGATTGATTGGTATCTTTATTTCAATCATGTAGTAGACAACCTAAAGGGGCTGCAAGGAGTTTGAAAGTGGTCTTAAAATCTCCTCCAAAATTAAGATCTCCTTTGTAGATGTATACCCCATTGCAATTATCAGTGCCTTTATTATTATATAAATATCATTTCGAAATGCTACTTTGTAGCCTTCTCAGCGTCATCCCGCCTAGCTAAGTTTAGTAGTGAGAAAAGAGATCTGTGTTTTTCTCTGCTGAAAATGATTTCTGTGATTAATTTTGTAGTGATGGTGTACACTGGAGCCTAACTGTCAGACAGAAAAAGGACAGAAGAGCAGAAGAAAGATAAACAGGAGAGAGATAGAGCACGAGCTTAAGGCTAACGGAGGAGCTAAGCTATTTGTGCTAATGTTGATTCCAACCCTCAGTCAGCAGTTATTCTGCAGTGGTCTGTTCAAACTTGAGAGTCTATCAATAAAATGAAGAGTGAGGTTACGTTAGCTCTGATTGGTAGATGACTGGCAGGACATAACCAGGATTCACTTACGTTACACATTACAGACATGTCTTAGAGCACCAGACTGTCAGCAACATGTATGGACGGCTACCAAACTACTGTATGAACTGACAGTTTGCTTGTTGACGTGTTAGCCTACGGATTTGTTGTAGCACAGGGCTGCTAGCAGCATTACGTATAGCTGGCTACTGATGTACGGTACAAACTAACAATGTTTGCTTGTTGACACATTTCAAACAACAGCACTACGTAACTGTACTGATAAATACCTTACCTTGTCACATTGTATCTGCTAAAAAGTTGACTTGAACAAAGAAAATGTGTTCTAAAACAAACACATGCCTGCTAAAAGCCACATCCTCATGACAGTGTGTGTAAAACTCTGGGCTAGAAGGTGGCGAGGGAGTCATGGCATCTTTAAATGAAAAAAGGTGAAAAAAAAACAGTTGAAAGCGAAAAATGAAATTTGGCTATACCGTCTAACTGTAATCATAACACTTTCTTAAGTTTGCCAATAATTTTTAAGCATGTACACTGAACATACAATGTGTCACTCATACATGGTAACAAGGTTTATATTATTAAGAACCAATAAATAACAGACCAGTTCTTGTTTACCAATACCCAATACTGCATTAAGGTGGAATCAGAGATATGTCTGTTGATGGGGCCAGAACACCTCCAGTTTTCAGTAAGCTTAAAATCGTCACAGTTGTACGTCTTTCTAACAGAGACCCCTTTCTCAGCCATCTTGGGTGGTCTCTAAAGACAACTCTGTCTGTGTTTCTACCTCCTGCTTGACGGCTTTTGTATTATGCAGACGGAGCACAACATCAAGACACACACTCCTGAGGAGCAAGCAGCAAAACACACTCTGAAGCTTGAAGCTTTTGGCGTCTGCCTCGCTCCTTTAAAGAGACTGTTAAATATGAGTCAGCTGTTGTGCTCAGGACTCCAACAGCAGCTTTAATTCCTCTGCCTCCCCCTCCTTTGCTTAAAAGGGGGGCTTTGTGCCTGTAGGGCCCCCATCAGTTACCTGCTGACAGGCCGAGCATGACTGATGAGCTGCCCGAGGCGTCCCAGTATACTTTGTCAGCTGCTCATAATTTATACATCTTATCTTCGTCAGAACAAAAGACAGAGCGCGGCTTTATGGAAATGAAAACAGAGACTTGTTTAGACTCCAGCATGTGGAGTGATCTCTCTGATAGTTGTTTCTCTTTGCAAGCAAGACGAGCTGCCTTGTCTGGCCCTGGGCGCTCCACACCCAGTCTGTCTGCCCACACCTTTACTGGGGATGTGAGTGTGTGTGAGTGTGTGTGTGTTTTTTGTGACCCTGAGAGGCCGTGTGAGGTCACTCTGGTTGTGTTCCTGGCTCTGGGTGGCAGGTGACAGAGACATAAAACACAGGTTTGTTTATACAGGGTCATATCAGTTGTTAGATTTGTTGGTTTTCTCTCACTGCAATAAATCAGAGCTCCTGAAGGCCGTTCCCTTGATACTGATACAAACGTAATTTATTCCTGCATCCAAACAAACTCAACAACAACAACTATGTGACTTTTTGCAGCATTTTGTTGCTTTGAGTTTCATTGTTTGCTGGCTACCAGAATCGCATAAAAGACTGATGTAAGTGATAAGGAATGTGCATTTTTAGTCAACTGAATAGTTCAATAATTTTAAACTGGCACCTGGATTTAAAAGTGGTTCTTCAAGCTCTCAACAGTTTTATTATTGAAGACCTGAAGTGCTGGTCTTAATGTGTCTAATGTTAAAACCATATACTATAAAATATATGGATGTCATCTTGCTTGGCTCAAAGTGAGGTTGCCACAAAAACTGCTCCCCCTGGTGGCTGGCTGCAGCATAGGTAAAAAAAAAATCAAGCTCTCCAGGCATTCCAGATGGGCTGTGGTCAAACTTCAAAAAATTAATACACCTCGTAGAAATGTTTATTATGTCCAATTGTTGTGGTGATTTGAAGATATCGTTAGGCTGCCTTGTATTCAAGTTCACTTTTTATTTTTTTTTTAAGTTTCGGTTTCATTGGTTATATGAGGTAAAAAAAAAAAGGTTTTACATAAGGTTTAACAATGATTGACAGCTGCTGTTGTTGGGTATTTTTTCGGGGACTGTAAAATATGTCAGGAGGTAGAGCCAAGAAGGGATTAGACTCTCAAAAGAATATATACATATATATATGTATATATATATATATATATATATATATATATATATATATATATATATATATATATATATATATATATATATATATATATATATATATATATATTAGTAGTGTAGTGTATTAGTATATGTATTAGTAGTGCAGCGTCATTTAATAGTGAAAACCTCTGAACTGGAGTTAAATTTGGAAGAAGGATGTATCTGGTTAACTCAGCATGGCTGACAGCCACCAACATGCATAAGCATGTAGAGGTTAACCTGCATGGAAAACCTGAAGGCTGGTGGTGCTAGCTCTGCTTACTTTAGACACACTTGGGGAAACAAATTTGACATCATCTCAGGGTTATTTTTTTAAGATGTTGTCTTCCCTGAACATGGCAGTTACACAGGAATTTAATTTCCAACCAAATACGTAATTTCAGAAAATACCAAGACTAAAGGAAAGCCTGGAATATCTTTATTAGTCCACTGGCCATCCGTATTGTGCACGAGCATGCTTTAATCCTTGAGTCCAGTCAGTCTGGCAAGTTTACCATGCACAGATGCAGCACACTTCTTTGGCTTTAGCACACTTAGGAGAGGTGTGCTTTAGCGTGGCACACCTCATGCACCAGCAAGAGCATGCATATGCAGTGAGGACTGTTCACAAGATGACTGTGACAGCTCTTCTTGACAATCATTTTAATGGGGGAGTTACAGGGCTGTGTTTGACCAAAGCAACTTAAACCAAAAAATATCAAACTTCGTAGCCATGTTATCTGTACAGACCCTTTGTTTCTTGTAAACAGACGCTTCATGTTTATGTAGGCGAGTCATGTGTGTGCCATAGTGGGGGTCCAATCGGGCTTGGACTGCCATTGTGACCACGCCCAGAACAACTCTAAAAAGTTTTTAGCTGTAGTGTTAAGTTTGTAAAGCTAGGCTTGTGTTTTACCTTTCTCGCGAGTTTTCGAGACTAGCTAGGCAGTACGTGTTCTAAATACAACTAAAAAATCTTTATCTGGACTCAAAACATGAAAGATGTCTTCATGAATCAACAGAAAATGAAGCGAAGCTAGCGTTCTTCCCCCACTTTAAATTTTTACGCTAAGCTCGTCTAAAATTGTCTCAAGATTTTTTTTTAGTACTATTATTACAACCAGTGCACCACATTTTGAAAAACCTAGAAATTGCCTAAGATAAAAGGTCTTTTTTTAAGCTTAATAGAACAAGGACAGTTTTTTTTTCCGACAGTCCCTGGCATTAGGAATGCGCGATTCTTAAAAGCTAGTTGTTTACCAATGGAGTCACTGACGATTAAAGCAAAGATAAAATGAGTGTAAATGTACATAATATCTGACTGTAATTTGTGCACACATGGCTGCCCCCTGCTGGTCAAACATCACCACTGCAGCTTTAATACATTTTAACAATTAGTAGTTTTAATCTCGATATCTATATGTTCCATTACTAACAAGACAGAGATAAAGATGCTAATGCTGCAACATGTCTCCTATACATCCTGAATATATCTGCTTTCTTTAACTGTGAAAACCAGCTGTGGAAGTCCAAAAACACACATTAGCAGTGCCTGGGATTGGAGTCGATACATCATAATGAAAGGGATATTGATGTGAACCATGTGGAAGACTCTGCAGAGAAGGGTAATTTATCACTGCCAATGGAACACTTCCCCACTAAGGGTGAATTTCTCTCCAACTTTGGTCAGAGATACTGCGAGTGATTCATTCCCTGACTCATCCTCAAACACTGTCAGTTTCACATTGTCTTGCCAAGTCTTTTTTGTTTTGTTTTTTGCAGCTTTGGACAAAACATGGGATGTGCACTTACTTGTAGCAACTGACAACGCTTCCAAAACACGCTGCTCATCCTTCTTTAGTATTTCTGCCTCAGAAGTAATGAGACATAGAGTGAGAGTGCAACAGCTGGCCTGTGGATTTATTCATGTAATACATCTAAAAAACAGACTATTCTTAAGTCTGTGTGTAGTTTTATCATAGTTACACGTTATTATCTTACCTCATGAATCAGAAGTTGCTGTCCTCGCTCAAATGGATAGGTCAACACTAAGGGTCTTCAACGTGTGGCTCCTTGTAACTTAAAAAAAATATTATAGAAATAAAGATTTTTTTTTTATCTTTCTTGCAGAGGGTATTGATGATTGAAGACACTGACACTAAACATAAACTTAAGTTAACATTTTGTTGAACTACATATTAATCACCTTTGTCAATAAAGCCTGCCAACGCTCTACTTCACCTCCTACAACATCAACAGCCCACCAACTTTCCATGCACCTGTGGCTAACCTCAAGTTTTACAGCCCTGGGAAGATAACTACATCTACAAAAAGACTAATCTGGAAGAAAATACAGATTTTAATTCTGTAGATGAATTCATTCAACTGTTAACATGTCAGTTAAATATACAATTGAAATGTGGAAAAAAAATAAGAAACAACAAATAATAATGCGTTGAGAAACATAAATAAATGTTATCAAATTTGAGAATCCTTTCAAAAAGATGAAAGTTTTGCAAATTTATTGGAATTTGTTTATTTGTGATTTTTCAGAAATTTTGTAGAAAGTTAGCAGAACTTTTAGATTTTTTTTGTAAATTTTTTGAAAATATTTGAAATCACTTTTTTATTTATTTATTTTTGCAAATTCCCTAAATTAAGAGTTCTTGATTTCTTTGGAAAATTTTGAAGTTTCACAAAAAACTGTTGGAATTTTTGGAATTTTTTGTTTAATTAAAAAGTTTTTGAAATTGTTGCATTTTTTTTAAATTTGGAGTTTTTAAGACATTTTTGTACTTTTTTTACTTAAATTTTTATTCTGGACATTTTTGCACATTTTTTACAACAGCAAAATTTATTGAGGTTTCTGCAATTTTTTTCAAAAAAAAAAAAAAATATAAATAAGACATCACATGTACAGTTTCATAAGTTAAACAAAACTTCTTGTTTGGATTATTTTATACTTGATTTTAACTATGCATATAATTTTGAACACTTAATTTTCTTTTTTCTTGTGAATATAAAGTAGATTATGTGGCCCCGGAATAACTTTAATCCAGGCAAGGTGAGGCAAGGTGAAAGTATATGTTGCAGCCCCCTGGTCTGGACGTTTTTGACTGGGTTGGTCTGGTGTTTTAATCATAGTTTTTGTTTTTCCTGCTTTAATTTCTTGGATTAAAAAAGAGAATAGCAGTTTAGTAGCACGTTACATGTTTTCCATGCTTTTATTTTGAAGGTTTTAAAACAAGACGCATCTTTAAATGTCTCATTATGGACCATACACAAATACAACCCTAGGAACACAACCAGGTCTGATGGTGTCAACTGAAGTCCCGCCCCAGACTTGGCAGCCAATCATGGTTTGCATGGCCCACCTGGGCTTGCCAAGCAGGTTCCAGGGGGGTCCATGCCACCCTGGTCCAACAGCTGGTCACGCCCCTGCTCCCTCCCTGTAAGGTGAGCGTGAATAACAAAGACAATACACACACACAAAAGAGACAGTATTCAAACTTGTGTGTAACAAGAGCGGGGCGATGAATGACTGCATTATCCAGCTTCCTTTCATCCTCCAACACTTCTTTTTTTATCTGAGACAGCTCATTATAAGCTCCTGGAGTGTCCTCACAGTTTCCTGCTTCTGAACTGTAACAAGCAGCCCAGCTGTAGCTATCAAGCAGAGGAATGAGCAGATATCTAAACTGTTCTGCTGATATCCATATCTCCGTGTGGATTCTGTTGGTGCGTTCGGAGCCGGGCCGGGGCAGTGGATCATTTGCACCCCAGTGACAAGTACATCATCATCCGCCTGTAACCTGAGCGCAGAGAGACGGTGCAGGCTTTGTTCTCCGCCAGGCTCACTTGGGGATGTTTGGCAGTGTGCTGATAGATATGATTATCCTTAATGTCAGAGCATAGCACCATCCCTGATAACAGATTCTCTCAGTAGAATCCACCCGGCTTATCTCCCTGCTACGCTGTAAAGCAGCCGCCGTCTCTCTGTAGAGGGAGACCCAATAAAGGCAGTCTTTCTTTTTTTCTGCTTTCTTTAGAGAGGGTTCAGTTTGAAAACAGAGATTGTTACAGAATTTATTCTTGATGGGGGTGTTGTGGTAATCCAGCAGGTATGATTCATAGTCAAAGTCATTAAAGACAGTTGTGTGAAAAAGGGGGAAAAAGTAAACATGAATAATAAACAATTCTTTAAGCTCCAGTCAGGAGTTTTAGCTTGTATTTATCAGTAGTGCTGTCTGACAAAAATCTCAACCTGCTTTCTTTGAACACTCAAAGGAGTCGAATCTTTAATTAGAAAGAATAAAAGAAAGTTGTTTTGGTGGTGTTTTTTTTTTTTTTACAAACCACCTCTTGACACCGACCAGGTGGCAGTGTTTACATCCATTTTATAGTATTATTCTTAGGGCGTTATATGCTTTTATCAGGGAGGATGGGACAGTGAATGGAGTCGGAAACAGGGCAAGAGTGGGGACTGACTGTCAACCCAGGATGCCTGCTCAAGGGCTTCCCCTATGGGGCACACAACCTAATCCTATAGGCTATGCCGGCGCCCCATTTACCTCCATTTTCATTAATAATGCAGGACTAATATTCTTCTCTCTGATTATAATGTAAGCCTTTGTGGGTTGTTAACATTCCTCAGTATCAATTACAAACTTTTTTATAATAAGTAAAAAAAAAAAAATGACAGTAGCTTTTAAGCGCCACCTTTTGGCCCGGAGTCTCACGCACACTGTCGTGAAGATGTGACTTTTAACAAGGCATGTGTTTGTTTTCAACATTAATGGAGATAAGATCGGAACAAATTTTCTTTGACAAAATTTTTTACTAGATACAAAGCAATGAGGTAATGTATTTATCAACATTTACGTCAGACTACAATTTGGAAACGTGACATTGAGCAAACTTTGTCAGTTTGTACCATAGTTCAGTAGCCAGCTACATCCAGCGCTACTGACAGCCCAATGCTGAGACATGTCTGTAACATGTCATTTTAGTAAATCAGGGCTAACGTAACCTCACTCTTCATTTTATTGATAGACTCTCAAGTTTGAACAGACCACTGCAGAATAACTGCTGACTGTGGGTTGGAATCAACATTAGCACAAACAGTTTAGTCTTTTTAGCCTTTAGCTTGTGCTCTATCTCTCTCCTGTTTATCTTTCTTCTGCTCTTCTTTTTTCTGTCTGCCAGTTAGGCTCCAGTGTCCACCATCACGACAAAATTAATCACAGAAATCATTTTCAGCAGAGAAAAACTCAGATCTCTCTCCTCACTAAACTTCATCAGCCGGCTTGGTGTTGTCATAGAGACTTGGGACTTGCTGTGGTCTTGTTCAACCCAATCGGGAAGCTAAAAAGTAGCATTTCAAAATAACCTATATTGATGCCTATAATCTCATTTAAAGTGTGGATTAGGATCAGGCATTTATCGAGAAGGGAGACTTTTTCAAGATCACTTAGGAGCTCCACAGGGACTTCAAGTTGGAAAGCAGATATAGAGATAAACATTCATGTCATTGGTTAACACTTTATCAATGTCTCAAGAAATTTACTCTGGAGCTAAAGCCAGTTACAAAACCGACTGAGATTGTTGTTGTTTTCTCTTGGTGACCAACACTATCAAAAAATATTATCACAGACAAGAACAACTGGGTCTATATTTTTACTTTTATTGCCTGAAATCGTTGCCTTGGGTTGGTGTCTGATGGAAAGATTGACAGAACTTCAACAAAGTAGCGTAGCTTTTGAAACAACTCCAAGTGATACCCACATCAAACGACACTATGACTTTTTAAATTAAACAAGATGAAGATTTTAGTCATCAAACTACCTCAGCATTAGTAAGACAAGAAAGAGATAAGAAGTACAGCTCCGTCCACAGGGGGCGCACAATTCAACATGAGCCAAAAGTTCCTCACAAGAGCTTTAAAACTTTTGATACAATCTCTAATTCAGAGTTTGACCAGTGCCACTGTATTTCAGTGTCTTCTCAAAGTGTTAGGGCGAGCTGTGCTTGATGGATGTTTTTTACTTTGTGTCAGGCACGTAAACATGCACCTCATCAATCAATAGACGTTTCTCAGTAATGACGTGACAGCTGCTTGTATTTACTTGAAGTTTATCTGCCATTAGCTGACAATCAGTGTCACAACACTTTTGTTCTTGAGCTGTTAACTTTTCATAAAAACAGATATTTCCCCCTCAGCCTGTAATATTCTCCTCTTTTATTATTTAGTGCTCTTTGTAAAATCTGTCTTTATCCCTGATGTGATTTTTTTAGCCCTTTTTTGTTAATCTTTCTCCTTGAAGCCTGATTACAGTCTAAGATTTCTTAATTCCCCTGCCAAACAGTCTGCAGCTGTGTTCGCAGGAGACAGGAGACAACCTCACTTGACACTTGTGACGGGGTGGAGGGTGGGTGTTGACGTTGTAGTGCTGGTGAAAGGGGAGGACGAGGAGTAGGAGGAGGAGGCCTGAGGGGGAGCAGAGGATCCTGTTCAGCTCCACTCAGCAGCGTAGTGATGAGCCTGCAGGAGAGGACTGTGTCTGCAGATTAGAGCCAGGAGATGAGACAGGAGGGCCCACAGGAAGGGGGGGTGTTACAGACCTGGGAATGCCAGCTGCCAGACAGTTCACCACGTGCAACACATGTCTCTCAGCACCTACTGTTCCACTATGCACAGCCCCCCCTGCCCCTTCACCATTAAGATGACAGAACAGTTCATATCCTGCGCTGGGATGATAGATATGTCATATCTGTGAAAACCCTGTTTGTCTTCCACAGGTGTATGAACTCTTTCATTCTCCCGACAGACAGCGCACACGGCACTTTTCGACACTCTCTTCCCCCCTCCCCTCCTCCCTGATAGTGATTTGGCATGCAGACGGTATCAAAGGGGAGATCTTTCCCATGCAATTATGGCGGAAAATAAAGGCGATGAGGTGTGTCGCACAAAAGAAAGCATGGGATCAAAAGGGCTGGAGTGAAAGCTGATCACAATAAAGGGAGAAGCCTCCACACACTGAACACCATGCTGGGAGTGAGTCAGGAATCAGTCAGTGAGAAATAACACAAGCCCTGAAAATAGCTGTAGCTTTAGTTTTTATCTCTTTACTTTTGTAGAGTACATGGTTCAATGATTTAACCCAGGAAAGCACCAAATACTCACACTTAAGAGGTATAAATCCATATTCAACAAATGCATCCATGCTAGTTACATGCTAACGTTAGCATACTGACACTGACATGATGTTGTTTATTGTGTCATGATGCTGCTCACGATTCTGTACTAGCAGACTGGTTGTCAAATAATTTTTAACACTGCAAAAAACTTTAATCTCATCAAGTGTTTTTGTCTTATTTTTTTATTTCAAGAATTCAAAAACAAAAACAAGGTCTGAATTGCTTGTAACAAGTAAAAACATCTGCCATTAAGGTATGAGAAATGTGCTTGTCAAGATTAGAACAATAACTTAATATAACTTTTTTTTACTCACTGGCAGATGATTTAACTTGTATTAAGACACCTAGACCCAATTTTTGTTGATCAAATAACTTGAAGTAAGACATTTTTCTCGATATTGAAAGTAGGGTTTTCAGGATTTTCTCAAAATAAATAAAATGTCAACTTTTACAGAAATAATCCTGCTCAATCATCTTCTCTGGGCCTCTATACATGTGTGTCAGTGTCTGTGTCTGCCTCAAACCCCTCCTCTGCCAGTATTTGATGTTTTGGTTGTTACAGGATGATTCTGGGCAGAGTAAATGGGTTACATCAGCCAATCACAGAGCACCCAGTGAGTGGAAGCTAATCAGAGCAGAACAGCTATGACAGTGGATGTTTCACAGAGGAAGAAAAACACAACTAAAGTGAAACGAAACCCCAAACAGATATAGCTGTTTCCCAAATGAGGATGAAGCTTGACTTGACTTTTACTCGCTTTTAGGAACTTGGAGAGCAGCACAGGGCGAAGAGCAACATGAGTTAGCTTTCTGCCAACCAGGTATATGTCAAATACCTATGGTTAGCTTGTGCTAACATGCCAAGTCAGGTGCACGGCTCCCAAGTCTCTCCCACATAGAAACACAATGCTACAGGTGGTTTCTGGGCTAGTAAGTGTGCTCATGTAGTCACGGTAGGAGGCTGTGGGTGTGTGCTGCTGCTGGCACTGAGCCAAGGAGGAGGAGCCCAGTTTGAATGTTGTGTTCTTGTCTTAACCAGCATTTTTTACAACAAATAAGACAAAAATATTAAATAAGATTTCATTTTTTTGCAGTGCAGACTAACAAAGTTTTGTAAATTTATTTATGCTGATCAAAATTGTAAGCATTTCAGCAATTTTAAGTTGGGCAGTATTATGCTGGTTTGAAAAATATTCTACCTATAAAATTCACATCGTGGTAAACTTGTCTGGATGGCAGCGATAGCAGCTCATTACTCCTGGCTGACTGTAATTGGTTATGAGTGACCTCTCACAAAGCCAATTCTGTATTTTTTCTCTTTTTATTTCTAATAATGCACAATTGTTCACCACTGTAATCCGAGGCACCATTTCTCTTTCATCTCAGCGATGAGATAAAAAAGGAGATTTGTTGGCCAGGCAGCCCCATGCCATGCTTAGACGGCTCAACCCTCTCAAAGGGATTTATCCACTGTTGTTATGACTAATACTCTGTGGATTACAAGTTAGAGAGAGGTCACCTATCGCTTCTATTCTCCACAAGTGAGACTCATTGCACTTGAGACCGTTCCCTTTGCCCAACCTGAAATTTACTACTCCTTAAAGGTGTAAATGACAGGCGCTGGAGTCACTCTGCTTAAGCGTGCCACTTTAGAGACAAAATCTGCTTCACTGATATTGTGAATTAGTTTGATGGACAGAGCTCGCCATATTTCCATCCCATGACACCCTGGTGCTCTGAAACGCTGCCAGTGATTTAGCACCTCACTGCAGAATTTATTCACAGGGAGGTGGCGGCTAGCACTGACTCACAGCCTTTTATGCAATGGAGCTTGTCCTAATTCATCAACAAGCATGTCCTCCCTGAAAGGGCAGAGGAAGTTCATAGTCAGCAAATAGTTACTTATTTATGAGTCAGATCCAGAGATCTTAAAGCCCTGTTTGATGGTAAAAAACAAGCCAGAAAACAGACTGATTTGGATCAACCATTTATTATTTATAAATGCTAAACCACGACACAATTTTTACATGAAACTTTAAATACAGAGCAGGTCCAAACTGTACTCTTGTTATATTATTCACAGAGATCTAACATTACTTAAAAAGTGAGCAAGCTTTGTAAGACAGTGGCATAGAAAAAACTTATTTAATTAGCATAAACCTCGAGAGAGATTGATGGATAGCCATCTGCCTTGATAGGATGGTAGAGATTGTGGTATGGATTCAAAGAGTGTAAAAGGGGAATTAAAAGAGAAAGAAAGACAAATTTAACTAACTTAGACTGGCAGAACCACTGAGCAAAACCAGAGTAATAGGTGGACAGCCATCTGCCTCAACCAGGTGGGGTGGGGTTTAGAAATTGGTGTAAACGGTGAAAGCAAATGATAAGTTTCAACATACAGTCGAGAAAAGAATTTACACAGGTAGAAACCTCAAGCTAAACCACACTGATTTGTGGACAGCCATCTTTTAAAATGAGATGGTTTGAGAAAGTAGAATCAATGGAGAGCAAGCAAAACAAAGAAATTATATAAAAAAGGGACAAGAAAAGCACTTCAAACAGGTAGAAGCCTCAAGCAAAACCAGACTGATTTGTAGACAGCCATCTTGCTGGGTGAGAAAGGTAGAGAAGGTGATTGAATGTTGAGACCAAAAGAGATAAATTATAGGTGACAGAATGATTAAAAAAAAAATTGAAACAGGAAGAAACCTTGGGCAAAATCAAAGTGATTTCTTGAACAGCCATCTGCCTTAATGGGAAGATTGAGAAATTTGATAAATGGAGTGACTGAAAGAGAGAAATTGAAAGGGTGAGGCAGACAAGAAAAAAGAATGTCAACAGGTTGAAACCTCAAACAGACCAGAATGATTTGTGGATAGCCATCTGCCTTGACAAGATGAGTTGAGAAAAATGTAGAACTGTAGAAAGAGCAACAATGAGAAATAGAGAAAGAAAGACGTACTAATGAGAACTTTAAACAGGTAGAAACCTTGAGCAGTACCCGTTTTATGGTGGAATGCCATCTACCTTTATGGGATGGGTCGAGACAGAAGCAGAAAAATGAAGAGAGACAAAAATTTGTGCAGATGGAAAAGAGTAAACTTAATGCAAGCTTTAACAACCATAAAAAAATGTATGTGCTGAAAATGGTAAATGTAGCAGTAGGAGAAAGGCTCCACATCAGCCGGCAGCCTGTATTAATGACCTCAGGGAACCTTCAAGACAAGAAGCAGAAATGAATTTGTCTTTTGCTTTATAGTTTCTCCAATTTACGTCTGATTTAGTTGTTTTTAAGGATCCATGAACTCCTAGGGTGTTGCCCCAGTGGAGCGTCTGGCCTCTGGTAACCTGCTCAGCCCCCCGCCTTCACTCAAAAATAGTAAAGTCCTTAAAGGGTTGATAGGTTTCCGACTGATGCTTAGCAACAGCATTCCTGTGCCTTAAGTAGCAGTAAGCCCCTCACTGCACCCTTTGATGTGGCTGTCAAGGCAGATTTATTTCCTCTTAACACATTGTCTCCTTGTCCACATACATAAAGGGATGAAAGAGGTTGATGTTTACACTTTTTTTTTCTTACTTGTAATTAAATTGTGTTGCTCATGATTTTTTCAGGTGATGGGAGACGTACGTACATGTTGGCGGATCAGAGGGGGAGGCCAGACAAAGCTGTCTACTTTGATTCTAGAGGCTGACATCTGGAAACTAATGTCGGCCTCTTTTACGGTTGACTTAATACGTACTGTTTGTGATGGATATAATACTGGAGTTAGCGCTGACGTCTAAATTTGGTTTCCTGTTATAGTCTAACTGCATTGTTTTGAAGAGACCAGCACAACAACAGTAACTTTTACACGCCACAGAAAAGAAAATCTAACTCCCATACTACCAAGTTTCCAGGGCTGTGCTAAGACTTTTTAGTTGAGGTGGCCCAGCCCATTTTGCCACCTCAGAGTTGTTTCCTTCCCACTAAACATGAGACGTCTAATCAATGTGCATTTCATGTCTTATACCGCTCCTGTCGGTCCAAGACCAATTTTGGACATGTACACAACGTTCAAATCAGGTCCTCTATTTGGACGTCCACCCATGACCCCACTTTGACGTCAATTTTCAGTTTAACATTTGAAAATCGACTTTTTGGACGTCTAAGCAGGGGTGAGAGAGTGAGTGTGCCCACTGTGCAAAGAGACATTCAAAGGACGTCCTTTGTCATTGCTGGGCGTCTAGCTTTGAACGTTTGTTATGAATCAAAGTAATACTTTTTTTCTTGTTTGTGTCCATTTCCTGTTTTCTGCACTAATAGTGATGTGTTATCCAGTAGCGGGTAATTCTCCTGTAGCCTCATTTGGCTCAGCCGCAGGTTTGAAGTGGAAATGCGTAACACCTTAGTAAGTATTTACAGTTACCACCTGCAGCTGAGAAAATCAAATGAAGCTATAGGGGAATTATGGTCATCATAAAGATGTGCACGCATATTGAATGCACAAGCAGCGTTTAGCTTCATTCAATCAGACGAGTCAGCGTTTTTTAAACACTAAATTCAACCTGTTAGCATCATCAAAATGTACGGTTGTTCCGTGGTCAGTTTTTAGAAATGATACTATACAACAGAGGCAATGTGAATCAAGTTTGGACGGTCACAGAGCAACTAGTGTTTTGGAGTTAATAGCAACCATGCTAACTGATGACTCTCAACCTAAGGTATCAGTGATTAACGGCCGAGAGTCACCATTTAACAGGGTCACACTCAAGGATGTGTACCTTTCACATTTGAAACTATACTGATGCGGGGTACGTGACAATAGGTACCGGTACTTAATGGTACCAATTTTCAGTTCTTTTTTGTGTTTATGTGGTAAAAAAAATTATATCAAATTTTTTAATAATAAAAAATATTTTTTTTCCAATTTAACATATTCTTCAATATATAACCTTGCGATGCTGTGTTAGTGTCCAGCATGGAAAATCGCCTCCTCTTCCTCTCCCTCACAGTCAAAAGGATGCATTTAGGTACCTAAACATGGTACCTTTGATTTTACATGAATCGGTACCTGGTACTTTGGACAGAATTTGGTCGGTATCTATAAAAGTACTTGAATTGGTACCCATCCCTAGTAACACTGAACACTGAAACACCAGCTTGTGTTTGACCATAAACAAGCAATATTAACTGATGATATTCACAATCCAGATCTGACTTTGCTTATTTACTGAAAAAGTTGTTTTGGGGCCCAGGCTATGACCAAACATAGACTCATTGTAGAGAGTAAGTAATAAGTGATGCTATAAATGATGATTAACAGAAACAGATTTTAGGGTCAAGGTAAAATTAGGGAATATTATGAAATGATGAACAAGTCTATTAACCCTGAAATACTCGACCATGAATATTCTGATCTGGTGCAGTTCTCTGGACGTAGTTTCTGGTTCTTTTATTATGAAGTGGGTCTAAGACTCAGCAGTCTATGTGATCTTTTTGGTTTGAGAGGGTTTCTGACTTACTGACACAAAACAATGAGAATGACTAACATTGCTGCAGTGACAACAGCAGTGATAGTAGCACAGTTCAAAGGGACTTTGCTTAGGAATTGGAGAGATGCTGGTTGAAGGCCTGGCTTGGACAAAGATTATTTTTATCTATTTATTTTTTATTTTTGGGTAGCTCTTATATGGGGGTACGTCATAAATAGACGTTCAGTAGATGTTGGAAAAAGATGGCGATTGGAGAAACAGTCTGCACCTTCAGGGGACCAAAGTGAGACGTCCAAAGATGACAGCAAAAGGACATCCTTTGAACATCTCTTTGCTCAGTGGGCTATGAAGAAAGAACTAGTGATATACAAATGTTGATAGTATGAGATTGGCTTTGGTCTAAACTATAAATTCAACATATTATGTATAAATCACTGCAAACTGCTCCTGAAACAGCATCAATTACATCTTAGAAACAAAGGAGTCATCTTTTTTCGTTGTTTTGGTCCTCAGAATCACAGTTTGTGGTTCATCTCTTCAGATAGTTTGTTATTCACATCGTCTCCCCCTGCTCCCAGGAGAGCCTTCAACTCTGAACCGCTATCACATATTTCACTGACAGACAATCCTCTCCCAAATCCAAGACCTTGATATATCACTGTGAGAATCTCTCTCCCTGCCAAAGAAAGGTTTCTTCATTCTCTCTGATGATAACTTTGATCGCTGACAGCGAGTTGAGCCGGTATGGCCCTCCTGTATTCCTGTGAAATGTGAGGATGTTCTTTTTGCGAGAGAAGTGAGAGGATGAGAGGAATACTTTTTTATTATGACATCAAAGAAGTGAGATAAGGATAAGGCGGTAGCATGACGCTGATGTAACTGTTGCTGAAGATGCATTTACAGCTCAGACATTAGGCAACCATTGAGAGTCGTATTTTCTGCTTTAATGTGCTGCATCATGACTTCTTCATGAACAACAGACAGGTATAAGTAATGTGTAGAATAAATGACTGCCTGTAGGAATTATTCTCTACAGAGAGAGCTGCTCTGCTGCTGAGAAATGTTTGTTTTAGTAAAACTTGACTCTGTGATGATTCACTCCTTAATCTCTGAGAGGACGACAGCGGCAGAAGACGATCTCGTATCTTTCACTCTGATACTTTGGTAAACAGCAGGCCTCAGCTCAGCGGGGCCGTCTTCACAGCGGGGCTTTGTTGTAGACCTCAGCATAATAAAAGCTCTTGTTTGGAGACGTGAACGCCTAGTTTTCTCTTTGGACATCCCCAGTAATTTCTCACCACTAACAAAGCTGCCTGCTGCCTTCTGTGCAGAGCCAGAGCCTGAGATTTAGATCTAAAGGCCTTATTTGAAAGTGCTGGTCATGCATGCAAACAAGGGGGTGCTATGAAACCATGTCCTTTGTCTGACACACAATAGCATTTCAACCACTAGGGAACAGCTTGGATCTCCATAGAACTGGCATTACTTTCATGTCAAGTGACACTGAAGGCAATAGAGTGACCAAGTTCTCAAAACCCCTCGGCACATTGAGGCCTGCTACGCTCTCGCCTTTCTCTCCTCTGCTCTTTGAGAATAGCTGCATCGGGACATTATTTCATATTCTTTTAAAGTGGTGCCAAGCTATTCTCACAGCAGCAGCTTTGATCACCACTTGTAGGGTATGTGCGAATGGCTTACACTTCGCTGGTAGAGCTCAGCCCAGTAGGTGGCTGCTGCTATCACATGTGTTTAACACAACAAGACAAACTAAAGTGGAAAATTGAGTCTGTTGTTTCTTCTTTTAACACTTCACATGATTCCCTTGTACGGCTTGTTAGTACAAGACTCAGTGGCTGCATGGTTTGACACATCAGCTTTGGGCTCTTTTTACTTTGATACAACTGCAGTTGTTCTGTTTGGTATCAACTGGTTCTAAGTTATGGATCACAGCGTCGACCAACAACAGCAAAAGAGTGCTGGATTATTTATCAAAGCCAGGAGAATGTCAGCACTCAGTGGTTTGCTGTAATTGCTGTATGCATTTTTTTAAAAGCACTCATATCAGAGTGAACAGAAAGAAAACTGCCACTTGCTGCGGTGTGTACAGGGGCAGTTGCTGAAAAATAGTGCCCTCTTAGGAGCTGGGAAAAAACACACATTTAGGTGGACTCCTAGTTGGCAAAATATACACTTAGGTTTCCTCTTGTGTGGTCAATGCGCACGCTAAAGTGCCCTCTTGTGCGGCTAAAATATGCGCCCTCTGTGGTGGCCAGTACATGCCCTTAATGTTACCTGTTTGGGGGCTAAAACATGCACCAAAGTGCCCCCGTGATGCCCACCTGGGTTACTCAAAGCTCAAAGGTTAAAGTGCCCTCTTGGTACCCTTCTGGGTAGTCACGACATGCGCTAAAGTGCCCTCTGAGGGGCATTTTTCTAAAACACTTATATCACAGTAAGCAAAGCAAAAACTGCAAGTCACCATGGTGTGTATGGGCCCAGTTGTTGAAAAACAGTGCCCTCTTAGGAGCTGGAAAAATCAAAAAGAGGAACATTGAATTGCACCTCTAACTGGCAAAAGCAGGGGCTGAAGTTCCTGTTGTGCGGCTAAAATATGCACTAAGGTTCCCCTTTGGTGCCCTCTGTGGTGGCCAGTACATGCTCTTAATGTTACCTGTTTGCGGCCCAAACATGCGCCAAAGTGCCCCTTTGGGTGCATTTTTCTGAAGCACACATATCAGAGCGAGCAAAGAAAAAACTGCTACTCACCATGGTGTGTTCAGGCCCAGTTGTTGGAAAACAGTGCCCCTTTAGGAGCTGAATAAAAGCACCTGCAAAAGTGCCCTCCTAGTTGGCAAAAGTAGGTGCTGAAGTTTCTCCTGAGTGGCCAAAACATGCGCTTAAGTCCCCTTTAGATGCCCTCTTTGGTGGCCAAAAGTCACGTTAAAGTGCTTTTTGGGAAGCAAAACATGTGGCAAAAGTGCCCTCTTGGGGTGTCTTAACATGAGGTAAAGTTCCCTCCCTGTGCCCTCTTGGGCGCTGAAAAATACAGGCTAAGGTGCCCTCTTTGGTGGCTAAACATGCACCACAATGGCCTCTTAGATGGCAAAAATGCGCTCTTCAGTGTCTTTTTGGGCGTGCTAAGGTACCCTTGAAAACAGGTGGAACTGAGTGCCCTTTTTAGTGCCCTTTAGTTTCTTGAAGCCCGTGCCCTTCAAGGAGTCTGAGCATGCCACTGGCTACTCCTCTTTAATATAAATGACATGCAAGGTGGGCTAACTATGTCTCATTACTGGTCCAGCTTCAGGGGTGGAAGCAAAGGTAAAACGGTAGCGAAATGGCATTGGAGCTGGTGTTCCATCAAAAAATGGTTCCTGTTAAGAGCCACTACCAAACTCATGCCTCAGAGGCAGTTTACATGACAACAGTTTTAGAGTGAAATGTAAAAGTTTTGATGCGTTTCAGCCTCGTGTTTACATAGAAACAGAGTTTCAGCCGACCTAAAATGCAGACTTTTAAAAACAGCCTCCAGAGTGTGACTTTTCTGAAACGCTCCCGACACCGTTGCCGTGTAAACAGTAAGCCAACGTTTTCGGTGGAAATGATGACGTCACACTTCGCTTCACCCTTTGCGCATACAACAGGACAACAGTACCATTGTTACAGAAGTTGCGAACTACCGTGTTGTGCCTTTGCTGCTGAATCTGCTGACTGTCTTTCAATCAAATGAGCATCTGTTGCTCCACTTTTGAACTTAGTTTTCCCTAATACTCCAGATAATCGGCTCCACTCTACTTCCGTGGAGATCTCCCAAAAGCGGCTTCTGGACAAGACAGTTATAGCGCCAACTATAGGCCTGGCATGCTTACTACAGTGTTTTTCCCTCTGCGTGTCTGTGTAAATGCAGATTTTTTTAGCGTTTTCAAATGAAACGTCATGTAAACAGGGTCTCAGTCTCTGTCACTTGTCTCAACTAGGAGCATGATATGGAAGAGGACATCAGTCCATTGTGGAAAATGTCTCCTGAAATCTCAGAGTATTTGTGACGATCCAAATGGAGTGCGTAGCGGGATAATATTAAATGATTCTGTACTGAGAGTGCCATTTAAAAGGGATATTGGTTGATTGACTCTTCTCCTGTAATTTTCAATAAATGTTGTTTATACAGAGGCAGCAGGCATGCACCTTCTTACTGTAAACTTCACCATATTTTATAAGCAGACACAAAAAATACAGGGTTGGTGCAAATTGGCAACCTGTGTTGTCGGTTTGTCAGTGTCGTTTGTGGCCAGAGAAGCATAATCTACAGAACACAAGCAGGAATTAGATGAGTATATGTGTGTGTGTTTGAGGCTTCTGCTCTGATGTTGTGCCTCTTGTGCTTTTGTAAAATCACATGCATGGACACCAACATTATGCTCATGTATTGATCAATGTGAAAAACAAAGGGACAGAAATGATGAAGCCTTATTTTGGTGCTGCAACAAAATCTTGACATAAAGAAATACCTTACCTTGACCATCTGCTGGGATGAAAATAATAATAACAATAATAATGATAATAATGATAATAATAATAATAATAATAATAATAATAATAATAAAAACTTAAAGTATGTAGTTGTTGGTGCGATATTAAAGATTTCTCTCATCTGTGGATTTTGGCGCCCCCTGTGGACAAATCAGTGCACACACTTGGAGAAAATGAGAAAAGCATTTCAAAAGCTTTCCAATGACTTTGGTCAAGAAATAATTAAAAGCTCCTCACATTACATTCAAAGCTTCAGAAAATAGTAAAAACCTCAAATTTATTCACAAATTATTTATGTACTTAATTAATCCTTTTTGAGACAACCTAAGTTGTTGATTCAAGTTTTCTGTGAAGTCCTCCAAAGTGGCCAGAGAAGCATAAACCTACAGAACACACTCATAAACTTTCCTTTAGTTTCTGCTTTCTCTTGCAGGATAAAAAGGACATAACAGAGAGGAAGAAAGAGATAAAAAGACAGAACGGCAAAGGTAGATGTGAAAAGCAGAGGAAACTCAGGCCCCGTTTACACGGAGACTCCCGCAACGATTCTTCCTTAGCGTTTTCAAAAGCCACCCGCGTTTACATGAGGACGGCGTGAAAACGATCCGCGTTCATACGACTCCAGGAGGAGAAGTCTCCTCTTCTGTTCTTTCTTTTTCTGCCGTTTTGTTGTGTGAGACGGTCGGCAATCCAACCATAACGCGCATTACCGCCAACTACTGGCTCAACTTGAAACGTGGCTGAGCGCGGAGCCTTCACCTGAAACTGCGAGTGCGCATGCGGTGACGTCAGCGTTTCACCCTGAGACGCTCCGCTCTGTGTTTACACGAAGCTGGATGGAGGAGCGGATTCAGATCTTTCCACTCTGGGGAGCGTTTTCAAAAGTTTGCGTTTTCACTGAAAACGCAACGTGGTCTCGTCTAAACGGAAGGCCAAAACGCAACGAAATGTTTGCGGAATCGACCGTTTTCGGCGTCGTGTAAACGGGGCCTCAACTGAGCTCTTTTTTTCTTTTCTTTTAGGTTAGGAGGGGCTTTGTTGTTTGATCAGCAGACAGGGGGGTTGGGAGGTCTTCAAAAAGCCCTTGATGCTGATAGTGGGCAGCGCTTTAAACCCCCTGGAGTGATTGACACTTCTGCCACTCCGCTGCGGGCTGAGTGAAGGAGGGGGTTAGGGTTGCACACAGAGAGGCCTGTTCCTCAGCTTTACATTTGCATCCTCTGCCCGTGGGTGGTTGTGTTAATAATATGGCAACCGGGAAGATTAATTGTGGACAAGCAGCAGGATTACGAGGGTCTTTGTGGGAGCAAAGGGAGCGCTGGGCGGGAAAGGCCTGTGATCTGTGAGGCCGAGAGGAAATTAGTCAGGGCAGGCCGGAGCTGCCTTTTAACAGCGTACCTAAGGAAATGAAAGGGCTGCGCTAAGAGGATATTGAAATAAGTAGGCAGAAAATTGTTGACATTCTTGAGCAGCTAATATTGTTGTAATCATGGTGCTAATGTGGATGCAGAAGAAGGGAAAGAAACAATGTGAAGGGAAATGTCATTTTCTTCGATTAACTTTCTGAAGAATATCTAACGTTGCTTTATTTTCTCAAATTTGAAACCAAAATGTGGCTTCTTTCACTTCATAGAGAGGAAATTAGGCTCACTTCCTGTCTAGTTCCAATTGAGGAAAACAAGAGCGCAGCAAAGGAGGCTTTAGTTCAGCTGCAGCTGAAGAAAGACATAAAGAAGCAGGGCAGGAGTCTCATGCCACCTGTTGGATCATCCTCACATCGCAGCACAAACTCACACAACAGCTCATCTGCTTCCTGACCCTCCTCTGACCCCGTCTGCACTTCATTTTATCCCCAAAAACTCTCTTTTTTGCAGCCCCATGCTAGCTAGAGCAAGGCCGCACAAGCTATAAAATGTCGCATCATGTGAAAGAGATCCAGAGAAGAAAAAAAGCGGTCATGTCAAAGCTTCAAGGAGCCTCTGAAACGTCAATTTCCACCACACACCAGAGAGTTCTCAGCGCTCAGCCCTCTCAGTGTCATCGATGTTTGGCTGCGCCGCTTGTGCCTTTCCCATCAGTAATCATTAAAAAAAATAGGTAAGCATCTGGACATTCAGGCCTCTTAATTAAAACACTGGTGTTTTTCCAATGTAAGAGAAATCATGAAAAATGGCCTGTCATGGCGAATTTCTGAAACCAGATGACAAATCTTGGACGGCTGGCGAGGGAGTTTCCAAACACAAACAGCGGGCTTAATAGTCGTTAATTAAACGTAATTGTTTGAAGCAAAAAGCAGCTCGGTGAATTAGAGGCAGATTGCTTTTACCTGCTTGTTCTGGAGGCATTTCAAAGGAAGTGAGCAGTCTTTAGGAAAGAGAACCATTTGCAGCTTTATTTCCTTTCACTCAGTGGTGGAAAAGGACTCGACCCACACAGAAACAAACACGCTAAAACACAAACACTGGGATTGTCAGGGCATGCGAATCAGAGATGTTTGTGGAGCTAGTCCACCTATGAGCGATCCCAGACTTTCAGCTTCCCTCGCCAGTTTCTGGAAAGATCTACAGTCTCAAATGTGTGTGTGACATGATGTGCTTTGAAATAAATTCCTAATACTCTGAGCCTGTGTGATTTGTGGTCTCAGAGCGCACCAGCTCAGATGTAGTCTTGTATTTCAGCTATGTTTTTACTTGTGCCAAGATGTTGCACCACTCATTATTTTCCTCGGATTTTCTGAAGCACCGTCGTTTATCAGGGAGATTTATTGGCAGATGGACCTCCAGATGTTTTGAGTATCTTTTGCTGCAAGAGAGAAAAAGTATGTTTTAAAAGTTAGCCCAGGACAGCGCTGGAGACGGTTTTATCTTTTGAGAAGAGGCGTATGCACTCAGATGTGAAAACCCTGTATAATCCAGATACCCCGACCTAATCAAGCCTGATCCAGGAGTTTTAGAGGGTGTCTGAACAGCAAAGGCAAACAAAATGTTTTATGCTGTTAAAGAGGTCAGATCCCCCAAAATAGAAACATTTTGTAGCTTAGGTTCAGCATTCAGAGTGGGTTTTACAGAATCACTGACCCTGAAATCTCTAATTCTCTGGCTCTCTGATGCTTTGTCTACAGGGGGCACCAAAAGCAACACAGACCAAAAGTTTGCGACAAGATATTTTTTTATACTCCAACTCACACAGGCTGTGTGTTCAGTCTGGCTCCTTGCAGGACACCAGACAGCTCAAGTCAAGAGTATGAGGAGTTCCTGCGCTTCCCAATTCTTGGGCTGTGAAACCTCAAACCTGTTGAGTCCTGGTCCATCTCTGCACACCATGTCAGTTTGTTGTTGTAGTTATGATAAATACCATCTGGTTTTGACACATTGTGAAAGTCACCTGGTGTTTTTGGGTAATTCCCATGCACAACTCAGTCTGCTTTTTGTTAAATTGACGCGTTACAGCTCGGGCTTCCAGCAAAAATAGGATTGTTGGGTATACCATGCAACCTGCCGGGACAGGGACTCTACTGGGCTGCAATGTAGTCAGTGACACTTTGACTTGAAACCTATCTAGAGACCTACCTGCTACGGTGGCTGGTGGATGTCAGAAGATTTGGAAAAGCCACAACACAAATGCAAACCTCACAACACTAAAGGAGTTACAAGAGGTTAGTTTCCCCAAAGGACACAAAAAAAAGTTGCGAAAGTAAGTCGATGATTTTTTTTTTCTTTATCTATGATAAATAAAGCTTCGTAGGGGTCTCACCTTGTAATATCTTTCATAGTACTTATATTTTTTATTTACCAGAAAAATGTCATCTTATATTTAGCTTTATGGATCAATAACATTAGCATTAAAGCTATATTTATAACAGCTGAAGGCAAAAAAAGAAAACAACCATTTACCAACTTTCACAATTTTTCTGTGTCTGTTAGGAAAACTGTCTTAACTTCTGTTGTGGCTGCACTATTGTTTTGTTGTTCGAATGCATTTGCATTGTTGCTTTTGTGAATCTGCTGACGCCTACCAGCCACCGTAATCTGCAGGGTTATCCTGATACAGCCACATCTTTGTAAGGCTCACCACACTGCATTCCAGAAACTCTGTCTTACTCCTAGCAAGTCCTGTTAGCTTCCATCAGTTCATCTTATTTACCAAAGATCTATCGTTGTCCATGATGACTAACAAAAACCGAGGTTTGTTTCTTCCCTCAAAAAGCTTCTGTGGTCTTGTACCAGCTCTGCTTCTTGTAGCTCATCACCTCCTCTGCATCTTCTGTGTATTTTAAACATCCAGCTGACTAAAGGTGTAGACTTAGCAGGGTTGTCGTGCAATTGCATCAACAGCTGGGCTAGCTAGTCTGCGAATCCACCATGAAAAACTGAGAAAAAAAATCAAACTTTTCCAAAACTAGTAATTAGTTTGTTCTGTGTTATTGTAGGAACATTACATCTTTGTGTCTATTTGTCTCTGTAGTTTACATGTGTATGTGTTCCTGTTGGCACCTCTTAGCCAGGCCATATTTGTAAATGAAAAGTGGTCTTCAAACAGGTCAAATAAGAGTCAAATAGAGTAACAGATTAAAATAAAAACAAAAGAACAGGAAAATCTTTAATGGGCTGCATCCACTGTTCTGCTTGACGCTAAAAATGAAACATACGAATAACCTTGTGCAAAAAACAGGTATGTTCTGATTACTTTATTGGTGTCTCTGTCACCTTGTAATCTGTTGACAAAGATGTACATTCTGACAATACTTAACCTACAGAGCCCCTTAAAGGACAGAGGCAGAAAAAAAGAAAAAATAGAAGTTTGTCGAGTGGAACTAACTGGTGCTCATGAGAAACTTCTGCATGCTCACAAAGTGTTTACCTGTGGGGGAAGGACTCAATAATAACCGATCCTGTCCGTGGTAGCTTTTAAGTTTCAAGATAATTAAATTTATTCTTGATAGTCAGAAGTTTTCAGTGCACACTGTTTGACTGAAGCCAGGTGTGGACGTCTTCATCTGGCCGTGCACTGCACACTGAGCACGGTGGGACTGCTCCACAGCAGTCTTGTTCTTCTGAGTTCCACACCTATAGGGTCTTTCAGGATTAAACAGGCGTCTTATTTCCTGACATGTATGTTTGTCATGTATTTTTTGTACATCTATCTGTATCCAAGGAATTGGCCTGATGTTTAATTCATTAATTAAAAGATATTACCTGATGGATACAGGTGTACCCCTTGCACCAAAATATATTACAAGTTTTTAAAACCTGTTTTGAATGACATTCTGAGATGATTTAACAGTGCTATTGTGCAAGAAAAGCAGTTAAGTCCTTTCAATTAAGTACAAGGTTAAAAGATATATAACTGTCTGTTTTTTTTCCAGAGGCTTTCTTCTGTGCACAAGAAAGTCTCACGAGAAACCCATTTTTATATTTCTTGCCTATATACAGAGGCCGGTAGGTGTCAGACGATTTGCAAATGCAAAAACACCAATGCAATAGGTACAACATGAATGTAAATGCCACAACACAACGGAAGTTAAGGGGACAGTTTTCCTAATGGACACTAAAAAGTTGTGAAAGTAAGGAAATGATTGTTTTCTTTTTTACCTTTAGCTATGATAAATAAAACTTTAATGCTAACGTTATTGTTTCATAAAGGTAAATATAAGATGTATTTTCATAAATAAAAAATATATATTTATATATTAGTATGAAGGAAATTACTAGGGGAGACCTTTACAAAGCTGCATGGATAAAATCATAGATAAAGTTAAAACAGAAAATCATTAACTTATGTTCACAGCTTTTCTGTGTCTGTTGGGAAAACTAACCTTCTATAACTTCCGTTATGGCTGCACTTCAGTTGTGTTGTGGCGTTTGCAAATCACCTGTCACCCACCAGCCACCGTACCTATGTCCTTTAAAGGACTTTGTTTTAACCCAATGACTCTGTTCAAAATTATTAAATGTTAAAAAATAGAAAAACTTGCAACTAAATAACAAAAATTTGGAGAAACATTCAGAGAGCAAATGTGTACCAAATGTAGTTTTTGGGATAATTGAGGTTTTTAAAAAAGGACACATGCACACAGCTGTTGAAGTCAGCCTGTGGCAGATGTCGTGGTGAAACTGGGAAAACATTGGTGTAGAAAAACTTCTTTCTCTCTGTCTCTTATTAAACTGTCACTGCAAGAGTCTGCTGGACTGAGTCATGGCTTCACTGACTGCTACATCATAAATTATGCAGCTTTACCTCCTCAAATTAACCTTAAAGTTGGCTCTTTGAAAATTACCATAATTCTTTCCATTTCAGTACATTTCCATTAGTGCACATGTGACAGCTATTTAAGGAGCGGGGAGTTAAATAGGGCCGTGCCGCAGTAATGGAGTGGAGTCCAGTTGTAAAAATAGTCATATTCAGGGGAATAAGTGAATGCATATTACATTAATAGACCTCTGAAGCAGTAAATCAGGGGAAATGAGTGCAGGAAAACCATCTTTGTGCTTGACACTATTAAAGTAAAGTTAACCGTTGACCTCTGGGTCTGCGGCTCCGATCGCGACCCCTGTGATGAGATTATGAAGCTGCAGGACGGAAACAAAGAGCAGATGCACTAAGTGTTTTCTTTGCTGGTCTTGGCGGCTGATTGAATTTCTCTATGACTGAGCGAGCCTCACAGTTTGGAGGTAAACGGCTGCTTTAAAGGAGGCAGTGCAGAGATTTAGTGATTGAAGGAGGAAACAGAAACAGTTGTTTGTGTCTGGCGACTCTGGAATAACCTTGGGAGCGCAGATAAGACGCCACAGGGCCGCTTCTGTTGTCGCTAACGAAATGTGACATTTGGGCATTAGAGCTGTTTCGAGTCAGAGTGCATAAGAAATTTGTATTTGAACAAGCGGCTCTCCTCGTCTCGTGCCTTTGCGAACAAGCAGGAAGAGTTTTTTCTCTGCCTGGTGCTTACAGTGGATGTATCCATAAATTATCATCAGAGCGCTGGCTGCTGTTATCGCCCTCCTCTCTGCATTGAGCTGCAGCTCATGTTCCTCTCCCTCTCTCGCCTCATATCTCAGCTGCGACTTTGTCACGCAGCCAAGCACGTAATACGCTCTGAGCTCTGTATCATGTCCAATTATAATTAGCTTTGTCAGGCCTGAGCCCTACAACCCTCATGCAGATAATATGATAATATGTCTTCATAACCAAGTGACCTTACATGTGCAATATTTCTCTCCTTCCTCAGATTGCGTGTCAATAAAGTAATGGAGTCTGGGCGGCAGTGGCAGGGGAAGATTTAGATGATTGGGCTCTCAGGTGCACTGATGTATAACCGTTATTATTCTACCTGTCGGAGTTGTATACACAGCTGGGCGCAGTGTGGCTGCAGCCGGGGAGGGAGGCGTGCTTTCAAGGGAGGCCTTTGTTAATAAGCCTTTAATCCTTCGTTAGAGTCCGCCGCAGAGGGACGCTCGCTCATTTTCACTCTGCATAGAGATTCTGAGCTGAAATAACCCGTTTTACTAGGAGACAGCTGCAGTGTCAAAGACGTGATATTAATCAGAGCAGTTTGATTGTTTCAGATATCAGTCAGCATGAATGTGAGACAGCCTGAGCAGAAAGAAAATCAATAAACTGAGGATGATTGAGCTAAATTTTATTATCTGAAATGTAGGTTGTTAACATCTTAATGATTCTACCAGATGGACTCAGGGGGCTCGTTACCACCAAGGTTTATGCTCCTTTCTCTTTAAATTTGGAAGTCAACAAAATCATCTTTTAGTAGCCCCCATACGGGAATTTTGGGCCATTACAAAATCTTTTGTGTGAATACCCAGAACTTAAGGTGCTAATAGTTTGGCATTACTCTGAATAAGAATGAGCAATATTAGGATATGTGGTGTAAATTCTACTTTCAAAGCTGAATCCAACACAGCAGTGCCTCAAAACAGAGTTTTCATATGGCCAGCAGGGGGCGACTTCACTTGCTGTGAAATAATGACAAACTGTTTTTATTGTTAATTATGGTTTTGATTGCTCGTATAAAGCCTTCTGCAATACTGCAACATCTATTACCCTGTTATGGAAATAAGATTACACCCACAGACTGTATATAAAACGGACAGCGTGGCTCCACCTTTTACAATTGTACGATTTTGAGGCCATAATACCCCCGTCACAGGCGCAGCCACTGTGCAGCCAGGGTCTGGGCAGTAGAGAATATGTAGGATTCTGAGCCAGTTGAGAAAAAAATATATTTAATTTTTAATTTCGAGAGTCTAATCTCATCTTGGCTCTCCCTACCGAAGTACTTTTAGGGTTGGGAATCAAAAACCATTTCCTGCTGAGAATCAATGAGAATTGTTTCAATCCATCGATATCATTAGCCTATATGCTGAACAATCCCTTATCAATTCTTTACACTGTGCCAGAGCTGGCATTGACTAGTCTGCTGCAGCTATCTTAGCGAAGCATTTAGATAATGTTTCCCAAGAAAACTCTGATCCAGGATTTTCAGCTTGAAGTTTTAATAAAGAACTGAACACACAAAAAAATGTTCATTACTCTCTCACAGGAGATTCATATAATCCATTCAACATGGTATAAATCCCCCCATTTACCAAAAATGATATAAACAAAATGGCACTAGCTTGATGCTAACATGTATGGGGAATTGCATTGATATGCTAGCGGTTAACATCGGTATAGCTTTGGCTTCAGAACAGAATTTCAACTTTCAGCACAGAAACATATCACAGTTACTCTTTAAAAAAAATAAAATTCTGAGAACTCAGGTGAACAGGTAAATAAAAGTTAAATGCAGGCTCATGGCTGGCTTCATAACTACGGCAAGGTTCCAAACAACTTAGAATAACACCATGACTACTTCAAGACACTAGATGGCCTACTTGAATCAATAATAAATTACAAAACAGTACATCAACATCACACAACCTGCAATGTTGTTGACCCCAAAAACTTGTACAGCTTCTTTTTGTACAGAGTAAATTCACAGCAGGAATCGATGAGGGAATCAATAAAGAAGGATGGATTAGCGGAATCAATAAGAGCATTGGTATCAATACAATCCTATCAGTGCTCATCACTGCGTATCACACGAGGACTTGTGCACAACACAGCCCAATAGTTTCTTCATATCATCACAGCATACAGACAGAAGACAGTAACAGAAGTTTGACCACAGCTCATCTGGAATGACTGGGGAGAATGAGTTTTTGACCTTTAATGCAGCCAGCCACAGGGGGAGCAGTTACTGAGCTAACCTCACTGAGTGAGATGACTGATTTTTGCAGTCTATAGTCACACCAACTAGAACGCAGGCAGTGCTCCAAGTTTGTGCTTCAGCCTCCTTGTGGGCCGTGACAGTATTACAAGCAAAAAAAAAGAAAATGTATTTTTTTAATTTCACATCTTATCATGTGCACTTTTTCCTCCTTGTTTTTTATTTTGATTTGATAAATTCCACAACAAAAGAGAGGTTAAAAGAAGTCAACTTTAGCGGTGGTGTTGGCAAGAGCTGCATGATCAAAGGCAACTGCAAGGGGTGTGGAAGACAAGCGCTGACCTGCTACTTTGCATACTTTCCAAACATTTAGCTTCACACTTGGCGAGTGATAAAAAAAAATAATCAAAACTTAGAGCCAACATTAAGATTGAGATATCACATTTAGATTTAACATCTAAATTTAGATTAAGTATCTAGACTAAGATTTAGCATCTAGATTTAGATTCAACATCTAGACTTACATTAAGCATCTAGATCAAGCATCTAGATTTAGATTTAACATCTAGACTTACATTAAGCATCTAGATTAAGATTTAACATCTAGATTTAAATTCAACATCTAGATTCAGATTTAGCATTTCAATAAAGACTCAACATCTAGATTTAGATTTATCACCAGGATTAATATTTAGCATCTAGATTTAGATTGAACATCTAGATTTAGATTTAGCATCTAGATTTAGATTTAGCATCTAGATTAAGATTAAGCATCTAGATTTAAATTTAGCATCTACATTTAGATTGAACATCTTAATATAGATTTAGCATCTAGATTAAGATTTAACATCTAGATTTAAATTCAACATCTAGATTTAGATTTAGCACCAGGATTAATATTAAGCATCTAGATTTAAATTAAACATCTAGATTTAGATTTCACATTTAGATTCAGTATTTAACATCTACATTTAGCATTTAGACTTAGATTTTTTTCATGTTTACACATTTTTAACAAGTATATAGAACATTCTGTTTTGCATGAATTATGGTCTCAAATGTAAGAAAAAGAAGCTAAACGTGAAAAATGTGAACTAGATCTTCACAAAATGCCGCCCTTTAAACAGTGACTGAACTTTTACATCTGGTGCCCCATACTCAGCAGGAAGTCTCCTCTGTCAGGAGGTGAGACCAACCCTACAAGGACAGATTGTTGTTTTCATTAAGTGCTACTTGTAAACATGTCCCGGTCTTGATAATGATTCTCCTTCTCCAACCTGAGATGTTTGGATTCATCCCGTTACTGGTTGCTCCACAGGGTTGGCACTGGTTGCATATTTAAATGTCAGCCCCGCCTGCTTGTTAGTGACTTTTCCCTAAATATCTCCTGCTGTGTTCTCACATCTGCCCAACCTCATTTCTTTAATATTTAACTCACAGGAAGGCTGGACAAGCTCTTTATGAATCAGCTGTTTGAGTTCATGCAGCCAGATTAAAAATGTTGGTAGTTTACAGAAGTTTTGTGATGGTGTGAATACAGCTAACGTCAAACACGTCATCCACAAATCCATCAAAACTGTAATCAATGACAGCCATAATTAGTTTCAAGCATGCAGCTTATAAATGTCATACTGGTGAGCATGTCTTTGTCATGAGTAATTTGCACTGAGGATTTGCCTCCAGCTTATGAGCACAGACGTGTGCAGCCATGCAGACATTTTGCTCTTCGAGTAGCAGAGGTCAGCTTAAACACCTCACACATGCACATGTATGTAATAGCTGCAAGATTCCCGTGCCCTGTTTCTGTTTTCATCCTGTGCATGAGAGGAACAAGGAGAGGACGAGACATGTGGAGAAAGGCAGCAGTGAATTCCTGACAGGCCGAGGTTTCACTAACACTGACGCAACGTAATGAGAGAGCCAGAGGTGAGGCCGATCTCGACACGTCTGACTGGATCTCCCTGAGTGATTGATGTGTTCCAGTCAAATGAAGCAGCAGGCTGAGTGATATGACACTTGTCTCGCAGTGACACACGTGTTCGCGGCTAACGGTTATTGGTGTTGATGGGCCCCACTCTACTCAGCCAGCCAGGCACGGTTATTTTGATCCCTTGTTCTTTTATTTCTGTCCCCTCTCTTCCCTGTTTTCTGTCTCCTTGCCACATCGAATCAGAGTTTAGAGACGTAACAGCACCCTCAGGTACTTGCTTATTAAGCATGAGGAGCTGAGAGGAGATCAAAGTAATAATAGGGACCAGAAAGCCGGGTGGGCACCTTACATCTCAGGTATGGAGTGACATTTGGGATTTTTCTCCTGAAGCTAACTCGTGGCAGGGCTTATATCACTTCAGAATGTGTAACTGTCTCTGCTGTCAAATGCTCAGAAAGAAATCAGTACATTATTTTTATTAAGTAATGTCTGACGGTGTATTTCACTCAGAGCACGGCTGTATGTTGAGACAAAACCAGCTGCAAGCTACAAGCATGGCTTCAGACTGTTAATCTTCCAACTTAAAACACAATAAATCTCTTCATAAAACGCAATCATAGGAGTCATTTAAAACTTTTAGAATTGTATTTAGATACAATTAACATGAAAATTACCTGCAGTCTGGACAGGCAACCTTTTAATGCACTGCATATGTTGAAAACACTGTTGGTCCTTACAGCTTCACAGTTGTTTAAAGAGGGGGTATTCTGCTTTTCCATGTTTTAAACACAGATAAAGTAATGATGCTGGAAGTTTAGACAAAATGTGTGCAAATTTTCAGACCTCTACATATTCATACAATGTAGTAATCCCTGAATCTGTCCATAAACTGTGAGAAATGGTCCGATTTTTGATGTCATCTTATAACACACCAGAGGGACAAGCCTTTAACACCAAAGTCCGCCCACAGGTCTGTAGAGAACTGGCCAATCAGAGAGAAGGGGTTTTATGGAGCAGGGGGTCTTTAAGTGACAGCGGCTGAAGCGTTTTTGACAGATGCTAAAATAAGGCTTTTTAAAATAACAGTTCCACAACAACAATAATTTTTTTTTTTTTTTAAAAAGCATTTTTTTTTATTTATTTATTTTTTCTTATTTTGTTATTCATTTTTTTATTTAGTTATTTATTTTGTTATTTATTTTTATTTTGGAATTTTTTATTTATTTATTTTTATTTAGTATTCATCTAATTGTTTTTATAACTGCAAATCATGTAAAAGTACTACAGGGAAGATAAAGGGAAACAAAAAAGGTTAGAAAAAAGCGCATTACCTCCTCTTTAATAGAGGTATACAAGTATGTGTATGTTGCACTGTACTTTATATATATATATATATATATATATATATATATATATATATATATATATATATATATATATATATATATATATATATATATATATATAATTCCGTGTTATCTTTGACAGGGTCTAGTATTACATATTAATGTATCTTGTTAGTGTGCGTTCAGTATTAAGCTATTCAGAAGAACCTGAGCCTTTGTGAAACATGCAGCTGTGTGATTGAGGAGCTATAACCTGTGTGCAGTTTAAGAGAGATGTTGTGTTGTTGAATGTGTTCATTTCTGACTGAAAGGTAACATCTTTAGCTTTTGTGTATCCATTGATGTGCGTCCAAAGACAATAACAGGAGGGAAAAATAAAATATTAGGGAATAATAATTTGAAAATACAAAAAAATAGCATCATCAACCAAAAATGTCACAGACCCCTTAATATATCTGCATGGATCTCCTGTTGAAGACCTGTGTCATAATTTATTACCACATCTAATTGGACAATTTATATTCACAAATATCAGCATGCTTGTGAAAATAAGAGTTGCACTTCCTGTTTGAAAGTAGCAATAAATGAAAAAACTATTCAACTTCAACTTCAACTTTATTTTATTTGTATGGCACTTTTCATGCTTGTGCAACACAAAGTGCCTCACAGAGGATAAAAACAAAAGGGAAGACCAAACAAACAAAAAAAAAAAAAAAAAAAAAAAAAAACAAAGACAAAGGAATACCGTTAAAACCCCAAACCTCCCACCCCCACAAATATACCCACTGAACACGGTAACACCCACGCACATACATAGACATACATACCGGCACACACAAACATACACGCACGCACACACACGCGCGCACACACACACACACACACACACACACACACATATAGACAGGCTGTTGATGAGGAGACATGGCTGGGCACCAAGATCTGAGGTGAGGAAAAAGCTACCTTTTGGGGCTGCGCACACCGGGAGGGGCCATGGCCCGTGGCTGAAAGGGGCGCCACCACAGGGACCACCCCAGCCCAGGCAGACAGGTGGCTCCACACCAAGGTGTAGAGCTCACTAGCCACCAGGGCCGGAGCCATCCATGGGACAGCGCCCCAATCAGTGGGCCAAAAACAGCTCCCGGTGTGGCAGACCCCCAGGAGGAAACACTGGAAAACCGAGGGACTAAAATAGAATGGGATAAAAGGTCTAGAAGCTAAAACTGAAGGAATAAAACAGTAGAGATTAAATTCCTAGTATTTGTTCTTGTGTACAAACCATGGTTAAGTATAATCTCATATTCTACAATCTATAACCAGTTAATGGCAGGATTTTTTTCATGTTTTATTTCAGTTGAGTTTTGTATCCTTTGAGGGATAACAATGGTACCAAGGGTAAAACATATTATCTTTTAATTACAAAACCTCAAATATGACACTTTTACTTCATACTTTAAAAATTAAAAAACACTTCTCTTATGTCTTTGACAGGCTCTCAACTGTGGTTAAAACATCACATGCTAGCAGACATACATCTCTTTTAAGGCTTTGAAAATGAGTAGATTATTTCAAAGGATGTGTAAAACCTGATGTGTAAATTAGTCTAAATGTGTTTTTTCAGGCTGTTATCTTACTCCTGGGACTGAAACCATTCCCCGTATCAGATGCCCTGTGTTTAATCCCAGCAACCATGAATGAAACACTGATACACTCGGCTGCTCTAATGAATTATAACTGGATTAAAGTGACTCCAGATTGATCAGCATCTGATACTGAAATTAAAATTGCTCTAAGACAGAGCTGCAGCGTGGATCTGGAAACCCTCAAGTCGCTGCTTCTTTCTTTCTTTTTTTTCTATCTGTTAGATGTGGGCGACAGTTGCAGTGGTCACAAGATGGTCGCCATCAAACACTATCCGCTGCTGGTCTCTGTGACAGCTCTCATTATTGGAGGCCACCGAATAGTTACCAACTGATAAAAGCATATCACAGCACGGAGGAAATTGAATTCTGGAGGACATAAATTCTGACTGCTAGGGCTCATAGTCAGAAGCTAATTTAAGGAAGATTAAATTAATTTCAATGACATCCATTCTATCTTGACGAAGTCGCTACATAACATAATGTAGCTCTGTTGCCTTGAGATAAGAGGATAGTCATTTCAGACTGGGCACAGCAGTAGCTGAGGATCAAGCCCTAATCCCATTGCTGCAACCTTTTTTACAGAACATCACGGAGGATACAGAGTGTCTGACAGCCATTATTCAGTAAGGGGATTTTAAAAGTCTTTCACTTTGGTGTGATAATTTAATTGACTGCTGACCCAAAGCCTCAGGACATAACTTGCCTTCATACACAGCCAGCTCAGCCTCCGTGTTCCCAGGCAGATTTCTTGTTTTCTGTTTCGTCTCTGGATGGCAATTTGTTATTTTTTGAGAAAGAGGTCCCACAACATTTTTGCAGCTGAGGCTTTGACTCTGTGTTTCTGTTTATGTAGTGGAGGAAAATTTTCACAAGTTTTTTTTACTGATTAAATTATTTATCACGAGTTCGACATTTGGTTTTAGCCTGTAGTCGTTTGTTTGTTCAGAGGTTCATTTGTGTCAGACAGTGTTTACATACCATCCTCTAAAAGATAGCATGTAAGCTAACTGTAGCCCTGTTACCACCATGTGGTCCAGTATGGATCACTACAGTTTGAGGAGCACAGATTGGTAACGGCTGATCCTGTTTGTGTTTCTACAGCCTCTACAGCCAACCATGCCTTTCTTGGTAGGTGGTGTGTAAGCTGGATGCCAATAGCTGCATATGTAGTAGCGTGACAGCATAGCAGTGCGACACAGCGTACCCTACTAATAAATCTAACAGAGAAGAAAACATGACACGGTAAACGAAGAGCAACAATGGAAGACATCCAGCAATTTGTCTTCTTTGTCTTTTGTTTCAGAAAGTCTACTGCAGATTTAAACACAGCAGGTTAAGGTGTTTTTTCTTTATCAACGCTGAGTCTAGCTCCATCTTCTGTGGGTTGGAGCGCTATGTCTGGCACCCCATCAGGAGGGTACCAAAAAGTTGGAAGGTACAGGTACAAGTAACTTGCGAACCTGTCCCTTTTTTTTTTTGTCAAAGGAAACACCTCAAGATAAAAATAAGATTCGAAAAAAAAAAAAAAAAAAAAAAAAAAAAACAGGATGTTACATTTGTCAACAGAGCTGTCCATCAATCCTCTTGCCACATTTAAAAAGTACTAACTTCCTATGATAACATCTAACTGCTTTAAGTGCCATTTGAATAACCGTTTTTCCAAAACAGTTTGCACAATCTGAAAATTTCCAGTGGTTTGTAAAGGCTGAGCTGTTGCTCTGTCAGCCAGTCTGTGGTTATTACAGTGATTTCCTCCTGGCATTAAAAGAAGCTCATGAATCAGATGGGAAAGTGTCTCTCTGTGTTCACACACAGGTATAATGAAACAAGTATGAATTGAGTGTTAGCACGTGTTGACAGAGCATCATCTGCTCTGAACACCATCCAGCTGATAGATCTACACATCCATTGGGCAAATAGAAAAACAGGAGTTCTATTCAAGCTGCTTTAGCCTGACTACTCTTATTGCTTCTCACACAAACTGCTTAGCAGCCTGACCTTTATGCTGTGTCTCATTTCATCAGTGTCATATCCACGTAATGGATGTTCGCTGTGTTCTGTACTCTTTGGGGCCTTTGATGCTGCTCTGCCTGCCATGGCTTTTCATGTAAGCTCATGAAAGAAAGGATGGTTGTGCTTTCCCTACCTCAGGCTTTGGCCTTCCACATAGGCACCGGGAAGGGCAGGGAGCTCCCTGAACAGAGATAAAACAAAGTGCATGCAGATAATTAGTTTTTTTTTAAATTTGTAATATTTTTCATTTTTATTTAATTTCTGATTAAATAGCATCTTGGCTAAAATTTAGCCTCCCTAAGTCTTAAACTTGAGGTCACATCCTTCCTACTCTCCTAACATCTGTCTCCTAACCTTCTTCAGGCTTTAAAGCTCGAGCATGATCAACCTCATCCTTGTTCTGAATCCTCGTTAAAAGAAGAAATTCATTGTAAGTCACTGTTTGCCGCATCTGCTTTGCCTTCATGCCTCCACTGTGTGAAAAATGGCCTTTTCTCTAAAGACAGAGTCCTTGTGGTTGAGCTGTCTAAACGGCTAATGAATTACAGATGAACATCGATGCAAATTAATCTCCCAGAAGTCCCTGGGTAATATGGCAAGCATTTAAAACTTTAATCAATAACCCCCAAGTTAAAAGCATGCAGGCGCTGCACTTGTTTGGTCACAATAAACAGAGAGCAGACTACATCGCCTCTAAATCATGGTGACAAGCAGAGTCACACTAAATCACTGGAAGTGAAAAATAAATGTCTGCATAACTTTATCAGCCATGCCTCCATGTTTCCTTTGGGAGAGGGAGGATATCAGCGAAAACAACAGAGGAAATGAAAGATTTATTATCTAAACTAATACTTAAGTCCTCTCCTGTTGGATGTTTTGGGGGATTGGGGATGAAATGTGGGCTGTATGTTAACACCAAGTAGGCCAAAGGAATATTTTATTATGTGCTACAAGTCCATGTAACATCAGTTTGATGAAGCATTTTAACCAAAGATCACATTTTCCTCTTTTAGCTTCAATAAATTCACCAGTGTAACTGAATTTCCAGCACAGTTTTGCTGATCGAAAACGTCAGATTGTGGAATTCAGTGTCAAACCACGTTTTTTTGTTGTGTACAAATATGTTCACATTTAAGGCTCAAATTGCTTCCATACCTTTCGCTCTGTTCCCTCTTAAATAGTCTACATGTCCATGAATATCACATGTACTCCTCCTCATCCTGACACACACATTCTCTCACCCTCCTCATCTTCCCTGTTCTTATAAATTCGGCCCTGGTCCTGATCCCCCCCCCCTGACCTCAGACAGATGATGTGTAGACGCATGCTCCGCTCTCCTCCCATCCGTCTCATCCTCCCACTCTCCCTTTCCTGCACTCCATCTTTCACAACTGTAACCTACGGTCGCCAGCTGTGCGGGGAGCCCCAGAGTGTATTTACGGCGAGCTGCACTTTATCACACACAGCCTGCACAGCTGCCAACTTTACTCGGAGCGTGTTCTCCAGCCTCCCTGCCTGTGGCCATGTCTTTGTGTGTATATGTGTGTGTGTGTGTGTGTGTGTGTGTGTGTGTGTCGGTGAGATCCTTCACTGATGCTCTCTGTCCCCAGCTGCTGCTCTGCTGGAGAAGGTGGGGTGAACTGTTAATGGCCTGTGGAGTACAAACAGCGGTGCCCTGCTCTGCTGCTGGGCAGGCTTACAGGACACCTTCCAGTCCAAACTCAGGGTTAAAACAATCCGGGCGGTTGAGAGTTTTAAAGTGATACAGGAACAACATGAAAGCTAACCTACCACTGCTGATGGAGTGAAGAAAAAATACCTAACTGATGAACTTGAGAGAAAACTTAAGTTGTTGGTTTCAGTTTCAAGTTGCTCTTTTTGCTGCTCCTCGGGGATGGATACCAGTTCAAAGTGGTTTCATAGACATCATTTTCCTCAATACTTGGTGGATGTCTTATCGATTCCTTCCACTTTGTTCTACATGCCTTTGCTTGAAAACAAATTTAGAAGCGATTTACCGAGCTACCAAGCAGTCAGAGCAGCGATTAAAAAAAAAACCTTACATCACCAACTGATTTGTGAATCGTAACTTCCTAAAAATCTTGTTTGCTTGTTCTGCTCTGACACTTTGGAGATGTTCATGAACCAATGAGCTTGGCCTCCAGGTCAGAGTGTCTACACCAGTGAAAAAGAGCTGGAGCACAGTGCTCGGCTTAAAGCTGGCACACATTACAGGATTCTTCAAATTTTCACACATTCTTGATGACAACAAGAAACTCTCTCTCTTCTGATCTTACAGTAAGGCAAGGCAAGTTTATTTGTAGAGCACAATTCATACACAAGGCAACTCAAAGTGTAGTATGTGGTCTGCACTTGGGAGGACACCACACACTAACCCGTTCTTCAGCACAGTATCAGCAAATGGGCCGTTTATACGACAATGGTGTTAGGGTGAAACGCAAAAGTTTTGGTGTATTTCAGCCTCAGGTTTACACGGAAACAGCGTTTTAGGTGACTAAAAAACAGCCTCCAGAGTGGGATTTTTCTGAAACGCTGCCAACACCATTGCCGTGTAAACAGTAAGCCGGCGTTTTCAGTGGAAAGGCTGATTTCATACTCCACTTCACGCGTGCGCATACAACAGGACAACAGTACCGTTGTTATGATCATCGTGGACTACCATGTTGTGCTTGTGCTGCTCAATCTGCTGAATCTGCTGACTGTCTTAAACAAAATGAGCAACTGTTGCTCCACTTTTTCCCTTAGTATTCCCCAACTCAACTCTACTTCGGTGGAGATCTCAGTCATTTTCAGTCTCTCGGGCGTTTCTGTGTAAACACAGATTTTTTTCACTGCGTTTTAGTGTTTTAGCGTTTTAGCGTTTTAGCGTTTTCAGATGAAACGTTGTGTAAACAGGGCCTTAGTCAGCTCAGCATAGCTTTGCTCAGTTACATGTGACTACACACTAGGGGTGGGCGAAAAAATCTTTATATGATATATCGGGATTTTTTGTTGGACAATATCAAAATCAGGCTTCTTTTTAAAAAAAAATTGTTTTTTTTCAAATTCAAATTCTTCATCTAAGTCTCCGCTTATAAACTGGATTGAAAAAAGTTACCACTTTTCTCCAGCAGAGGGTGAAATGTTTCTCTCTGAGTCATGTGATGTGCATTTTAAGGGAAAATTTTGCTCCTGATATAGTGTGTAGACATTATCATCATCATTTAACTTTTGTTCCATGGTCTGGTGTTAAAAAAGCAAACAAAAAATCACAAAAATCATAAATATCGAAGAATTGCCACTTCAATCGAATCTGCACCCCAAAAATTATAATAAAATCATATCTAGAGAATAGCATATCGCCCCAGCCCTACTACACACTGTGCACGCTCTGCTCCTCTCATTTTCATTATCTGTGATCTCTCCTTCTGAGCGGCTTGGACTGGATAAAACTACTCCTAACACACCCCACACCACAGGAAACTCAGACACCATGTTGTTTGCAAACATCAGACTGTCAGGCCTTTGCTGGTTTTGATCATAAGGAGGAGATCTGGACAAAAAACAGCTTCATTATCCTGTAGTGTGTACCTGCCTTTAGGCTGGCAACTCACTCATAAATCTCTGTCTCATTAAACACAAAGGTTTTGTTGCATTTTGGCCTCTCGTCTACACAGAAACAGCGTTTTTCTGACCTGAAGTAAAAACACTTGAAATACGGAACTTTTTCAGAGGAAAAGCTAACTCCACTTTGAGTTTTAAACTTTCACTGTGGCAACTTATAATTTAATTTAACTTTTTATTGTTATATCGCCAACTACAGGCCTGGAATGAATACTACAGCTTTTTCAGTCCCTCAGCGTTTCTGTGTAAACACGTTGTGGTGTGAACTGTGTCTTAGGGCCTGGTTTGTCTCCTGCAGTGAGGGGCATGATGAGACACTGGGCTCATTTAAACTCAGTATTTGTCCAAATAACTCTCAAGTGTTTGAGGTCAAGACAACTTTTAACCAGCCAAGTTGGAGCCCCCTGGATGTGGAATCGTAAATATTTAACTTATTTTAATATTTGAAATGTTCTGTGTTAACGGATGGAACATGGCTCCCACACCAACATGAAACAAATCAAACAAATGATCTCCTTTTTTTGACGATAAATTTTAGCTCCGGCTTTTCACCAAAGCCCCACTCATCTTGGCCTCTGTCACTCAATGTCCTGCAGACATTTTGCAGCTCCATCTAAATATTTTCTCCATGTTTGGCCCCCAAGAGCTCATAATTTTCCTCTGAGTCTGCAGGGGGCCTGGTGACAAGATTCCACTCCTTTTCCACTAAACTCGGCTCCGTAGGCGGACGGAGTGGAATGCATTGCCCTCTCTCCTCTTATAGAGTCCCCAGTGTCCTCACAGCCAATCAGGATACAGGATCCTTCCCCCCTCCTCTCCCTCCTTTCAGCATATCAGAAGCTGTACATCTTCCGCTGGCACGGAGCTTTATGCAAGGTGACAGCTCCTCACACTTCAGTGTTCGGATCACCTCAAGTAGCTCAGATATCGGAAAAAATGAGCACACTTCCCGGCGCGGTGACCAAATGTAGATTGACTGAGGGTGTCCGCGGGCCGCACATCCCTCCCCCTCCACTTCTCTCCTCCTGTCCTGACAGAACGGGCCTGCTGGTTACTCTCTGCATACGAGAGGGAGAGTCTGGAGACACATCAGAGGGGAGAGCTGGCTGCAGACAGAAGAAGGTGGGGGTGGGCTGGTTGGTGGTGGAGGGGGCAAACACTTTGAAGCCATTGGAGGTGATGTCAAGTTTGCTTAGGCTCAAGGATGGTGTTTGAATATGCTGGCCACTAATATGGCACCAGTATCTCTGTCCTCATCTCTGTTTTCTGTCACTATGTACAATCCGGGCTTGTCTCAGCGCCTCCTGACAATGTCCTTTCACATCATGTTATTGCACACTTGGAGCTGCAGTCAGCAGGCCGTCACTCAGCTTCTTTGTCTCAAAGTCAGGCCTTTTTTCACCGTTAATGCACTCGCTGTCTGTTGGAAAGTGACGGCAAAAAACGGCGTCTACCTCCCTGTCAGGGAACACAATCAGAGAACCACTCCTGTACAGGATGTACTTACATTCTGAAAAATATCACGGCTGTACAATCAACAGGCTAACCTGCTAAAAGAGTCTCTCATGCACATTAACCCTATCGTATACATCCTCACAACATCATTTCTAGCCTTGGGCGAAAAAACCCTCGCCTTACAATTTTTCCTGAGTATAAATTTATCTTCCTACCCTTGGGGTTTGTTGTTTTTGCTGCGTTTTTCTGGAAAAAAAGAATCCCTGAAAATTCAGGACAGCCGTACACTTAATCACAAAGTTTATGATGAAGTCATGGCTCAGCAGCATTCAGCGTTCAGCTGGTGATCCTTTTAAAGAGCGACTCAATCTCTCTGTCTAGACATTGTCCTCAGGCGGGGGGCATACTTTAAAGGTAGACATGAGAAAAATGTTCATATCCTGTCACCGAGTAATTTCAGCAGAGCATGTTTAGATCAAAAAAAAAAAAATTAAGCTATTTTTTTCACATTAAGAATGTTTTAGGAGTGTACAATGAGAGAAAAATGTACACAATTAAAACATGAAACGTGAAAATCCTGTTTTTATGATGGACCTCTGTCCTCCCACTATGAGAAGTGAAGCCAAAATACTGCCTCCATAACCATTGATATACTATGCTAGTGGAGCCAAGTCAAACACTAAACCAATTTAGCAGATGGAATCATGGGATTGATGTCACACCTCATTAATTCTGCCCTAAACTTACGAACAAACGCCAAAGATCCCTCAGGTTGGTGCAGGAGCAGATTCTTCAGTCAGTTTTGATTAGGATGTTTGGCTGTATATCAAAGCTCAATGACTCTTGTTTTTGTTTATTTTAATAGAAGAAAGGCAGTTTATGCCCTTTATTGCAGTCAGCCACTAGAGGGAGCTCTCAAAGTTATGGTTTCTTAATTTTGTCAATTATTTTAAATACAGTATCTGATTTTAAAAAGCAATACTCCCCGGTCACGAGAAATGAGGCCTCTGCAGAAATGCCAAAAAATTGCAATTCATAGAGTGTCCACTTGAGGCTGGCTACAAAAAAACTGAAAACCACAGACACACTAGTCCAAAAAGATGACTTTTATAGCAGAAACTAATTTTGTGGCGGCACACACAGTACGGAGTGTGAATTTAGCCAAAAGCTCAGAGTCCTCCTGTTTACCGAGTGACGGCTTGATGGAGGTTAGGTCGAGTTCAGCGTTTCCAATATGGCTCCTGAAGATATGAGTGATGTCACTGAAGGACTTTGCACAATGGGACTTTTTTTATCCAAAGTTGATGTACATTTAAAAAGAAATTTGATCCCATGTTATGTCAATCATGTTTGCACACTCATGCCGAAACTTTTGTTTTTTGGGGAACAGGTTTTTTTTTTTTTTTTTTTTTCACGTCCGCCCAGCTCCTTTCCAGGTTTGTTTGACTGTTCAGACACACTGTAGGCAACTCACAGCGTCATGTTTTTACTTTTTCAGACACATTTTCTGTAATTTTGGACTATGTTTACGTGGTGAATGAAGACTTGTGTGTGAGAGTGTGTGTGTCTTCCTTTAACATACTGCCAGTCACTGCTCAGCTCCTTTGGTAGCAGGTGAAGCTCTCCTTGCTTTTGTCTTGTTTTCAGGAGAGCATGGACCCAGTGTGTTTTTTTTTTCTATTATTCTCAAGTCATGAAAAAAAAACACAAAATCGTCATCACTGCTTGTTGATTCCTTTCTATTTTCTTACGAACTTTCATAATTAATAGAAGAATTAATGCTTCAGATAAAGTGTGCAAGGCGTCTTAGTGAGGTTTTTAATTTTTTCGGGTTACGGATTAAAAATTAAAAATAATCTGAAAAATAACAGACCCTGTGTGCAAAGTCCTTAAGACTATGTAAATGTTTGGCTTTTTTTTTTTTACAGTTTTTTCAGGATATTGTCCAGATTATTTCTTCTTTCTCCTTTTTAAGTCACTGCTAAAATGAACCATTGCATCTAAAAGAAGCTGAAAGCGAGCTTTAGCTTCGTCATATTGAGTCAAAATGGTGTGAAAGAACACCTATGAAATCATCAAATGAAAAGCTGTGCTAAAAGTTTTGCATGCTTACAGAGGATTTTAAAAAGGCAATCGATCCTAATGTGTGAATAACGAATGCTTGGAATTTGTTACATAGCTTTAAAAAACAGTGGATTGATTAAAAAAACAGGAAGTCATTTTTTGGGCATACAGAGGACTCTGTGTTGCTCTCCTCCGAGGAGACAAACGCCCTGCTTCAGCAAATAGGTGTGGTATTCATTTGTTGATTTTCCATCGTGTTACCGTTCATCCAGTGGGTTGTTCACAGAGAATAAAATCAGCCATCACTTTCTGTCTCCGGTGCAATCAGACACAGCCCTGCAGTGTCTTCAGCTGACTCTTCTGGCCCTGTCAAGTCCTCCTTCAATCTGCGAGTCTGAGCAGTCGCGTGGAGGTTGACATGATTGCCTTTAAGCAGCCCCTCTTAGCCGGTGACACACAGCTGCAGCCAGGCACCTCCTCTGACAGTAAGAGCACCATGATGGATTGCCTTGCCAAAACTGCTGATCAAAGACGGTCAAAGGTCAGGTGTGTGTCTGCGTGCACGCCATTATCAGAGATGGCTGCTCCTCAAACATCCTGGGCTGAGGCAGGATTCCTGCCCTGCTGATGGTATAAAACAAAGAGTTATAAGAGATGTTTCAAATTATATAAATGAAAAAAAGCCTTTGTGTCATGAACATGTAGTCACTGAGCCTCAGAATCAGAAAAATCTACAAGCTTCACAAAACATATCGTGACTTAATCAGCTGTTTCCTCTCCTACCAGCTTTGATGCCCTCACAAATATGGGTAAAATCATCTTTGGGCAGCAGCAGCAGCGCTCTGCCGAAAAGAGCAGACATGTAAAAGTTTGTGACATGTGTCGCGCTACCATTGAGACAGTGCCGCTGATGTAGGTGGAGCTGACAGCGTCCCAGCCATTGAAGATGGCTCTGGGACATTCCAAGTTTGGTATGTGTCAGCTCTCATTGTTGTCAGGATGCATCCTAAGTGAAGTCTGAATATGTAAACAGCATCATTAAAAAGGGAATACATGCAGAACCATGTAGGGGAGGAGGGATGTTTTTGATGTCGCCCTCATTCTACTCTAAACACCCAGGTGGGTGTGATTATCCCGACTTTATACGACGTTCAAAGGATAGAAAATAGTCAGGTATTTATTTGTCACTCAAATCTATGACTGATGTATTTAAATGACAGAGTAAGAGCCAAGCTGTGCAGGAAAGATCTCATATGTTTCAGGAAAGAGCCTTACTCTAAAATTTGCCACCTTGGAGAAGAGGAACACAATACACCGTTAGGTGGTAAAAGCCACTTCTTACAAAAAGTCTCTCTGGAAGTGAAATAACAGGTTTTCCAGCACCCTAATTATTCACAGCTCTGATGTGAGCTTCAAACGGATATGATTTGAATCTTAAGAACACTATCTGGACTTTAACACATCTTGGGTCTCAGTTGTGTTTTTTTTTCCAGGTTACACACAATTGTGGTCTGTACGTTGTAAGCAAAACAACGGCTTTGGTTGCAGAAAGTAGTTCCTTTGCTACCAAATGTTTGACGAAGGTCGCCTCCTGTGGCCAACAGTGGAATCCTAACACTGCGAGCCTCCTCCAACACACTAAAGCAGGGGTCTGCAACCAATTTTTCTGTGAATACTTATCTATACAAATTAGATATTTTTTTTAATTTACAAAACTTTACATATGATGTCTTAGTTTTTCTCTTACTTTTAAGAATTTTCAAATATAAAAAAAAAGAAATTTAAAAAACTTAAAAAAAAAATGTAATTTATTAACATACAAAAATAAAAATAGATATTAGAAAATTTGCAAAAATTTCCAAAAATTGCAAATAGTTAAAAAAAATTTGAAATTTCAGAAAAATACTCAAATATAAAAAGTGTTGAAATTGTTGAAAACAGTACAATTTTTTTTTTTTTTTTTTTTAATCTGTATTTTCTTCCAGATTAGTCTTTTTGTAGATGTAGTTATCTTAGCAGGGCTGTAAAACTTGAGGTTAGCCACAGGTGCATGGAAAGTTGGTGGGCTGTTGATGTTGTAGGAGGTGAATTAGAGCGGTGGCAGGCTTTACTGACAGATGGGATGAAGATTTAGTTCAACTAAATGTTAACGCATGACTTTATTTTATTCAGTGTCTTTAATCATCAATACCCTCTGTAAGAAAAATAAAAATATCTTTATTTCAATAAAATTCCTTTAAAGCTACAAGGAGCCACTGTAAAGGAGTCAAAGAGTCACATGAGGCTCCAGGGCCGCAGGTTGAAGACCCTTGCATTGAAGCCGCATTGGAGCTACTACTACGGCGATACGTAAATCCAATGATATCATACTTGATTTCTGTGGAGAGATGTTGGGATACAGTTGATCTTATGGATTATTATCGCAAATCAAGAAAGAGAGTCACAGAGACTATGTCCATGTTTTATACAGTTTATGATTTTAGTGCACTATTGAGTCTTAAAAGGGCACTTTACCTTGTTTTGTCTTCAGAAAGGGTATTTTAGCTCATGTTTTTGGTAAATAGACCAGGCCTTGCAACAACTGGGCCATGAGGACAATTGACAATCGGGCAACCACCCCCCTTGCCCCCTTCTTGTGCACACCACTGAACTTCTAGTTCTCTAAAACTTAAATGTAACAATGAGCCATCTCTATCACCACATGTGATAATAAGACATGATGACACCTTTGAGCCCTTTTTTGATACTTTCTGACAGATTTGCTGTGCTATCTTGATTTTATGTAGTATCTGATACTACACTCACAGATGGCTGATAAGTGTTCCCCAGCTTGTATTGTGAAGGTGTGAGAGACTCTTCAAGTCGTTCAAGCACCAGACAAATAGTCTCTGGAACATGAAGAGATGTGTGACTGGTTGATAATATCCATGACCTGACTTTGGCCAAATTCCCACGAGGTTTGATTTCTTTGGGATACTAGAGTGAAGCGTCTCTAAAGATCCTGGCTGGAGTGTGAGACTTCCTGCGCCGAGGTGACTGCAGAGTCTTATTTCTGGGCCAGATCCACATTAGTGACATTTATCACTGAGAGGGAAGATGGTATAATTAGCTTGTCAGCGGACTTTAGGCTGAGCTGGCGCTCTTTGTGAAGAAGAATGGACTGCGAGCCCAAGGAGCTGACAGCCAGTCGATAATGTGGCAATTAATGTCATAAATAATTCTAAAGCCAATTATATTAAAATGGACCTCAGCCTCTAAAACAGCACTTTATTTCCTATCATTTTATCATGTGTTCAGTATCAAACAGCAGGAGCAGATTTTCCACTTTATTTCTGCATATGGTCGACATATGGTGGAGGCGTAACGCCACAGAAGCCGTGCAGGAGATTTATATGTTGATTTAGACTGACTTATGAATTTCTTCCTGAAGCATCACCTGCAGTAAAACGCAAAAACAAGAAGTAAAGCGCTTTTAATCAAACTCATATTGCCTCCATGTTCACGGCTGCTTCCACAGCTCTTAAAGAACGTGAGTAATTTAACGCCCATCGTGGTTAAATATATCAAATCCTCCTCTGGCCTTGGGAGGGTCAAGCCCATAGTGATATATGGAGAAGACTGTGATGGCTGAAGGTCGTGTCAGCTTCCTCTGCATAATGCATGAATCCTGTAACTCTCTCTGACTCCAATCTTCTGAACCTGAACCTTGGAATGAAAATTTTACTAAGTAAATCAGCGAGCATGCTGGCATTTCTATTAACCTCCAGTGTGGAGCAGACAGAAACATGAATCACGGTAAATAATACCTCGCAAATTGTAAATCATGTTTACAACTGAGGCTGAAGAGTGATGTTATGGGAAGGGGGGCCATCTGTTTGCTGTTTGTTGCTGCTAATTTCTCTGCACAGAAGCCAAGAAAAAAAGTGTTTTTAATGCGTAAGATTACAATTCAGCTTAACAAATATGAGAAAGCTGCTTAAGCTGAACCAAATTATCTTAACTACATGCATTCATTTTGCAAACCAGCTCTCAAAAACTGCTCTGTGATTCATATTAACACAGATTTTCTTTCATTACACAGGTTATGCTTTGTTTTCACGAGCGGTATTTCCCGCTACGAAGACGGAAACAGCCGAGAGCTTTGATTTATGCATGCATGGAGTGAAACAAAAGAAAAAGGGAATGTTGACCTTTACAGGGAACATAAAGGGTCAGTGCAGCAACTGTGCCTTACGGGCAAACTGTCCTCAGAAAAAGGGATGAAATGTTTGTCTTCTGCCTCTTCAGAAGAAAGCTTCCCTGCGCAGATCACTTTATAATGACTATTTTCCTGAAAAGGAGCCATGTTCAGCCAGAGTGATGTGAATGTAAGATAACTTTTATATCAGATACAAAGAATTAATGAAATAGCAGAGCTCAAAAATCTTCAGTTTCCCTCAGACGCTGCGTGCAAGCCTCACAGCTCTCCTGCCCTCCTTCATTTCTGTATCAAAGGGTAAACTAATGCAAAATGTATATGGCCCTTGGCACAAAAGATGGTGGTGCAGTGTGCTACAAGAAGATCTGTGTGCTAAAAGCTTGAAACATCTGTGTAAACACATGGCCTCCTTCCAACCATGTAGACAATGTTCTCATAGCCTTAAGATAGATGTCCAAGGCAATATACCTTGCCCTGGGGCCATGCTGGAATGGCTTTGAACATCTGAAAAACCTTGAGCTTCAAGCAATATCCACTTTCAATATTCCAGCTTGACAGGGAAGAAAGGAGGAATTCAACCTCTGACTTCAGTTTGACTCTAGAGAACTGGATCAATGGAGGTAGAAACAAAAGATTTAATGATTCAAACGTGTCCTTTTGTTGATTTTTGCAAGATTATCCTCAAATTTTAGATTGTTTTTTTTCTCACAATTGGAACCACAGAGACAAACCCTGACAGAGAAAAAGAGAGACTTGTTTTCAGCTTTGTTCTTCTTTAATTCTGTTAATAGCCCAAGGTAAAGATTTATCTGCTCTTGTCAATTTACCTCAGCCTCAATATAAAGCACCAAGGTCACTTTTTCCTTGCCGGGCCCACAGGATTAAATTGTCATGTCACTCTAATAGGCAGCACAGGGAATCATTAGTCCAGCTCAGCTGCCTGACTGATAGGCATTTCAGTCCAATCATGGGAGTGTGCCGCCACAGGCCAGCCAGTATTGACACTGTGTCAGGGCTGAGAGGGGACGCCTTAATCAGCGAGGACACTCTCAACATTGATTTGACAAGCTGCCGTAATGACCCCCTTGTTTTGGTAAAGGATCACTGTTTATCCAGGCTGGCATTGATGCACTCAGAGTGCCGCATTGTCACGGAAACTATTATCACCAGGCAAGCCTGTGCAGCTGGGTAAGAGATGTGCTCAGAGGGGAGCATGGCTGTAAGTGTGGAGATACACACAGTTAAATGCTGGAGTCTTAAGATTTCACTATCATGTAGACAGGACAGGTTTTTAGGAGATTTTGGCTCTCACACTTTTCCAGAACTACGAACCCTAGACTCCCAAAATATCAAAGTGATATGGTTTTATTTTATTACCATGAAAGTAACACATGACTGCTCTATTTGTTAACTGTTTTTTCTAGTGATTTCTGATTGTGAAGCGTGCCCAAACCTCCTTGTTCCGTCATAACTGACTGATCAAATCAAAGCTTACCTGTCCTTCAGGTGTCTCTTTAGGACGTGAATTGAATTGAATTAATCTTAATCTTAATTTAATTTAATAATTAGATAATTTAATTTAATAATTTAATTTAATAATTTTATGCTTTTATTTATTTTTTTTTATCAACCAATTTTTCCTTAAAGGTGTTTATACTTTTTATTCTTCTCTGTGCAAAGTTCTTAATTATTGTTTTTATTGTCATCATATTTTTTATCATTCAACTTAAGCTCTTTTTTTCCTATTTTGTAATATTTAGTGTAAATTGACAATAATTGTAAAGAGGGTGTGTGGTTAAACCTGAGTCAAATTCCTTGTATCCTTGAGACACTTGGAGAACAAAAACTATTCTGATTTTCTTGATCCCAGATGATCAGTGGTCAGATTTCTGCAATGTTACGTGCTGCGTTAATATCAGCAAACTCTGTTTCTGACCAAGGAACATGTTCTCCATTAGGGGGCGATATGGGAAAAACATTTAAGAATTTTTTGATGGCAGGATCAGGATCTGGATTGAGTCATGTTTTAGGACTATTTCACCTGCTATCAACATATCGAGCCACAAATTTTTATTTTCCTGCGTTCTTAACTATTCTTGTGCAGCAGTTTCATAACTTTAATCTCGTTTTGTTTCCTGTAATGTGTTGATTGAACTTTTGATGTTCATGCGGCATATTTATATAAGATGAAAAATACCTTCATTTAAAAACAATAGTTGTACACTCCAAAAAACCCCGAAATCTCATCAAATGTTTTTGTCTTGTTTTAAGTAAAAACTGTCTTAGTGTACTTAATATAAGCCACATTGAACTGATCAGTCCAGAAAATGTCTTATTTCAAGTCATTTAAAGACAGAAATGAGGTCTGAACTGCTTGCCATGCCTAACATATAAAAAAAAGCCAATGAAATAAGAGATGAGTTACTTGTTTAAAGACATTATTCTAGTTTTAAGCAAATTTTTTCTTGTTTCATCGGCAGATTTCTTTACTTCTTACAAACAATTCAGACCTAATTTTATGTCTTTAAATGACTTGAAACAATATACTTTTCTAAACTGCCCAGTTGAATTTGGCACATTTTTCGTCTAATAAGACAGTTTTACTTAAAATAAGAAAAAAACACTTGATAAGATTTCAGATTTACGCAGTGTGACAGTTGTTCAGATGTAGTTTGTGAGGTATTACAAGATATACTTTGATTTTGTTGATTTTTTTGTGCTCTTGACAGAAAATCTATAAGCGTCTTACTCTTTCTTTTTCCAAGGTGCTGATGACGCTCTCTCTGTCCACCAAAATATCTGGCCCGCTTGCTAACTTAGATAGCATTACAAAAACTCTTGCCAGTTGTCCTACTTCAGCCTCATAAGTAGATCTTAATGCAGTATATATATATGTAATGTTTTAGCTTAGCTTGCAACACCATGCTAAGGACCATCACCTGCAGCTACATTTCAGTTTAAGCTCACTGGAGTTAGAAAATTTGGGGTCATCATTAGCCCTGTTTCCACCAACCTGTCCAGCTTGGATCAGCACAGTTTGGTACAGGTTGGATCAGTAAAGCCTGATCCTGTTTGTGTTCCCACAGCCAACTGTGCACTTCTTGGTAGGCAGTGTGCCAGCTAGACGCCAATAGCTGGGTCAGCTACATAGTAGCATGACAGCACAGCAGCGCTACATAGTGTACCCTGCTAATAAATCCACCAAAGAAAGCAAACAGTAAACAAAGAGCACGTTTCCCAATGCCATTTTCCAAACAAAAAAAAGTTCTCTTCACAAAGTCGACTGGAGATTTAAACATGGTGGGAAATGTGTTGTTCTTTTTTACCGCTGTCATATAGGAAGTGATGATTCTTTTGACCAACCAATGGACTGCAGTGTTTCTAGCTCTACTTTCTGGGGTCAGATCGATATGTTTGGCACTCCAACAGAAGGGAACTAAAATTATGGGATGGTACGGCTTGGAAATTTGGAGACCTGTCCCAGTTTCAGTAAAAGGAAATGCCGCAAAATGTGAGCCGTACAGAGACGAACCAAACTGAACTGCTTGGTAGAAATGGGACTGTCATCATCCAAGTAAACTAATTTGATCATTTCTGCTTGTATAGAAAAAAAAATGTCTTTATTATTTTTAACTTTTTTTTCTTCATATTTGTTCAGTGTTTTCAAAAGTTAACTTACAAGTCTGTTGATTTAATCCTTGTAACTTGTGTTAGACTTCCCTGGTTTGACTACTTTCTGTGCGTGGGCGACATTAACCAGAGCGTCTTCCATGTTGTGACTTCATGTGTTTATTTCCTAAGAAGGTGACACTGCTGCCGGCGGGGTGAACAGGGAATAGAGCGGCCTCTCTGCGAGGTGTTAGTCTGTAAATATTATTGGCATCCTGACAGCCTCCCGCTGTGCTGTGCTGTGTAAAATCATTAACAAGCTGCATGATGGGTCCTCTCTGCGGCCTGGCTGCTCAAAGATGTCCCCTGCAAGCTGCTTGTTTTAACGCAGTGTGTGGAGAATGTGAGCTTAAAGATGCTGCAGGTCTGTAAACATAAATAATGCAACACGCTGTAGAACACAATACGTCAGCTTTAATTTGTGAAAATACAAAATGAAATCATGTACAATTTTATGTACAAGCTGATTTGTACAAGACGATAAACTGTATTCATTATTGGATATTATGACATAGTCAGAAATATGAAATTAGCACTGTCATAGTCAATGTGCTAAAAAAAATCACAAACTAGACCGTGATGTGAAAGCCCCTTAAACCCCACAGACATAAAATCTGCCAAACAAGAACACGCTACAAAGAAATATTTCACATTAAGCTTTACAGACTTCTCAAAACAAATCGCAATCAGGCTTTAAAAAAAAAGTTTAAGACTTCTTCTCATTCAGGGAATAACACACAGCCTCAGATTAGGATTTTAAAGGCAACCTTTCAAAATAAAAGTCTGGGATAAGATGGAAGCAAACATGAGAGTAGAGTTTTCAGTTCGACTAGAAGCCCCTTTTCGCAGCAGTGGGTCTTGTGGAGTCCTCCGTTGGCTTCAGCACTGCCTGGCACATTACTGGCACCGAGGGACGGATGGTTTGGATGATCTCTGTGCCAGTAAAAATGTCACAACCTCTCTCTTTACATGCAACATGAATCCTAGGCTAGAGTGTGGCGCAGCGGCTGTAGAAAAAGGATTTAATGCTTATGTTCTTTTTTGTTTTCTACCTCTCTTTCCTTTTCGTTGATTCAGAGTAAAGTGACAACAGTGCCAATGTAGCTATGCTGTTACTGGAATAAGACAGGATTGATCACCTGTAGTAGCTCTGCATTCTAGCTTAACACACAGACAAACACACACATGGCTTCAATAATGACACTGAGTGTAGCCAAAAAGACTTTTTTATGATAGAGCTGTTTTTTTTCAGGAAGCATGAACATGTCTGATTATGGCATTAAGATTGGTCATGGAGTTCAAACGAAGCGACTCCAAGACAATCCTGTGTCAGGCAGTGCTTAGAGCCAAAGGAGGACTTAGATATGCCCACTTCATGCGATATGTGGCTTTTACATTCAACTCACCAACAAAAAAATCACATTGTCAATCTTTATCCTTGAATTTTGCTCTGTTGTTTATAATTTTTGATGTAAATTTATCCCTTTTTTTTTTTTGGAAACTTTGGGATTGTTGATTTTTCTACTGTTGCAGCAAAACAGCTCTATCATATTTGGCCATAAAAACAACATCAACAATAAAAAACAAAGAATATTCAGAACATTTGACCCCTTGGAGGAACTTTCGAGGTACTAAGAAGCTTAACTCTCTGGGGTTTTGGACATTTCAACCAAACAGTAACATTAAAACACTTACAACAAACAACTCCAAAAAAAGGCAGATAAGACAAATAAAAATGGAGAGAGATAAGGCTGGAGCCCAACGCCATAAACACATGGACGCTGGCTTTCTTTACTGTCACAAATGTTGTGAATTAGCTTCCAAATGGCAAAGGAGAGTCAGCGACCCACTGTGCCATTGTGGTGGGACCGCAGCAGGATGTCAGATACACATTTTGAAACGTACTGTACAGATGGAGTAAATGCAGTAGTAGTTGTTCATCAACAGCTAAAAAGGCAACTTTTACAATTGCAAAACTTCCAGTTATGGTGTAATAATCGTATTTACAGAGCTGTTTCCCAAGGAGTGACCCTCATTCCCCAAAACGGAACAAAAACTGGATGGAGTCTGGTCACTGCTGAAGATTAGCTGTACAAAATAAAATCTGCTTATGGTTCCCTATCCTGGTTTTAAGTCTGCTTGTACAATACGCTCTCTGCATTTGAATGATAAAAGCAGTATGGTTTGTCGTTTATACTGACAATCGTTGATTTTATGTTCGCAGATGTGAAGAACCCATCCGTAAGTCCCAGTCTGACCCCTCCACCTCAAGTTCTTTGGTAGTCCAAGAGCTCAAGAGCTCCAGTGTCCGTGGATCAGCACTCGTCTTCTGCTTCTCTGATGGGTGGGATCAAGCTGTTGGAGGATTTATACTGACTGACGTGGTTGACGGCGAGAGTATTCACAGGCTTGGTGTGTATGGTCCTCAGGTGGGTGGTTTCTGGCTCATCTGTAAACCATGTCTTTTCTGAGGAGGGGGGAGATCATAGAGACAAAGAGGAGGGAGGTGAGACAGTTAATGTGAAACTCACAGCAGAGCATCAAGAGAACGTGTGAATACTTGGTGGAATATTTAACCAAGGAACGACATTCTGACATGACTATAAAAATGCTCTTTAAGGGGTGTGTTTAATGGCAGATCAATCAGTCAATGCCTGGGTTTTCTCCTTTTTGATCGTTTGCGTTTGTACCGTACTGCCATTGAAGCATGCTGTTTTGTTTGGTCAGCAGACATGCAGGAATTAAACACACTCCGTTTTCATGTTTTAATGTTTGGGGACAGTTATAGGTGCGCGCCCATTTTGGCAACAGAAGTACAATGGCTTTTTAAGCTTCTCAAAAGGGTTTACTTCCAAAAACAGCAATTTCTACCTGAAAAACTCTCTTTGATGGAGGGTGAATGATCCCCAAGCTTCAAGTGAAAACAGTTTTTGGTGGGGAAATCCAGCGTATGAGGGGTTGAACGCTCAAGTCACTTGATGCTTATGTTGACGTTATACGTAGACACTTATTGACCAGCAAGTACAAGACATAAGCTTGTATCAGTAAACCAGAAACCCTCCCAAGACATTGCTGAGAACTAGGGATACACTGAAATGAAAATCCTTGGCCAAAACCAAGAACTGAAAGTGAGGAAACCAAGGCTGAAAAACAAAAATCCAAACACAATAAAAAAATGTATACCAGTTATTGGTAACATTGCCTTCGTGGCTATCACTGTGTACTAGTCTCTCTAAATTCAAGGCATTTAATTGCATAAATTATTAAAAAATACATCAAAGAATAATACTGTCTTCACAGAGATGGCGCTGGGAGCAGTTTAAAAAGGTGGTTGTGACATTATTTTTCCCGACTCTCTGTCTGCTATACAAAGTGTGTGCTTATCTGTGAACGCATCTGGGTGAAACTCTGCTGTGCCCAGATACAGAGAGCAAAGGAGAGCTGTAAACATTTGACCGTCCTGTCGTGTGAATAAGATAAATAACATGAGGCTATTCAGTCTGTTAAATGAAAGCACAAGGTGTAGACCTGATCTATGAGAGGTGTGCCCCTCTTCTGGTTTTCTGTGCTTAGCTCTCCTTCTTCTGTGCTGTGAGTTTCTCTGTATCTAAGTGGATTTTCCGTATCCATCGTGGCCTTGATAATTTCTTGTGCACGCTTCCTTGGGTATGTTAGCCCTTAAAAATGCCCTTTTGGGCCATTTTTGGCTAGAAATTTTCCGGTGCATCCCTACTAAGAACATAAGACTGCCAAGCATGAGACCTCAGTCATAATAAATGAGCCAGAAAGCTATGTCCTTACTAGGGATAGACCGATTATTGGCCAGGCTGATTATGGGGGTCAATATTTGGCATTTAGAGGCATATCGGCATCGTCTGATAAACAAATTTAAAACTGCATTGCTGCGTCTCTGATGCAGCTGCACCGCTGTCTGCAGTCACAACTCAATCCCCAGCAATTCCCACCCACAGTACCATCTGATTGGTTACAAGCAGAGCCATGGCTTGGGTAACAGCCAATCAGCAGTGCAGTTATTACAGTTATTGCAGTTACATTGCAATTTTGGAAAACTTTATTTACTGTAGAAAACTTTAGCTATTTATTTATTTTTTTAAGTTTTCATTTAACTTTATAAAACATGCTGCTGAGCCTGGGAGCTGTTTAATAAACTCATGCTTAAAGGTATTTGAATGAAGTTAAGTGTTGGAGTTTGTATTGTTCAAAGTGTATTAATTTACTAAATATTTGCACTTAGACAGCAAATTAATACCAGCTTTAAATATCTGTTATCGGCCTCCTTGACTACAAATAATCGGTATCTGTATCGGCCTTGAAAAATCCATATCGATCTATCTCTAGTCCTTACAGCTAATCGCACCAAATAAACTATAAAAATAATGATTTTATGTTTTAAGATCACTGATAGTTCCCTGTATTGTTTACTCTCCATATTGAGTCATAAGAGTCGTATGTGGTCATAACTGTGGTTTCATGTGGCTGACAGGCGTAAACATTTAAAAATGTGGGCGGTTTCCCTGATATGTGACATGGCCTCAGAAACCCTTCCTCCTCTGAGAGAGCTTCCGAAACCGACAGCATCTTATGTGGCAGCTTCACTTATACTCCGGATTTTACAGTACATGTTCTAGTAGGTTAGTAGGCTGCCACTTAAAACAGTCACTCGTAACTCCAAAACACCAGTTGAGATCCTGTCAGAATTCAGCAGAACTTGAGTCCACAGTGAATTATCGATTGCTGCCAAGTTTTAATTCAGAGTTTAAGGACTGAGCCAAATACTGCGACCGTTGCCAAAATGCGTGCACATCTTTATGATGACGTAGGTTGTAAAGGGGTCAAGTGTCCTATAATAGGAATGACTTCACAATAAAACCATCAAAGTTTGTTTTGTAGTTTGGGGGACTACAGACTTCTGGCTTGATGCAACTTTCTTATCGAGTGAAATGAATAGTTTGGTGTTATCTTGTGGTGATTCATCTACTTGGCAATGCTGTTGTCATGCATTTTCATCAGCATGACTGGAGGCTGAGTTATAATGAAATAAATAACAAGACATCCAACATTGTTTGATAGAAAGAAAAGTGAAGTAGCATCAAACCATTCAACACACATTCTACAGTCAAATCCTCCAGTCAGATGAACTGCATAGGTCATCACCATGCCGTCCCAATGCAGTCATTTGGAAAGACTTCACTACTTGGCTTTCATTCAGAGGGCAAAATGTCAGCAAGGACATGACCGTGTTCAATGCATTATTTAACATCATGCATAATCATTCACTTCCATACCTTGGCTCACTCTATTCATCCTTGTTGCACTTTGGAAAAAGAAAGTAGTACACTAAATGTAAGCTAAATGGGAATATGAGCATTAATGATAGAAAGCACAGCATGATGATCAGAGGTAAAAACAGCAGCAGCAGATGATCTCATTACATGTGGATGAAGAGAAGGTTAAACACTAAATAAGAGGTAAACAAAAACAGAAAAACATGTATCAGTCTCAAAGTGCCTCGAGAATAATAAATCAATCTCATTACTGTAGCACAAAGTATGTCATGCAGCCGTATTGTGTCCATGCCTGGTGCAAAAATATTAAAAATATCCTTAATTCACAAATTAGTGAGCAGCATGCAGAGATTTTAAATATTTTACTCTTTTTAGAACAAAAAATTAGGATTCATCAGCTCAAAGTAGCAAAACTTGTAGAAATGTGAAATGAGAATGACTTTGTGCAGCTTTTAAGTGTTTTCATTTTGATTACTGACCATAGTGTGCTTGTTGAATTCATTCAGCAGCTGTAAAAATGTGACATGTGCTCATCTATTTCAAAGCTCACTAAAGAATAATCACTTAATTCTAACATTTCCACTAAAACTCACAGTTAATAGATAAAAAAACAAGATGCACACAGCAGTAGAATAATAAGAGCCCTGTTTCCACCAAGAGGTTCAGTTTGGGTCGTCTCTGTACGGCACACACTTTGTGGTGTTTCCTTTGACTAAAACCAGGACTGGTTCCTAAATTACCGACCCGTACTGTCCCACTTTTTGGTACCTGTTGAGGTGCCAGGCATTCTGATACAACCCCAGAAGATGGAGCCAGAAACACTGCAGTCTGTTGATCGGCTGAACAAATCCTGTGTGACAGCAGTAATGAAGAACAACAAATAACACTGCCATGTTTAAATCTCCAGTCGACTTCGTCAAAACAAAACTGTTGTATTTTTCTTCTTTGCTAGATTTATTAGCGGGATATGCTGTGTCGTGCTGCTATGTTGTCAAGCTATTATGTAGCTGATGTGGCTACGTCATCCAGCTTAAACACTGCTAGTTGGTTGTGGAAACACAAACAGAATCAGGGCTCTACCGACTCGACCTGTACCGAACTGAACTGATCCATAACGGACCACTTGGTGAAAACAGGGCTTGATTATCCTCTGTATCAGTGGTATCAGTGGTCCAAATATGGGGCTCCAGGCACCATGAGAGGGTCATGAAACATTGATAGGGGGTCACTGAATACCACCCAAAGTCAAAACCAATCACCAACTGTCTATATCATCCATTATTGTAAAAAGAGCATTGTTTGTTTATGCATTTAAATTGGAGTTTCTGTTTTGATGGGAATCAGTTTGTGTACACTATCTGTAATCCTTCCGGTCCAAAAAGCCTAACTTTGCAGCTTCCAGTCGCATTTTTAGTCAAGATGCCCCTCCAAAAAACATCCATTTCCATCCTCTGGGACTGGCTCCACTCATGTTGACGGTCTGGTGGAGTATTAAAGTTAAATACAATGTGGTGTTGACCAATGGTAATTTATTCATTTCAGTGCCTTTCTTTCTGTCCCACTCAGTCATTGGGGGAAAGATGTTTCTAGTTTTAGAGGTACATTACTTCGGACTTGGTTTGTGCTTTGTCATTGAAAAGTGGTTGGTTTGATGATTGCAGGACTAGAATCCTCCTTTATGCTGATGATACTCTTCTCTTTCTTTCAACCAGAACAAGAGTTGGTGCTGGGAGTCCAAGATCATACAATTTGAAGTCAGATGCATCTACAGTGCTGTCAAAAAGTCAACCAAGTAAGAAAAAAGACTTTTAATCACAGTGAAATTTAACATGAACATGTGAGGACACTGTACTTATACTGACGGTGCAACTTTATTGGTAACTGTTACATCGCCCTGTATATATCCTGGCTTATTTAACACTTCTTAGTGGTAAAGTACATTTCAGTAAAACATCTGATTGTCAAAGGAAATAAGAAGGCATTAAGAGGACATGATGTTAACAAGATATTAACTTTATAAAACAAAAGCCTTTTAAAGTGCAATTCAGGTACAAAAGTTGTTAGCTTTAATGAAAACAAAGATGCCCGACACAAGTTTTAACTCGGCAAAACTTGGAATGCTGTAAGACAGAGACTGAAAGCCTTCATCACAGAGATCAGAGTTATTAGCACAAGAAAGTCCAGTGTAAGACAAAAGGAAGGGGAAGATGTGTCATAAAATTGGCCACTTTATTACAAAATCAGATGTTTTGCTGGCTGCTGCCTAGTTCAATGTTCAACTGTGTGCGGGTAAACAGAGAAAGTATAGTTATGGCATTTACAATGATAGAAAATCTGAGTTATGTGAGCCTGAATAACCCAGGTTATCCTTCCAATACATTAAACAGATCTCAAACAAACACTGGGAAAAATTGATATCTAAGTAAGTGTTCATGTTTTATTTTTAGTAAAAACTCTGGATGCACCCAAGGCCGAAAATCCGAAAACCAGAATACAGAAAGAGATAATTCTATCATTTATGACTATTTTTCTTTCATGGCTGTCACTTTGAACTAATATCTTTAAAATCAAGACGGACAAATAAATATTAATGCTTTAAGGAATAACACCATCTTCCCAGAGCTGGCCCTGGGAGCACTTTAAATAAAGCAGATTTTTTCTGTTTCCTGTGGTGGTTGTGACATTATTTTTCCTGACTGTCTGCTATACAGAGTGCGCTCGTCTGTGTGTGTAAACATGACCATCCTGTCATGATAACAGGATAAATAACATGAGGCTGTTTAGTTTTTTAAATGAAAAAAGAAAGTATAGACCGTGTTTAGGTAAAGAGAGGTATGCCCCTCATCTGGCTTAGAGAAGAGTCCTTTTTTCTGGGCTCTGCTCTCCTTCTCCTGCGCTGCACACTTCTCTGTATCTTAGGCTCTGTTTACATGACAGTGTTTCATCTGAAAACCCTAAAACGCTGTGAAAAAAAATTGGAGACTGAAAATGCTTTAGTTAGCATGCCAGGCCTCTATGCAGCGCTAAAAAAATGCGCGAAGCGCCGTGTGATGTCGAAATTTGGGTTTTCAATCGGCAGAAACAGCATAACTGTGTAAACGTGAGGCTGAAACACAAACCACCGGCATGTTGGCCCTTATCCAGACAAGAGCATGCAGGCCGCAGCTTTTGCTTGTGCTATCACAAGGGCCATGTTGTTTCAGTGACAAAAACTTTGCCTGAAGTCAAAAATGCACTTTTGGGCCTTTTTCTGATGAAAGTTTTCGGTGGCAGAATTTTTGGTGCATCCCAAGTAAAAACTCTCTGATAAGTCTTAATACACCCAAATTGTAAGGAGTAAAAAAAAAATTGCTAGCGTGTTTTAAAAAAAAAAAAAAAAAAAAAAAAGGAGTTTTTGAAAGGTTTCTTGAAGTAAGAAAAAGGTCTCAAAACAAACTAAATGAGAACGTTTCTTTTATTACTCTGTACAAACATATCAGGCATAATTTTTTTCTTTAAATATCTTGGTATTAGACATTTTCTAGACTTGTCAGGTGAATCTGGCTCATATGAAGTCTAATTAGACGATCTTAACAAATAAAAAAATAAAAAAATAAAAATGGCCTCTCTTTAAAAATCCCAGCTGTACAACAATGATATGAGTTTTTACAAACCAGGAAAGTTTACTGCAGTTCATGGTGTAAAAATAAGATGAAATCACTAAGAATCGAAGTGAGGTGGTACAAAGGAAAGACTGAAGCCCTTTGTGGTTTTCATGTTGCCCTGTGCAGGTTAACCCCTCTCAGAGGGCAAACACAGTGTTAAGCTGTAAAGGGTTGTTTAATGAGACGTACAGTTGACACAAACATCCACATTCAGACAAACATACGACAGAGACCACCAGGCATTTTACAGTCTTTCAGGACACACAGGACAGCAGGTGTTGGCAGGCACTGTTCACGGACAGACAGTCAGAGAGCTTTTAGAGGGGCACATACTTTTGTTTGTCTCGTGAGTCCCTGCTTTTGGTGCGGTTGGTGCGGTTGGAGGTGGGGATGGAGTGCACGGAGGAGCTCTTTTTACTGGAGGAATGGGACGAATGTGAAGAATGGGAGAGGCTGGTTCGAGACTGGCCGGCGTTGTGGTCGAACTGCATCAGGCAGAATATCAGGTCTGAGGGCACCAGCTCAAACGCGTAGGGTGGATTCGTTATTACATACCTGAAGAGGAGAGGAGAAGAAAGAACATATTTAAGGTGATAAAGTAAACACACATTAACACATTTTGAATCTATTCTCTGCAGCTCCTGTACTTACCGTTTGGTGCACTGGTTTTGACTACTTAGATGTGCGTCTCGTAACCGATAGATACCAAAGCACAGCATGTTGTATGTTTTCAGGGCTTTACAAAACAGGTCCCCATAACAGCCGCCATCCTGCAAAACAAAAAGATGGTCTGGGTATTAAAAAAGTGGAACACATCGTAAGAGCATAAAGATGCTGTAAGGAGGATTGGTTTTAATTGGACTGGCTCCCAAACTTCTGGCCTGAAGTCTCACACACACTGACTTCAAGCGAGGTGTGTCTTTGTTTTGACATAAAGGGAGATCCAATCAAACATTTTTTTTTTTGTTGTTCAAGACAACTTTTTACTGCATACAACGCGCCGGGGTAAGGTACTTATCAGTACAGTTACGTAGCGCTATGGTTTGAAACGTGACATCAAGCAGACGTAGCAGTCGGCTATATGTAGTGCTATCGGCAGCCCGGTGCTATGACGTATCTGTAGGCTAACACTGTCAGTTTGTATGTATGAGCTAATGTAACTTCACTCTTCATTTTATTGATAGACTCTCAAGTTTGAACAGACCACTGCAGAATAACTGCTGACTGTGGGTTGGAATGAACATTAGCAAGAAACAGTTTAGCCCCTGTGTTAGCCTTTAGCTCGTGCTCTATCTCTCTCCTGTTTAGCTTTCTTCTGCTCTTCTGTCCTTTTTCTGTCTGACAGTTAGGCTCCAGTGTCCACCATCACTACAAAATTAATCACAAAATTGTTTTCAGCGCAGAGAGACACAGATATCTCTGCTCTCTTCTAAACTGTGTGCCAGCCAGCGTGGTGTTGTCATAGAGACTTCAATGTGCTGTAATTTAATCCGGACCTGATAGGGAAGCTAAGTAGCATTTTAAAACAACTTGTAACCTGAAATATTGGTGCCGATAATTTAATTCTAAAGTGTGGATTACGACCAGGCATAAATAGAAGTGAGACTTTTTCAAGGTCACTTAGAAACTCCTCACAGCCCCATAAACACCAAAGAAAGACCAACAGTTTCAAGGCTAGCTAGTTTCATTAGCTTTGATTAGCTTGTGCTAAATTACTGTGACCCTTTAATCCTTGGAAAAGAATGCAAAAGGAAGAATTGGCATTGGCATGTTGCTGGCTAGCATTTTTGCTGTAACTACTAAACCTCAAGCAGTGCCTGTTCTTCTGCTATGTATATGACTTTCACAAATAGTCATTTCTGCTTGTACAAGTGGTAAATAGCTAAAGTAAAAACTGTTAAACTTACTTTTGTGATAAAGTAATAAAAATTAAGCTACAACTGTTTTACTTCGAATAGATATGAGTGTAGTGCCAAAAACATTAAAGCTCTTGAGAGTAGATTTCAAACTTGTTATGCAACAGATTTTAATTAATTTAAAAAACCTCTTCATGACCTAACAAAGCAAACAATACCATTATCAAAGAGACAGATTGTTTTTATGTTTTAGTTTCTAATGCCTATAGCTGCCATGAGAGGGTAGGTGTCAGATTAGGCAACACCTACACAGTTAAGAAAGAAGAAGAAAAAAAAAAGAGGTTTTACGTTGTCTTTTGCAGGTATATAAATGAGTTGTACATTTCAGTCTTATGCATTTGCAAGATCAGCAAAAAAAGTAATAAAGAGGAATCACTTTGAAAGTTTCTGACAGGAGCTTTAAATTTGTGGCCACACATACCACAGTTCTAAACACAAGACTATACATTTATCTTACTTTTTAATTTCATTCATTTTTAACTTTAAATTTATAACTCTTCATACTCTCTAAAATGTGTTGACAGTCACTGAATAAAATATAAATATCTTCAAAAAAGAATGAGTTGTTACCATTTTTAAAGATATCTACATAAAAAATAACCAAACAAAAGATGATTATGATATTGCTCAGATTATTTCTGCCCAGGCTGCCAACAGGATTATTTAGGAGTGGCTGGTTTGTACACGGTCTCCTCGGCTCAGTGTCTCAGAGTTCAGCTCTTTGACTCTTGTTACTTCCCTCAGCTCTGAACCACAGCCGCCCCCTTTAGACTGAATCCTTCCACTTAACTCAGCCCACACAGCAACAACAAGCAGACAAAGATGTGCTTCCCCCATCGGTGACAAGATCAGTCACTTACCCCCAGGTCAGCAAAGGGCCCGTCGTACAAGGCCAGCTGTGCCACGCGACACCTGTCCCTGTTCGCCAGGGTCTGTGGCGTGCTGTAGCCACCCCGTAACGCGTTCTCCTCTGCCAGCAGCCCCTCCAGCTCTGGCGTCGCTCCGCCTGTTACCAGGGTCCGGATCAAGGTGAGGATATTATCATTGAAGTATGTCTGAGGGGATGAAAGAAGGGGAGGGGATACGCTGTGAGTAAACCCCCTAAAAAAAGTCACAACTGAAGCTCAGAGGATGAAAAATGCCTCCTAACCCTGCTGTAGCTTCACATTACAGACCAGACGGGAGAGGCCAATTACTGCGGGTTACTTTCACTCACATTTGACAGAGAAATAGGAACTCTGTGAACACTTTCCTGCTGTTCAGGTTTAAAAAATATCGCACATTCAGCCATTTTTTTCCATCAAGTTACCTTTTTTTCCTCCTGCAGTGTTAATTTCAATAAAAAAGTAAATGTCTGCCCTTTCTCCTCACTCTGCAGCCTCCTGTCTCCCCCTGCTCGTACGGCACGGTGACATCTCCCTCGGCTGCTGACAGCACTATTGACTAAAATGATGGATGAGGGCTGTCCATTAGGTAGCATTACCTCTGTCTAGACCAGAGCGCACTTGAAGGCAGCTTTGTTCTAACCTCAGTCAAACTGAAAGGCAGACAAGTGAAGCCATCACCCGCTACCAGAGAGTGCTTAGACTCAAGTAAAGGAAAAAGGATGTTTTTCCATTTGTTTTCACATTAAAGCACAAGATTTCCATGATATCCTGTCCCTCAAACGTTGCAGTGAGCCGCACTGATTCAGACTCACAGCACTCATTAAGGAATCCAGCACGCTGACTGCGAAGGCGGTCCCACAGGCGAAAGGCTGAGTGAGGTATAACTCTGTGTCCGGGTCGTCGTCATCATCTTGGTCCAGGAATTGAACGTTTGAGTCGTTCACTATGGACAGAAAGAAGCAGATCAATTCATGTATTTGACAGTTCCTGCGTCAAACTTTGCATTTTAAACCAGATCACGTGAGATTTCTCGTGATTCACAAAGCATGGACAGGCAAACATCAGGCAAATGCTTGATTCACGTTAAAGAGGAGTGAACAGAAGTATCGTGCTGCAGATATGGAGTGTTTTAGAAATCTGCGTACACTTTAAAAAGTTCTCCTTTAAAATTTGGACAAATTGGTGTTTCTCTAAAGCAGGGGTAGGCAACCTGGGGCACGGGAGATGAGTTACTTTGGCACGCAGAGAATAATCACAATGAGGCAGAGAACAAAAAAACAAATAAAATAAATGATAACAAAACCATTGAATTGTAATATATTAATGTTCTTACTTTGAATTTAACTAATAACGTTAAATTATAAATTTAAATGAAAGTTCCAAGTGTGAGAGTGTGCCTTGCAAGTGCGTTGTCGCTGGCTCACAATTGCATCCATTTAGCGGTAGTATGATGGCAAACAAACCAAGTTTCAGTCCTTCTTTCCAACATAGTTGGACAAGGGAGTATGGATTTATTGCCAGAGGAGATAAGGCAATATGTACCCTTTTCTGTGAAAGTGTGGTTTTTGTAGGACATTAAGTGTGCGGCATCTTTTTGAGACCAAACACAAAAAAACTTCAGAGATAAGACAGACAAATTGGAATTGGTAAAAACAGTGTTAGCAAAGTACACTAAAGTCAAAATGTTCTGTACTGTTAAAAAACAGGCAACAGGAGAAGGTTATACCATTTCTCACTGCATAGCCAAGCCTGGAAGACCATTCACTGATGGCGAATACATCCTTCTGACTGCAGACAAATATCAGATGGACCGCCAAATAAGTAACAATAATGCGCAGAATAGGCAAGAACTGTGGAAAGGGGTGTTAGTGAAGTGTAAACACCAATGATGTCCCGCGCTTGGCTATTGTGGCGAGATACAGCGATGGAAGACAGATGAGGGATGACCTCTGCTATGAACATGTTTAAAAAAAACTGTGAGGAGGATCTTTTGTAACTGCACTCCCTCGCCACCTTCTGGCAGGCAGTCTTACACACCCTGTGGTAAATGAATTTTAGTTAGCTGTGTGTTTGTTATGGAATTAAATGGAGATCGGATCATAGGAAATTTTCTTGGTTCAAGACAACTTTTGCCGAGGTAAGGTATTAATCAGTATAGTTACGTAGTGCTGTGGTTTGAAACGTGACATCAAGCAAACGTTGTAGTAGCCGGCTATATGTAGCGCTATCGGCAGCCGTATCTGTTGGCTAATGTGACAACAAGCTAACACTGACAGTTTGTAAGTAGTTCAGTTAATATTTAGCTGAACAGCTGGCAGCTTGGTGCTCTAAGATATGTCTGTAATGTGTAATGTTAGTGAATCCTGGTTATGTCCTGCCAGTCATCTACCAATCAGAGCTAACGTAACCTCACTCTTCATTTTAGTTGTGGTCAATTAAGCCCCTGTATTAGCCTTTAGCTCCTGTATTAGCCTTTAGCTCGTGCTCTATCTCTCTCCTGTTTTTCTTTCTTCTGCTCTTCTGTCCTTTTTCTGTCTGACAGTTAGGCTCCAGTGTCCACCATCACTACAAAATTAATCACAGAAATCGGTGTCAGCAGAGAAAAACACAGATCTCTCTTTTTTTCTACTAAACTTCATCAGCCGGCGGGGTGTTGTTATAGAGAACCAGATGTGCCGTTAATCTGGTTCTTCTCAACCCAAACTGGAAGCTAAGGAGTAGCAATATAAAATGACCTGTAAGCAGCAATATTTGTGCTGATAATCTCATTTTAAGTGTGGGTTAGGATCAGACATGTATCTAGAAGGGGGAGTTTTTTAAGATCACTTACAAACTCTTCATAAACCCTTCAAATACTGCACACATACCGTAAAAAACAGATCATTTACGAATGATTTCATGGTAGAAAACCATGTTGGCACTTTAGGCATGGGTGTATTTTAAAGTGGCTCGAATCATGGAAAAGGTTGCCTACCCCTGCTTTAAAAAGAAACTACGTCTGCTTTTTGTCACAGTCCATATCCAGGCCGTTCATGCACTCTCACGACACCATGCATATTCTCAAAGCTTCAGGCTTTGATTCAGAGTCCTCCCGCAGTCAATATCAGCAAAACCAATATGCTATTGTTTGTCTTGTGAATCCAAGACAGAACTTGCAATTACTTGCACTTGCACGTCAAAACAAATGAAAGTAACTCATTGCCCGAGAACCGCCTTTGAAGACGTCTCGGAGCACAACAACACATGCAGTGGCTGGAAGAAAGTAATGATGTAAAATTTAGTGCGACTTCTGCGAGGACAGAAATAAACGTCAGTCATATCAACGGGGCTGAGATGAAAAGAAGGGCGCGGGTCAGGGAATGTGATCCGACAGAAGATGCTATGAAAACAGCCACGAGGACTTCTGAGGGATCAAAGGTTTTTGTAATTCTTGGAAAAATAAAAGAAGAAGAAGAAGGGAGGAAAAAAAATTTTGCTTTGAGATAAGAGGGCCAAAACAAGACAGGCAATTTCAAACCAGAACCGAGGGTAAAATGTGCTCAAAGTGATGCCATGGGAATGGACTGAGCCTCTTGTGCAGCGAGAGAAATCAAAAGAAGAAGCTGATATGGAGGCAGCAGCAGCTACAACACTGCAGTGCAGGACAGAGGCACTTCTTACCGAGCTCTGTTATCATTTGTATGCTGGTCCCACTGCTTTTATCCTGACTGAATGAAATCACAGGCAGTTTTTTGCCTGGCTTTGCTAATGGTGCTAGACAAGTGTTGAGGGGAGAAACAGTTACTGGAGCATGTCAACAAGAGACAAAAACACACACACACGCACAAAAAAAAATGCACTTTTTCTACGCTTAATCAAGTGTTGACAGCCTCTAATTGCTGAAATTATGTTTTCTGATCTGTTAACAACTACTTAACAGAAAAACATGCTTTTGTACAGCTAGCATATCAATCATGTGACACTTTCATACAGCAGGACGCGTACCTAGCTCTGTTATGATGGGAATATTTGCTCCAGTGGTGACAGAAGTTTGCCGTACTAATCCGTGGACTGGGCTGCTTTCCGGTGAGGATCTATCCATGCCTGGTGGCGTGAAGCCTGAAAGGATGCACAGAAAACACATCTGTTAATGCAATATTCAATACTTCTTTAGAGGCTACAAACAGCAGCGCTAATGCGCCGCGGCTGCTTCAGCCATTCCTGACGCTGAGGCGCAAACTTGCTGAGTGCGATGCTACGTTTCCTTTTGACAAGGTCCAATATTAGCGTATATATAATAGATGCAACATATAGCTCATTTTGTTTCACTTAGACTGTGTGTGCATAGAGACGGAAACCTTTTACACACACAAGCAAAAAAGGGGGGAGAGATGAGAATGTACAGTACAGAGCGATGAAATAGAAAATAAGTGACGCAAGATTGAATTCAAATTGACTTGACGTTTTCTTGCTTTCCTCAGACTGACAAGTAAGCACATTAAATCAGTGATGCCGTATGTATTATACATACGCCGTGTTTTGACATCCATCACTTGCTGCTGACTCAGGCAAATGCGAGGTCATACATGTATTAGAGAAATAATGAAATTGGCAGCCCCCCCTTCCCATCCCCCACCCGTCAGAGGGTCAAGAGGTTTCTGAAAGCACTTCTCTCAATGCCAAAGAATGGCCATTATTGGAGGCCGTCTCAGGCCACCTGAGTGCTTCAGTGACTGTGCTCATACTCATAAATTATCCACCTTCTCTATCTGTGACAAATCGTCGCTGATACTCTGAGATAAAAACCCAAAGACTGTGGTGCCAGCTCTGCGCTTGTTGCAACCAATTAGGTTTGTGAAGAAACCAGTTGTTACAGTAACCTGAGGAATAGTCAGTAGGGTTTAGTGTCAAACGCAGTGACACTAGGTCACCCAGGCAGCACCTAGTGAGGGATATTCTTCGTGCCAGCACCCTGTCCCTCCCAGGCGGTGCAGTGAACTATGATAGGGCGCCCCTTACCTTGGGAATTAGCCTGCAAGACCCCGATGCTGTCGTCAAACTGCATGGATTTGATGTTGAGTGACGCCAAGATGCATTCTTTGTCCTGCAGTGATGCGTCGTCAATATTGTTCTGATTGGCTGACAGGATGACACACATGTCGCAGAGGTTGATGTTGACAGCTCTCAGATCTGCACGGCTCAGCGGTGTGCCCTTTGAGAGGGAGGAGGAGGGGAGGGGGGGGGTTAGAGGCTCACCTTTCTGAAGCCAGATGGAAACACAAGTTTCACTTCAAGCTTTTTAAGAGTACAGATAATTCATGAACTCATTGTTTGAATAAAATACTTCCAAACTACAATACAGGAATAGAATCTCCTTACTAAGAAGAAATGACAGGTCCTAGTTTGAATACAAAAGTTGGCATTAACTGGAGCAAGACATAGAAAGCTCTGACACTAATAAATAACCAGCCTTTACGTCTGAGAGGGGTCCAGCTGCAGACCTCCACTCTCAGTGGACTCTCCTGGAGGCTCCACTTCTCCACTGTCAGAAAAAAGTGACGTCAGGATGTGAAGTAAAGAATTAAAAAACTTCTTTTATTGAGTTTACAGATAAATAAATATGAAATTGGTGTATGGATCTGGATATCTCTGGACATAATGAAAAAAAATTAAATCTCATGTCACCTGACAACGATGTATTGTTTTGTTATATGTTATTGACTTAAGAACACCACCTAGTGTCTTGAAGTGGTTATAGCACACGTTGGCCTTCACATAACTTTTCTTCTATGTTTGAAAACATTTGTTAATATTTTTACATTTGGAGTTTTCAGTGTTCTTTACATCAAAGTTGAAATTCTGGTTTAAAACCAAAGTTATACCGATGTATGCTAGCCACTAGCATATAATGCAATCTCCCATATACTTTAGCATCAAACTAGCGCTATTTTCTCCATATGGTTTTTGGTCCATTAGGAGATGTATAACATGTTGAATGTACTGAATTGGAATATTTTATGACAGAGTAATGTTAATTTCTTTGTGTGTTTTCGGTTCTTCAGTCGAACTTCAAGAAGAAAATTCTGAATCAGAGTTTTATTGGGAAACTGTTGTCATCTGCTAAGCTAAGGTCTGGGTGCTCCATTGTAATGTAAATAATAAGCTTGTCACGATACTGGATTTCTAACTTCGATACGATATTTTGAAAAATATTGATTTTCGATACGATTTTCGACACCACGCAACCACAGGGATTTTCAGTGCAAAAACTTCTCTTTTTATTTAACTAACAGTACAGAACAGTAGACAAATATGAAAGCAGACAAAAACATGCTTAAGTCTACTTGAACTAGATTTACAACTTTTTTAAATGTAAATGACCTCTGTTTACACTTAAATCAAGACTACAAAAATGTTTAACCCCATTATCAGGTATTCAGTTCAAAAAACGGTTGTGCTCCTTTAATATGAAAATATGCAGACAATTAAGACAAAGTTATTTAAAGAGAAGTTTATTATTGCATTGAATGAAATTTGTTATGCTTGAAAAACTAGCATGAAAAAATGTCTGCTTAGATATTTATTTACAACAGTAATTTTTCAGTAATAAACTAAGTGTCATCTTTTCTGGACTATGTCACTTCGTAGCATAATTATACATTTTTTTAAAAGTCGTATCAATCATAAGAAAAAAATGCGTCATGAAGACGAAAACAGCAGATTTAAGTCACACTGGGCCATACGTTTTATTTATTTAGAATGATTTGGTTTGTTTACAGTATTTCCAGAGTGAACTTTTTTCATATAACTTTGATAAATGTTTGTTTATTAGCAGGTTTAAATATTGTTCCTAATCGACCATGGAATCAGTGAGCATTAAGCAACAAGGCTAATAAGGTCAATGGATTGAACCATTTCTAATCAATTCTTAACAGGAACCGGTTTTCGATACCCAATCCAATATTTACCTCAGGGCTAGTAAAAGTAGACCTCAATGAATCTATTCACTGCTAAATGTCATGGATCTTATATTAAAACAATTAGGGAAATACAAACGGTCGATCATTCCACCAAACAGAGGTGCCCACCAATTCATGTTGTGCTATTAACAACGTGCATTTTATACATTTTCTTTTTTCAGTGTAACACTATTGAGGAAACCAAGGTAACCAAAGGTAATCAAAACACAGAAGAAAAAAACAACATAACTTTGAAGGCAACTTTTATTTTGAAATTTTTACTTCATGTCCTGACATCACTTCCTTCTGACAGTGGAGCCTCCAAGAGAGTTGGCTGAGAGTGGAGGTCTGCAGCTGGAGTGTCATGTAGGGGTGTTACACTCTGCACCCTACGCACTATTTGGTTGAGCTTACTTTTTGAAAAATATATCTTTAATTTTTGAAAAAAGCGGCAAAAGGGGGCACCCTCCAACTAAAAAACTATTAAAGTTTCCCAACTAAATAAATCTATACAAAGGATAAAAAAAGAAGAGTGCTAACTTTCAAAATTAAACTTTCTGTAGTCATAAGCCACCTTTACCTAAGGGAAAGTCAGTAAAATACATCAAAATCTCAAAAAAGATCACCATAAGCCAAATATCAAGCCCCAAGACTTGAATTTGACTTATTTTTGGCTGTTTTTAAAATTTTTCCCTTAAAAATGTTTTATTTTGAAAACTAGTGAAACAGATTGTTTGTAGTACTCACAGGTAAAATGGAGACCTTTGGGAAATTGTGAAGCGTCTCCCACTCTCGCTTCAGATACTCGAGGGAGCCGACGAACACGATGTGTTTGAGCTCGTGGTAGTGGAAGTTGCTCGCTCTGAGAGGCATGACAAAGTTTCTCAGGCCGATCAACGCCGACTTCACATCTCCAAATATGCACACCACAACGTGACCACTCAGAACTGTCATGGCCGCCTCACTGCGAGTCTAAGAGGGGAGGAAAGAAAGAAAAGAAAGGCAGGGATAGAAAAATATGTTTATGACACTAATGTGGCATAATGGACTGCCTTTTATAGAAACTGTTAGTGCTCTCTGTCTTCTGTCGCCCGCTCAGCCAGTGAAATATATCACGCAGTTCATGACTGCAATAGACTATGAAAGTGATTTGAAAAATGGCATATGTATTAGTACAAGAAATGCTCTACGTACAGGCCCCCGTATAGCAAATGACATGTCAAACACCTCATTACAGAGTGTTTAAGTGCCCTGTCAGCCTCTGATGGCGCTTTGTGACACGACACATCTGTCACCAGGGGAGACGAGTGTCAGGGACAAATGACGTGTGCTGAGGAAAAGAGCAGAACCCACCAGAATGACCTTCTCGATGTCTTTGGACGGGCACCAGTGAAACATCCCCGTGGAGTCGTATTTCTTTACGTTCTCATCCATGCTTTCAATCTGCTCGCTGCCCGGGACGAGGAGCGGGTCGTGTCTAATCAAACAAAGAGACCAGAGGGGGGACATAAAAGAACGGGATCAGACACAGGAGACTCAGAATGTGGAGTTAGGGAACTCTGAGCAGCGTTCGATCACAAAGAGAAACCCATGCATGATAAACCCGTCTTTGATAGGAGCACATCAGACTGTAATATAATTAACAGAGCTCTCAGAATAAAGAGGCGTATCTTTATGTGGGTAAATAAAGGTTTAAAGAGACTTCCACTGATTAAAAATATATTCAGTCATGGCCCAGCATTTTTAAGGATCTCCAGACCAATCGTTTAAACTCAAAGTTGCCTTCCTCCTTTTTTCCATCTGTGCTCATTCCTGTCACAAACCATCTGCAGAAACGCCAATAAAACTGCCATGTCATCAGGCGGAGTGACATCAGCAGCAGCAGCCAGGCGGAAGAGGATGGCAGCAACACACTGCGTTGACTGGCATGAGCACGGAGATGCAATTACGCCCCCTTACCGCGTACAGCTTTTGACGTCGTGTGCTGTGTGGTAAAAGCTTTAACAGGCCAGACTTTAAATATTTCAGCAATTTGCCCAATCATATTTGCTTTTCAAAGTGACGCGCATTAATGTTTAAACAGAGCTACATAAACTCATTTCACAGAGCGATGAGGTGAGCCGCAACCGACAACACTGACCACTGAGATGTTGTCCTGACATGAATACATGTGGTTGCTAGATCTGGTCAAATGGGTGCACAGCGTAACCTCCCTGGGAAAACAAACAGGGATACTGAGAAAGGGTCTAATAATGTAATTTCCTCTAATTAAAAAAGAAAAAGGTTCAAACCAAACGTCACATCAGGTTCCTCTTCTATTCCACCAGCCGTGAATGAGAAGAATCAAATGTTCAGCCGGTTTTTTTTTTTACTCCTGCACTGACCCTACTCTGTGTGTTACTTAAGATTCCCAGTGTCAAACTAGAGCTGATGCTTCTTGCAGTTTACCATGCAGTAATTATAACAAAGACAAAATGAGAGAATATGAAACGTACAGCCGATCAACAGCAATTCCAGACATGTTGTAAATGCAGGGACTACAAAACACCCAGCAGACCAGTCCTGGGGCCTGTGGCTGCATCATTTTGACACATAGGTAAATCTGGGAGGAGGTGTGTGTAGGTTTCTGAGTTGGAAAAAGGTTAGGGAGACCTCGGCTACAGTTTTGATTTGAAGCATTGACTGTAGAATGACCAGTGTGGCTCCGTCTTTTACCACGGTTTTTAGGCCAAAATAGCCCCGTTGCGGGCGCCACCATTGTGCAGCCAGAGTCTGTGCAGTAGAGAATCTGAGACAAGTGACAAGTTGTTGTTTTTTTCCTTCTGAGAGCTAATCTCTTCTTGGCTCTCGACATATTTTTCCAGGGATGTACAATATCACTGTTTTTACCAGTATGGTTACTCCTCTCTTTTGAGTACTCACTGATACTGAGTAGCAATACTACTAGTACTTTTGGTACATAAAATTTCAATTCACAGTGACACATCATTTTGAACAAGGTCAGCACAGTCTAACAACTGTCAGAGTATCTTTTTTAAATAAACTGAAGTGCTAAATAAAACAGTTTAACTGTTCACTCTCCCTGGTTCATTCATGTTGTCTGAACAGGATCTAATGCACATTTGCCATGGTGTTAAACCACAGCAAGTAGTGGCAACTGCTGGTGAGGAGGACTTACTCAATGGAAGATTTTTTTGCCTTGAGTATCGGCTGTTGGTATGGGCAGCCTTAGCGAGTACAGATACCTCGAAAAAAGGTTGTTTTCAGTTGGATACCTGATTCAGATACCAGTACTCGCCTATCCCTATATTCTACTATTCCTGAAAAAACGACACAGGAATGGCAGCTGTCAATCATCATAAAACTTGACATAAAACCCTGTTTTTAGCCTCTCATACTAAATAATAACAACTAATAAAAAATAAACTTGTTAGAAAAAGGGACACAACACAGACCAATACTATCTTCGTACCGCCACAGGATGTGAGAAAAAAATCTGCCAGGTGTGTTTATTTTGTAAAGTTTGAACACAGTCCATCTGAATGACTGGGGAGACAGATTTTTTTTTTTTTTTTTAACCGAAGCTGCAGCAAGCCACCAGGGGGAGCAGTTTTTCTGGTGACCTCACATCGAACAGTGTGAGATGAGGTCCTTTTTTTTTTTTTTTTTTTACAGTCTGAAAAATGATTGAAGGTGTCCAGAGAGGAGACCATCCCTCTTGAAGAAGGGATGACATCATGATGCCATTATTTTCTAAACCTCTTTTTCACCAAGAAGACAAGAAGAGGTGTTAAACCCTCACTATCAAGCTAGCTGCTTTAGGACTTAGCCTAACTGTCTGCTAAAAGTGTTGAGGAAATTTCAAGAAGCTCAAAGAAGAAAAATCAGGAAACAGTTTATATAGCTTGACCAACCAAAGAGAAGTGACCAACAACACACTTAGATGCGTAGTGCAGAGTCAGTTCTAACAGATTGCTCCGTGTTCAGTATTTATCATCCTTGAGGGTTGCTGTCTATCTGATAGGCCAACAGGTTCAGCTTAGCATGTCAGTGTAAGCTCTCCCCTTTTACTGCAATAAGACAAACTGTCTGATCCAAGTCAGACTGGAGCCACACTGTCTCTGTATACAGATAACTCTCAGGCCAAATACAAGCTAGTGACTAAGCTCGACACATACAGAAGTAATTTACAGAGAACACTAATAAGGAACATAAGACCGTAGAAAATTTCTTTCACACAAACTAATCTAAAATCACTGGGTCATTTGACGCTTTGAATTCTGGCTTCATTAAATCGAGAACCAACGCTGGAACAAGCCTGTTACCAAACAGTGGTTTGAATTGCTCCTCTTTTCTTTTTCAAAGGCAAATTCTAACAGTGTGTAATTTATTTGACCTTCAAAAGAAAGAAGGAAACTGTTACTCACAGAGGCTTAAATGACCCAATTGAAGGTTTCAGTTTCTTTTTAATATTTCTACTTTTGGCACGAATCACCACATAGAAAATCTGTCAGTGTTCAAATTTTCAAAGACCCCAAGAAGCCAACTAGCAAAAGTTGAAACCACACTTCCTATCAAGGCTTCATGCTACAGAAGCCAAAATCATCTTTGCCCTAAATGGCCTTTGTCAGCCTGAGTTCAGAGTTGACGATGACAACGTCTGAAAGTCAGACAGAAGCCTCGTGTCTGTCCAAAAACCTTTTAAACACTTGGAGTCAACCCCCTCCTTCCTGTATGAAGGGTACCTCTTTAATCCGTCTGAGTACTTTAAAAGAATGCTGCTTTAAGTAACATGTTAAGTATGCATGAAAGTGTCAGCAGAAAACTCTCATCCCTCGGGCTCAAAGAGACTGAAGCCAAAAAAGCCCGCCCTGGGCTGATATACCCCTAGGCAAGACCTGGATGTCCTCTCAAGAAAGGAAGTGGTTGGGGAAGGAAAACGGCTTTTCTGCCACTTTTATACGTTTCAGAGTCTAATCTGTCAGAGTAATTCTAATCTGAAGGGACACGCTGTGTGCATGATAAATTTGTGGGTGAAAGAATGGGGATAATCCTGCTAAGATACAAAACTTACATCACCTGGGTGCTTTCCATCAGTACGGCAGGAAACTAGATCTCAACGCTTAACTTTTGTCAAACCTACTGAAACCATTTGTTAGTTTTTTCACTACTATGTCTAAAAACATTAATTTTAATTGTTTATTTAATACCACTGGGTTTTTAAAAAACATGTTAAATACTTCTCTAAGTCACAATCCTTCATTGCTTCTTGTCTTTCAGGCAATACTGCTTAGAAAATCTGCTTGAACAAGAAATACACCTAAAGTTTACTTTATATAGTTTTGATTTGTTGCATATTATCATAAAGACTTCATTTTTCTACTATAGGGAGTTGTAAATAACTAAAATAAACCAATTAATGTTTAAGAGATCAAGCTGCTATCTTGAAATTGCTTTTTATTTAACACTTTCTGAAAGTCATAGACTCTTAAATCAGTGGTAAATTGTACAAAATTCTACTCATGCTGAAATATTTCCTGACAGAAACGATGAATGTAACAGATGCCACAGAGCTCCTGCCAATCATGTACGTTTGTTTTGGATCTTTTCCCTGCTTAATGATTTTGGTCGGATATTTTTCAAACTCTGACCCGCTGACGGTATTTTTTGTCCCACCCCAAAGCCCCAACACTCCCTTAACAACACATCAGGCAAGACGCGCCATCCTCGCTAAATGGAAACTTCCAGATTTAGCGTCTCAATGTATTGTTACTCCATTCTTTTTTCTTATTCTTATTCTTCCATATGTTTTTTGCCACGCTAAAACTTCTACAAATTTTCCCAGATTTTAACTGTTAGGGTTTTATACCATTCAGCTTCTTTGCGACGTGGATACCATAATTTTTCACTCCTTTAATCCTTAAACTTTTCGATTTATTCCACTTTTTTGACAAAATTTTTCATTTTTAAATGAGAACAAATCTTCAGCTTTTCTGCCTAAAACCTCTTCAACTTTGAGATGCTAAAACTTCAGCAAACTTCCACTTACAGATTTCATTTTTGCTTTCAAATGTTCACAAATCTTTCCTCTACAGAAATTTATTGAACCATAACTTGTGCTTTAACTCACTCTGCTCGCTCCCCTATTTCTACAATTACTTCTGCTCGTTGTACTACTGATTTAACCACAGTTTCTACTCCCTTAATGGTTTCCTCTGCTTCTTCTAATTTGTTGGTCCAAATTTTTAGCTGTTTCACTACTTTTAGCAATTCTATTTTTCATCGTCATTCTTCAGCTTCAGCATTTTAAAACTGAATATAATATTCTTTATTGATCCCCCATAAGGGGAATTGTCTTTTTACAGCAGCTCACAGACGAAGAGCAAAAGTGCACTAATAGCAACAAAAATATTAGAAGAAGAATACAAAATTAGAAATTTAAAGAAATAAAAAATAGCAGAAAAATGTTGCTGTTTATACAAGAAAAGGAATAAGTACAAAAAATCAGTGAACTATGAGCACTCACATGATGTGTAAAGAGACCTTTTTATTCTTTAATGCTGGATGGCATAAGGTGAGTCCAGGTTTGTTGTGGTGTGTTTTAAAGTCTTATTGCAGTTGGGAGGAATGACCTGCGGTAGTGCTCCGTCTTACAGGGTGGGAGTCTGAGTCTGCTGCTGAAGGAGCAGCTTAAGTCCACTACAGTCTCGTGCAGAGGGTAAGAGGGATTGGCCATACTTGATGCAAGCTTTTTCAGCATCCTCCTCTCACCCACCTCCTTCAGGGAGTCTAAGGAGGAGTCCAGGACAGAACTGGCCCTTCTGACCAGTCTGTTCAGTCTCTTCTCTGTGCTCCCTGCTCCCACTGAACAGATAAGTGTAGAAGCTTCCACAGAGTCGTAGTAAGTCCTGAGCAGAGTCCTGCACACTCCTAAGACTTTAGACCTTCTTGTACTGGACATCTGTGTCATGTGACCGGTCCAGTTTATTGTTGAGGTTTTAATGCATTTGCTTGAGGAAATGCAGCTTCTCTAGTGAAATTTGGAAGCCTTTTATAAGTTATGTGGATAGTCTGGATCTAATACCTAAAAGGGGTATTTCAGCTCCTTTAAGTATTTATTTATTTATTTATTTAATTATTTAATTATTTATTTTCATTTATTTTAATTAATTAATTAATTTATTTATTTATTTATTTATTTATTTATTTATTTATTTATTTATTTATTTATTTATTTATCTATTTATGAACTAGTTTTTAATCAATTTAACTTTTTTAATAATTATTTTTAATGTTATTTATCATGCCTGCTGTTAATATATCTTCCTCTCAAAATATTTGAACACATTTTCCTCATCTATCTTCCTGTCTTTGTAAGGCTGTGACCATTGTGTGGGGAAGGGATGTGTGTGTGTGTGTGTGTGTGTGTGTGTGTGTGTGTGTGTGTGTGTGTGTGTGTGTGTGTGTGTGTGTGTGTGTGTATTTCTATTTAAAGATGTACATGAAAATCTACTTATTTTTACTCCTGTTTTACACTAACTACATTTTACAGAAATGTGTATGTACTGAATTTTACACGCTTTGCTGGCCAAAGAAAATCAATACAAACATTCATAGAAAAAAAAATAAAAAAAAAGAGGAAAGCAGCCAATCTTCCCATATGTTGGAACAATCTTCTTGATAAGTAACGCTCCTTAATCTATAAATTCAGCTGTATGTCATCTCCATAACTCTTCCTGCTTTATACCGTCTGAAATGCAGCTTCTTATAAGAGTGAAAGCATTTAGTGGTTTTACACCTCGGCTAAATATTTCATCAGAAGTCGAATGTTTCAGCACTCACTCAGTGGAGCCGCTGTCACTTCGGTTTGTCCTTGTGGAGATGACTGGTGAGGCAGAGCTCTGCCAGGATAGCTATCGCTCACTGTCAGCCATGACGGCCTGTCACTATCCTGCACTGCCAATTGCCTCAGCAGTGCAGGAGCAGACATGACGTGTGTGTCACGGCGCGGTCCGATGTGACACGACGCGTTGTGACATCCCACAATTAGATGTGTCTTATGACCCATCAAGGAGCCTGTGGAAACGGTGTTAATTTCAGCGAGGTTGTCTTTGCTAAGTTCCAGACGGGATGCCGTAGTTTGTTGATACACGTGGAAACAGGAGACAGTTCTGCCTCCACAGCTGATTGCTTTCTTCTTTTGAGCGCTTGGTTTCATTACGCCGCGCTCCAGCGTCTGTGAGTGTCACTTCTGAAGGCGCGCTGCTCAACATTCAAAATGATCTGCGGCATAATTCACTGCTTTAGTGGTAAGATGACAGATCAGACGAGACTTCACACGTCATGACCACAGCACATAAAGCCAGGTGTCTTCTTGAGGAGTGTAATGACAGTGGAGGGAGACAGAAAGTAGAAGCTAAACATGCACATTATGTAAATTTTCTATTTCAGCATCAGTGCACTGGCTTACTCTTAACACCGAGCGAGCCGAGAGGACAGGCAAAGTCTTTGAAAATCCTCCCCATCATGCAAACTGACAAAAGCTTCTCTTCAAAACTCACAGCCAATCTGTTGATCATTACTTATTTACACAGGCCTTGAGGCTGCAGGTCCTGTAAAAACACATTTGATATAGTATACACCGAGATGTTTTCTTCTCCGCTTGTTGCAGTGAAGTATCCCTTAGGCTACCGCAGCGAATCCCTTCCCGCTGTGGAGGCAGCAGACAAAATAACACATCCACCTGTATAGAGCGGTGTATTAGCATGACAAGGAAATGGATTGGTGTTGTAGGCTGATATTTAGCTGATGGCTACAGCTTCAGAAAAGCCTGGTTTTGTTACCCGGGAGTCTAAAAAGCACTTGGAGCGTTTCAACTTTGACACCACTTTGAACCAAATCAAACAATCCAACCATGGCGAACGCCCACCTGAAAACACAGAGTATACACATCAAAGGAAAATGCTAATTATGGGAGTGAACGCTCATTTTTGATGCATCATTGGAGAACTTTTTATCTACTCACTCATCTATTGTGTGTTTTTGGCACATTGCTAAATATCTCCTCTAAATGTCGAATGAAGAGCATCCGTCTTAGCAACGGGAACATCTGTCAATGTTAATCTAATTCCACCCCAACATTTCCAGCATCTATACTTTGAGCTGAAGGACTTCCCTGTTGCCCTGCGTCCTTAAAACATGGCACTTAATGACAATGACTATTACTATTACCATCCCTGTAATGGCCTCTTGTTGGATAGCAGTGTTACCGCCAGTCAAAATCAATAAGCCCCGATTTAATTCTACGGGACAAGATAAAAGCAAGGTAGCATTTGAATTCACCTCTCATTGTGATGATACATATCATCTGTGGCCTTACGTGCTGAAAAGAGCTCAGAGGGTTCCCACAATAGATGAATAGCCTTGGGCTATCTTTCCTTTAGAGCCTCTCTGACAGCCTGGTGCTGTCATTAGTGCCAGGCCTGTTTAAGAGCTGGAGTCTGCGGGTGTCACATGAAGCCTCGTGGCATAGAGCTCTTCTGCAAGTCGGATATGTTTGCCTTAAAAAGGGATAAGTGTGTTTTTTCCTCAAGATGTTTGCCTTACAGATGAGCTCAGCCAAACTGATCTCATAGAGTGGTTCAAATTTCCTGTTTAACAATGAAACAATAGGTCTGTAGCTATTTCTTTTTCATACGACTTAAGCATCTTTAAGCTCTTTGTTTTGGTCTTAAAGCACCCAAAAAACTATAATAAGCAAAAATAACCTTTAAAAACATGCACAACACGGCAGCTATGGAGCCAGGTGTTTTCTCAAGGAAGCGGTGGAGACCAAAAACTGAGCACTAGGGGCGAGTGACAATATTGATTAATTGTTGCATTGCAATGTTTTCCCCCAAAATTTAATATCCATTTTGCAAATCCTCTCAATTGAGTCACCTCCAGGCCAGTGGGGGCACTGTGCATATTATTCATGCTGCATGGACGGAGGCTGCATGAGACCAAACAGCAACCAAAACAAGCAGCAGTAGCGTCAAGCCAGCTCCTTCACCTTTTCAGTGTGACGTTTGTGAGGTGACTTACTTCAAATGTTTTCATGAGCATGAAAATAAATATTCAAAAATTGTCTTTAAAACTCTCATTATTTGTATTTTTCCAATTCTGACTGAATCAACATTAAAACATTTAAATCCGCACCAAATGAAATCACAACCTATAGAATTGAAATTGAATCAAATCTTAGGGTTCTTAACGATATCCAGCCCTACTGAGCACAAGTTAGCATAAATGCATTTGCTTTTACCCCAGCTATAGTTTACAAAAAAATAATTTGGTAAACAAAATGAATGCTTCTTTTTAACAGCTAATGGTCGCAAAAAGGTGCATTTCACAGAAGCGTTGGAGCCAGGTATTTGCTTTGGGAGGCAGAAGGGACCAAAAAAAACACAAATAAGCATAAATGTCTCTGAATTTTGCTACAGCTGGTAGGGCTACTATGATTAGCACAAAATAATCTTGTAAACCAAATAGATGCTGCTTTTCTAGGCAGGCAACAACAACAAAGAAACATTTTACACAGCAGCGACAGATCCAGGTGTTTTCTTAGGGGCCGTTTACACATCAATGGTTTTAGGGTGAAACGCAAAAGTTCCATTGTGTTTCAGCCTCTTGTTTACACAGAAATGCCGTTTCAGCTGACCTAAAATGCAAACTTTTAAAAACTGCCTCCAGAGTGAGATTTTTGTGAAATGCTGGCGTCACACTCCACATTGCGCAAGCACATACAACAGGACAATAGTACCGTTATGATCGTCGCAAACTACTGTGATGTGCTTGTGCTGCACTATCTGCCGAATCTGCTGACTGTCTTCATACAAAATGAGCATCTATTGCTCCACTTTTGCACTCAGTATTCCCCAATACACCAGATGATCAGCCCAACTCTACTTCAGTGGAGATCTCCCAAAAGCACCTTCTGGACCAGACAGTTATAGCGCCGACTATAGGCCTGGCATGCTTAACCACAACCAGAACAGTCAGATAAACTTAAAAGATGCAGCAGAGAAAGGTGTTGTTTAGCAGCTATAGAGCCAGCTGGTGTCTTTAGGAGGTGGTGGAGACCAAAAAGGGGAGCAAAAATTAGATTTATGCTTTACTTTCATTTAATAGCTTAAAAGAAAGGGTGTGTATGATGATGTTTATTTACTCTAAGCTAATGCATGTTGCGCTGCCCCTAAGTAGCCACAAAGTCATCTGTTGTAAGATCACTCATCAAAAATGTAACATTCTCCGAAGCTGTAAATTTTACAGTCTAAATTAAATTGGACCCGTCAGTGTTCCAGCCGAGTTTTAAAAAATAAATGAAGCAGAAATGTCACCGTTGTCTCACCTCATTATCTTGGGCGAGGAGTTTGGAGAGTTTCTCATGCCTCCATTGCGCTGCTTTTTTTTTGGCGACAGCGCCAACTGTTGGTCCTCTTCAACTGCAACAAAAAGGCAATGAATTACAGGAAGACACAGCAAAACATGTAAAAAATAATGCAGTGACAGCACAGAAACAACACAGCACGATTGAAGTCAGTGAATTCAAGGAGAAGACATGGTTAAAGAGACGTGGAATGAAGAAAGAGGTTGAGTGGACACAGAGGAATGGACAGGACAAACTGACACATTTGCACAATTGTGATGAAGATGCAAACATGCAATGATGCCATCATCAACCATCATGCTGAATGATCAGGGCTAACCCCTGATTGACTTTTCATTCATCACTCTAATCCAGACACTGAAATCAACATGCCAACATGGTTGTTTATCACCCCAAAGAAATCAAAGAGCGCTCTGAAACTTTCATTTCCTAATGCCTCTTGGTTAGCCAAGCTTAGCCTTCACGTTCCCGTTTCATTAAGGTAATAACTTATAAACACTCAGCACCAGACATTGTAAATGAGGCTGTTTGTGTGCCAATACACAACCCAGCCTGGACTGCTGGTCTTTCTTCATCCGAGGACTGACGCCTTAGACTCATAAAATCATCCAGGTCCTTGTGCTGGAGTGATTTATGCACAGCTGAGATGCCCTTTGGACATTGTCTCTGTCGCTCCACCAAACTACACAAAGCTCTTCATGAGAGCAGAGGAACAAGTTTTACCCTATCAGTCATTTTTTTCTCAAGCTAATATCTGAGTGAAAGCAAAGAAATGGCAGTCACACGCAGTGAGATACGTGCTTCAGCTAATCACATTTTAACAGCCATCATTATTGGCAGGTACAGCCTGTTATAGATCATAGAAAATATGCTTGAGTGTCTTTATAACAGCTCAGGCTCTTAAGAGGATCTTTATTTAATCAAAGAAACACTTCCCGCTAAAGAAAGGTCTCTTAAAGTCTCAAGGATCATGCTACTCTGCAGATGAAAAACAGCTTTTCAATGTAGCTAGCTTGTCTAAGAGTGACATCGTAATGGAAAATGCTGAGGGTTCAGGGGGCTTCCAGTGGAGAGGGGATGCTCCAGCACACTAGCCCTTCACATCTTGCTCTGCCTGTTCAATATTTAATGTTTCACAGCTGACAGCTGCACACACTGGGTCATTAGTAAGGAATGCTACACATGCAACCACTCCAGCCTGGCAAGCACATGCTCTGGTTGTGCTGTTGTTGAGTACAGGCCTGCCAAACACACCAAGGGGGATGGGGGGTGGGTGGCCCTTACAGTGCCTGTGGCTGAGTTTGGTGTTATTGGAGTGACTGGGGTGGTATCTGTATTTCACCGGGAGGCTACGTGCCCGCTGGAGCCGGCTGGCCTCTTCAGCTATGCGTGGTCGCCGCCCCACCTGGCTTGGGTCCCCAGAGCCAGTGTGGCTCAGTCTCAGAGCAGGGGGCTCAATGGGGGGCAGAAGGCTTCCCTTGCGGTTGTTTACCAGCGGTACAGACACCGGAGCAACTGTGTGAGTGGCCGAGTTGTGGTTCAGTTTAGCTGACTGGTATTGATAAGTTGAAGACCTGATAATGGGACCGTTGTTCATCGCTAAGTGAAGAGAGGTCAAAATCAAGATCTGTTCACTTCAATGATTAGCATAGCCATAATAACAAACAGCTGTTTCTACAGTTGTTCTGATACTAATCTTTAATACTGCCTAAAAACACATTAATGATATCAGATGTTACGCTGATTAAGTTATTGATCCAACAGTGCTATTTATTACCCCCCCCCCAAAAAAAATAAATAAATAAATAAATAAATAAATAAATAAATAAATAAATAAATAAATAAAATAAAAATAAAATAAAAAATAAAAATAAAATAAAATAAAAAAAATAAAAAAAATAAAAAAACACTCATTAGCCCAAACAGCAATTACATGTATTACTGCTCCTGTCTAGCACTGCTTTGGTTCAGAAAAGAGAAAAATGAGCTGCTAGCAAAAGGTGTAGTGTTGGCAAAGCTTGCAGAGAGTTTAATGTTAGCTGAGCTTGCAGATTGTTACTTAAGCTAAGCTAGTAGAGAGTTTAGTATTGGCAAAGAAAGAACAGCCTTATTTTATAGGTTAAGAGTTAACCCAGCACACGGTCCAGCATTGGTTAAGCTAGTAAAAAATGTTTCTCTAGCTTAGCCAACTAAAAGTGTTATATTAGTTGAACTAGCAGATTGTATTTTTAGCCAAGCTAGTAGAGAATTTAGTATTAGCCAACAAAGAATCTTGTTATTTTAGCTGAGCTAGAACACAGTTTAATGTTGGACAAGCTAGCAGAGATGTGACTTTAGCCAGGCTAGCTGGGAGTGTAATATGAGCAAATTGAGCACCATCAGACTTTATTTCAGCTAAGCTAATAGAGATGTTAGTAGAAACCAAGAAAGCATAGTGTTATCTTAGCTAAGCTAGCACACAGTGTAATGTTGACCAAGTTAGAAGAGAATTTTATGGTAGCTAGCAAAAGAGTTCAATATTAGAGAAGCTTGTGAAATGTCAGCAAGAAGTAATTTAGCCTTTAATTCTTTCTCATATCTAAAAATGTTTGTTTTCAAACAGTGTTCCTGAGACACTTTTTTGCTGCTATTAGCTTCACGTTAGCCAAGTAGCTTTATTCTAAGAAAACTGTTGGTGCATTATGTTTTACCTGAGAACACAAGAGATCTAAGAGTCAAAGTGGTTTGAGTGGCTAACATTAGCAGAGCTAGCACCACCAACTATTATGACATTTATGATGGACAGAAGTTAAAAAAAAAAAAATCCTGGTCTTTTTTGAGAGATGTTTTGTATCAGAACTGATAATGGTGCCACTTTTCTGCCTCCTTCTCACTTTGATACAGATTTTTTAAAGAAATGTAACTATTTAATATGATTACGCTCAAGCCTTGCTCTCAACACTTTTCAGTTCAACCATCTTTCCAGTGAATGCTTGTTGAGTTATCCTGCATAACTATGTCATTGCATCTTGAAAGAGATGTTAATTCCTGCTTAACCTGCATTTTTGATGCTCTGTGCTCCACAAACACTATTCACTTCCTTTTGCTTGGTAGGAGGCAGAAATTCAAGAGACAGATATTTCAAAACATAGGTGCCTAAAAGTGAACCAGCTGGCATGTCTGGGTACCACTGGGGGCAGTAGGATGCTTGCTTTGTGATTTGGGTGAACTAATCCTTAAAGCGTACATATTAAGCACAGGACAGGACCTGATGTGATCTGACTTGAATAGGGCCTGCATTGTGTATGTTAATAAAACATCTTGTGACTTTTATCATAATTAAAGCACAATCACTGCTTTTCGGGGGTAATTCTTTCTGGCATAAGAATGCTAATAGCTGAATAATTAAAAAAGCTCATTTTTATTAAACACCACTTAACCACTTGGTCTTAGCCACCAATGAAATGTTGGGTTTGACATTCCCTTTGATATTTATAATAAACATGAATTAATAAGTATGCTTTCAGGTGTTCCAGCGATTGTTATGCCATAAGAACAAGGAGGTGACAATGTGGATTAGGAAGCACTAGCTGCTGTACACACTCTATGCCTTATAGTGGAGGGATGACTTTTCCGATACGAAAGCTTACAGTTCCACTGGTGCTTTACTGTACCAGAGGTAAAGCTGGTGAGGAAACCGATATAAAACAGAGGAAAAGAAGCAGAGGAAAAGTGTTCCTCTTACTCTAAAGCAATGGCTCGGAGCTAAAAGTGGAGAATAGAGATGATTATTTCAACAGTCAGCTGTCTGGAAGATTATCCTCCCTGCTCCAGACCTCCACTATTCATCTGCCCCATGTCAAACATGCACAGCACTTCTGCAGGACAACGCTTTGTGGCAGATTTGCTGCCTATCACGGACCCTGTCAAAGTGGACGTCCCACATGGTGCAAACTCATCGAAAAGCAGGACGTGATCTAGACTCTGTCACGCCTCCCGTCTGGAGCATGATTGAAAAATCTTGCATATATTTCCTTGGCGGTGTTTGATTTTCTGCATGTTTCAGCTGGATTAAATCATCCCCTCTCACGGTGAAGCAGTGGCACCATCTGCTGTAACTAATACACCCAACACAAACCAGAAACAGAAGCACCTTCCTTGTGCTTAACATGTAAAACATAAACAGTGGGTGATGATAGACCAGACACAGAGATGGGTTGAAAACAGAGAAAAAATAAAGCGGGTTAGAGACAGTGAAATGCATTAGAGGAGGGGGTTAAAAACAAATGACGACAGAGAGAGAATGGAAATCAAACTTACTTGATTTGATATATCCATTATAGCTATTTTTAGCTGAGAAAAATGCAAAGACAGATGACAGGTTACAGACAGGAAAAAGTAGTGATGAAAAAGCAAATGATAAATGACATCTGGCGACTGAAGGCTAAGAGGCTTCTCTTAAAGGCACTTGAAAAAAAAAAAGGGTTTTCTTACAGATAACCAGAGAAGGCAATGAGAAATAAAATATGGGTTGGTTAGGAACAGGATTCTGAGTCAGTTAGTCGAGGATTAATCAGATTTAAAGGGTCACCTGCTGATGTGAACAGTCATGTGAAAGGGTTTGCCATGATTTGATGATTTTTAAGGCAAAAGGTGTCCTAAATAAAGCACTAGCTTACTGATTTGTTGATGAGTCTTTTATTCTGTTTTACAATTAAGGGAATTAGTGAATTGTGGGAGGTTTTAAATAGGGCTGCAGCTATCAAAAAATTTAGTAGTCGAGTATTCTACTGAAAATACCATCGATTAATCGAATAATCGGATAAAATACATTTTTGTTTAGTTAAAGAGCAGTTATTTGTCAAATGAAAATTTTTCTCTTTAAAAATAGAATTTTCTGATACAGCATGTCAATAAGAGCACTTGCTTTGGTAGCTCCAAAATTTGTAAACACACTTTGACACATTTTTTGTGCCTTGGACATCTCATCAAATGTTGCGGACCCAAATGGCACCCATTTCGTAGAATGACCCATTCGTCTCCAAACTCCAGAAAAGTAGCTAGATTTGTTGCTAGTTGCTATTTTGTATAAGAGGTAGCTTGAGGGGTCTGAAAACTCTCTTAACATGGCCTCAGCTCTATTTGAAATACCACTCTTTAATCTTTGTTAAAATTAAACGATTCCTCGAGGCGGAGAAAATTACTTGAGTAATTTTTTGTAATCGAGTACCTCGGATCATTCGAGGAATCGTTTCAGCTCTAGTTTTAAATACAATCTGCACTTTTTAAGTGGCCAGTTTTGTTCTGTTTCAAATTAGTAGAAAGCAGATTTTTAGAATCCAAGAAGCTGGGGCTTTGGAAATGTTTTCAAAAATGAGATCAAAAACAGATTCTTTAAAAAAGTGGGTAAAAAAAGTGTGTTTGAAGATCCTTACAGCACACGCTGATAAACGTGATCTAAATACAGCTTCAACATTATATCCAATCAGATTTAGTGTGGTTTGACTATTCTGTTTACTGAGTGGATCTTCATCATTCCCCTCATCCTCTAATGTCTATAATCGTCTTCTTCTCTTCCAGGAGCTGTTCCTGCTCCTCTGCACTGCCTGACACAACCTGCTCGTATCCATGGAACTTTTCAGTGAGTCACTTTTTTTTCTTGGTGTGGTGAGTCCCACACATGCTCATTAGTACCTTATTTCAACCCCTTGCTTATAATAAAGGTCATGCATTGAGCTTAAGGCAGGACAGTGACAGCAATGTTCAAACAGGGACCTTGCTGGTCCTGGCATCTGTCGCCTGCAATCGTAGGGCGCGAGCAGAGTCACAGGACTAACAGGCTAGCATCTGTCCCACAACGAGAGAGGAGGGGAGAAAGAGGGGTGGGAGGGAGGGAGAGGGCGCGCTCGGCTGCCTGGTGGTTAGGAACTGTCAGGCTGAGTTTCATGACAACCGGTAGCACTCCAAAAATGAAAATGCAAACATAATTTCCATGTCAGGCCGTATAAGGCCTCGCTCCGTGCGTCTCCCGCACCGTGTCGACAGCAACTCTGGAGCTCTGCTCGAGCCGAGCTAGCCGGGCCATGCTCACAGCGCACACGCCTGGGAGACATATTGAAGGGGTGGAAACGCCCGGAGATGTTCAAGTACACACAGAATGGTCTTTGATCAAGAAACATTCGCTAAAGCTGTGTGACAGTGTACAATGTTTTGCAGCAAATTGTATCAAGGCTCTGCAAACTCAGACACATTCTTCATGCCTCTTGCAATACATCAGAGTAATTTAACATGCCCTCTGGCTTTAAAGGGGAATCACTTGGATTAAGAATTTATACTCATCTCTGCTTGGCTGCTGTTGATGCTTTAAAATCTAACACAGAAGTTTGACTCTATTGTTTTTTTATTCCTTTTGAGGTCCAGTTTGATCAAGCTCTGTTCAGTTTCACACCAACATGTTGAAACTAAAGAAAATCCTCTTGAACCAAAGCCTCTTTGTTTCAAAAAATAAGGGCACTGAGTTTTTTTTGTTTTTACTGAAAATCACATGTTTTGGAGACTTTTTTTCCAGTAGTTGCTCCTGTTTTGATCTTAATTCGATAAATCAGTACAGTCACAAAAATTTGCACTGCAACTCTCAGGGTAAAATCTCTTCAGGGGCTCTGGAAAACCGCCTTTTATTAACCCTCATTTGCGATATACAAGTAAGACTGGTATATTATGTTGGGAGTTGGAGAGAAAATCCAAAATCAGTTTATCAAGTTTTTGTTTTGCAATATCAAAATCTAGATTCTTTGTCAAAAAATGGATTTTTATTTTCAAATTCAAATTCTTCATCTCAGTCTTTGTTTATAAACTGGATTGGAAAAAAGTTACTTCTTTTCTCCAGCAGAGGGCAAAATCTTTCAGAGTCACTTGATGTGCATTTCATGGGAAAATATGGCTCCTGATATAGTCTGTAGACATTATCACCATTTAATTTTTTTACATGGTCTGTTGTTAAAAAAAAGCAAACTAAAAATCGTAAATATTGAAGAATCACAATTTAAATCAAATCAGCATCCCAAAAATCGCAATGGAATTGAACCGCCCAGGCCCTACATCCGTACTGTTCATCTATTTCTGAAGGGAGGTCGTAAAATATATGTACGGCTTTACAATTTATGGCATATTTTTTATTTCTGAAGTGTTTCAAAGTCTTCACAGAGGGAGGCATGGCCTTTTTTTCAAAGAGGAGTCAGTGTTTGAATTGTTGAAAATCTAAGTGGTGAAACACCAGCAAAAAATAATTCTTGCATGCTTTAAGATCAGCCCCAACATAAAGAAAGCAACATCCATCTCCATGACAGTAACCACAAAGCTTCTAGAGCTAGACAGTAGCACACACGCCAACGACACTCTGCACGACTAACACGGTGCATGTTACAGACACTGAAGAGCACATGTCATGGCGACAACTTACAGGCACGTAAAGTGGCAGAGCAATCATTAACAGAGACAGCAGAGAGTGGGACGTGTCGTCGAGGGGACTCCGTGTTACAACGCACACTAACTGGCATGCAAGAGCAGTCGCGCTCTGAGCGGCCGCAATCAAAACAACATGCCAGTGTCATTTTCTTGTAGGTGGCCGTCTTGGCTACGGTGGCGGGTTGAGACGAGAGGAAGAGGAAGAGGAGGTTAATGCTGAGGGTCGCTCTGGAGGGAGAGTGGACAGAGGCAAGACAGGAGGAGCACAGAGGAAGGCTGCTGCTGGGATGCACAGGGTTAGCTTTGTCCTGACAGCGCGCAAATGTCAGATTAGGAGGTTTTTGCACTTATTGTGGAAAAAACAGTTTGGGTCATCTCTGGGGGGAGTGGGGGAAAATATCAAGAGGTCCTAGGGTTGGTTGGTTTGGGGGTGAAATGGGATGTGAGTGGGTTGAAGCTGGGGATAAATAAACCATTTTGACTTTGGCTTCAGCTCAACGTGAATCAACAAACTGGTAAAGCAACTGTCTAAGGATAATGCTCATTATCTCTCTTCATGTTGTACTTTTTTTAACAGTACTGTGGGGACACCTGGTGGTGATTTAAGGTAGTTCAGACTCATGCAGACACGGAGCTCTGTTAGTCATACTCATGGGATGCTGCAGTCTTTTATGTTTGATGCATGTTCCAAATAAAAGAGGAGAAATATGCTCAAGTGTTGCATGCTCAAATAATATTCCTTATCTTTCTGCGCTGCAGTGTAATGAAACAACTGAATAATTTAAAGTAAACTTTCTCTTCTTTTGACTATTTCCCTGGATTTTAAAGCAACGTGCACATGACAGCTGAGAGAATCCAGGCAGCATCATCCAGTGTACATGCAACATTTATATTACATATAAACATTTCCCTTCAGTCAGAGGTAGAAGGCTGTGTTGGAGGGTAAATAAATCCATGTTACTCACAATATATCACTATAAAAGTGATTTTTTTTTTTTTTAAGGAGAGAGTGTCAAGTTCCCGAGCAGCAGGAAGAGAATACATCAAATGTTAAGATTAGCTGTTAGCTGGAACGGTGTGAACAAGAGAAATGGTGTTAAACAGAGCGACACAGAGACAGGAGGTCTACAAACACATGTTCCATGTGGGTACCTGTTTAAACAGTCTCTGAATGCCTGGTTACAGTGAACAGTAACAGCACAGACAGATTTTATGCAAACACACACACATATAGGCAAACAGACATAATGCACATTAAGAATGATACTCTTGTAATTTGAGTGCTTGACTTCGAACTCCTCAGATATAAGCCTCTGTCTGAGGAGGGCTTGTATTAGAGGCAGGTCTTTATTTTATATTTCATAACTAACTTTTTCCTCCCTCCTCCATCGAGCTCTATCTGTAAAGATCTCATTAATGTTAACCTAAGTCACATAATGAATCGTCACTGCCATCTGCTGTTATGTTTATGTTACTACAAGCCGTGACCACTGACTGTATGACTGATACAGGACGATGTAGCCAAAGACAAAGAAAAAAATATATATTAGGCTTTCATGTGGAAAGTGCATGATCAGTGTGATTGTGAGTCATTAGTCGAACAAAGAAAACTTCATGTCAAAAAACTGAAGTTTTCTCATTAAGAAAGTGATCATAATCACAGTGAGGGGTCAGAGTTAAATACCTGTCTGTATTTTAGCACATATACCGGGGGTCTGCAACCTTTACTATCAAAGAAGGCACTTTGCCTCATCTCGCCTGGATTAAAGTCATTCTGGAGTCAAAAAATCTACTTTATCTTTACAAGAAAGACAACACGGTGTATACGATTTTAAACATAGTTAGAGTAAATTAAATACTTATCTATAAAAGGAGTTATTTCAAATTATGAAATTGTAGAACCATAAAAATAACACTTTCATTTGATATCACATACTGATAATGTCCCTCAACTCAACTTCTTCTTTTTTTTTTGCTACTTTTTTGCCACATATTTTCCACATTCATATTAAACCCCCAGTTAAATAAACCCATTCATATTGGATTAAATTCTGTAATTTCGTCTATCCTGCAAGGGGTGTAAAACTTAAGGTTACAAAGAGGTTACATGAAGGTTGCATGGAAAGTTTGTGGGCTGTTGATTAGGGCTGAAAAATTAATCGACTTGAAACTGACATTGCAAGGCAACAGAATGCAATTTTCAAGTTGTGTCATGTACACAGACCTGGGGGGAATATAGTAACTTGTACTTGTTCTTCCTTAAAACCAGCAAAAGTCAATAGGCTGGGTTTGCTGCCAAGAATATCAACATTCTACTTTGATTATACTAGTTAAAGATATGTTATTTGTGTCAATTCATGCATCAATTCAACTCATTTTATTATAACAGGTAGGCCTGGTCGACAGGAAAGAATTGCTTATATGTTGACTAGAGACAGACCAATATGGATTTTCTGGGCCGATACCGATTATTTGTTGTCAAAGAGGCTGATAACCGATATTTGAAGCCAATATTAATTTTCAGTCAAAGTGAAAATACTGGCGTAAAAAGTTTTAAGCAATACAAACTCCAACACTTATCTTCATTCAAATGCCTTCGAGCATATGTTTAATAAACAGCTCCTTGGCTTAGCAGCATGTTTTATAAAGTTAAATGAAAACTTAAAAAATAAATCCAAAATTCCTTTGTAACTGCAATAACACTGGACAGAATTGACTTTGTGCTGCCTTTACAGGCGTGTAATGCAGTTAAATTAATTTTCTGTTTGGTATTGCATGACTGATTTTAAATGACCATCTAGGGCTTCCATAGGGAAGACAGGGAGAAATTCTGTGCAGAGAAGCATCAGAGCCAAAACAACACAGTTTAAATTGGTTTCATATCGGCCGTCGGATTTAAAAAAAGGCTTATGTTGATATGCCCCAAAATGCCCAAATCGGCCCCAATAATTGGCCCGGCCGATAATTGGTCTATTCCTAATGATGACAGTGTGCTCCGTCATGTTGTTCATACTATAGAATGATTTATTGCTGGTTTTTAGTGAATTAAGAAGAAAATAAACATCCCTCCAAAAAACTAGAATGTTGAGTCAAAGTTGCAATATAGGTCTGAAATAATCGCAATAAGATTATTTTCTAAAATATTTCAGCCCTATTGTTGACGTAGGAGGTGAAGTAGAGCAGTGGCTTTATTGCGAGATGTGATGAAGATTTAGTTAAACAAAAAGTGATATCAGGATTTTATTTAGAGTCAGTGTTGTTAATCAAAAGTAAAGAGAAATAAAACTCTTTATTTAAGTAATGCTGGTTTAAAGCTGCAGAGAGCTACTGCAGAGGAGGCAAAGAGCTGCAGGTTGCTGACCCCTGATCTTTACGGTCGGTGTGTGTGTACACATAACAGCAAAGACTTGTTCAAGAAAATACTCTATTAATGAATGTTTTTCTGATTTGGTTTTAAAGAACTGTATCTTTTGGCTTCAGTGAAGAAGTGTGCAGAGTTTGCTTTATGCTAAGTTTCAATAATACAGAAACACAGGAACCAAGTGGTTCAGTGTAGTTACTGTAAACACATCACTACACAACTAAAATGATGAGCTTGTAGAATGCAGTTACTTACATTTCTTGCATCCACATTTCTTAATGCGTTTGGGATCTGTGATGTCATCATGGCAGGCTTTACAGTAAAACAGCGCCCTTTGAAAAAAGAAAAACAGACCTGCTCATCTACATCTTACACAAGATGTTCTTTGTACTCATCAAGTGTTTTTATATACGTTCAACTTCACTTTAATATCTTGTACTGTCAGAAAGGTGGCATAAATTAAACACCTCCTCTATGAAATGTTTCTCTTCATAACTCTGAGTCTGTTATCTTCGGTGTGAAAAGCTGACAGTGTGTACCAGAGCCTCTTTCAGAGTCGAGACCTTGCGTTTGAACACCTTTGAATCTCTCATCCCGTTAATTACCTCTTTACTTCTTTGGCATCACTGGCGATGAAGAAGCCCAAGGTCCCCTCCTGCATTTTCACGTGGTTTCCAGGGTTTATCAGGGTGCTGGCAGCAGAGGAGAAAGTTATATCACACAGTCTTCAAAGCTTTGCAGTAATCGCTGGTGATAGCATATGCTATCTGGCGACCAGTTTGGCAGAAGAGCCGTGTTTACTGAATTAAGATGATGAAAGGAGACAGTAGTGACACTCTGAACGGTAGAGATGTAGCATCAGGACAGTAAAGATCTGCTTTAAGACCAAAACTGCCACTTTCCCCCAATTAATGTGTCAGGATGTTATCAGAGCTGCCTGTGAGGTCTGTGAATGAGCAGTTTAACATGTTTTGTACTTCCTCTCGTGTTTGCAGTCACACACACACAAGCTGATTCAAGCAGCCCCACCACTGACAGCAAACACACCTGCATACATCGTTTTTTTCTTTCTTAATGCACGCATGAATTTTAATGATTTGGGTGATCCTCCACTTACCTGCTCTCTCTTTGATCAGACTTGTACTCTATAGCGATCAGCAGCAGCTTCAGCTTCACGTAGCAGAGTCTGCAAAACAGAAGAAGAGCACAATGAGACCTCTGCTGGGAAAATATCTGTAGCTTCTGTAAAATCTGCTCAGCACTGAGTGGTTCTTTAAAGTCTTTCTTGTGTAATGCACACCTCTTGGATTTAACACATTTGTGCAACGCAGCAAAGTAGAAAGATGTGTTTTATCATGTTGTCTCATCATCTGAAGACTTTTACCAATTAGATGGTGATCCAAGAAGCGAGTGACCTAAAGGTGGTCAGTGAAGTCGTGCCACTTGTGAACAGTTTTTTTCTCTCATTAGATCGTAATCTAAACTTAATGAAAATGGTGGTTGGCTTTGAGGTTAATAAACCTTGAAGTGCTGGTTTGATAGAAAAGACTCCCATGATTGTTGGTTTTTAACTCATTTATAGATCTGTTTTGTGTTTGGGGGCATGTTTGCCTTCATTGATAGGGTAGGGGAGCAGAGTGAGGGCAGCTAGAAGCTGTGACAGTGAGTACTTACTCGCAGATGACAGGAAAGGACATGCCCACAAAGGCACTGGACAGGTACTCCGTGTACATCTCATTAGCGACTCCTTCAAGGTAATACTTCTGCCATGTGTCCTCCTCGATCTGAAGCACAGACCCACCACAGTAAACACAGCGTCTGATCCTTAAAAGAGCTAACTGAACAAAGAGTGAACTGGCTACAAACCAGGGAGTTTCACCCTCATGGATCCCTTTAATGTGCAACACTTTGAGGACATTAGAGGAAAAAAATTTCCTCGAATAAAAACTTTTTTTTGCTCAAATCTTTGAATTAACTTCAGTCCTAAACAAAAATAACAAACATTCAGTATTATTTTTTTCACCATTTAAATGCCCATTCGATTACATGATGTCACCATTTTTATTTTGAAAAAACAAAAAAACAAAACATAAAATAAGGTGGGGGTTTGGGCCTTTTTTTAAAATATCAAGCTTGGATATATATAAGATTTGCGATAAAAATGATTTTTTTTTCTTTTTTTTTATTTATTTATTTATTTATTTATTTTTTTGTCCGATTCCAACTTTGCCACCATTTAAAGACATTAGGACAAAGGTGTCCCCTGCTATAAAAAACTTAAGAAACCAATATTTTTGCTTCTTTTGTCCTCAGATCTTATTTTCATCTTATTGTCAATGTTTCAACCCTTTATTGCCCATCTGAATTTTGAAAGATGTGTTCATCATTAAGAAAAGTGTGTGTTGTGTTGTGAAAATTATCTCATAGTAAAGAGTTAAAACCAAAAATTGAACAATTTTTCTCCAAAATGAAATCCTGAAATTAAAGAATGCATGATTATAGCTTGTAATGACTGTGCTTTCAAAAAAGAGGTTATGATGGGACTACATGGGGCATTTTTGTCCTCTGTTTACCTGAAGGGATAGTAAATTAAAAACCTGACACTGCAAAAAAATAACAATGTATCAAAATCAATTTTATCACAAGTCTTAAGTATATTTAAGCCTGATATTTTAAAAAATCCCCTGCCTTCAAAGTTATTATATGAAAAATTTTCTGTATTTTTTTTTTTATAAAAAACAGTGACATCAGGTAATGAAATGGGCATTTAAAAGGTTAAAATAATAAAAATAATTGAATATTTAGTATATTCAATTAGGACCTTAATTTTTGGTAGAAGACATTTTTGCCCTGTGTTAACCTCAAAGGTTTGTAAATGTGCCCCCTGTGTAATGTTGACCTTGGAGAAAAACTGAAATTTGAATTTTACAATTTTTCATTAAAAAAAAATCTTCTTAATCTATCCATGTGGAGTAACATAACAAAAATGACTGCCCAAAATGGAGCAGAAAATCCCCTGACAGGACAAAAAGTCCCTGATTCCCCCTGAGGGTTAAGCTGCAGATACCTTGATGAAGGACCTCATGGAGAAAAGGTTGGCCAGCATGGTGGAGAGCCCCTGAGCCAGGCAGCTTTGGGCGATGAAGCCCAGTTTCAGCTCAGCTAGACAGATAGCATCGTCTCCCTCCTTCCAGGTCCAGCTGGGGATGTTCAGGAGGTGGGCCTGAAGGAAACATGGACGGTAGCTTTAAAGACAAACAAACTGCCATAATACCACAACTTGAAGTGCTCCACATCTTTGCTGAATATTTCCGTTTATGGTTTACAAAAATAACAGATAATACCCACCTTATTGTGGTACTGCAGCATCTGAGTGATGATTCTGATCTTGGGGTGGTAGTTTTTGATGGATATTACTCTGATACATGACACAGAGGACACAAATATTAGACAACAGTGGAATGTTTGTTTTCAGAGAGTAGCCTACATTTCTACTTTACCAAGCATGTTCGTACCTACAGTATCTATGGAGGGTTACGGCCATATTAAAGGGGAAACAAGGGAATTTACCAGAATAATCTCGTTACTATATGAGAATAAAGTTATTTTATTCTACAGTAAGGTTACCAACAAATAAGGAATAGGGAGCATTTTGAGAAGTTTTACTCTCGTATAGGTTTCAAAAATAAGGAATTATTACATCTTTTGGCACATCAGCACAGCATTTTCATAAGTATGAAGACCCTGAAAAGATTACTCAGAAACTGGGGCTTTAAACTTTGGTTAAGTTAGAAGATTTTCACAGATTCGACTTTTCCCTGATCAATAACTGATCAGGGAAATGTTGCTATGATAAAATCGACACCTCTTTGCAATCACAGCAAGGTAGACAGCAAAGTAGACAGCAATCTGGGGCGCAGATAGACTAGTGGTCCAGGTTGTGCCCCATGAGGCCCCACCTTGAGTGGGTGGCCCGGGTTCGAGTCCAGCCTGTGGCCTGTTCCCCACGTGTCATCCCCCAATCTCATCCGGTTTCCAACCCCATCCACTTCCCTACCCTCTCTCCTTTCTCTGATTAACCCTTGTATTGTGTAAGAAAACTGCGGAAGTCTGTAGTGTTGATCTTAGCTTGTTTATACTTGAAAAACAACAGCTATCACCCAATACTGTTTTACACCTCAAAGCTAACATATTATGTATTCATATACATGAAAACAATGTTTTAAATGTAATCCTTTTATCCTACAATGTACCATTCACTTTTGATTTTTAAAATTACTGTTTTCAAACACTTTTTTATTTCCTATAGTGAAAACCATGGGTAAGCACATTATGCAAGTCTTAAAGACTAATATTAGAGCACACCAACCAAAAAGTTACTTGTGTTTTTTGTTTTTAATCCATTCTACACTAGTGTTTTCGTGTGTGTGCGTGCGTGCGTGCGTGCGTGCGTGCGTGCGTGCGTGCGTGCGTGCGTGCATGTGTGTGTGCATGTGTCTGTCTCTGTGTGTGGCGGAGGAGCCCACAGGTTTTAAAAAATGCATGAAACAGTCAGTATTCTCTGCCAGGTCATTTTTGACTCATAACACCACAGATATCACTTTTTTTAAGGCCTTCAGAATTTACTCAAGTGTAGAAATTTTTCTCTGTTGTGTTAAAATAGATGTGTTTGAGGATTAGATGAAGGCTTGTTCTGATACAAAAAAGTAAATGATACTTTTTTCAAACCTAAACTTGAAAATGGGTCAAAATTGACCCGAACACAATATAAGGGTTAAGGCCATAAAAAATAATTTTAAAGAAAAGAAAGACTGCTATCCGCAAATGTATTTCCCTCTAAACGAGCTGTCCTTGGCACTGGGAAACTTTCATTGTCCTTTATGCAAAGCCAACTCTTGCTTGAATGAAACGTCTGCAAATTGCAGCATTAGTAAAATATGATACAGAAATATGAAATAACTTCACCCAGGAGAGGTGTAGTCTCTTCAAAATCACTTTAAACACGTGACATCTTGTTTTTCCGACTACACTTCTCAGATCTTCTGATAGCCTATAGCCATAGACCAAAAGAATAAGTTTTCTCATAAATTTATGAAATTACCCTGTAAATTTACTTTTTTTTTCTAATGTGGCCCTAATCCTCCATCATATGTATCAGTCAAAAACATCCCAAAAAGATGATGCTAGGTAGGAAAAACCAGTAATATAACAGCTGTATTCTGTGGCCTCATGTGGAGAGAGGCCTGTGACTCTAAGCTTGACCTAGGAGAACCAAATTTCCTCTCCAGGGTTTACCTCATGATGTTGGATGCATCCTCAGCATCGGGGTCAGCGCAGTATTTGTTGGCTAAGATTAGACAGGCATCAGCTGATTCAATCTGAAACAAGACAACATTTAATCAGATCACCTGACTATTGATTTTATGAACATCAGAATAATTTCCCTCTGCTCACAGAGAAAGGAAACCGTCCATAACTGACCTTCACTCTGGCCAGGTCGTGTGGGTTTAGGACAGACCCTTGGTAGAACTCCACCTGGGTGAAGTGACGCTTGAACAAGGCTTCCAGCTCAAGATTAGGGGAAATACTGAAAAAAGGAAATCCTGCTTGAAATTATGTCTTTTTAATGAACATAAACATAAAAAGAAATGTTTTTTGGAACTTACTTATGGAGAAAAACAATTTCTACATTGACATCATCCCTGTCCTTGTGTAGGAAGTCTTTTAGAAAGTTGGACACACTCTCCAGTGTTATATGACCACAGACCACGATGTGCCTGGAAGACGAGGAGCAGAATAATAATGAAACCAAAATACACTCGAGGTACACGTCAACAACATGACACACATCATCATAACACAACATTAACTGTTGTTTCATCTTCATCCTGAAACCCCGCTGTGATGAGAGAGATGTAATGAAAATGAAAGTAATCATTTCTGCTGTATTTTGGGGTTGGATTCTAAATCTGGACACAAATAATAATGATATCTATGTTACAGAGGAGCAGGTTTCTGTTCCTGTTGTGATGAGGGAGGACTGAATGAGGAGGTCAGAGAGCACTGTGGATTTTAGTATCAGATTATAAAGGATCAGAGTTAACTCAGATGGAGATTATGAAATCAGCACACTGTTTATATCCTGCACCCTATACACCAGGCACTCGGCTTCAGTCCATATTTCATTTTCATTTACACATACCAATTATATAAGTGGAAATATGTCAAAGTAATACATTTGTTTTCAAATACTACTGCTAGAAAACCATGGCGATTCTATGAGCTACCTGGAGGTTGGTCACACAGAGCTGCAGTGATCAGTGACTTCAGAGTACATTACACATTATATTTAACCCATAGACTGTAAACTGTTCTCAGACATCTTTTATAGGATGATAGGCATATGATAGAAGTGATGCCAATGAAAAACAAGAAGGAATAAAAGATGGAATGACAAAAACACCCCCTGCTACGCTAAATGACTTTAATATATCACTTTAGTTATGGCCAATTTAGTTTAGTTTTATATCAATTCAATATATTTATAAAATCAATATTCAAATTTCAAAATGGAACTAAAATCAGAGGATGTAGTCTTTTGTATTTGTACAGACTTTCATTTATTGGTGGAATATACTGTAATTAAAGATGTTGTGAGGAGGATCTGTTTTAATTAGACTGCAGCGCCACCTTCTGGCCCGGAGTCTCACACACACTGCTGTGAAGACGTCACTCTTACCAAGGCGTGCGTTTGTTTTGGAATTGAGTGGTGATCGGATCTTCTTTTTAACTCTACTTTTCTTTGTTCAAGACAGACAGGGGTCACCAACCTTTTTGGAACAGAGGGCTACCTCAAGGGAAATGAGTGGTTCGAATGGCTACTTGTCTGATACAAATTTTCATTAAAAAAAAAAAAAATTGCACGGAACACTTTTTAAAAACAATAACAGTAGTAGCAGTAATACTATGTGAAGAGACTGCTCACATGTTAGTGTTACTTGTTCCACAATATTATTTATGATTTACACAACAATGATGGAAAGAAACATATATGAATTTCTGTAAAGAGCTCCTTTGTGATTGGTGCTGTTTTTTGAAACAGGCCTCGTGGGCACCTTATGTGGTTCTTGTGGGCGCCCGGGTGCACACGGGCACAGCAATGGTGACCCCTGACCTAAGGTATTTATTAACAGTCATGTTGCACTGTTTTTCAAAACATGACAAGTAGCTAACTCTGTCAGTTTGTTTGTAGTTCAGTAGCCAGCTATTTTTAGCTCTACTGGCAGTCTGCTCCTGTGAGACATGTCTGTAATGTGTAACGCTAGTGATCCTGGTCATATCATGCCAGTCTTCTACCAATCAGAGCTAACATAACCTCACTCTTCATTTTATTGATAGACTCTCAAGTTTGAACAGACCACTGCAGAATAACTGCTGACTGTGGGTTGGAATCAACATTAGTACAAACAGTTAAGCTCCTGTGTTAGCCTTTAGCTCGTGCTCTATCTCTCTTCTGTTTATCTTTCTTCTGCTCTTCTGTTCTTTTTCTGTCTGACAGTTAGGCTCCAGTGTTCACCATCACTACAAAATTAATCACAGAAATCATCAGCTGGCGTGGTGTTGTCATAGAGACTGTGACGGCCATAAATCAATCCCATCCTGCTCAACTGAGAGGCTAAGAAGTAGCATTTAGGAATAACCTATATTGGTGCTGATAATCTTGTTTTAAAGTGTGGATTAGGAGCAGACATATATCCAAAAAAGGGGGACTTTTTCAAGATCACAGAGAAACTCCTCACAGCCCCTTCAATAAATAAGTTAACAAAGCTAATTTTGCTAACTGTTAACTTGTATTAATTCATTTAGCCAGTGTGCCAACCAGACGTGTGAGTAATTACCCACAGGTATTAATTTTCAAATCATCAAAAAATAAAACAACAACCAAAATAACCCAATAAATAATGTGAGAGATTATCACTGTGAGTGCTCAACAAACTAGCCAGTAACAAAAGCAAAAAGTTTGAATATTTTCCCAGCCAAGTCTGACTTCTACAAAACCACATGAACAACCACAAATACCAAAAGCATGCTACAAAAAAGCCATACTTCGTTTGGAGGCATCCGGAAGATTCTCTGCATTTTTAGAAACGGCTGCAAAGCTTTGTACACGAAAGGGTAAGTTTATATCAAAGTACTCGTTTCAAATTTTGGAATAATTTTCTGAGGAGTAGACAAGAAGATCGATACCTTACTCGTGTTTGTTAGCTAAATATGAATGTGTAGCAGGAGGTAATTAGCTTAGCTTAGCATGAAATAGGTACCCTAAAAATATTAAACCCCACACCTTTAAATCTATCTATTAAATCTATACATGTTTTATGTGCTTAAACAAAAAGAAAGGTAATATTAAGAAATATATTACTAGCTTAACTAAGCTGAGCTAAGCTAATAGCCTCCAGGCTCTGTCATCATAGTCATCTACAAACAAGGAAAGGTACCGATTTTTTTGTCTAAATTTCAGCAAGAAAACTATAAAGTATTTCTGTAAACTCAAGATTTGATTTAGTCCTCAGGGTGTAGGTCCGACTGAAGATAAAGGCCAAGAGTATTCAGCAGCAAAGCGTGAAAGAAGGAAAGCGTAGCAAGTTTTTCTAGAACAGAAAAACGAAAGCTCTAAAACTACCATGAAGCAAGCGATGGCATCAGTGATTTGGTCTATGTGTTTAACTAAACATGGGTATGGTTGAAAATAAAAATTAGTGTTTTCAAGTCTCTTTAATTCTCTAAAAATACAAAACAGCTCCAGAATTAACAGATATATGTGAAGTAGATGAGTTATCAGTATGGCTGTGAAGCATCAATATTCTAATTTAAACAGTTCTTTAAATACTTATAAATCATAAAGTTATGTAGCTATTGAGCAATAAATGGGTGAAGAAGTCTGACCAAAAATATTTCACAAAAACAAAATAAACCACATATGAACATCACAATGGACAACTTTACCAATTAGACACAACAACATGTAGGATTCTCTCTCAGTGATAAAAGGTAGAAAACTACAGTAAAGAGTGTTTTCTTGCCCAGTAGACCGTTAACTGTGGTGCATTTTAAAACCTAGCTTTGGTTACGAAGCGTGTCCAGTTTGTTGTATTTAGCTCATATGGACCACTACATGTATCAATAGCTGACATTATGTTTATCTGTAGCTAGTATATTTAACATGTTCACTAACATATAGTCCTCTAACAAATACAAAGTTAAAGCCAAATGTAAGGGGAAATGTTCAATATAATAGATTCTTTTTAAAGTGGCTTCATTGTTTTAGCACAGTCACTTCCAATTTTGGCTCCAGGTTAACCACAGACTTAGGATATTTTGTAATTGTTTCTCACACGAATACACAGGTGTCCATAAAATGTCTTTACAATTTGGAAAATATATTCCAACAGCAATTGATGAGATATCTTAATCAGATTTGTTCTATATGCTCAAATCATCAAATATTTTAATCACCGTGCATTACAGGTATTGTTAAACAAATCCCTAAAAAAATGGTTTCTCCTTTAGAAAAGGATCAATTTTTGTCAGGGTTTATTAAGTCAAAGTTGGATACTCAGACTCAGTGAAACTACAGGGGTATGTCAAAGACATCATGTATCGAACAAAGATATCGGACATGGCTGATGCCATTGCCCCCGATAGATGAGGCTTTGCTACAGCAAACAATGGACAGAAATTGAGTACTGTCTTCATGTGCTTTATGCTGTTAATGGTGCTCATGTGGAGATGTATAAAATTAGTTTTGTTTTTTGTTTTTTTTAAACTCCTTATTTTAAGATAACTTCCTCATTAGTTTGTTCATTTGCTTTCATAATTACGTTTTTTAATTGTAAAGAGACTTTTTGTACACCATGTAGTTCAAAGTAATGATCATGAGTTTACTCTAAGCTGGCTCAGAAGTTGGACCAATGTTCAACAAGCTAACCCCAAATGCTAAAATGACTGAGACACACTTTGAACTCTTTTTTTTTTTCACATTTCAGGAAAACAATTTTTCCTTATCAGTGTTTACATAAACAGGGATGGTTCTGAGAGAGAATCCCACACGTGATATCTTTGAGCATGGTGATGATATATGGATAAAAATACACTGCAGAGAAATCTTCAAGTATGGTCACCTGCGTTAACCTGTTTCAACCTGTTCTAATCTGCTATTTCTCCACAAATTTGTCAAGTGAGTTATCTTTATATACCTGTTAACTTGTTTCAAAATTCATCCCGGTCATTCTCATACTTTCTACACCTTCATGGCCCCCTGGTGGGCTGCCAAGGTATTGCAAATGGGCTGCCAAATCATTTCCCAAATAGTAAGATTTGGTGTGTGAGGGGGGGATCTTCCTTACATATATCTGTAAACATACAGACAGATTTTTTAAATGTTAAAACTCAGTTATTTTTTAAAATGATTTTAAAAAAAAAAACAGTTTGCAGCAGGACTGCATTGCAGTACTAAGTTCAGTTCTTTTTGCTCAATCTTCTGTGAATGCATTATATGGCTACAGATATCAGACCATCTCCCTTGCCCTGAGTTGGAAAAGGTTGGAATGAGGTTGGATAAGCCTGATGCAGATGTACTAAAAACTGCAGTACCTTGACTGTCCACTTGAGGGTTGTGCCAGAAGCACCGGGAACCTCATACACCCAATTAAAAAAGCTAAACTTTGAATGTTGAGTAATATCTTTTGGAAAAAGAGATATTACTCCTATGAAAACAGGTCACTGAGGGACACAATGAGTCACTTACAGACTTGATAATCACTTGAGAGATTTTTGCAGTGTAAGAGCAGACATCCATTCATGATAAGTGGGGGTGACATCTTGCACACATTAAAAGCAGCAACAATACAGCAAAATAAAATCCACATGAATCATGGCCAAATTCTTCAGTCACAGTGTGACTTTAGTGCTAACTGAGATCAATCCATCTCAAAATACTGTTTGTTGTTTTAAATGATGGTATATTACCTCTTTATGAGAGGGCCACTTGAGTCACACAAAACCACACCATTCAAAGTTTGTTGTTTTTTCATTTGACTTACTTTCTGCCTCTGGTCGAGTTATAACTCCCTCCATATTTCTTCCGATTAAGGATGAGAGCAGCAATTTCTGGCACGTAGCGAGCAAACATGGCCTACATGCATGAAAAAGAAAAAGAAAAAGGGCATGCAGAGAAGGTTCTACTGCGGCGGAGGCAGTAGAGCCTCCTTGAATACTTACTTTCTCCCATTAACCGCACTATAGGAACCACCATATTTCTTGCGGTTTCCTATTAACTCTATGATTTCAGGGACGTAGCTTGCAAACATGGCCTAAGGAGAAGATAGGAGACAGAAGAAGAGTCTAAAAAAAAGAAAGGTAAAGTAGAGCAGGTCCTCTAGATTTTGCTTCAGAGCAGTATTTTGTGAAGTGAAGGAGCGTTACAGATTTCAAGAAGTAGAGTGAAAATGAAAAAAGGAAATATTAAGTCCAATATTTACGGATATTGGAAGAATAAAGGAGAAAAATGACAGCTGGTGAGCGATATGTCAATCTGTGGTAGAAAAATTAAAAAGTTATCAAAGTAAAGAAAAAGCCTCATGTGCCATGTTTTGTCCAACAAACACTTGAGAGGTTGATTTTTAGAGAGCAACAAAAAGGATGGCAGACATTACTTTCATTACAGTTTAAATCCTTTTTTTCCTTAATAGATGATGCTGGTTTTGCATTATTTAAGTTTGATTGTATTTTGCATATTTATGAGCAAAAGCTTCTCACATATTAGTTTATTCAAAGCTTTTTACTCAGCTTTTTAAGATATACATGTCCTACTTAAAGAGGGGGTATTCAGCTTTCACATATTTTGTCCTGTTATATGAAGTAACAGTGTTGAAGGTTCATATTACATGTGTGCAGATGTTTAAATCACTACACAGTGTCATATTTTAGAAATGCCTGAATCTGTAAATTTTAAAAGTAGCATGAGATCTTCACGAGACCTCAACGATGAGGTCATGAAGGGTCCCCTAGCTGGTTCATGACATGTTGAAGGGGAGGGCCTTAAACACAGAGGTCTGTTTGTAGTTCAGCCCCTGACAGGCCTCCAGAGCATTGGCCAATCAGGGCAAAGGGGGTTTGTGGAGCAGGAGCCTCGAGCCCTGTTTCCACCAAGAAGTCCAGTTTAGATCAGTACGGTTTGGTACTGGTTGGCTTGGTTAAGCCTGGTCCTATTTAAATTTCCACGACCAACCATGCCCCCTTGTGGCAGGTGGCGAGTAAGCTGGATGCCCACAGCTGCATTTCAAACATATTAGTGTGACGCCATAGCAGCGCGTCACAGTGTACCCCGCTAATAAATCCAACGAAGAAGAAAAATGTGACACAGTAAACAAAGAGCAATGATGGAAGACTTTCAGCAATTCGTCCTCTCTGTGATTGGCAAGTAGCTCTTTGTTACAAAGAACAATCAAGTTTTGTTTCAGAGAAGGCTGTGTGCCGCCAGGAGAAATGCAGACACTGCAGTCACACGGTTAGTGACAATTCTTTCGACCAGTCAACTGTCTGCAGTGTTGTAGCTCCACCTTCCGAGATCAAATAGAGATAGTCTGGCACCCCTACGGCAGGGTGCCAAGAAGTGGGACGGCTCTTCTCGGTTATTTGGGGGTCTGTCCTGGGACCTGTCAGTGGAAATACCATAAAATGCCATGCCGAGACGGATTGAACTGAACCACTTGGTGGAAATGGGGCTTTAGAGGGACAGCAGCTAGGATGTAATTTTTAGGGTGTATTCACACCTGGATCGTTTGGAACAGTTGTTCTGAAACAGTGACGGTCACTCTCTTAAGTCCAGTTTGTTTGAGCATATGTGAACACAGCAATCGCACTTGGATGGGGGACAAAACAAGCGGGTCAAGATCACCAAAATAGAGTGGTCTCGACTCATTTCCATTGGAGCCTTGTGGCGGTTCTTTTGCAGAAGGAACAATATCACCTCAGCAACCGGCACAACTGACTCACAACTGTGGTTCATACTGTAGGAATGGGGGGCAGTAATGAGCTCAGTCACCAACAGTTCAGTCAAAACAATAGAAGAAGAAGGGGTAGAAGAGCCCATCTTTGTCTGCAGCACGTCTTCATCTGAACAGGTGCATCAGCACATTAGTCTTGTAAAAATGCACGTTTTGATGCTGGTTCATTAGCCAGATGAACGCTAACCCAAACCAGCCACACACGCTGCTCATGCTTCATGGCTGTTGTTGTTCCCCGTTTCAAAGAGGTTGAGAACATGAATGAGTGAAGATGAATAAACTTCCCGACCTTCCCCGTAAAATTTCTCACGAATGAGAGAAAAATTTGATTTCTCGTTATTTTTTTAAACTTTGGATTGTGAGACACTTTTGCCGCAAACGCAAACCAAGTGACAACTTTAACAGTCGTATCATTTTTGCCCCTGAATCGGAGCAAAGCAAATGAGGCACATGTGTGAATTCACCCCAAACTCTTTTCAGTCTCACAGTTCAGGATCTTAACATGCAGTATTTGGCTTTTTTTAAGCTATAGACACATAACATTAGTTTTATTTTGAAAGACCTTTTTACTTGTGTCTTCTATTTGATCCCTAGCTTGTTTAAACTCATAATGACAAATAGTTTATAATCCATTTCCTCTTAGCTGCTTTATTTGTGTGGTAACTCAAGTCAACAGCAAATCCCAGAAGAACCTTTTAAATAAGATTTAGGACTCAGTGAATCACGATATTATTATTCTCTAAAATAGTTTTTTCATAATTTGTGCAAATACTGAGATAATGTTGCAGCATCCATCAAGCCTGACTCTCAAAAATCATCCCTGTGTCATTGTGTTTGTTGGAAAGAGGAAGGGAGGGCAGAAGGTAGGGCCACCTGAAACCATTTTTACATTTTATAACAGATGCAAAATTTCTCATATCTTCAAATAAACATATAAATAATAACAGAGCATAACTTAAATGAATATAAGAACAATGCATTTAACAATGTTAACAATACATGACATGCAACATACTGCAGTGAAGTGGTGGGCCATTAAAATATCTCAGTATAAAAACAGGTGGAGGGCGTCCTGAGTGTAGAGCGCCACCTGGTGGGGAGTGATGACTGGTTGCATGGAGGCGTTAAAGCAGGAGTAAGAAATAAGAGGGACTTTTACCAAACCACCAAGGATGAAGAAGACCATAAACAGGCGGCCCAGGGTGGTTTTGGCATAGACGTCTCCATAGCCCACAGTGGACATCGTAACCATGAGCAAATAAACACATTCCCAGTAGGAGAGCGCCTGGGAGTTCTGGAAGTTTTCCCAGGGATCGCCTGAGTTCTCCACCTGGAACAGAGAGCAGGAAACACAGGGAAGTCATTTACTTACACCTGTGCTGAAAAGAAACAGTTTATCTCTCTTAGTCTGAAACTCCAGTTCACTTTCAGTGGGCTTCAACAGCTTCACTCACCAAGTGGATAAACCCTGCTGCCGTCAGCCATGTGCTTATGAAGATTGAACACAGGTTCACCAGCTTGATTGAGTTGCTGCCAAAAAAAAGGTCAGGACATGAAGCTTGAGGCATTTAGTGTTAAAACTTCATTTAATATCCCTTACAAAAAAGAAGTGTAGGCCAATTTGATTTTATTACATATACTTAAGTAAAAGTCAACTATATTTTTCAAGTACACACTTTGCAGCAAGTATACTATTAGTTCACTTAAAAGAGTACTTTTTCAATTCTCCTTGGGACTAAATTAGCCCATTGTAGTTTATAAAAGGTAAACTTTAAGTGTTTTTAGGTTAAAAAAAGAAACCTTTAGTACACTACCAGTTTGTATTTAAGTCTTTTTAGTTGTTTTGTTGTGTGTGTTTTTTTTTTTAATTTTTATTTTTTATTTTGTTTACTCTAGGAATGGGTACAAGTACTCAAGTACTTGCCATTGTTCCCATTAGTCGAGTATGATTGGCAGCTGCCATTGTTGTGTATTTTTTTCAGGGGTTGTAAAAATAAGTCAGGAGGGAGAGCCAAGAAGAGATTAGATTCTTAAAAGAAAATAATAATAGTTATTTTGTTACCCTGCTCCGCTCAGATTCTCTCATAGTCTCTACTGTGCAGACTCTGACTGCACAACTGCTGCCAATGGCTGCGCCTGTGACGAGGGTATTTTGGGTCCAAAACCGTACAGTGGTAAATACAGACTCATACAGTCTGTGATTACTACACTAAAAAATAAAAAGCATAGCAAATACAGAATCGTCTGCTAAGCATGTGACATATCAGTCAGGGAAACTGACTGGAAGTACCTTGATAAAAGTGATGAAGTTAATATGCAGTGACACATATGTGCGTTGAACTTCCAGGCCATAGAGAAATTAGTTTGACGCTGAGCCACATGCGTTTGAAGCCCAAGGAGAAAATCGCTAAGAGGGGAAACAGGCAGTTCTGGCATCACGTCAGTTACTAGCCCTGTTAGCACATGTTGTTGTAAAAAAAACAGAGCAGAGGAGATCAGCCTGCTAATAAAATGCTAACTGGAGAGATGCTAACACTAAGTTTTGTGAAAGGTGAAGGCTTCAGAGAGCTGATGGCGTTTGTCAAGCCTGAGTACTGGCCACCTCCACAGAGAACAACATCTACAAGAGGGGAGAAGATGGATCTAAAGACTTAAACTACAGTCTGAAAGGTCCATGTCCAATAGACCCTATTTTTGTGTACCGTTAAAATATAAACTGCTAGTGCTTAAATATTTATTAATTCGATATTTAGAGTATTTGAGTCCAGGAATCACTTCCCATTCCTAGTATACTCCAACTCTACTAGTTATACACTTCAAGCATACTTTTGCTATCCTGTGACTGAACCCACACTCATGGTACGATCATATTGTGATCTAAACCAATCAGAGACAGAGCTGGAGCAAGTTTTTGCCCCTGATTGGCTGCGTTACTGCAAATACACATGTGGACTATGGATTTAAAAGAAACCAACATGCTTTTAAATATACTTGTCAGTATACTTCAAGTATACTTATTCATAACTTTAAGTATAGCTCCCATAAGTAGAGTAAACTGAAAGTGAAAAAGGAGTATACCATTAGCATACTTCAAGAAACTTCTTTTTTGTAAGGGATAGTGGAAATATAAGGTTGAGGATGTGAAAACAAGCTGTTGGGTTTGGAGAGCATGCTCTAAAATGCACACTTATGAGCAAACATATTATGAAACATCTAAACACATTCAAAAAAAATCACAGCATGCAGCAAAAACAAAAAAAAATGAAGTCCTTAAAGCTGCAGCTTTCAAGTAGAGTCAAATACTTTCAGAAACAAATTTGACAGGCTGCTTGGTGAAAAAATTGTGTAATTCATCATTATTTGTGATTTTTGAGTCCATTTACCATAATATTTTATCTTGACAGAAACATGTTGCTTACAGATTTCAGCTTCTTCTTGTCATATTCTGTGCTCCAGGGTTTAGCACATAAACTTAAGAATTTATTTTAGAATAAAGACGTGAACGCTTTCTATCATCCTCAACTTTGTGTCTCGTCTTCACTTTCTCGTGACTGAACCAGTGAGGAGATTACTCTGTAGTGTTTTGTTTCGTTGCAGTATAAGCTCTTCCTCTTCGTGACATCTGTGCACAAAGCTTTAACTCTGAGCACAAACAGAAAGCTGTTTCACTCCAGGCTCCATCTTCAAAGTACACAGCACAGACTGACCACCATACCATGGAGTCAACACGTTTATGTTTGCTAAAGCAGAGAGAGTAGAAGCATGCTTCTTTAGCTGCACCCTTTCAAAATAAAAGCACAGCCATGCTTATGGCTCATGTGGGAACTTCACATGCAACATTCCCCTGTAAACACAAAGTGCCAGCACACACAAACAGTCTGTAACACGTAGAAAAAGAAAAATATCAAAGAACTTACCTTGTTTTTAGTATATTCAAAAACTGTAAAATTTCAGAGAACTGTATCAACCTTAAGGCCCTTAAAAACCTCAAACCTGTGGAAAAAGAGACCACAGAGAAATTAGTGTGAGATGGAAAACAAATCCAAAATACAACATCAATTCGAGCACTCGAGAAAACAAGAACATCCTACTTTTCCTGCTTTCATCCATGTTTAACAACTTAAACGGATTCATGTTGAAAAAAAACAGTGACAATCAAATCCAACTGATCAAGCAACGCTCTGACACGATGTCAGATAAAAAAAATAAATAAACAACTTCTGGATCACACAGAAAAAAAATAAAAACAGAATCCAGCTGCTCATAAACCTCCTGTCTCACAAAGCATCCACATGATGCATGTTTGGTCGGCGCTGGATGAAACTCTGAGCGAGTACAAGATGAAAACGGGGATTAGAGTACGGACAGGTGGAAGCTGTCGTGGCGAAATGATTGAGTGAACAGATGTGACGTCAAATCCTGACTTCGAGGGTATTTATGGGGAAGAAATGGATGTTGCCAAGATTTCACACGGACAAAATCAGCAGAGATGGCACTGAACAGAGTGGTGAATCCTGCAGATTTGAGGGTTAGGTTTAGGGATGGGTACCTTTCACATTTGAAACGATACGGTACAGATACCTGATACCTGGCAATCGGTACCGGTACTCAACGGTACCACTTTTCGGTACTTTTTTGTGTTTGTGTGGTAAAAAATATCAATTTGTTTAATAATAAAATATTACATTTTTTTCAATTTAACATATTTATTCTTCAGTATATAACCTTGCAATGCTGTGTTCATGTCCAGCATGGAAAATCTCCTACTCTTCCACTCCCTCACAGTTACAAAGATGCATTTAGGTACCTAAACATGGTACCTTTTGGTTTTACGTGAATCGGTACCCGGTACTTTTGACAGAATTCAGTCGGTACCTATAAAAGTACCTAATTCGGTACTCATCCCCAGTTAGGTTGATCCGTAGGCACTGGACCAAACTAAGAGCATGGAAGAAAATGAAATGTAACAGGTGCAAGGGTCAGATGCAACATAACAAAAAAACTAACTCTGCTTTCTAAAAACTTGGGAAGGAAGACAAGTTGCATGCCTTTTTAAATGCGAAATCATCTCCAACTAAGACAGATAAAAGTTTTTCTTTGATCTATTTCTTATCCAACATTTTATCCTTTCGGTGTACCACATGCTTAAAAGGTAATTTAGAGTTTAATAGTCAAACAACTTGCAGAACTCAGCCCTGAATAAAGGAAAAATCCACTGCCATGTCGGAGCAGCATAAAACACTAAAAACCACCTCAGCCACCAGAGACCAAATCAAATAAAGTCCATCTGCAAGCATCATAAATTTAGTCCTGGAATAAATTTGAGTGAACGCCAGATGCCACAAATCAAACACGCCACAGTCGATCCCTCTGCACGAAAACACAAATAAATAACCTTAAAAAAATGATGTGAAATGCGTGTGATTTGCCAAAGTTCATTTGTAAATTCAAACAGAGCATTTGCCAGATGGACAGCATCATTAATACACTAAACCCAGAACCTGAACCAGCTCCAGCTGACCCACACACACAGGGTCCAAAAACTTCTCTGCACGCCAGATTTGGAGGAGATCCCCCCCTCCCTGGTTTCCCACGTCCCCACAGGTCTTACCCCAGTAGGAGATTACATGGAAGCATGCACCCAGGCTGAACCAGATGCTGTCCTGGTCCTCTTTCTCACCCTGCCCGTGGCCCATCCTGACCCTGAAGCCCTTCTGGAAGAGCTCCCCAGTTGATTTCTTCCTCCTCCTGGTGTGAGGGACCAGATGGGTGCCTTCATCCGGCCCCTTGTAAGCCATCATCTTTGTAGGAATCATGTCTGAAAGTTAGTTTAGCAGTCCAAAAATCTCAACAAACAGGTCCACTTGTTTGCTTCACATCCACAGCTTTAGCATTCATAAAGAAATTCACTTCAGCCTCGACACAGAGAGGGGAAACCAGTCACTCTCAACCTGGTTGCAGCCAACAGGTTGCTGCAAAAAAGCGCTGTTCTTCGAAGACGAATCTTTGATCTGGTTTACCTCGGACCTTCACAGTATCCTCGCTGTGGTGAGGCGTGTTCATCCAGCTTAAAGCAAACCCTTTTCCCCATCAGGATATTACACTGTAAGCTCCTTTACGATTCATCCAGGGAGAGAGGAAAAAAAAAGGCTACACATTAAGTGTGCGTCCATCAGCTGGCGTCACGGTGAAACCCCCGTCCCCACTGCTCCTATCCAACTAAATGCCAGTCTTTAATCTTAAACAAGTGCAGCTTGATTCTTTGTCTCCAATCAGAAAACATTCATGTAGTGCGCTGAGCAGTGAGGAGAAGCAGTGAACAGAAGAATGAGGAGCTTTGGCAAAAAGAGTGTTTTTCCCTGGGTTTAGTGATTCTGCTGTAATCCCTAAATGAATCACAGTTGATGTAATAACTGCTATTGTAGTTCATGTTACAACTAAAAGCACGGCATGAAAAAAAACAACAAAGGCAGAGAGGGAAAATAAAAAACGGATGCAAAACTAAGCCCACTTCATCTGGAAAATCAGATTTCAGACATGTGTCATCTCATTATGACAACAACAAAAGCCACATACACTTTATTCCCAAACCATTCCAGCAAAACAAAAACCTTTGAGGTCAAGTCTCAATCTAATTTGTAAGTGCATCTGCATCTGTTGGTATTTTATTAAGGCAGATGGCCTTACTTCAATCTTTTTTTTTTTTTTAATTTAATATTTGTGAAATTATTTCAGGAGAAAAACAGCTTTCATATTAACAATAACAATCATATGACAGTAGCCCATTTGGGTAATGAACATACAGATTATCAATACCTGTTATTAAAAAGTCCATGATCAACAAATGTAGATTTAGTTATTGGCTTCTCATTTATCATTTAGTCTATTAATTATTTGCTGTGTCTGTCAATAGTCCAAAACCAAATGAGCTCCCTGACAGTAAAATACAGCCGTTGAAGAATGTCCAGACCTTACACTTGCGCCAATATCTAGTGAAGCTCAAAAGAGACTGCAAAAAAAGGAAATAAAAATGCAATATACATGTTTTATGAGAGTTGTTGTGCAATAATTCATATCTAATGTCATTTTTTGCTAACCATATATTTCTTAGAGGAATGTGCATACTTTGTATTTTATGCTCATGTTTCAATCTTTTAACTTGACAGCTATGACTATGCTGATATTTTGTATTTTTACTGTATTTCAAAGGGGTGCACCGATCACAATTTTCTGTCCAATCACCGATCTTTAAAAAGCCTGACCTGCCAATACTGATTTTTGTTTTTTATTTTTTATAATTGACAGCATATACCTTGGATGTTCCAATCTTATTTTATTGAAAATCATTGAACAATACCTGGGAAACAATCAAGTCTTTTTATTTCAACTCAAACAATCAATAGAGTGTCCTGAGTTTTAGGTCTCAGAGCAAAAAGCAACAATGGCTGTCTGTCAGACCTTCCCGAGGTTTATAAGATCAGTTTCATATGTAAGGATGGGCCGATCCCGATCCCTGTTCACCGATCCCCCAAAATCGAGGAACTGATTGATCGGTGCATGTCTATTTCAAACTCTTTTTTGACTTGGGAGTAGCTGTAATCAAACAAGCAAACAAAAAACTTGTCCTTGTGCAGTGATTCTCATAGTGGGGGTCTGCAGAAAATTCAAAAACAGTTGTAAAAGTGCTTTATCATTGAAGAAGTCTATTAGCAAACAGGGATCTTGTGGGCCAATAACATCAGTATTTTTTTCTAACACTCCCACCAATATCATTTTGAGCCATGAGATCATTGTATATAGCCGTGACATGTTTATCACTGTATAGTTTGCTAGGGGAAAAAAAACTATCCCTTCGCAACAAAAAACACATCGGAGCCAACATTTTCTCAAAGTTCAAAAAATGAATTACTTAGAAAGAAAGAATGTTGCCTGATTATACTGTTGAGCAATGTGAGAAAGTACCACACAGTTCAGTCTTACGTAGTATTAATATTATGCTAATCAATGTTACAGTGATGAGAGGGTCCTTGGAAAAAATGTATCACCTAAAGGGGTCAATGCTCTAAAAGTTTGAGAGCCCCTACTGTAAGGCATTAATAAAGTATTTCTGATTCTGATTCATAATAATGGGATAAAATGACAAAATAATGAGATACTACATTAGATTTATAGGATAATGTAAAAAGTATAAAATGAAAAGTCTAAATAATGAAAAGGTGAGGTTATGAAATAAAAACTCAAAACTGGCAAGATGAAAAGTTAAATTTTGAGATTTAAAACTCAGAATTTGTGAATCACAAAGTTGAAATTACAAGAAAGAAGGTTGAAATAACGACAAAAAAGGTCAAAATTGAGAGAAACTGAGTTAAAACATGTGATAAAAGGTCAAAATCTCCTTATTCCCTTTATCCTTATATCAATAATATACGTTAATATTTTTTTAAAATATTGCTTTTAGCATAGTATGTTCACTGCAACTTGATCTGTATGTTTATATCTATAGCATCCCATTAATTGCGAAGCCAATGATTTACATAACTTTGTCCACACCTGTAAATAACTGTAATTACTCAAACATAACATAGACACTTGCTAATAGATACTTCTGCTTAATGCACTTCAGATGAGATGCCAGACCTTGTTTGGTTACTTTATACTTTTATATGTGTTATGACAAAGTTGATTCTAATCTCATCTCAAATAATGAGATACTGAGTTAGTATAACGGGAATAATCAGAATTATGAGATGAAAAGTTAAAATAATGGAATATAAGGTTGAGATTATGAAATTAAAAGTTGGAGTTAAGAGTTTAGAAGTTAAAAATACAAATTTCTTGTGGCCCACTGCTTCCTTGGATTTTGATTATGTACACACAAAGGTAAATAAATACTGAGTCAGTGTGAATCTTCTACCTCAGCTCAGGAGGAAACATCAGATTTTTAGCTGCTGCCCAAACATGAATTTTTCATCAGGAAGTCGGAGGTAATTCATCGTATTTTATCTCAAAGAATCACCACTAACAGTGAAAGCTTCAGATTAGATCTCATTTCCTGCACCAATCTCACACAGCATCATCCTCAGACCCACTAGCCCATCATGCATCCATGAGTGTCAGTTTGAGAGACTATCAGCGCACACTGAGAGTGTTTTTGTGTGAAAATGTTCAGACAGGAGGCTGGGCAGATTGACAGCTTGGCTGAGCTTCAGGTCAAATGTGGAGTTCTGATCGGAAGTGCGAGTTCAACAGCCGCGACCGCACACCACTGAGCTGGGTGTGACCTGTTTAACCCTTATACTACGACCAAACCGTCAATCAGAGGCTAATCCTACAAGACCAAATGCTCACTGACCATATTGAGCGGGATTATGTCACAGATTAGCTCTGAAAATGACAGGAAATGGAAGGAGCGTATAGATTTTTGACCTTTAGCTCGGCTGATCTCTTCATCAGTGACTCATTTGGGAAGCATTCAAACCTCAATCAGGTGTCATTAAACAGCCACACTGACGAACAATAAAAACAACACCCACAGAGAGAGTAACAACACAGCAGCAGGATGCCAACAGCAACAACACAATCACAGCATCTTCACACTGTTTGAGTCAGAGGATACCGCCATGACGTTCATTAGCGCCACAGCTAACACCCAGATTTATATAAAACCTCACAGGGTATCACTCCAAGAGCCACTTTGGGGGAATACTGTGGATGTGTTGTGATTACTGATGGGATGGAAAGGAAAAAAAGCCAAAAAAAAACATTTAAACCAGCATCAAGAAGTTGAACAGCAGAAAAAAAAAGTACATTGGTAAAGATCATGTGCATGAAATAGCAAAACTATTTCCCACAAAGCAGTCTCGCTTCTCTGAAACGCCCTCTAATCCCAGCAATACTCCTTTATGTCCACTAGATGGCACCAGTGACCTCTACCTGGTTTGTTCCTCAGCTGACAGGTAAAGAAAGCAAAGCTGTAAAAGCCTGAAATGCAGCAAAAAAAAAAAAAAAAAAAAAGAAGAAGAGATCCTCTCTAATCCAGTAATTCCTCTCAGACCTTTCCATGTGATGAGCTTCACACATTTAGCAGATTGACTTCTATTCTGGAGCTGCAGCCTCCCCGTTAAGCTTATTACCTTTTTTAATTTTGATTTCAATCATTCGAGTGTTGTCACAGGTGTTCTGAGGAGCTCAACTGGACGGGTGAAGGACGTGTGAAAGACAGGGACAGCTCAGTGCCAACTGTCAACGGCTCATGGCCAGACACATGAAACCAACCAACAAACAGAATAAAACATCGTCCTTCAGATCAGTGCAAGTTCAGAGTTCACGACAAGCTCAGCTCCCAACAAAGAAAACCAGACGAAAGTATCAGAGTTTCAGGGCCAAGACTGCAAAAATAACAACAAGTGCCTTTTCTGCAGCTCCAAAAGAGTGCCCATATTACCAGGTGTGTTCACTGACAGCTGCTAGAATCGTTCAATCCACCAGGTGGCGCCAAAAGCCAAAAGAATACAAGCCACTGTAAATTTTGGATTCTTACCAAGCCAGCTTCTGTTAAGATACACGGACACAAACACCGGAGGAACCGTGAAGAAGTCCACCACCGAGTTCACCTCCAGCCAGAACCACAGCTTGTCATTGGCAGCAATGAACTGTGGGTAAAAACAAACAGGGGTTAACATAATATCCACAGCTTTCAGCTAAGCTTGAAAATGATCATCTTGTTGAACTCACACGGAGGCCGAAGTAGAGCAGGAAGAAGATGTTGAAGGCCATGTCGATCTGCAGCGTGAAGTCTTTGTAGAAGTTCTGACATGACTCAATGGGACTATCAAAAAGAGAGGGAGAAACAAGGCTTAGAAAAATGTAGAAATATTGTCAGGAAACAGAGGCAGGTTTGGGAAAAGCATTCCTCCTTTTCCTGAAAATGCATTTTCAAGATTTTCAAATCAGAGGAACTTAGGAGTCAAACAAAGTGCAACTGTTGGAATGTTCCAGTGTTTTATTTCTGTTGAGAAAGGACATGCATTAATCGTCAAACAAGCAGTAACTTCTTGGAATTCCTAATTAACCCTTAAATAACTGCATATTCCAGGAGTAAATGCTGCTGTTTGCTGTTTTCCTTTCAGGCCCGCGTTTAGGATCTCGTTTCTGGTTAATATGAAGTCAAACATGATGGGAATGCAGAGCCAAGGCAGTAGTTTAAGGGTTAAGTGCATGCAGGGTTCATGTCTCTTCTCGTTAGATCAAGCAGCCATAGCAAGTGCTAGCAATGTAGTGAGTCTCACCCTCAAAAAGCTCGAATCTGGCGATAAGAATTCAAATAAAGAGAAATACATAGCCAAGTAAATGGGAATGAAAGAGGTTAGTAGGACTGGGTAAAATATGAAGACCTGAAAGTAAAATAAAAATCTATTATACACATAAAAATGGGAAAACAGGTCGACTGTGCATTTATGTAGAAACAGTGTTATTTAACTTTGTACACCCTGATCATTTTAAGTATTTGCTCATACTAATCATCTCTTGAACATGTGAGCCCATTTCCACCAGGAAAAAGGAAACAGACACGGGACATTAAGCCCAGGGAAAGTCGTTATAATGAGATGGTGACATAAGGTCATAGGTGAGTTATCAATTAAATGTTTGTTAAAAGTAGCCTATACTCATGAGGTAGACTGAACAAAGAAGTAATCACCAACAAAAACCGATAACATTATGATGTGATGGTAAGAATTAAAGATGAATTGAATAATAAATATTATATAATTATCATGAGAAAGCAAGTCAGAATTGTGAGATGTGAAAGTAAAAATCCTAAAAATAAGATGGTCGGTCAGAGTTATGAAATTAAAAAAAAAAAAAAAAGGAAGAAAAAAAACTTAGATAAAAGGACAAAATAATGCAAAATAATGAGATAGACTATAATAATATGATATGAAAAAAAGCTGAATAAACATGATGAATAGTTGAATTTCATATCAGTAATCTGATGAAACTTTTGGTCAAAATGTTGAGGATAATGATCATAAAGGTAAATTAAACTATGAGATCTAAAAAGTCAAAATTGTGATTAAATATTAATCTTTGATAATCCCTTGTTTTCTTTTTCTTTTAAGCACAAAAGTTCTTACTCTGTGCAGTTTCAGTGTTAGCAGAAAATAACCATACAATTAAAGACATTGTGATATTTTGAATTATAAAACTGAGAATTCAAATTAAGATTCAATATTGTCTGTAAGATAAGGGTAAATATGTGTCAGTTTTATGATTAACTAGTACATTTAGTCAATTCATAGTTTTTATTATTGTTTTATTATAGTCTCTTTCTTTCACTAAAAGTACGTTAAATATGCCATGTGTTTGGTTAAAAAAGTCTGCGTTTACATTTTTTGAGAGTTGTCATATTTTTGTGCGTACGCATGGTCTGAGGAGGTTCTATATTTGTTTGCTAGGTGAAAACAAATTTAAGTAAAAAAAATATTTATGACTCACAGATTTGCAATTTAAGTATAAATTTGTGTTAACCCACTGTTAGTGAATGAGGCCCATTGAGCTAACTTATTTAAATGTCCTCATACATAAACTTTTATAATATTATATTATATTATATTATTTTATAATTTATTTTGAATTACAATATACTATCTTATCTTATATTATATTATATTATATTATATTATATTATATTATATTATATTATATTATATTATATTATATTATATTATATTATAAAATATTATTTTATATCATATCAAATTATACTAGTATTTATTATATTGTGCTAGAAATAGATTGCAGGAATCATGAGAAACTAAGCTGGAATTATGGGATAAACCCCCATAATTATGAGAAAAAAAAATGTAATTTTGAGATATCAAGTCATATCATATTTATGAGATACTTAAAAAGAGGGTTAAATTATGAGACAAACATTTTTGATTACGAGTCTAATTTGGTAAATCATTAATCATTATTTTGAATTTGGATATTTTTCTAGTAATACTTTTTATTTATTTGTTTTTCCATTTTGATGAAAGCTTTCCATGTGTCTTATATTTGCTGGCAGAAATGGGCTTCCATAATTTTAAGGAATGGAATCAAGAACAGAAAGAGTGACTGAATCGTGTTAGTTCTTACATAGTTAAAACTCTGAAGACCTCTGGGTCAAAAATTGATGGAGATATTTTCCAACTCATCATAAACTAAATATTTCCTGGTTCAAGCTTCTCAAATGTTACAGCTACAGATTAGCCTGAACTCTCAGAGGTGAAAAAGTATTCTCTGAATAACTTTCAATGAACATGTGAGGATGTGTTTCAATCCTGGAAATCTGAACCAATCCAAACACAAGATGTACCTCCTGGCTCCACAGCAGCAATCCCCCCTGTGCTGCTTAATGCCACTCGGATTAAAGCAATTTGCTTTGGTTACGTAAAAAGAAAATATGATAAACTCTTGTTTTATAAAACACTGTCCTCCTGGAGGTTATGAGGTGACATTCAGATACAGCCGGGATTAGTTTCTGCTGATCTGATGCTCCACACTGACTCTCAGGAAGTTATCAGCTTGATGGTAAGGCGCTCCATGACACTTTTAGCCTCACACAACCCTAACATGTTGTTCCCAGTCTAATCCACGCCATGTTTATAAAAACACTCGTTAAAGCTTTATGACTGTGAGTAAATGAGAAATATTTTTAAAAGCAAAATAAAACATGTCCAAGAAACATTTCTGTGCCAGGCCTCCTTGTCAGCGGCAGCTCTTCTGACCGTTTATTTTCATCTTTCATCTGTGAGTTTGTCCAGCCAGAGATGAGATGATTTATCAGAAATGAAAGATCAACTAAAACACATCCAAATCACTCTTCTCTGAGACACTTCTAAAAATAATCCCAGCACGTTAGATAGTTCTGCCCTGATTCGCTGTAATGACACGTCATCCCATGGATCCCTGTCCAAGCAGGGTGGCGGACCATATAGATGGAGACAGACCTGTGGTGCTGAATAATTGAGTTGGAGGAGGCCTGCTTTGAAGAGGGCTGAGCCTGGTCTGGATCACAGACTCTTCCTGGTCCCTGTAGCTCTGGTGTCTGTTCTTTCATTCAGTCCAGACTCAGATCAAAAAGGACAGACCCGCACATACAGGATGTGGGACTAAACCATATAAAAAGTATAAATACAGACACCAAAACATGATATCTTTAGTTTGCTTTGATGTCCATTTTTACTTAAAGTCTTCCCTGTGCTCAGAAATATTGAGCCACTCTTGTCAAACACCTGAAACAGCCTTGATAAATAAGAACAGAGACACTTGTTTCAAGCACAAAAGGCTAAGATGAGGGTGACAAGACACCTCAACAAGACAAGACACCACTAATATTATCTGTTTTTAGTGACACCTAAGGGTACTGCTGTTTTAAACAACCCTTATTCACCACAGGCCTGGCTGCTGCATCATGTCATCGTTACAGAGAGTTACAGCTTCCTTCAAAAAGTACAGAGTGACAAGATATGCTGCATTCTGCAAACACAGCAAGTGTCTATTTTCAGTTGCCTACAATGGAAACGTTGACATACTAAGTCATATCAAAACAAGCAAACACAGATGGTAGCTACAGGCTGGAAGTGTTGCTACCTCACCAAAGCAAACGCAGGTTTCAACCAACTCAAACAAGCTGTGCCAAAGCAGTCCTTGTGAGTCCTCATGAGTTGGACGAGGCTACGACAGAGCAAATAGTTACGCTACTACTGGGTTTACACTTTCTTGGTTGAGAAAATCATGAATGAGTCGTAACTTTAACACTGCTTTCAGTCCAGGTCAAGCTTTGTTAGCACGTTAGCTATGGTGGCTATCATAGGTCATGAAATGTTAATTTTTTTTTAAAGTTTGTACTGCAGCCCCTAATCACTTTACGCATATTTTACTCATTGTGTTGCTTTGACTTCACTTATTTACTTCTATTGTTTTTAGAGGGGAGTTTTTTCCCGCCCACTAGTGGCCAGAAACCAAAAGTCTGGAAGAAACTTGAGCCACGTTTACACAGAAACTCCCGCAAAGATTCTTCCTTTTTGTTTTCAAAAGCCACCCGCGTTTACATGAGGACAGCGTGAAAACAATCCACATTCATAGGACTCCAAGAGGAGAAGTCACAACGATGTAGTGTCCATGCCAGGCCAGTAGTTGGCGATGTGGATATATGTCTGTATATATGCTACTCGGAAATCAGCCATCATTGTTGTGGTTGTTCTTTCTTTTTCTGCCGTTTATTGTGTGTGACAATTGGCAATCCAACCTTGAGGTGCATTACCGCCACCAACTGGACCAGAATGGCTTAAGTGGAAGTTGTGGCTGCGCACGCAACCTTCACCTAAAAACTGCGAGTGCGCATGCGGTGACGTCACCGTTTCACCCTGACACGCTCTGCTCTGTGTTACGAGGCTGGATGGAGGAGCGTTTCGAAAACTCTCCACTCTGGAGAGCGTTTTTTAAAGTTTCAATTTTTGGACAAAACGCATGCGGTCTCATCTAAACCCAAGGCCAAAACGTAACAAAATGTTATTGGATTTGGCAGTTTTTGGCATTGTGTAAACACGGCCCTAGAGAGAAGGTACTGAGACTACAAACCGTCTCTTAAGAACTCTTGTAGCTTGATCCTGAAGTCTCAACGGGGATCTAGTCTTGTCTGCGTGTACATGCAGAAAACAGAATCACACATCTAGTCTCTGAGAATGTCTTACTCTGCTTTGATAGGCAGTGCTGTGTCTTTTTTTGAAAAGTGAAGCTGTGTGCAACATTTCAACAATAAGAGATGCAGCCAAAGCTCTTCATGTTTCTTATATGCTATGCCTGTTATTTACATTACATGGTTTTTGTTCGTTGTGTTGAAGCGCAGTGACCCTGTGTATCATGGTCGTCTACTTCCTCTTCAGGGTGAAATTTGCCAGTTGAATGCCAAAGCGTACCAAGACCTACTGAGTCCTGATGAATTCAACCACAGTCTGATAGCAATTGCATTATCTGTGTGTTTTGATCAAGTAGTTTCCATTACGTTCTTAGTCTGACTAAGCTGTTTACATCCATTTCAATAGTCTGGCTCATAATCCAATTTCTTAAGCTGTTGCTTTAGAAACCCTCTTTTCAGCCTGTAAAATGGTTTGTCTTAGTTGCTGTCTCTTCAAGGCTCATGTGCCCTCTTCCTTCTATAGGCCGGTCAGGTACAGAGTTATGGGCAGACCTTGGTGTTTAAAGGCCCATCCCTACACCATAGGTAGGGATGGGTACCGAATTAGGTACTTTGAAGGTACTGACCAAATTCTGTCTGTAGTACCGAGTACCAATTCATGTAAAATTAAACAGTACTATGTTGCGGTACCTGAACGCATCCTGAGACTGTGAGGGAGTGGAAGAGTAGGAGATTTTCCATGCTAGACATGAACACAGCATTGCAAGGTAATATATTAAAGGATGAATATGTAAAATGGAAAAACTTTGACATTTGTTCTGTTGCTAGGCGCTGCCCAAGTAACTGCCTGTTGCAGTAGCTTTCTCATTTTTGTCCGTTTCTTGTAATTTTTTTCGTCTCTTTTTGTCATCTTTATGTTTGGAGTGGATTATCACTTTGTATGGTTCATTGTTGGTCACGGACACCAAACTTTTTGTGTCTTCAGTGATATTTTTACTACTTTTCTCCTGTGTTTGTCTGGAGATCCTACATGTAACCATGGCTGCATTGTTTACATATGAAATTAGCTGATGGCAGCCTGTAGCATGTCAATGCTAACTCGTGTGGGGCTTGATGAGTTCCCTCGAAGTGAGGAGGAGGAGGTGAGGACGACGTGCTGGTTCTATTATTAAACAAATTGATATTAATTACCACATAAACACACACAAAAGTACCAAAACGTGGTACTGTTGAGTACTGATACTAATTGCCAGGTACCAGGCATTGGTACAATATTGTTTAAAATGTGAAAGGTACCCATCTCTAATGATGTTATGAACAAGTTAGGAGATATTTGTGCCATGAACTCATCATTTCATCAAGTCTCGATACAATTTTGTTATGATGTCATTACGATCTCTTTATGATCTTTTGCTACATTTAGAGCTGACCATTTTGATCAGTTTACAAACAGTTTCTGGGATATCTACATCAAGTAAATATGCAGTAGTCTGAAAATCATCATGTTTAGTCTGAACATCAAGCATTGTTGCTTTAGCTCCATGGGTAAAATATGGGGAAGCAGAATACCTCCTCTTTAGGTTCAAGACATTTCATGGGCATGATTATAGAGATAAGATTTAACACTGCTCTGTTTTAACATAAATACAAAGACCATGTCCATTCACAAAAACATGAAGCATCACTCTGAGGCAAGGCTGCAAAAGACTGTAATGACTGCTGCTCTGTGAGGTCAAAGTCCAGTTGAACCAAACTGGTCTGTCCCTCTCTGAGCGTCTTGTAGCTCCAGCTGAGCTCTATTGATCTAAGTGAGTCTGCTGTGTTGACGTCTCTCTCTGTCTCTGTGTCCCTTCCAGTCAGGTCAGCCTGCCCATCATACAACAGCCTCAGCGGCCCCACAGGACTAATTACAGGAAGGGCTGTATCTGTTTCAGCCGCTGCCACTTAAAACATGCAGAGAGAGCAGATAACTGGCTGCTCTTTGGCTTTCAGCTCAGGGCTTATTAAGGTGACAGGGGGTGAAAAACACAATCATTTAAAGACTTAGATGAGCCTGACTTGGAAGTGGGACACAGCAGTTGCAGGATTAGCATAAGTCATGAAACAGGTGCTGCAGCATCACATCTCATTGTGTATTTAACAATGCACGGAAAGGTTAAAGACAGGGGTCGAAGGTCATCCCTCATCAGGTGAAAAGGTATCACTCGCAGCTACAACTTCTGAGAAAAGGAGGCCACAGATGGCATTGCTGAGGATGTAACTCTACCTGAGCTTGTCCAGATAATGAAATGAGATCATGCTTGCAAACAACATCAGAGCTAGCCGAGCCCTCATCTGTTTGCGCCCTTATGAAATAATAACATAACCTGGATGTCAGATTACGCGCCCATTTTCTCCCCTCTGCTTTAACATGACACCCAGAGGAGGCTCCCTGCTGGCCTGATAAAAGCTTTCTCTCATATTTTTCTCTCTCCTCTCTTAATGGCACATCCTGTCCGAGCAGCAGCAGCAGCAGGCCGCAGTAACAGAATACTACACACTGGCTCATGGAGCTAAGAGGGTTTTCCGCTTCCTGGGCCTGATGAGCGATGGGGATTGTTTTGTACAGGAACTTTGGTCTTTCCTGCCTGTTTTATCGTCTGATCCTTTCATTACAGAGATTAAACAAAATTTCATCTGTGGGTAAACTGGTGCATTGTCTGCGGAGATCACGAACAAGCTCAGAACAGTTTACCTAGAAGAGGATTGGATGGAAATAACCAGAAAGTCCATCTTATCATATACTGTATATAGAGCAGGAAGCACTCATTGTAATGACGCCTGTATGTACAATGTGAGGATTTACAGGAGGCAGTTAAAGCTGAGGTCTCGGGGGCTAATCTGAATCACACATGTCTGAAATGTATACAATTTCTCATGAACCATTTTAATCTCTTTGACTGGAAACCACTGTGAAAGCAGTGGGATTTTAAGGATTTAGACTCCAATGAAAAAAAAATATTCAACACAGCACCACTGGCTCATTTCTGGGAGAGAAATTGAAAATGTTTTTTCTGAAATTACAAGCTGAAGGCCGAGGGACTCATGAAATAGAAAGAGCAGCACAGAAGAGAAGAGCTAGGGACAAACTGAAAACAACATTTCAGTTTCAGGTTTTATTTTTAGAAAGTGATAAATTAAGGTAGTGGCCTTTAGAATTTGTTGATTCTTTTCAAGTATTGTGCATGGAGCATGTAAAACAGGTTGAAACAAAACTAATACTTACTCAGAGGAATCTATGAAGTATATCACAAGGGCTCCAATGCTGAGCGCAAACACCAGCACCACCTGCAAAATAAGAACACACAAAAAAACACATTTACTCAACATTTTAAACCTCAACTGAATCTCCATCTCTCATTTTATTTTATTCAATAACTCAGCCCGGATACAGACGCACTCTCACAGAGGAAATTGGTTGGCAACGCTCCATGTGAACTCAGGAGCTGAAAACAGTAATTTACTCTTAATTCAAATTGACTGATTGAACGTGTGCTTTGAAACACAAACATGAAGCCAGAGACAGAGGTAGACCTGAGTGAAGCAGAATGAAAAATGTGAATCAAATTAAAAGTATGAATTAGGTTTATGTACAAAGTGGCAAAAAAGACAAGAAAGGAAACAAGTGAGACACAAAAATGTTGATAATTTTTTTTTTTTTAAACATTATGAGTGGGCAGGTTGTTACAAAATATATGACTCTGTATTGAAACTGATTAGGGATGGGACTTGATAAGATTTTGTCAATACCGATGCCCTTATCAATTCTGCTTATCGATTCCCTTATCAATTCCTGTTGTGAATTTTCTTGGTACAAAAAGTAGCTTTACAGGTTTTCTGTGTCAACGACATCTAATTGAGTTTGTTCTGTCAGTGGATAAAATGTAATTGGTCCCTGAGTCTGGATATTTCTGGGTATAATTATACTGAAAATTGCACACAATATGTGATGTACTGTGTTGTAATATACTAATGATTCAAGAAAGCCATCTAGTGTCTCAAAGTTGTTATAGCAATGGTTTAAGTTGTTTGGAACCTTTCCGTAGTTATGAAGTCAGCCATGAGCCTTTCAGTTGCCTGTTAGCTTTTGACTTTTGAAATTCTCAGTATTTTTTACAAAGAGTTCATGTGATATGTTTCTGTGATGAAAGCTGAAATTCTATTCTGAAGCTGAAGTTATACTGATGTATGCTAACTGCTAGCATATTAGTGCACTTTCCCAGCTTCAAGCTTGTGCTATTTCATTAAATAAGCTGATTTATACAATTTCAAATACTGAAAATGAATCTCCTGAGAGGGACTAATGTACATTTCTGTATGAAGCTCTAAGTTTTTCTGTAAAACCCCAAGCTGAAAATCCTGAATCAGAGTTTCCTTGGGAAAAATTATCTTTATTTATTAATATCATTATTAATATTATTATAATGAGAATGATAAGGGAATCGTTAAGCACAAAGGCTAACGATATCGATGGTTGAAATATTTCTTGACGTGGACAACAGGAACCGATTTTCGACTCCCATCCTTAAAGCTGATACATTTTGCCAGAGGAGGAGATGAAATGTGCAGCACGTCTAGAAATACTGAAAGTCAACGGACTAATCACAGGGTGCGATCGGCATTGTTTTGTTGCAGCTGATGCACTTTGGGCATGTAGGCTTCTGCCTTGGAAAAGAGCTGCACAGACCTACAGCGTAGGCTACAGAGAGGAGTATTGATAAGATTTCATTGATACCAATGCCCTTATCAATCAATTCCTCCTCCAACAATATTTTATTTAGTCTATAAGTGAATACATATGAAATTGGTCACTGGATCTGGATGTCTCTGGACATGAATAAATGATGCACATCTGAAATGATACGATACTGTTGAGTACCTGTACTCAATGGTACCAATTTTCTGTACTTTTTTGTGTTTATGTGGTAAGATACATCAATTAAATGTATATTTCTTTCAGCTTAACATATTTATTCATTAGTATGTAATCTTGCAAGGTTGTGTTCATGTCCAGCATAGAAAATCACCTACTCTTCCACTCTCTCACAGTCACAAGGATGCATTTAGGTACCTTAACATGGTACCTTTTGATTTTACATGAATCGGTACCTGGTACTTTTGACAGAATTTGGTCGGTACCTTAAAAAAGTACCTAATTTGGTACCCATCCCTTCTAAATAGGAAAGTAATTTTAAGAGGTTAGTTCAGGCAGTCTTAAAGAAAAACAACTGTTTTTTTCACATTTTCCAACAAGAAATTCACAAAATCACAAACTGCAAAGCCAAAAGGTAATCAAGGGGAATGAATTTACTTTCAGTCAGTGCTGAAAATGATGGAATGTTCAGGTATCCAGTGCTGCCACTTCCAACTGTAACCCCTTCACATCCCTGGACTTCTGATTAACTGCCAGTACCACTTCCTGTCCCCTCAGGGTCACAGTTTCCTTCTGCAATAGATGACACCACCTAGAATTGATTATCCAAAGTGCACTTTGTGACGCTCACTTTTATTTTTGTCAGGAACTAATGTCAAAGTAACGCAAACTCTAAGGTCCCTGAGGTGTAGGATAGAGGAGGAAAATGTTGGCCTGTCTCCAAAAGAGCACAAAGAGGACTCACATCATAGCAGAGCTGGATGAGGACACAGATCTGAATCCATTTAACTGAATACATTCATAACTTACTCCTTTTTCTCCTCAAACAGCTGCTATCCTCTCCTTTCTTTTTTGGTCTCTGTGGCCTTCAAAACAAACAGTGTTATCTTTAGGTATCCTTTACAAACTGCAGGAATTAAAGAACCAACACCTAAAGCACTGTTTGGAGCTCTTGGTTATACATTACAGCACATTTTCTTTGATGCGTCAACAATCTGTTAACATCACACTCAGTGTGACAGAACAGAGGAGCAAACGAACGTAATGTAAATGTGTTTAAGTAGTGCAACAGATGTTCAATGCATATCAAAGAACAATGACAGACCTTGATACATCCTGTAAGCCTGTCATAATTGTGTTATACAAACCAGAAAACAAAGAATCACAGTTTGGAACGGCAGTGTCAAAAAACAGACTCATCAATTACTGTACATTTGACAGTGTAAATAAATCCACAAGAGCTGGGCTCATCATGTAAATTGCCAGCAGAGGAGTAGGCGAGGTGACAGAACGTGGTTTCAGCTTTCACACACACATTCAGGGACGAATGCCGCGGCAGAGCCCGGAGCTCGTGTGGCCACCGTGGAGCAGCGAGATAATAAAAAAAGCAGGGTATTGCTTTTATTCTGTCACTCTGCCTTTCTGCAGGGGAGGAGATGAGCTGAATAAACCCAAGCCTGGAGTAAGAGGATGGAAGTTTGGAGCAGACTGGGAGAGGCAGGTTTCCAGGGTGATAAACATGAGATCTGGGGGTGTTAGTGAACAAAACAACTGCGTTCGATGACAGCTCTGACATCTAAGAATATATCGGATATAACTGCACAAATAGCTCAGCGTGGATATAAACACAGCAGTCATCAGCGTAGATAGATACTCTGGGGTCAGACAGAGCTGGAGGTGACCTCTCTGTCGTTTCCATCAGTGTTACCTGTAGGGGAAAACACTGTTCTCACCTGACCTGACACAACACGGCTGTCACAGAGAATCACGCTGTAAAACTCAAATGCGACTGCTGTCACGTCGTGTTTGTCAAAGCTGAGAAGACGGTAGATCATCAAAAACAGAAGACAGAGGACAGCGGTTTTTTTCAACACAAAGAACTGAAGCAAACAGAGATAGACTGATAGTCAGCCGGGGCGATTATTGGTGCAAATGTTCAACATTTTGAGGCATCAGTATCATCTTTTTTTTTTTAATCCTTCAGTCCATAAGAAACAATTTAAAACTGTTTTTTTTTTGGCTCTAATACAGCCGCTTTTCTGTCTATGGTCATTACTCTGTCTCTAGCGTCGTCCCACCAACAGCACCATCTGATTGGAAAACTTTTTCCTGGCTATTAAAAATGATAAGACATTATTTAAACTGCAGATATTCAGGAGCTGCTTTTTTGCTGCTAGTTACTGATTTCCTGCAGTTTCTCCCTGTGTACACTACGGGGGCCCTAGATGGTCAAAACACTCAAACTCAGTCATGTGAAAACTAAACAGAAAAATTATGCAACTGCACAACATGCCTGTTAAAGGCAGCACAAACTCAGTTTAGTCCAGTTTTATTCCACGGACCACATTGAGGTGAAGGCTTATTACTGCCCGAAATGTAACTACTTTATTGCATTTTTTCAAATTACATTTCAGGCTCATCACTTTTGTTATATTATCAACCAGTAGTGAACTTTCAGGCCTTATTACATTATTTTTATTACATTTTGGGCCAGTTGTCACATTTTTGGTTGCTGGTACATTTCAGGCTCCAACAATGCTTATTAGCTTTGAGCATAACGTTAGCTACCAGTCCACTTTCTCCTCCTCTGTAGCAATGGGAATATTGACACTGGCAACTCTCTGCACATTTTGTTTTTGTTTGAACTTAAAACAAAGATAAATGAAAGATAAAATATTTAAGTAATATTGAAATTTAGAAAACCTTGTTTCCTGCAGAAACTTTTGGAAGCTTTTTATTTTTTCCAATTTTCATCTAATTTTATAAGACATGCTGCTGAGCCTGCTGAAAGGCTTTTAAACAAAATTACGTATTGGGGTTTGTTTAATTTATAATTTTGACGCCATTATTTCTACTTGTACTGCCAATAAATACCTAAGCCAAACTTCAGTTATCAGCCTAAACTGTGTGGACCTCCCAACCCCACCCCTCTTTATCTTAAAAACACAAAAATAACTAATTTAGCCTTTTCTTATGACAAAGTTCGCAGCCATGCCGAGATTGAAAACTACTTTAAATGTATTAGACTAGCTGATGCACATGTCATATTTTTATACTAAATTTATAGAACAACCTGCTGCAAAAAAAAAAAAAAAAAAAACACACACAACAGACTTTTAAATCACATCTTAAAACTCATATGAAACTCAGCATGAGAGTTGTGTGATCCGTGTCCTTTTATGTCTTATATGCCAGTGTTTCCCAACCCTGGTCCTGGGGACCCCCTGCCCTGCATGTTTTAGATGTTACCCCACTCCAACACACCTGATTCAAATGAATGGCTCGTGATCAGGCCCGAGCAGAGCTTGATGATGAGCTGATCATTTGAATCAGGTGTGCTGGAGTCGGGAACATAAAAAACATGCAGGGCAGGGGGGCCGAGGACCAGGGTTGGGAAACACTGTTTTATGGTCTTAACCCCTTTATTTTTATGACTCTTATTTGTTTCTATGTGTTATTTTAAATCACTTTATTTGTTTTATTGATGTTCATATTTGTTTTTTTACTGTGCAGTACTAGGGCTGAACAATTAACCAATTTCAAACCAACATGCAATGTAATAGAATGCAATTTTCAAATCGCAAAGGCTGCAATTAGAAAACCAATAAAGTTTCATGCACAAAGGCCTGACGGGAATACTGTAACTTGTATTTGTTCTTCCTTAAAACCAGCAAAAGTCAAAATGCTGTTTTTTTCTGGCAAAAAAAATCCTGTGAGCTACAAAGATCCATCCAGTTGAATGACTGTAACTGGCAGAGTTATACCCCTTGATCTCTTTACTCTGTATGGTTTGTTACTCTCACTGACAGCTAGAGGTCAGTAAAATTTTCTTTTTCATTTAAGAAATGCAAAAAAGACTTGTTGACAGTATCTTTTGTTGTGTTAGTCATTCTATAGAATAACTTAAAACTTGTCTTAAGTGAACAATGCAGAAGATAAACGTCCCCCCCCAAAAATCGTATGCTAAATCGCAATCACAATATTGGTCTAAAAAATCACAATTAGATTATTTTACAAAATAATTCAGCCCTATGCAATACTTTGGTAAACTTATTGTCTTTAAAATGTGCCGTATAAATGGAGTGGATTGGAATGGATTGGATAAAATCATACACTGGGATGTAAAATTTACACACACACACACCACAGAATTTTAGTATATTTCAAAACTGTAAAAGTTTGATGTCGTGGATAAATCAATATTATCTCCTCTGTAAACTGCTTCCTGCCTGTCAATCCGCTCATGACTGATTAGATGGTGATTTTATTATGTTCATGCTTTAAACTGAAATTGAACAACAGCAAGCAGCTGCTGCTGTGAAGAAGTCCGATGTGCAGCTCCTTTAAATGACAAGCGCGACTGTTAGTCACGTGACGAGCAGCCAAGGTGGCTAAAATATTTTGCCGCCTTGGCTGCTGTCCGCTTTCTCAGGCGTGCTTGCCGCTTTTGCCTCTTTTGCCTCTTTTGGAGTGAACGCACAGTTATGTGCGCACATAAGGGCAGAATTCTTCCGTGCACAATGTTAAAGGCTGAGAATTGGTTGGTTAATGGTTTCAACCACAATATGATCCTTCGACAAGAGTGAGTTTTAGTCACAGGCAATTTTGGTCGAGCAAAATTGGTACGGAGCCCCATACAGCTTCATTTACACATGAAACATCTGAAAAAAAATCAAAATAGTTTTGAAGGCATAGCAGCTTTTTTTATGGTGTGGCAGTGCGACACGGTCATTTACATGTAGCAGAAACCCTGGTCTCCTTGACAACTAATAATCGTTATCAGTATCAGCCCTCAAAAACCATATCAATCTATCTCTAAAGCAAGCTCTTAAATCTGAGGTTCACACATGTGCACACAACATACACATTTGCAAAAGCAGTTTCTGCAAAACAGTTTTTCTTGCTCAATATCAGGCATAAATGTTGTGTGTCCTCAAGCAGCTCTGTGATACTGTTATAAAAACCATGTCCTCATTTTCCCTTTTGAAAGCTGCTCTGTGAGAGGAACAGAGAAGGACAGGCCGCTTTCTGCAGACACCAGAACAAATGTTTTACACCCTGAAATACACTCCGAGGTTCTCTGCGACTCTACCTGGCTTTCATCTATTTAGCAATGACACAATGGCCATCCTGAACAAGAAGCCAACGGGCATCCATAATGAATGAGCTCAGCCTAATTCATTTCCATGATGTGAAATCGTATTGTCAACCTCCAACCACTGATGGCTCTGTAATGACAGAAAGCACCCGCATGCATTTTTAATCCACCCTGCTTCTTTGAAAGCCAAGAAATCAGTTTTAGCCTCTGACTGTCCCCGTTAAGAAACTGGAAACAATGAGTGCAACCTTAGAGATGTTAATGTGGACAGCAGAGAGAGTCAGCCATGGCAGTGGTTATAACACAGTCTGCCACAAAGACAGAGCAATCAGCGCTGGGTTTATCAATGAGGCGACATCAGCGGTGCCAGGGTTCATCATTCAGCTCAGTCAATGGATAATGATGCAGCACATCTGTATCTTCAGCCAGATTCAGCTATTTGGAGACAGATGGCAACGCCCACAAGGGGGCTTAATGCAAATGGACTCGCAAAGAGAATGATCACTTTATGAGTCCCACCAAGCGAGCTGCCAAGGCGGCCTCGCTGCAGTTTGCATAATTTAAAGCAAATGTATGAAATGGAAAAGCTATGAAGCAAAAAAAGTAAAAGCAATCATTATCACTAGGAGTAAACTCATGAAAGCAAGATAAACATTAAAAAGAAATTAACCAGGTTTCCAGCTCTTAGTCTTAAAGTAGTAAATATCATCAACAGTATTTTTTGGAAATTAAAAAAAAGAGAGAAAACTGTTATGAATGCTTTATCTTTATTTTTTGGAAGGAGTCATTTGAAATCTTCAAGTAAACAACACATCCTGATATCACTGCTGATCACTCCTCTCGTGAAGAGTATGTCATGGCCGTGCAGAGAGCACTCACAGGTCTCGAGCATTCAGGACCTGCAAACAGCAGAGGGCCCACTCATGCTCCTCCACTCCTCTTCCCGGGGAGTGACTCACCATTAAACAACATGAAATCCTGCCAAAGAAAGGGGAAGTTCACTTTGGCAGGGGAAAAAAAAACACTTTCAGTAGTGGGAGTGAGCTGAGTGCCCAAGGTGGTGTTACCCTTGCTGATGTTCACTTTGTTATTGAGGTAAAGACACGGAGGTTGACTTAAAGGGAAATTGTTGTTTTCATTTTAGAAAACAAGGAAACAAATACATGAGTGTCAATAATGTAGTGGAAAAATTACTCAGTGGGAGGTGGTGCTTCGCTGCGAGATGTTTCAGTATCTAAAAACAGGATTCAGAGGAACCAGGGGTCGGGTTGTCCCTCCGAGCACTGTGGTCACAGTGGGATCAGATCTCTCATTGGTGGGATGCCAGAGTTCCATGTGTGCTGTCAACTGAAAGTCTTTGTCTCAGCAAACTCATCCAATGTCCTGCCTCTTTTCTCAAAATCCAAGTCTTCACCTGAGTCCTTGACCTGGTGTTCCTCAAGGGTCACTGCTTGAACCACAGCACTTTTCATGGAAACACAAGGCTGCTTTTCAAAATTAACTGACCTTGAATTCCTGGCTGGTCATCCATCTGTCCTGAAGCGTCTCTTAGACTGATAAAACATTGGCGTGATGGCAGAGGAAAAATACAGAACAGGACAAAAGAAGAAGATAAAAGCGTCTATAAGCTGAGTCTGGTATATGATTTGCTACAGCTTTGGACCAGATTTCCCTCTTCAGACTTCTTTCTCAGAGCTCAAAATCATGTTTCTAAAGAGATGCGTGGAGTGAAGCTTGGTTCAGAATGTCTTTTGTTGTGATCAATCAAAATTCTTTTCCTGGGGTGAGAAATTGATTTGTTCAGGTCACGAATCCGAGGCGGCAACTGCTAAAGTCAAAAAACAGAATTCCCTCCACGATTGAACAGGGCAAAGCTATGAAAAATGTAAAACTACTGAACTTTACACAGAAATAATTACAGAATCATTCAATAGATGTGTTTTTAAGTGAATTCCAGACAGGCTTAGTCAAGCTGTCAATGCCTGATGTGACTTGGAAGGTGAAAGACTTGCTCCAAAACATTTCACAATAACAAGACAGTTTATCCTTCACCAAGGGTGCCAACAGCAAATTAGCATGTTTACAACAACTGCCATAAACGTGATCGACGGCAGGTCTGACAAACAGAGGCTAAGTGGACGTTTGAGACAGTTACAGAGTCGTTACTCTTGAACTCTTCCTCGTCTGCGGCTGACAGAACACATGCAAGGACATCTGTGACCCGTGATGCAGCTCCAGCTCTCAGATCTATTTCTGTTATTGTTTTCATATTTACTCTGGAGAACGACGACTGGCTGCTAAAGTGAACTCTGTAAACTTTGTGTGACCTTTCGGTGCACAGAGGGCCTTTGTTAGGCCTGGAGCAGAGCTACACCCCGATGGTTAGAAGAATAATAATCCTTATTATGCTGCTAGATTTCAGCAGATGATTGTCAATCACAGTTATTACCCTGTTGTTGTGGGTAAATTGTTATATAAGGCTCTTGAACTACGGCGGCTATCAACAATGGATCAAAGCCTTTGCATAATATAAAAACTGTTGCTCATAATATCAAATGCAAGTTTATAAAAAAAAAAAATCTGCAGTTCTCTCTAGGGTTGCAAAATTCAAGGTATTTTCAAAGTTAGAAACTGTCTCATGGGAACGTTTGGAAATTAACAGTCAATTTCAAGGAATTTGTAGGGAATTTGTATTAACTGCATTTACTTGGTTGGATATGTAAAAATACACCAATCACTTTGGTTGATCATAAGCAGACATGAATGCAATTACATCTAATGCAATATTATTAAATAACATTATATATGATTTTTTAGGGAATTTCTGGACAACAAAACATAAATAAAAAAACACAAATAATGTTTTATTACCAAGCTAAAACTCCCATGGGGATTTTTATGAAACTTTTTTTTAAATCAACCGGACATTTTCCACCCCTTTGCATCACTATGCTATTTTCCATCTTTAAAGCTCCTGTGAATAACCCATACTTGATGTTGATTTTGGCGCCTCCTGTGGACAAGCTAGTTGTTCTAATCTCTACACTGGTTTTGTCCTGTACTTTTATAAGTTGTTTTTCTTTATTAGAATTTTTTTTTTTTTTTGCTGTCTCTAATCCGTCAGATGTCACACATTGAGAACAGTACTGTGGAAAATGTTTTGGCAGTATGGCGCTCCATCTGACACCTACCCCACGGCAGTCATTAAAATAAACAAAATAAAAATCCTCCATTATTATTTGAATCTGATTTATTCTCCGTAAAGAGTGAACCATACCAATTTGAGGCTATTTTAAAACCAGTTCAGAACCCCTCACAGGAGCTTTAAGATATATGTTTGTTCAATTAAGAAGTTTAGCTCTGTTTCCACCAGGCAGTTCAGTTCAGTGTGTCTCCGTATGGCATGCATTTTCTGGTGTATCTGTTGACTAATCCCAGGACAGGTCCCCAAATTACCAACCCGTACCATCCCACTTTTTGGTTCCCTTGTGTTGGGGTGCCAGACATACTGATCCAACCGCAGATGGTGGAGTGAGACACACTGCAGTCTGTTGATTGGTGGAAAGAATGGTCACTTTTACTGTGCGACAGCAGCTGCTGTATTTCTTCTTACCACATGGCAGTCACATGAGAGACAAATTGTGGACATCGTCCATCGTTGCTCTTAGTTTACTGTGTCACTTTTTTCTTTGTTGACGCTGTGTTGCGCTGCTATTACATTTATGTAGACATTTAAGACTGTAGACTACATTTAGACTGTAGACATTTATGTTGCTAGGCGCCGCACTGTTGGCTATGGCTGCCTTTCGCAGCAGCTCTCTCTACTTTGTCAGCTTCTTGTAATTTTTTTCATCTCTTTTTCATCATCTTTGTATTTGGAGTGGATCATTACTTTGTATGGTCCATTGTTGGTCATGGACACCAAACTTTTTGTGGCTTCATTGATATTTTTACTATTTCTTCTCCTGTATTTGTCTGGAGATCCTACATGTAACCATGGCTGCATTGTTTACATGTGAACTCAGCTGTTAGCAGCCTCTAGCATGTCAATGCTAACTGGTGTAAGGCCTGATGTTTCCCCACAAGGTGAAGAGAAGGAGGTGAGGACGACGTGCTGGTTCTCAGGTGTGAGCTAAGAAGTGACGACATGGACCTGTCCTTCCATCCATCGTTATTGGGAACGTAAGATCTATCTCCAATAACATGGACGAGCTAGCTGTACTAACCCAGCAAGAGAGGGAATGCCAGAAGGCAGAGTAGCATCATGCTATTCACAGACATGGCTAACAGAGCTAACATCAGACACAAACGCCACATTGGAAGAGCTTCACCTGCTGTGAGCAGACAGGATCCAGGAGACAGAGACTGAACAGACTGCTGAAGAAGCTCAGTCCTGGACCCTGTGGAGGTGGAGGCTGGCTGAACTGTCATCATCTATTTTCTTATTAACCTTTTTGCATTTTCTATACACTTTCTTACTTTTGTTTACTAAATTGCTGCTGTGACTTAAATTTCGTTGTACTTGTTACAATGACAATAAAGTTCTATTCTATTCTATTCTGTTCTATGTAGCTGAAACAGCTACCTGCTTACATGCTGCCTACCAAGAAGGGCACTTTTGGAAACCCAAACAGGATCAGATACTGATCCAACCTCTACCAAACTGTACTGATCCAAACCAGACTGTTTGGTGGAAACAGTGCTTTTGATGCAAGGCAAGATGGATCAATGATGTCATGTTGTTTACCCCAAACTCCAACAATGATCAGAGCCTGTACGAATTGTAGCCTCAGAGTTGTGCATTCAGAGATGATCTTCTCCGACCTTGGATTTAGTGAGTAGTTCTTTGAGTTACTGCTGCCTTTCTATCATCTTAAACCAGTATGGCCACTCACCTCTGACCTCTGGTGTCAACGAGGCCCAGAGAGCAGCTGCTCACTGTGTGTCTTTCTACAATTCTTTACAATTTACGCTTCCATTTCGCAGAAGCTTTTGTTTCTTTTGAGATGATACTCTTTTGAGAGATGGTTGTGAGTATTCACAGTCATTTAAATCACTTTTCTTCTCCAGCACTGAGTTGCTGCCGTGTGATTGGCTGGTTAGACATTTACGTTAACGAGCAGTTAAACAGGTGTTCCTAATCAAGTGGCCTGTGAGTGTATGTTCAGTGAAAGACAGTTCAACCCTTGAAGCCTGTGTGTGGAGCTTTATCTGCTTATGAAACAGACTTAGCTTGTACTGATGCCTCTATGTGAGCTACAAAAGCAAAAGAGACTGAGTGACAGGATTATCCCATTTTACCTGATCCTGCTGTCCATGAAAGATGTTATGGAAACCATTTATTGAAACAATTGTGTAAATTATTTTTAACTGAAACTGAAAACTCACCCATCCATTCATGAACACTGATGTTCAGTTTGTTTTTGTACCATCTCTATTTGTCATCAGGGCCTGGTTGTCAAATAAAGCCCTGACAGCTCTCCTCCTCTCTCGTTGCTGTTTCAGTCTTTTCTCTGGGTGGCTTATGTTCTTGTATTCTTTGTGTGATGCTTTCAAACTAGAGTAATCATAAACCAGTCTGTTAAAACAGCAGTCTGCTGTTTGAAACGGGGTGTTACCTGGTCTACTCCTTTACTGAAGACAGTTTCCAGGCAACCGGCCGTGACTCCAGGAAGTTACATCTTCAAGCCAAAAACACTCCAGCATATTTAGTGAGGGGCATTAAAGCGGTAGATCTATTCATCAGTTTCAATGATATTCTTCCAGCATCTACAGGTGGATAAAGCTGTCTTTCTTAAATGATAATTCAAAGTGTTAAGTTATACAAGACATGCTTATTTAATCTACCTTTATAGTCAGAGATAGCTGCGTCTATACTGTGTGAAACCAAGCAACATGTTTGTGCCAACAGGCAAAAACACAACACACACCGCCTTCTAATGAGGTCTTGAATGTTGCTCCTCCTCAAGCGTGATCCTAATATAACCTCCTCAGCATGTGTTTCATAACTTAAGCAGCCTGTATTGTAATCCGCCTCAACAAGAAGGTATGATTAAACAGTACGGATCACATCGTCCTGCATTCAGTGGGACAGATTTCAACAAGGTCACTTCAGGACAGACGCACGGTGAGAGTTGACAGAATTCAAAAGGTCTCATTCTTCACATTTCCACTTTCAAATGTGCCACTATTAGATTCTGAAAGGATTTCTTTGTAAAGACATAATGTGAAAAATAAATGGGGCACATACAGTTCAAAGCTGCTCTCATCAAAAGCTTAAAGCGTAATTATGTTGAGTCAGTAATAATGATGCAGATTAAGGTAAAGGTGTCTGTTCCAAAGAGCCAGAGCCACAAGTTAAAAGCTTCAGTATTCAATAGTTTATATTAATCACAGCCTGACTTTACAACCTCTGCTTTTGTGTTTTAGTTCTCTCAAAGCAATGTTAGCATCCCTGTTTTTCACTTTGGTGTTGGGAGAAAATGATTTGCATCTAATGATGGATAAAGTGGGCTAGCAGCTAGCTGGCAAACACAGTTAAAGAGGGGGTATTGTGCTTCCTCTTATTTTAGACAAGGACATTAAGATAGATAGATAGATAGATAGATAGATAGATAGATAGATAGATAGATAGATAGATAGATAGATAGATAGATAGATAGATAGATAGATAGATAGATAGATAGATAGATAGATAGATAGACAGACAGATAGATAGACAGACAGATAGATAGACAGATAGATAGATAGATAGATAGATAGATAGATAGATAGATAGATAGATAGATAGATAGATAGATAGATAGATAGATAGATAGATAGATAGATAGATAAAACACTTTATTCATCCCCGAAGGGAAATTCATGTAGTTTTGGCTCATCTTCCAAAGTACTAATGTACTAGTAAGTTACTACGAGTAAGTAAGTTAAGTACTAATGCCGGATGCTCAGACTAAACGTGTACAGATTTTTAAACTGTTTCATATCTATATGTCATAGAAGTCCCTTAATCTTTCTGTAAACTGATCGTAGCAGGATGAGATTGTCATGAGATCTCAACTTGCTGAAAGTATGAGGTCATTGCAAGTGGCTCCTAATTGGTCAGTTAGAATGGCAGGCCTCAGATAATAAGCTCTGCTTATAGCTCTGCCTCCAGAGGGCTGGCCAACTAGAAAGAGGGGGTATATGGAGTGGGGAGTCTTAAAGAGACAGCAGCAAAAAAGAAGTTCAGACAGAGTCTGAAGAAATAAAATAAAAAAGACAGAGTCTGGACTAAATGTTTTCTAAAAAATGTGAAAAAAATATCTCTTTGAGCTGTAAATCATGTGTATGTACCACAGGGGCACCAGAGGAACAGTATAAAGCAAAAGATACCCCCTTTAAGCAGAGAGGGTATTAAAGGGACTGTGAGGAGTTTCTAAGTGATCTTGATTTTGACTCACACTTTAAAATGAGATTATCAGCACCAATATAGGTTATTCCTAAATGCTACTTTAGGTAGGGCTGGACTGTATTGATTTACAGCCCGTCCAAGTCTCTATGACAACCCCCACATCGGCTGCCAAAGTTTAGCAGAGAGAAGAGAGATCTGTGTTTTTCTCTGATGGAAACGATTTCTGTGATTAATTTTGTAGTGATGGTGGACACTGGAGCCTAACTGTCAGACAGAAAAAGGACAGAAGAGCAGAAGAAAGATAAACAGGAGAGAGATAGAGCACGAGCTAAAGGCTAAAGGGCCAAGCTGTTTGTGATAATGTTCATTCCAACCTACAGTCAGCAGTTATTCTGAAGTGATCTGTTCAAACTTGAGAGTCTATCAATAAAATGAAGAGTGAGGTTAGGTTAGCTCTGATTGGTAGATGACTGGCAGGACATAACCAGGGTTTACTAATGTTACACATTACAGACACAACTCAGAAAGCCGGGCTGAGATTAGTGCTAAATATAGCCAGCTACTAAATCACGGTACAAACTGACAAAGTTTGCTTGTTGTTGCCGTTAAACTAAAGATACTTCGGAGCAGGCTAGCTAACAGCCTTTCTACGCCCCCAGACCCCAGACAATAGACACGTTTCTCCTCCTTTTTTAGAGCACTGGGCTGTCAGCGGCTCTACATGCGGCCAGCTAGTGAACTACGGTACAATGTTTGCTTGATGTCACGTTTCAAACAACAGCTCTACCTTAGCTTGTTGTGTAGTATCTGGTAAAAAGTTGTCTTGAGCAAAGAAAAGTAGAGTTAAAAAGAAGATTTGATCTCTATTCATTTCCAAAACAAACACAGGCCTTTTTAAGTGTCACGTCTTCACGACAGTGTGGGTCAGACTCCCGGCCAAAAGGTGGCGCTGCAGTCCAATTTAAACAGATCCTCCTCACAGCATCTTTAAGGTGGACGATTAATTTGGGTCACATCTATATGAGTGCATTGGTAGTCTAATCTCTACTGATCAGTTAGATTAAGTATGTTTGCTGTTTTTATTTTTGTTTTCCTGGAACAGATCGTATGTTTTGTTGCTTTGATTGGCCCAATGTGACGGACAGGAGGAAGGTCGCCCCTTCCCAGTCACTGTCGGTGGTGTTGATGGGTGTTAATGGGTGTGAAACATATCTACATACATGGATATGTGAAAAAGTCTATCTGCTTTGTCAGGATTAGGTTTATTTTCATCCCCATGGAGGATACAAATGTAAGGGTCACTGTCACAAAAGTCATTAGAAGGTGTAATAATGTGTTCCTGAGCAGTCAAAAGAGCTTTAACAGACGTGTGAGTTGGTTTTTGCTGCGTTTGCCAATCAACAGTTAAAACACAAGGTGTCGTTAGCGTTAATTACTACTTTTATTGAGTGGTGTGGGACTCCATTTCACACAAACATCTCTACTGTGAGTTTAATTTACAGACTGAAGGGAAAAGGAGCCGTGGTCTTAAGCTGTATCAGCGTAGGCAGCTCCATTCACAGCATTAAGATATATGAGTGCATCACGTCTACATTCAAACCTACATTTTGTCTGGGGTGAAAGTGTGCGATTACTCATCATCAGACGAGAGAACAATTAGGTTGCATAAGATGCTGCTGGGACTGACGACAGCAGCAGGAGGAGGATAATAAATACTACACCGACATCATCAGACGTGAGTGGGGAGAAATCACATCCTTGTTGTCACTGTCATCGTACCTGCGTGGCTTTTTTAACTTCTGACTCATGAGGAGGTGAAGGACAAAAAGCCGGATGAGTTTAATGTGAGTCTGAAAGCAACAGGATTCTGCTAGAGTTCTCCCTCTCAAGGACTTCAAGCTGGATGTAGATAAACTGAAATATGTAAAGGATGGAGATGTAAGAGTGGATTAATTGTGCTGAGTGAGGAAAGAGAACATTAAACCTCCAACGACTGGCACAAAACCAATGATTTAAAGACTTTAAGTTCATATTTTGATGGCCAAATCTACTAAATGCCAGTGAAACACATACCAGCTTCATTTGCATTTTGGCAGTGTTTGAAGATGGTGACATACGTCAAGGACATGCAGTGAATGGATTCAAAGTTTAAGCTGCTTCATGAGTGAAAAGTTCCAATATCTAACGAACCACACTCAAGACTTTAGGTCAGTCTTCTTTTCAGGAACAAACCTCAGAGATACCGCAAACCCCTGAGGAGTCTGAACTGAGCCAGCTCGCTGTTACACAGTTTAGAGGTTAGTTCAAATGCCCCAAATTCTTAGCAAGCTGCAGTGAAGTGTGCAGGAGTGATACTGAGTGTGCCCAGAGGAAATGCACAGTAAAAAGCAGACTCTGCTCTGACTCTGGTGTTCTGGTTCCCTCAAAGACACATGCAAAGACATGGAAGAGGAAAGATAAGAGAGGAAATGTGACATCGATTGAAACGCATATGTTCCTTTAAGCTGTTTTCTGTGTTTTAAAGCAGCGGTCCCCAACCTTTTTTTGTAACACGGTCATGTTTAATGTCAGATAGTATTTTCACGAACTGGCTTTTCATCCATCTCCATACTGGTTCTTTTACCCTGCCTAAAAAAAAAACTTCAAAAGATGTTTGTTTTTTGTCCATTTTGCTAGCTTGGGTGTCAAGAATGGGTCATAGACGGGTATGACAGAGAGAATCCGGTTATTTTACAAAATAAAACATTGTTCAAAATCAGACAATAAATCAAACTGAAATAATGTAAATTGAGTATTCTGGATGTGCTGCCCAAGGGCGTAGGTTTGGTCTCAACATTGGTAGGGACAATATAACAGCATAACCTGCATGCAACACTTTTTGCTGGGGACGGAACATTAATAAGACCAAACAGATTGGGTGAACAGGGGTCAGGGCTACATTTCTCAAAAATATGAACCTAATTAATTGATAGGCTAAATGATCAATGCAAAATAATTCTGTATTGACTTATACTAACTTTCATGTGTATTGGTTCACCTGATACACCTTTCGATTCAAAATTTATTTTCAAAAACTACTAAAGAAACATTTTGAAAACTTCCAGAATAAATGTCTGGATTTTATTAGCAAATTTAAATTGCAATATTTGAACTTAACTTAAAATTATATTAACATACACAATACAAACTTGTTAATAATCTCTTAACTGAATGCAAAAAAAAAAAAACAACATTTGTCTTAAGACCACTCAACATTGTCTGTCTTATAAATAAATTAAATATAACTGAAAAAACGTCTTAGACAGAGAATAACAAAAATAAATAATAATGGAGCCTTCCTTCAGGTAAAACACTACTGCTTTTGTCTACAAGCACAGCCAAACTCATAGACAGCACCGCTCCTAAAACTGCATTAATCGTCCAAAAACTCGTGTTTTTCACCAATATTCCATCATAGTCCGCTCCGGGTTTGATATCGATGGTCTGCTGCAGTCTGTGTCACTCCAGACAGAGCTGTGTGGCTGTAATGACCTCCGAACTGACGAAGACTTTGTTTACGCTTGCCTCTCAAAGAAAGGAGTCGGCGCTACAGAGAGTACTGCGCATGCGCAGTATGCTAACTCTGATGCAGGTCGGACTTTCAGTAGCAAATTTAGTGGTGTGTTCCCCTTCCCACAACATTGACGTCTTTTCACATTACTTACAGTGGCTGCTGCTGGCCGAAAAAAACTTCTAATATCCCTCCTCTGCGAAGGAGGCGGCATGTTGTCGAGTTGACACGTATTTCTGTCGGGACTGAGTGAGTGTGCGTGTGCGTGTGTGTGTGTGTCCGGGGCGGAGTCATTAGCCAATCTAACGTGCGTTTTAGGAAAAAAATGGACCGGCTCATTCAGCGAGTGGAAAGGGGTAAATTTAAGTCTGAACATTATGAAAATAATTCACATAATAACAGAAGCGTCAATTCTATCCTTACAACATATGGGAAGACAATCTAAATTCCCTATATAACTGAACTCATTATATAATGCAAAAAGTTGCTTAAAATTTGGTTGGGACAATTTGTGCCTCCTGAAAAGTTGGTAGTGTTATGTCCCCACCGTCCCTATGCAAACCTACGCCCTTGGTGCTGCCCGATACCAATTGATCCACTGACCGGCACTGGTCCGCAGCGTGGGGTTGGGGACCAGTGCTTTATAGGCTGTATTTGGTTCAGTACTTGGTGTGAATACTTCTGTTTTCACACCAAACAGAATAACATTATGGACAAAGGTGAATTAAATGTAAAGCCAACATAAAGACTAGAAAAATGACACATATCAAGTCGCACAAATTGTTGGAATTAAGTGAGATTTATGCGTAAATAAAGCAAACTCGCATCATTCTCAATTTTTCACTTACTTATTCCCAAGAGAGGAAAAACCTGATCTTCAGTGAGTTCTTCTCTGCTAAAAAACAACCAGCAGGTGGATGCTGTAGACTGTATAATATACACTTAGCACAAAAAGTAAAGTGACTTGTGTTTGGGGGATTATTTCTCTGTTGTAGCATCCTTCTTGGTGATAATTCTTGCACCGTTCGAAAGCCTTTGTTTCCCCCTCAAATGGAGCCACATTTTAAGAACCATCTATTTGTGGTAAGAGCAGTCGCGCTAAGGATGTGGGCTGCACCTTCTCTGCTAATGCCAAACAACTTTTTCTACTGTTGTTATTGAGTTTGAGCTTCTGGTACCACCAGGTGCAGCCTGATTAACATAGGCTATAAAGTCCCATTTCCACCAAGTGGTTCAGTTCAGTTCAGTTCAGTTCAGTTCAGTTCAGTTCAGTTCGGTACAGCACACATTTTGTGGCCTATCCATTGACTAATCTGGGGACAGGACCGCAAATCACTGACCCGTACTGTCCCACTTTTTGGTACCCCTCTGTTGAGGTGCCAGACATACAGATCCCAGTACAGCAGGTGAAGCTGGGAACACTGAAGTCCAGTGACTGGTCAAAAGAATTGTCACTTCCTGTGCAACAGCAGCTGCTGTATTTCTCCTGGTGTCACACAGTCTTCTCTGAAAAAAAGCTTGTTCTTTGTTTACTCTGTTGTGTTTTCCCTTTTCGTTACATTTATTTGGGGGGTACTCAAACTGCTATGACATCATGCTGTTACATAACTGACATGGCTATTGGCATCTAGCTTACACGCTGCCTACCAAGAAGGGCACAGTTGGCTAAGGAAAGGCAAACAGGATCAGGCTTTCCCGATCCGACTTGTACCAAACTGTACTGATCCATACCAGACTCTTTGGTGGAAATGGGACCAACAGTCTCTGATCAAGGGTCAGACACACCAATCTCACAACCAAAAACACTCCACATTTCCTGAATGGCCCCCATTGACTATAGGCTCCAAAAGTGCGCTTCAGGAACAAATGGACATCTCCATGGACACCACCATACCTGTCAACACTCCAGATTTATGTGGGAGCTTCTCTCTTTTTAACCCTTTCCCCTGCTGAACCCCCAATTTGTAATTTCTCCCAATCCCTCCTACATCTTTAAATTTTAAGGCCAGAGATTAACACTTGGTGGGTGATTGGGTGGTCACAGGTCAGTGGGGCTTTTCTCAGCTGTCTTTGTGCGAAAGGTGGGGTACACCCAAGGGGCAGCATCCAGTTGTGCTAAAAAAATAAGTGCTAAAAGTTGCTGTTCATTGAGAATCCACTTGAGGCTGGCTGCAGAAGGACTGGAAGTCCCATACACACCAGACATAAAAACAGACTTTGGGTAGATGGGTGAATTTTTTTCTAACTTGGTGGTTTAGAAGTTAGTAGGATCATTTTATTGTCGAATCAGAGACACAGTAGAGCTCACATGACTGACGGACGCTCTATAGCTGTTAGAAAGGAGCTCAAAGCCGGCTTAATATCCAATGTATCTATTGCTATGGCTGCCTTTTGCAGTAGCTTTCTTTTCTTTGTCCATTTCTTGTAATTGTTTTCGTCTCTTTTTCGTCATCTTTGTATTTGGAGTGGATCATCACTTTGTATGGCTCATCTGTTGGTCATGAACACCAAGCTTTTTGTGGCTTCAGTGATATTGTGCTAACCCAACAAAAGAGGGGATACCAGAAGACAGAGTAGCATCATGCTATTTTGTACTACATGTTACAATGACAATAAAGTTCTATTCTATTCTATTCTATTCTAATGTGGCTGCGTCCACAGATTGGCTTCATTTTATGATATCAGTAACCAGACGGGTGATGTCACTGAGACTATGTCCATGTTTTGTACAGTCCAGGGGTACACCCTGGACGGTTGCCAGTCAATCAAAGGGCTGACAGTTAACCTGATGAGCATCTGGCCTCTGGGAGGAAGCTGGAGAACTCAGAAAGAACACGCAGGCCCACCTTGGCCAAACCAGGATCCAAACTGGTGACCTGGTGAACAGCGCTAACTACTGCTCCACTGTGCAGCCAGCAGTTTGAATACTGCTCCACATTAGGAGGATGAGCCTGGCAGGTGGTTGTCAGAGTACATTTCTGAGCCCCTTATATTTCTGATTGCCTGGTCATTATTTGAGATAAACACCCCAGAAGCAGTCCTACGTGTTGTCAATATACTCCTCATAATGGGCTCCTTGATTGGCATAATCCCTTGTAATTTGATTTAATCTGTGCTGAAGTGTCCATTGGTTTTTGTAGTCTACTGGGAGATTAAAGTATAACACAGAGTGTGACTGGAATCTCTGGTTTTGTAGCTAAATGTATTATTCCCTCATTTTCAGACATCAGAGACATATGGAATCCAATACCCACTCTTGTAGTACATGATTCAGATTAGTCCCCTGGATGACTACAGCGCCGTATTCTAAGCTCGGCTTTTCTTTTATGCTGCGACTTTCACACTCAGGGGGCTGAAGCGATGGGTTTAAGGGATTTCTATCTCATCTTGTCAATAAAAGCAGATTATTCCTTTGTCTTCCAGGCTTCCAGTGGAGCCGCGTGCAGCTGCTTCCACATCATTAGTGATCGCTACCAGCATTAGAGCCGCTCCAAAGGGATAGAGCTGCTATTTGGTAATAACATCATTGTTTCCAAGCCGGGATGCGTATGCCTGGACGGAGAAGCGAGGGCAGAATTTACAGACACAGCTGCGAGACTGTGGCGGATACTGTACAGTACATATCATGGCTGTAAATACGTTAGAGTTGCCCTGGATCACTTTGATATCTTTTAGAACAGACTAGAAATAATTCAGCCTTCACACTCTAAACCAAATGTATTCACATTTATAAACTGGTGAAAGTAGAAAGTCCAGATTGTACAAAACACATTTTCTATGGATAAGAATCAGTTAATCATCGACTGAGATGTTTTGCCAGCACATTTTTCTCCTCTCTCATTTATTTTTCTTGTTCCCAACAGACAGAAACCACACGACTCGCAATGACTCAGAAATCCAAACTGCCAATTTCTTACCTTAGGACAAAAAAAAATCTATGTCACACATGATGTTCTGAGACAGCAAAGATTTAACTATTTCCAAGAGTATGTCACACCACGTTTGAAAGTATTCCATCATGTCTGTTCACATTTAGCTAAGTTATGACTCAGTAGGTTACACGTTTCATTGCCAGTTGAAGCAATCTGGTGCTGATACCTGACTTTGCCTGAAGGAGTGTGTGTCACAGTAACCGCTGCATCTCCTGACCCTGGTGAGATCACCGTCTGTTCTTTGCTTCTTTCCTTTAACTCACGGTTTCCCCCCTGGGTAGACCTTCATTCTCAAGGTCTGGAAGCCTCAGTTTGGGTCTAAAGGTGAGGTCTTCATAAGTGAACACGAAAGACTCAAAGAAATGTTTACAAGCAGACAGACTGAGAAGCAAAATCTCTTTTTCGAGTGGCCCTTACTTAACCTTTAGAAAGTTTTATATTGGAGCAGCAGATGAGGAGAGTGCTGAAATATGGTGGATAGAAACAGAGGTTGTTCTTTGTGTTGAATGGCAAAGCCTGATCTGGCGTACACACACCCCCCATCTCTGTTATGTGCATATGTGGAAAGCTGAGGCAGGGAGAGCATCAGCAAGGGGCAAACAAGGGGCATGGAACAGAGTGAGCATCAGTCACAGTGAGGCTGCGTTTACACGATGCCAAAAACTGTCAAATCTGATAACATTTTGTTGCACTTTGGCCTTGCGTTTAGATGAGACCGCGTTGCGTTTTGTCCGAAAACGGAAACTTTTGAAAATGCTCACCAGAGTAGAGAGTTGTCAAAATGCTCCTCCATCCAGCCTTGTATAAACAGAGGGCAGAGCGTTTCAGGGTGAAACGCTGACATAACCGCATGCACACCTGCAGTTCCAGGCAAAGGTTGCGCGCAGCCACAACTTCCAGATAAGCCATTCCGGTCCAGTTGGTGGCGGTAATTCGCCTCAAGGTTGGATTGCCAACCATCTTACACAATAAAACGGCAGAAAAAGAAAGAACAACTACAACAATGATGGCTGATTTCTGAGTAGGATATATATACACACATACATCCACATCGCCAACTACTGGCCTGGCATAGCCGCTACATCGTTGTGACTTGTCCTCTTGGAGTCGTATGAATGCAGATGGTTCTCACCCCGTCCTCATGTAAACGCGGGTGGCTTTTGGAAACATGCAATGGAAAAATCTTTGCAGGAGTCCCCGCGTAAACGTGGCCTTAGTATGACACGGGTAAAATCAGACACAGGATTACAGTATGTGCTGGGGTTGAAGTGGGTTGCAAAGTAAAATACCAACCAATGATCCCAGTGAATATCTCTGTGATCAATGGTGTCATGTTTACATTCGTTGTCTTGCACCGTCTTAAAGGGATAGTTCAGTTTTTTTGAAGTGGGGTTGTATGAGCTCTATGTGACCACTAAGGACATTAGATACAGTAGAAATTTGTCTCCTCTCCCTCAGTAAGACACAAACTTTAATCGATGGTGACCAGGAAAAAGACGCTAACAGGGACACACGGTACCAAATTCAAAGGCTATTTTCTCTGCCCACAAGAACTAAAATCAAAAAGTTATACCACAGTTTAAGAGTACGCTACATAAAATATTTTTTAAGTGCATTAAGTCTTCGGAAATATAAACATTTATCTGGACCTAACTAACTGGTCATGTGTCCTTCCGCGCAGCGCTAGTGCGCTCCGTCCCCCCTCTTCCTTTCAGCTGTAGGGAATGTAAACAAGTTCTGCTTCGAGCGCTGGTTGTAGCCCCGTGTAAGTTTGATAAAGTATCGTAATTCTTTTGTTTGTACTCTAAGGATTGCAGGGCAGCGTAGGAAATTCAAAATGAGTGACTATGACAGCGACGATGAAGTTCCGTTCACTTTGGAACCAAAAGGACACCTGTATGAACCGAAGTAGCTACACAGAAGAAGAGCTGCTACAGATGGCGACTGAAAGGAATACAGAGGAAACATCCACAGACACTGGACATCAAGATGCTGAGTGTTACTGCTGTCACGAGTGGAACTTGGTTACAGACACTCTTCAGGATTTGTCTGAGTTAGAGAACACTGCTGGCTCGAGCCGTCTGTATAACTTATCACACAGATTTCCCTGCTCTTCTGAATTCTGGAGTGTCCTGTAACAGCAACAACAACAACAACAACAACAGTCGAGGCAGCAGTAACACTCAGCATCTTGATGTCCAGTGTCTGTGGATGTCTCCTCTGTATTCCTTTCAGTCGCCGTCTGTAGCAGCCCTGTGTGCTCCGGTTCATACAGGTATCCTTTTAGTTCCAAAGTGAATGGAACTTCATCGTCGCTGTCATAGTCACTCATTTTGAATTTCCTACGCTACCTCACAATCCTTGGAGTACAAACAAAAGAATTAGAAGCAGAGCTTGTTTACATTCCCTACAGCTGAAAGGAGGAGGGGGGACGGAGCGCACTAGCGCTGCGCGGAAGGACACATGACCAGTTAGTTAGGTCCAGATAAATGTTTATATTTCCGAAGACTTAATGCACTTAAAAAATATTTTATGTAGCGTACTCTTAAACTGTGGTATAACTTTTTGATTTTAGTTCTTGTAGGCTGAGAAAATAGCCTTTGAATTTGGTACCGTGTGTCCCTGTTAGCGTCCTTTTCCTGGTCACCATCGATTACAGTTTGTGTCTTACTGAGGGAGAGGAGACAACTTTCTACTGTATCTAATGTCCTTAGTGGTCACATAGAGCTCATACAACCCCACTTCAAAAAAACTGAACTATCCCTTTAAAGCATTACGTTCAGGGCAGCCTCTGATTTTGGCGTGCTGTATGGTACGCACACAAGTTCAGGGAGCCTCATACAGGAGAGAATTTAAAACAGATCAGATGACTTTAACATTAAAACTAGCTGGGCTAATTTAAATTAAATTAAAACGTTAGAGATGTATTTTAGCTGTACTTTTTTAATGTTCATTATTGTTAAAACACAAAACCAAAAACAGTTTGCAGCTTCACTTCCTTCCCTAGTTCATTTCTGTGTTAGTATAAGTTAGTAACAATAAGTTTTGCCATTTAAGTTCAGTCGTCATGAAGGACATTTGTTTTAATTTAAGACAAATAACTCTTAAGAAATGAGTACATGACACAGAAAGTGCTTTGATTGCTCCTCAATAAAAAAACTTTTCAGCAACCAACTGTTTTTAAAAGACTGTCAAATGGAAAATCAACAACCACTGATCGTGAATTGAGAATCAGTTATTGAATCTGTACCTCAATAATCATAATCAATTTAAACCGATAAGTCAGTCAGATTAATCACCCCGGCAACCAACAGTGTAGTCCTGTGTGTGTAATGAGTGCAATGTCGGTTAAAACTGTCCCAAACTGTCCCAAAGCATCATCAATGTGTTTTTAATCACCAATTATGTCTGTTTTGGGCTCTGGAGTTGGAGCACTACACCATATCAGCAGACACTCAAATCCAGGTCTTCATGCTGGAATAAAAAAAAAAAATAAGGTGTCAAAAAATCTCTTACTCCTGGTGCAGCAACTGTTCATTAGCAGTGTTCATTCCTGGTGGATTGCACCGAGGAAGCCTGGAGGTGTTGCAGCGTATGGAGCTGTTGCTGTTTTCTCGACTGCAGAGAGACTGGAATCGGAAGTCGACACGGGGCTTTGCTGACGTTAGACAGAGACAGAAGTTGCACAAAGGGGACAAAGCCACTATGGGAAATAAATAAAGTCTGAGGCATACGCGTCATAATTCAGTGTGTGGGTATACACTGTTAAAAAATCCTGTTGTTTTTACTGAAAAAAATGGCAGCTATGGTTGCCAGAGAAATAGTGTAAAAAATACGGGAAAAACTTTTAGAAACAAATTACATTTTAAACCAGAATAGTAAACAGGTATTCTTTGCTAAATTAGCATGACCATTATGCTGTTTCCCCTATATCTTTCAATCAGACCTATGTGCAATTATTGCTTGTTGTACAGCAAATCCTTTTCAGTTTCACTGAAGGACACCACATAAACATTGTTTAACTAATTTTCATTATAAGGCATTAAAGTTTCCTTTAGAGTCACTTCAAATGTAATGTTTTTTTCTGTGGTAAAGTCATAGTTTTACAGTGCAAGCAGGACCTCAATATAAAAAACAAATCTAGTTGACAAAAACATAATTTTAACACTGTCATGTTGTAATATGAACTTAATTTTATTGCCTTTTGTTGAAGGTCCCATATTCTGCTCCTTTTCTGCAGTTTAATATGGATCATTGATGTCTTCATGAAATGGTAGTAACATGTTTTGGTCCAAAAAGCCAATAAATCAAGCACAGCAGCATTGTTTCCAGGCTCTCATAGCCCCTCTGTTCAGAACGCTCTGATTTAGTGGGCGTGGCCTTCATATGTAAATGAGCCACCGCTGATACCGCCCCACTCTTCCACTTCACTGAGAGCGGCACCACAAGCTCAGAGTGCCTAATATTTAGAAAACAGCAAAGCTAGTTTACCATAACATTACAGGCTAAAACAACAGGCTAACTGCAGCTAAAGTTAGCATCCTGAAGCTAACACAGAGACAGGGGGGACACTGAGGAAAAGATCTTACATTTGCTCCACAGCACACAGCATTTAAAATACTCACATTTCCAGGGTCCCAGGTTTGTTGGTGGATGGTTGGTAATGCGCCTGGATTCAGGACCAGTCTATTCGCTAGCCCTCTGTTGGACTGTCCAAAGTTAGAAAAGCAGTTGGCCATGAAGTGACTAGCATACACAAGCAGTTTTACTGAGTGTAGCTGTCACACTTCCCTCATAAATGAACTATGTGGCTGTTTACAGCCAAAAACAGAGCAGTGATGGCTCTTCAACTTGGGCATTCTCCTCCCCGCTGCTGGAGAGATTTCTCTTTAGCAGCGGGCGGGGAGGGGGTTCAGGGGTATCTGCTTCGGTGGACCAATCAGGTCAGACTTGCTCCTGATTGTTCAAAAAAAAGGGAATCGTTGACGTTGGCAAATCCCCAAAATCCAAACAGCTCGTTTTAGGTCAGGATTTTACATTCACAAGCACTACTAAGTACAGGTTTTGTCATTAAATATCACATTTTGTGTGCTGAGAGGAAAAGCCAAAGACCCACAAATTTCACCAATAGACTTAATAAAATGATTTTTGGGTAATATGGGACCTTTAAAACAGTTAAACAGTATTTCTGTGTTCTTAGCACAATAATCTGTAAAATTGACAATTGTGTTAGTTTTAGTATTTTAATAAATATAACCGTAAATTAGACACTGCTTTGCTGTTTTTCAGTTTACACTTTTTTGATGTAATTTTACGGCACTTCACTGTTAACTTCACATACATTTTTTACAGTGTAGGGATAGTCTGGATCCTTCAAATGACTAAGGATGGATTAGAGATACATCAATATATACGTTAGAGTTTAGATGTTTAAAGCTGTGTGCAGGAATTCCCATTTTTAGACACGTTTAAACGTATATTTCTGCTGCTGAAACACGTTGTCACAGGCAGTGTACATTAGCTGATGACAGAATAATTATTAACACAGCTCCAGCACACACACTCTCTGGTGTTGAAAACAGCAGGGCAAAAATAACCGTGAACTTTCCCGACAGCTGCTGTTGAAACTACAGTATGTGACAGCTTGATGCACAATGATTTATGACTTCTTATAAATAATACCTTCTCAGAATGTGACGTGTGGCAGAAATTGTGAGAAATAGCTGGAGAGGTTTTGAGATCTTTCTTTTGTGCCTGTAGACAGAAGAATCAAAGGCACCAGCAGACATGTTCTGTTGGCTGTGAAGTGATGCACAGAGGAAAATAACTGCTGTTGTGAGCTGTACACAGTCACTCTTGAGGATTGAGGCTCGCCTCGGGGAAAAGCCTGCAGGGTCTCTGCAGCCATTTGCGCTTCCTGATTCACTCAGTAACCCACAATCAACACACCCTGCTGTAATCTGTGCCGCTCAGTGAACTTTAGGACAACACAGCATGGAGTGACAGACTCCTGCTGGTTTCTGGGAACAGAAAAGTGAAGAAAAAAGGAGTCTGCTTTGAACATGTAGGAAGAAAAACGCCATCTGAGGAGTAGGATGAGGTATTTTTAAGAGCGTGATCAGACAGAAAGAAAAGTTTCTAAAGCTGCACCCATCAAAAAAGGGGGGGCTGAGTGCCAAACAAGCCCCCTGTGTTGATGAAAGCTCTGTTCATTCAAGACTACAAGGTAAGAGTGAGTCACAGTGCAGAAGTGAGCCACGTATTCATGCTCAAGAGGCCTCACTGCTCGAGCTGGATAAAAGGAGACATTAAAAGAAGACACTCAGATTCTCGACAAACTGTTTATACAACATCGTGAATTTAGAGGTGAGCAACCTTCCCCAGCTTAGATGATAAATCCTCGACTCAAATCCAATTATTTTACAAATAAGGACATCACGCTCGCTGAGTATGTTTGGAGTCCTGATGAAATATTTCACCCAGCAGTATGTGAGGCAGTGCTCAGAACACTGGAGATTATAAAGAGACACAAGCTAAAGGACAAAAAAGTCCAGATGATGTTTGAGTTTTCAGATGTATATGAGAGCAGGAAGTTTGAATGTGTCATATAGGGCTGGACAATTAATTGGATTTTAATCGTGATTTCAATTTTGCCATCTGAAGAAAAACAATTATTATGCCACACAGTGTAGATGTATGCAAGTTCCTGTGCTTCATAGTTCTTCTGTGTTCCATGTGCAGCCACAGCGAGTGTGTGTGACTTATGTGTATCAATAATACTGTATGTGCCACTTGCTGGTTCTTTAGAGTTGTGTTTAAATCAGTACTGAAGTTTTTGAATAAATGAATAATTGTGTATAATAATTACGATTTCAATATCACTTAAAACAATCGGGATTCTTATTTTTACCATAATCGCCCAGCCCTAGTATCATAAGCTGTATAATAGGAAGGTGTAAGAATGTATGAAGTCTCCTTCTGAGGAGTTTGGAAGCCTGTCATCAAATTGAAAATGCTAACTTAAGCTAACTTGGATCTACATAGTATGAGGCAAAAAGGCTGAATTTGGGTCCGGATGTAGCATAGACTTTATTATATATGGATGTAGTCTCTGTGATGTCACCCATCTGTTTCTGATACAGACTTTTGAAGCCTATCGTCGACAGTGGCTATCTTGGAAAGGCTGAACTCATCCTAGCTTAGTTTGAGTTGGACAAGGTAAAGAGGCAGGCCTGTAGCCTCTTTGCTAACAGATACAGGGTGGTCATCTGTAAGTTCAGTGAGCCAAGGCCTTAACTATGCAAAACTCCTAACTTCAATATTGAAAAAATAAGCTATAAAAAATGAATACTTGTAAAGTGTGTGCACAAAGCAATAGAACCAGCCTCCAGTGGACATTTGAGGAACTACAGCTATTAGCATGTCAACATTGGCTTCATTTCTCAAGTACAGAGGTTAGCTCTTGTCGTACATCTTAAATTTGTGCAAGCTAACGTTAACCTTTCGGGGTTAGATTTGTACAACTTTTCAGCAGTTCAGGCCATTTTTCTGTTTTTATTATTACAAACCATAGATGCTTTGGTTGAGGAGATTTTCTAATATTATATATTAACACTTTTCTGATATTTTATATGTTGATAGAGCCAGATTGCTGTAATGATGAGTGTTGTTACTTCTGATCTTACTATGAGAATTTCCTCATCTCTGTGTGTGGAGTGGGCAGGGTTTATCAAAAAGTGCGGTCAATCCTTAAGTTTCTATTTCACTTAATTAGTTGTCAGGACCGGTACGCCTTGTTGGTGAGTGGCTGTATGCTAGCACTGCCTGTGTTTCAAACAAGAGTTAATGTCACACAGATGATTGTAAAGTTGTGTTGGTTAATTCTTGGTTTTGTTTTGTGTTTACGTGGTAGGTTTACAACAGAGTCTAACTAATGCTCTAAAATGACTGATTAAAGACCCATTTCCACTAAGTAGTCTTGTATGGACCAGTACAGTTTGGTAAGGGTTAGGTTGGTAAAGCCTGATCCTGTTGGCCTTCAGGCGTGGTAAGGGGCTTAAGTAATAGTGTGGTGCCATCCATACAGTGTGCCCCGCTAATAAATCCAACAAAGAAGAAAAAAAGCAACACAGTTAACAAAGAGCAACGGTGGGAGACATCCAGCAATTTGTCTTCTTTGTGATTGACATGTGGCTCTTTGTTACAAAGAGTAATAGAGCTTTTTTTTAGAGAAGACTGTGTGCCACCAGGAGAAATACAGCAGTCACTTTCACACAGGAAGTGATGATTATTTCAACCAATCAACAGACTGCAGTGTTTCTAGCTCCCCCTTCTGGGGTCACATTAGTATGTCGGGTATCCCAACAGAAGGGTATCAAAAAGTGAGAGAGTATAGGTCGGTAATTTGGTGACCTTTCCTGGTTATAGTCAAAGGAAACGCCACAAGATGAGTGCTGAGATGAACCAAAATGAACCGCTCGGTGGAAACGTGGGTAAAGAGTTTTGGTAGGCTACTGTAGTGATGTTTATTGTGTGTGTGAGTAATAAACGTGAAAATGATAAGGAAAGTCAAATTTTATCGCCATAATTGTCCTGATAATCTTTCTAGAGGAGAGTTCATTGCGCTATAGTCGGTACTTGAGTAAAAATCTGGACAAGAATATTTACACCAAGTGACTGTCTCTGGATGCGAAAATGAAGCTGATGCGTAAATGATATATACTGCTGCAAAAATGTACATTTTTACTGCCTGATACAAAAAACATGGCTCAAGTATAGATACCTAATTTCTCAATCTGACTTGCTGATGGGCATCCTGGTAGCTGTTCACAAAGAGCCTCTATTTCACACTACCTCAGCAGGAGCTCGGTTAAGTTGAACATTTCTAGTATAGCTCTTGACAATGATAGGCAACAAACTCTCAGAAAGAGATGACGAATGTTGGCCTTGGATTTAGACCTATCTCTTTAACACATAGGGCTCTAATTTCGTGGCGCAGCGCAGGGGGTGCAAGCCTGGCGCACCCCGCGCAGTGTTAATTTCGTGTCATAATGGAAAGTTAACCTGACGGCAGCTGAAAGTTTGATGCACATCTTACAATTAAACAATAAACAGCCTTAACATCTGATACTGAGTATATATCTGGCTTCTCTCATTTCATTTAGTTCAAAGAAAAGAGGGAGAGAAAAGACGAAGAAAAAAAAGAGACAAAATAAATGTATGTCACTCAGGATTTACCCGTTATTTCCCATATTTCTCTGTTTTAGTCTTTATTTTTAACCTGATCTAAAAAGATGGAGTACATTATTGTAAGGAGGATGAGGTGGAGACACTGGGAGAGTATACAGTATATCACCAAAGGTTCTGCTATTTGGTGATGACAAACCAGGAGTGCAGGTGGATCAAAAGTATTCTGAATGGATAAGCCAGCTGTGTAACTGTCTCTTCATTTTGTACTCCTATTAATGACAAAGGAGCAGATTACATCTGTCCTGGGAGCTGGCCCACACGGTGACGCGCTTCGTGTCCATTCTCCTGCTGCAGGGACAGCGGCTCTGACCGTCTCCGCTACTGAGTCTTTCCAGCACACTTTCCGCGGTGTCGGGGATCAGTCAGACCAATCAGACGCTGCGCCTCGGCCGCAGCGCATTTAAAGGCGAGGAGAGGCGCTCATTTGATTGGTGAAAACAGCGCTTGGCTGTGTTAAACCCACTCACAGCTGTTCTCCTCCTTCTCTGCCATTTGCACGGAGGGAGGTGTGGATGCGCTCCTCTGCGCCTTGAGTGCGCCTCTCTTGGCACTGCAGGAAACTTGCAAGTGGCGCCGGTCACACCCTGTCCACGCGGCGAAGGCCGGCGCAGGGCAGGTGCACCTGCATTTGCTCCTGGTCTACGAAATTAGAGCCTATAATCACTGACTCAATCTTCTTCCATCCTTCTTTAATTTATTTTTTGTCATGTTTGTTCAGTTTTTACAGAAACATGTTTGAGCTCTTGTTTCCAGTAAGAACAGAAAGCTAGTCTGTACCTCTTAATTTTTTGACAGCAGTACTTCACCAGCCAATAGAAGCATCTGGGGCTTTGTGTTTACACCCACTGCTTTAAAATAAAAGCAGCTCTATCTGTCCATCCTTTTCTCCTGGACTTGAAACTACGCAAGTTTCTTCCAAAATACTCCTCAAATTCTAAAATGATAACATTTTGATATTCTGTTTGTGAATGCCCTGAAGCTGTAACAGAGTTACTTTACATTTTTCTTCTCAGCATTAGCCATATTGCAGAGATATTTAAAAAATAATGGAGGTTAAAACACTCAGAAACTGGATCCCTCTGAACCCCTGGCAGCTCTGGAGAAACCCTCAGTTTGTGTTTCATGCTGTATAGGTTACACTGTAAGTACCCGCGTGCTGAAACCTGATCCTCTGTTTGTTTGACATCGGTCACTGTATACAGTGAGCGACCTGATCTACGACCTCTGACGACATACGCTCTGAGCTGTGAAAATAATGCCGCTGTCCATGAATGTTTCTGAGTCGAGCCTGCTGGAACGTCTCTGCTCGACTTGAAGGTCTTTGAAATCCTTTTCTTCACACAGGAAGCATGCTTTGCTCTGCTTTGTTGTAAATAAGTGACTTAGCCGTACAGTTGCGGCCATTATTAAGCTATTAAAATGCCCACAATCAAAAACATGCAGCGTGGAACCTCAAATCCCACAGTGGCTTAGCCATGATTTAAGCCATGCTGGACACGGCCCAACCACTCTCACAGTGAGGCGTAAAGAGCTTAGCGAGGGCGGGGATGGATGTGTCTCCCTCCCAGGCTCTTGTTGGCTCTCGGCTGAAATATGAGGCTGTAATTCATTTGCCTCTTAGAGCAGGAAAAGCGGTGAAGGGAGGGGACAATAAAAATGGATAAATTAAAAATTTTATCACCTAAAAGGCAAACTCCAAAGATTTTTATGGAGTTGCAGAAAATCGTTTGCTTGGAGTACAAGTGGTGACTTAGACACAAGAGACAGATGGTGTGCAAACAGCACGAATGGAAATTCCATCATGCTTATAGGGCTGGGCAATATGAGAAAAAATCCTATGACTTTTTTTATATTAGTCGATATCGATATTATTCACTATTCTGTGAGGCTCAAATGCTGTGTTACTCATAAGTGAGTTGTGAAGGTTATTTTTGATTTGGTTTATTTCTTTGTCAGCAGTTGAAAATGACAGATGTACTGAAGAACATTTTACATCTACTTCAGAAAAATAAAACAGTTATATTTACTTGGCTTTGTTATCAGTGGACGTGTTGCAGGTGATCTACTCAGACTGCATGTCCATTGATAACTGGGGCAAACAGCTCTCTTTAAATGAGGATTTAGCACATGCTACCTGCTGTCACCATGGAGAGTTTGGAGAGCAGAGAGGCTATCAAGGATAAATGAAGTTTGAAGCCATGAAGGTGGAGAACTTAGATGTATGGGTCACAGGCTGCTGCCCATGAGGTGAGAGCTGTGTCCAATGTTGTACGTGCCAGTGACACTTGGGCCATCACTGTGCACACAAAGCAACTGGTCGGCTGTCATTGATTGAAAATGCACTGGCAATGGTCTGGAGGTCATTTAGTGGCAGTGGTCCTTCAACTGAGCCACAGGCAAATGAAGAGGGAGGTTCATCTCCTGTGCTCTCCAGAGATTGCAGGAGATGAAAGTTCATCATTATGCACAGGTGGAAACCAGCACAGCCTGAAAAAAACACACAGCCCCAGTTGAAAAAAATCAAAGCTCAGAAATGGCCTTGTTGGACAGGTGAACAATATGTCTCAACTATTTTTATTTCTGACGGTCCAACTGTGTTGATACGTACACAGAAGATTCTCTGTCCCTCGTCTTTCATTGCTCCTCCACGCCACAATGACCTCAGCCATTTGTGTGTAACACTGTGCCAGTTTGCACCTGCCTTTCAAATGTGCTAAATATAGACCCAAAACAGTGATGCTAACAGTTTAAGGTTTGATACATCACTCTGTTAATGATTATATATACATCTCCTCCTCCCAGATCTGATTGACTAATCAAACGTCTGTCACAACATGAATGAATTTTGTCAACATTTTATCAACCATTTCTCATATTTCTATTGAGGCAAAATCATCTCGTGATATATCTCTTATTTGTTTCATTGCCCAGGCCTACATGCTAAGATGCATTTAGATTCTTTATCATAGCAGGTGCATGCTTTATGAAGGACTACTAGAAACCATGAGGGGTTCCCAACCCATGTCTTGGGTTCTTATTTTATAAAAGCACTACTTTCCTACAGAAAATGTCTGCACGTCTACTCAACTTCCCCAGTTCAAGCTTGTAACAACATTTTTTTTTTTTTTTTACCTTTGTGCATTTGTTTCCCTGAAAGTGACTGTGTTAATTAAAGAAAGTGAACCTGCCAACAGAAACGTCCCTTTGTTGTTAGGTGCCAGCTGTGCAAATAAAGAACTACCTCATTTACACCTCCATCCTGTCTGACTTTCCTGAGAGAGGAAGGGGAAGATTGTGATTAGATTTGGAAGCCATGAGCTCAAGTTCAGCTCCAGCAGCCCAGTCATTGTGCTGAGCTAATGGTTGCTAACAAAATCTGGAGAACAGAATTTGCAACAGTTGAAGATTTCTTGTCAAAGTTCTGCTCGTGAATTGGATTTGAAGGAGGAACGTTATCTCCCTCTTTGCCTAAAAATTAATTATACTCCTGTGATTGTTTGTGCCAACTGAGAGCCTGCTGAAACATGGCGCCCAAACAGAAAGAAGTTCCAAATTAGAAACGCCTTCTCCCCTCAGCCCCTTTGGGAACGGTGATTATCACACCTGATCCTTGCTGCTCCAAAACGAAGTGTGACGGCTGTTAGGAATTTGGCCTCGCAAGTGCAGAGTTAAAGATCAAGCTCGTCTCAATCTGTGCACTCTGCAGGCACAGATGGCCACAGGTCAAGACTAACTCTCATAAATGTGTCAAAGCAACACTCAGATTTGTCTGCACGCTGCACTGAGGGCAGTCACTAATGATGTTCACAGTCTAGACGGACTCCAGGCGACTTCTGAAGCACGCCAGAAAAGAAGAGCGTGTCATCTTTTGCATCAAAATTAAGCGACCCCTATTAATTTTGTCTCAGATACTGAAGTACATGAGGTTCATCTTCTAATCAAAACACACTATAAGATCTTCCAAAAAGGAGTGGGTTGGTTTTACCAATTAGAAGCAAACGAACCATATGTTTCCTGCTGCATGAAAATTTAATCCAGCACAAGTTTGCAGTTAACAAGGTCCTCTTGACATTTAAAGCTGCTCAGAGAGAGTGAAAGGAGAATGTGAGGGATTCACTAATGAGCTTCTGCTTATGCATGAGGGTCCATCTGAACTTGTACGGAGGACAAAGTATCATTCATGCTGGCGTAGCTTTGTGAGTCTGTATCCCAGCCTGCTGTCCTGCTGTGGCCTGGAGGAGCTGGGTACTATGAGCTAAATGCTAACTGCTACACATAATTGTGTTCAGTGTAGTTCAAGAGGAAGACCAGGAGAAAGTATGAACAATATCCTCATTAGCTGAGACTCATACTGTGGTAGAAGCTTTGAGAGGCTTTAAGCTAACTCCCTACACAGAGTTTCTTTGAAAGCATTGCTAACATATGCTAGCTAACAAGCTCAGGGTTGCATGCTAATCGTGCTTACTTTGTTTACTACCTTCTTTTTGTACCTTTTATCCCAATATTTGCTTCTATGTATGGATTTGGAATAATTTTGTTGGGAAGAAAAAGGGTGCCAAGGAATAGCGCAGAAGCCTCGGACTAACGTGCTAAAAAAAAAAAAGCCACGTGGCTGGGGGCTATTCCTTCCCAGACCCGGGTGGGATCGTTATATTTTCCACCTAAAGCATTTTCCTGGTATACCAGAGTATTAGTTTTAGTTCAAGCATTCTTTTTTCGACTATTTTTCCTTTGTTTTGTGGATTTTTGAGCCCAAACTTTCAGGGCAGGAAGTGCGCGGAGGGGAGGAAGGACTTATCTTTTGTTATCGGGGAAATTGTGGTTTTCGTTAGAGGGTTGTTTAGGGGTAATTTCAAATTCATAGAGTCTCACTTTTGAACAGTATTTGTCTGTTTTTTATTATTATTATTTTATCATTGAGACGTCTGCTGTCTTGGACATTAAAGAGCACGTCCTTGAAAGAAGTTAGGTTTTTTGTTTATAACAATTAATGGTTGGGATATTAGTTGTTTAAAGGACGGGAGAGGTTAAGCGGTTATTTTCATGTTACTTAAAGTCTAATCTGAGGGTTCACAAAGACTAACATGTTTCCAATAACGAGTCCCCCTTTTTGATGTAACGCAGCGATGGACAGAGGCTGAGCGTTGTCTTAGCCAGGACATCATGGGCTAAATTGGTTAATACAGGACCTCAGTTGTCAGTTGCTGTTAACTCTTTTAGATTCAGTTTACTGCACTCAACAGATCCCAGATCAGATAAACAGCAGTGGCAGACTGCGCCTCACCCGTGGGGGATACAACACCCGCAGTTTCACAGAAACAGAAAGTCAGAGGGGTTTGTTGCTGAAAGCGTATTGGTCAAGTTATACTGATTGAATGGCGATCAAGCCAATCACAGTCGACCATTTGACAAACCCATGGTTCAGAGGAGGCAGACAGAGATTCAGAAGAGCACTGAAACGTGACGCCTGAGCCGGCTGTTAAATGTAAGACACAGATTTTGATTTAACGAGTGATTAGAGGTTTGTTTTGTAACTTTGTTCTGTTGTTTTATGTGTCAGCTTAAATTTATAATTCAACGTTTAATGAAAAACTTCCCTAATCTTCAAAGCATCACCGCGGAAGGCTTATTATTTGCCAGCTGATGTAACGTATCCCCAATAAACGTTTTAAATCTTTTCTGCTTTCAGTTCACACTTCATCTCTTCCCATTAAGCCTTTAATGAGTTTTGAGTTGACTCATTTAAAATAGATCTGAAAGATATGATGTAAAAGCTGATGTATTGTATACAACACAAAAGCGTCAAGTCATCCAAGAAAAAAAAAAAAAAAGACAGCCCAAAGTTAAGGTAATGTGTAGTGTTGTCTGGTTGTTTTGGCAAAAGAAACATGGATAACCTGCAAAAAAGAAAAGACTGTACAGTATACACACTTTCTGCATTTCCAGTTGAATCAGAACACAATGCTCAACCTGTCCCACATTGTGTAGTGAGAAAGTTGGCAACCCTACATAAACCATACCTCTAATTGTGCAAATTTAAGCATACTAATTTTGCACAACACAGGCCGAGTTATTGGGCAAAAATTGGACCAAGTTGAAAGACATGCACGAAAGTGCCTTCCTAGTTGGTAACATACACCAGCTGCCCTTTGTTTTCTTCTCGCCCCTGTGCTTCAAAAAGTCTGTGCACACCACTGATACCTAAGGTTGGCTTTGATGTGTAATTTCAGCCCTGTACCTGAGCACATTACCAGGCTACAGTACTCAAAAATTCTATGAGTTAGCCAAGCATAGCCCTGGTTTAGCAAAGAGGCCAAACATTATTTTTTAACCCATGATACAGCTTTAAATACTTCTCAATGTCAAAATGAATGAGAGAATTAATGCATTCCATTAAAGAAAAGTTGTACTATTATGTTTCATATACTATTTCTTCAAAGATGCTATGAGGAGGATCTGTCTCAATTGCACTCCCTTGCCACCTTGAGTCTCCACACACAGTCATAAATTACTTTTAGCGAGGCGTGTGTTTGTTTTGGAATTAAATGGAGATCAGATCAAAACAAGTTTTCTTTGTTCAAACAACTTTTTACTGAATACAGCACTCCAAGGTAAGGTATCTATCAGTACAGTTATACAGTTACGCAGCCCCACGGTTTGAAACATGACATCAAGCAAACGTTGTAGCTGGCTATATGTAGTGCTATCGGCAGACGCTTCTGTAGGCTAACATCTGTGTGTAGTTTCATAGCTGTATATATTTAGTGCAGCTGGCAGTCTGGTGCTCTCAGACTCTCAGACTTAGTGAATTCTGGTTCTGTCCTGCCAGTCATCTACCAATCAGAGCTAACGTAACCTCACTCTTCATTTTATTGATAGACTCTCAAGTTTGAATAGACCACTGCAGAATAACTGCTGACTGTTGGTTGGAATGAACATTAGCACAAACAGCTTGGCTCCTGTGTTATAGAGTGATACAGCCCAAGTTAGAGGATAATTAGCCTTTAGCTCGTGCTCTATCTCTCTCCCTTTTATCTTTCTTCTGCTCTTCTGTCCTTTTTCTGTCTGACAGTTAGGCTCCAGTGTCCACCATCACTACAAAATTAATCACAGAAATCATTTTCAGCAGAGAAAAACACAGATCTCTCTTCTCTCTACTAAACTTCATCAGCTGGCATGGTGTTGCCATAGAGACTTTGACGTGCCGTAGATCAGTCTGGTCCTGGATGACCCAAACTGGAAGCTAAGAAGTAGCAATTTAAAATAACCTGTAACCAGCAACATTGGTGCTGATCTCATTTTAATGTCTGGATTAAAATCAGGCATATATCTAGAAGTGATACTTTCAAACTCCTCACAGCCCCTTTAAGGTCTGGTTAAGATGTTTTTCCAGTTTTTATCTTCATCAAATGGTCATCCAGACATCAGACGACAACTCCCATTGAAGTCATAAAACAATTCATGTTGTAGTCCCTCCACCTGCTCAAGGGATGTGAGCGCTCTCTTATAAAAAAGAAAGAACTTCAGATGTCCCTATTTTGGTTTAGGACTTCACTCCACATGGCATTGTTTCCTTCTGCAGGACCCTGACAAAACAGGCCTGGCAGCTGCTGCCACCCCAAAATAGCGGCAGAGTGCCACGTTGTTCACTCTGCTGCACTGGGTGCGGTGAAAGTCACACACGATCCCTTTGGCAGCAGAGTCCACAGGTGGCAAACCGCCTCCTGTCTGTGCCCCAAGGCCACGGCATGTTAGGAGAATATCTGTTACCCCCCTGCCCTGATCTGAAGCCAAGAGTCGACGGGGAATGTCAGGAAAAGGGCACGTCCAGGTGACGTTGTTCAAGCCCTTTGACGCTGAGGTGAAAACACTGAAGAGAGTGTTTCATAAAGATGCACCACGAATAAATCACAGTGGAGTGAAGTGCGTCCATCACTTGTGAATGCCACTTTGACGTTTCTGCAGCTGCAGCGTCGTAAGAGATGAGAGCGAGTCCTCACAAAGTGTTTACTCCTTCCCTCTGTTCACTCTCATCAGACAAAAAGCTTTTCCATGTAGTGCCACGATTGCTCGCCGAGCCTTTTAGAGGAGACGGAGGTGAGCTGGTCCCCCTGATGAGAATGCCCTTCTGGCCCACCTGTAATTTGGTTCTGAGTATCCTCTTTTTTTATACCTGCAGATGTTCAGGTATTGTCTAGGGCTGCAACTAACGATAACTTTGGGTAATCGATTACTCTCAACGATTATATTTACGATTTACTGATGAATCGGAAAAAGGATGAGAATGCATAATAGTCAAACTCGCAAAACAAAACGTGTTGTTATTTTAGTTGATGGCTATTGTTCGCTTAAGATACAAAGAAACAACATATTTGGACATGATTAAACTGACCAGATGCTCCAAGCTCAGAGCTTCTCTGTCCCAGGCCCTGGAGGAGCTGAAACTTTTTTTTTCCTAAACAAGGTTCATCATAGAAGTTACTCGCTAAAAGCACTGATACAATGTGTAGGAAATATTTCAAGAGATATTTTTTGGAAAAAAGCAGGAAATCATGAGCAATGAAAAAAAAACTTTGCAGAAGTTTAAACCTCTCCAAGTGGCACGATGGGACTTGCTGTATCTTGTTCTTTCTCACATCAGGTTTTCAGATGTTTTTCTGATATTAGTATTTTTCTATTGTTATTTTGTTTTGTTCTTTTTTTATTCAGAGACTTTTACACAAACCTCTGCGATGTCTTTTCAGTGGCGTGAATCATACAAACAGGGACAAGGACGCACTCCTTCAGACAGTCTGTCCTCTGAGGCATTAGTGGTGTTGCGTTCAGTTGTTCACACTCGAAGTGGAAGAATTTGTTGTGAGAAGAATGCGTCTGTTCTCACCTCCGCACACCTGGCTTACCTTAACACAAAGGTTATCAACGACAAAGGTGCAGCTGTCTGATACAGAGGCCCACAAAGTTGCAGAGACTTGTGCAGCTAGAAACTGCATTGTTATATTAAATTTGAAAAGGATGATCTGAAATTGAATTTAATGTCTTATAAGTGAATTGAAGTGAATTTCATGTAGGTTTAAAACAATTTCAAAGCAAAATAGTTCAAATCCATCTCATCAAGAGACTTGAGCTGCCAATGCTGAAACAGTGCGTCTCTGAAACATCAAACAGTCAGAGTTTAGAGGACAGAAACTTTCTCTAGATTTAAGAAGAGGCCTCAAAACTTTCCTTTCTGATAGCGCTGATCGTCAGAGCTGATCGTCAGAGCTGATCGTCAGAGCTGATCGTCAGAGCTGATCGTCAGAGCTGATCGTCAGAGCTGATCGTCAGAGCTGATCGTCAGAGCTGATGGTCAGAGCTGATAGAGCTGATCGTCAGAGCTGATCGTCAGAGCTGGCTCAGGCTTTTCTTTGCTAAATGCTGCAAAGTGCTCCACTCATGGTGGATTACGATAAGACTCCTTATCTCGTCTTGATGTTCTGTTTTTGTAAATGAATAATACAACATTAGCAGGAGTAGGTCTGATAATGTTTTGGAGAGCGTCTTGAGAAAAACATCAGTTGTGATTCGGAGAAATGCAAATAAAGATCGATTGACACGACAGTGAGAACACTGTAAGTGAATAGACGTGCTGCAACAAGCCAGAAACACTGCATCAACATCAAACATGACCTGAATATAGAAAAAACTCAGGGCCTCTTGGGGGCGCTGGGTGATACAGTTGCGATCAGGCAGTTGCAGATTGTTTTCCCTTGTCAGCTGCTGTAGTCTTTTGACCATTAGAGCTGCAACTAATGATTATTTTTGTCAACTAATTGACCAATTATTTTTTATGTAGTCGATTAATCACTATTATTTTGTGTTTAAACCCAATTTGGATTAGCATCACTGGCTAAAATCTAAACTGTGTGACTCAACCCATGGTGATCAATGTTGACGTCATTTCTTTTTTAATGTCAAATACTCAAACAGATGACTCAGCAGATTACACACTAAATGATATGACTGAGAGTAGTGTTGTACTAACAAGTATCAATGATGGTGGTCAGACAGATTAATGTTTAACACCGGCATAGGTTCATCAGTTATTGTTGGTTGTATTCAAAACTAAGTGTCAAATCTAGAAAATCTGAGGTATTAACCCTTTACACCGTTTAGTTCTTGTACTATGCAAAAGCTTTGACAGTGAAGTTAGTTTAGATGTCTTCGTTAATTCCCTTTACAGTATGTTTATAGTATTTCCACAGAGTACTATATACATGTAACCAAGGCTTGACATTAACACCGGCCAACCGGCCCAAATGCGGGTGGATTTCGGCAGTGGCTGGTAACACCGCTGCTCCCACTGGCCACTTTGGCGGGTTCAATTTCATCTCAAACATGGAGCAGAGAGACAAGAAAAAAGATGACTCTGATGATGAAAGCCCTGAGGAAATTTAATTCACCTCTCCTTCATTGTCATTCTCATGAAAAAAGAAATTATTTTCTGATTACAATCGTTAATAAATATTTAAGCAGACAGTGTCTCTTGCTGAGTTTTTATCAGTTCAATTAATCCCCTTTACCATTTTATTATAACAATAACAAACTACTATTTTAATTACTATGTCTTAATAGACTGCATATTTTCATATGAAAGGAGCACAATGTTACACACAACTTTATCAGAGCTGAATGCCTGATTAAGGACCTGTGGATTTTAACATTGATGTAGTCTTGTTTTGAGTGTGCATAGGGGTCATTTACATTTAAAGAGGTTGTAAATCTTTTTGAAGTAAACTTTAGCATGTCATCATCGGCTTTAATCATACTGAACATAATTATCCAACAACAAATTGTGGCCAGTGAAAATACTGAGTGGCTAGTAACTCAGGGATACCACTAGCCACAGTGGCTGGTGAGCAAAAAAGTTCATGTCAAGCCCTGCATATAACTGTGATAAGTATATTTAAATTAAGAGGTTTAAATGTTTTTCCTGCAGCACATATCTGTGACCATAGCTAAGCGTCAGGGGCCGCTTACACGACAACAGTTTGAGGATGAAACGCAAAAGTATTGTTGTGCTTTAGCCTACCTAAAACATAAACTTTTGAAAACGGCCTCCGAAGTGGATTTTTTCTGAAACGCTGCAGCCACCATTGCCTCGTAGAACACAAGCTGGAGTTTTCAGTGGAAACGCTGACACCACGCTCCACTTAGTGCATGCACATCCAGCAGTCCAACAGTACCTATGTTGCCATCTTCGTGGTCTACCATGTTGTGCTTGTGACTGTCTTTAACAAAATGAGCATCTGTTGCTCCACTTCTGCACTTAGCATTCACCAATACACTGTGTCAATGTAGATTTTTTCGCTGCATTTTTGCATTTTGAGGTGAAACGTTGTGTGAACAGGGGCCTCAGTTTCTCTTCTCTTCTCTTCGTGTGCTCCTCTCACTCGCTCCGCTCATGCCACTCCCCCTTCCCCTCGTCCTTGTCCTCCCCCGCTCTTGGTGCAGTGTGAGCTTAAGGGGCCGAATGCACAACAACGGTTTGACGGTGAAACGCAAAAGTTTTTGTTGCGTTTCAGCCTTGCGTTTACACAGAGGCGTTTTAGCCGACCTGAAATCAGCCTCCAGAGTGAGAAGTTTCTGAAACGCTGCCGACACCGTTGTCGTGTAAACAGTGAGCTGGCGTTTTCAGTGGAAATTATGACGTCACACTCCGCTTCGCGCGAATTGCTGAATCTGCTGATTCTGCTGGCTGTCTTTAACAAAATGAGCATCTGTTGCTCCGTTTTTGTACTTAGTATTCCCCAATACACCAGATGATCGGCTCGACTCCACTTCAGTGGAGATCTACCAAAAGCAGCTTCTGGACAAGACAGTTATAGCGCCGACTACAGGCCTGGCATACTTACTACAGCGTTTTCAGTCACTCGTTTATGCGTAAATGCAGACTTATTTTGTTGCATTTCAGCATTTTCAGATGAAACGTTGTAGTGTTAACCTTAGCCTTAATGAGCTCCAGTAACATGAACGTCCTTACTTTTAAAAAAGTTATGCAAGTTTTGACACTAGAAAACCGTCCACAACAGAGAGCAAAGAAGACGCAAGTGAACTTATTTCTCTAAATCACGTTATGAGGCGCTGAACATAGGGATTGGTCAGGCTGTTAGAGCTGGAAATGCAGCATGTGATGCCATTGGGGTGCAGTTATTTCCTCATCAGCATTGCTCATGTATGAATTTATCCATCTTTTCCATGAAAGTATCAAATAACACAGCAGCTCATGCAGTGAACTGAAGCTACGGATGACCTTTCCCACGTGGTGTTTGATTTCACCATATCACAACAATAACAGGACGCATAGAATATTAAAATTTCACACTGATGCATTTTTATAGTCGTTATGTTGACTTTGGATTATATTTCAGACCCTTTTTTGTTTGTACTACTCTCACAAATACAAAATATCTTTATTACTCTATAGACTGCTTCCCTTGATGATCATCTCACTTATCATCCTAAAACATCCCAATCTTTATTTTTCTCTCCGTACATTCATTGAATCCAAATGGGAGCTGCTTGTAGCTCTTGTGGCGTGATACAGATTCACCATGACATATTTCGTCATGTCTTAGTGTACGGATAAAAAATACAGGTCCTAGATGTGGCCTGCAGCTAAATGTGTGATTTAATCCAGGGTAACATGTTACTTCATGTTTACATCACCTAGAGCTGAGGACAGTAATGACACATTTTATCTTAAATGTGTGGAGAAAAAGGATTTCTAATAGTTTCACTCAAGTTTTCACACACACAATAAAGAAAAGTAGCTCCACTGTGTCAAGATATTTCTTCTGGATCAGCTCTTTTCAGATGACAGCTCGTCTCTAAACAGAGCAAAAATAAAAGGAGTGAAAACAGTTTGAAGTAAACCAACAATATTAAACTGCTGCAGATAAATCCCCCCGGTCTGGCTAAACCTCATTGACTCTGCCAGCCCGTCGCTGCGGTCGGGGGTTAGAGGGCACAGCGAACAGAGCCAGAGAGACGCTCTGAGCTCCATTAATAGAAAACCTTTCTTTGGCCACAATAACAGCTTTGTGACATCCCAGCCCCCCTGTGGACTTGTGGAAAAGAGCACAAGTGGGCTAAATGTCGCTCAGCAGGGTCCCATCACATAAGAGAAATCACATTTGGTCCAGAATGCACTGACCTCTGATTTTCTCCATCACGCTCCTCCCATCTCAGAGGCTCATGGTGATGGAAAAGAGCAGCTTAACAGGTAATAGATGCATGATATTAAAGGACACCTGCTGGGTATTTTGGCTCCGGTACAAGCTGAAGCCACCTGTTTAGCCCCCAAAGCCTGTTTTGTTTGTTTTGACGCGAGCAAACACTGAAGGGAGGACGTTTCTAATGAATAGGAAGAGGGAGGGTAGTCCTGTATGATGCAAAAGTGACTCAGGGGGGAAGGGAAATGCAATAATGCATAAACTGACAGATGGGATCCTTCCGTGTCCCAAATCTGGGGGAAACCACGTCTTTATGCTCTGTAAACACGAGGCCCTCACTGCTGGAGTGAAAGAGGAGAGGAGCGCTGATCTCCAGCAGATAAACCTTTACAGACTGAAAGGTCATCAGGAAGTGTCCTCCCCGCTAATCAAATAACCCTGAAGGCCAGGTTTGATCTTTTACAATCTGCTGAGATGGAAGGCCAGACGGGCAAATGAAGCTTGAGCCGGAGCAGCGACCACAGGGCACACTGCACCTGTTTATCACTCAGCATCAACAGGCAGAGGTAAACAGCTCCACGTGCGGCCAGGGACACTGAGCAGAGCGAGGCCTGCTGATGTTCAGAATACAGCTCAGCAGGCCAGGGTTTAAAAGGAGAGGATGGAAACGTATGAGATTAAAATCACGCATCACAGAGATTCAAATCTGCAGCCAAACGTAGGTTTGAGCTCTATTATTTTCTGTGATATCACAAAGTCATGAATCTCTTTATTTGAATACTTTCCCTCTTTTCTACTTTCTGGGCCACACAGCAAGTTTTCACCTTGTTTAGCAACTTTGCAAACAACAGAAAAAAAGTTTTCCAGTTGTAAAAAATAAAACAAAAAACATATTTTCCTGTATTTCTTAAGAAGTTAAGAAGAAAGGTTCAAGACACCATGAAAGGGGGGGTATTTGCGTTTTTTTAATGGGCTTTATACTGTCTCTCTGGCACCCTCATTGTATCTTTACATTTTTTACAGCTCACACTGTTGTTTAACCCTTATTTCAGTCTCTGTATGAAACTTTTCGTTTTTGCTGCTGTCTCTTTAAGACAGCCCACACCACAAACCCCCTTCCCTCTGATTGGCCAGTTCTCTGGAAGCAAAGTTATGGTCAGACCTTGATGTTTGAGGCCCATCCCTCTAATGTATCATCATGATTTCTACATCATTTGAACATTTGGCTGTTTGAAAATCTAGACATATGTAGTCCGTTACTTTATATCCATGTCTGAAAAATGGGACAGAAGAATACCCCCTCTTTAATGTGCATGTGGAGGAGCCAGGACCAGAAGGATAAGATATTTTCAGTTCTAAGCACATTGTTCTGCAAATGAGACGCTTCATCAGTAAACCTAAAAGCTATCTATAGAAATATTCATAAGACAAAACTAAAGCTGTTGAATACTTTAAACACCAAGACGTCACCTCGATCAGTGATACACATCCACTTCCTGTTACCAATTAATAAGAAAGGGTCCAATCCATGGACAGTATAAGCCTTTATACTTAACAATTCCCTTAATGATTCTTTACAGTACACAAGAGCAACTTAGCTTTACGTTGACTATTCCCCCCATCTGTCTTAGCTCAGCAGATAGTTTAAAGTTTCCCAAGAAAAAACTCTGATTCGGGATTTCCTGCTTTAAGTTTAACTGAAGAACTGAACTCACAAAGAAATTAACTTTACTCTGTCTTACAAGATTCCTATTCAATACATTCAACATGTTTGACATCTCCTAATGGACCCAAAACCATATGGAAAAATAGCGCTAGCTTGATGCTAACATATATTGTAAATTGTACTGATGTGTTAGTGGTTAGCATACGTCAGTATAACTTCAATTTAACAACAGAATTTCAACTTTCATCACAGTATATGGGACATGTATCAGTATATTGCTGATTTTATTTTTACTGGCATTATTAATATTTTTTGTTGCTGGAAAGCTTCTTTTTTCATACTTCAGCCTAGTTGTTGGCGACAAAACACAAATGAGCTGGTTCGCCAACTGACATTCAGACAGGGGCGTGTCCAGACTTTTTAGACTGGGGTGCCCAAACCAGGGAACAGACTTATGCAGGGGGGCAAAATAAAAAATAAATTATGTGAGCCCACACTTCAATAAATAGCGTTGCTGTTTATTTGTACGTATTGAAAATACTGGATTAGCAGTAATAGATATAAGGTACATTAGACCGGTCTATGCAGGGGCCCCTAAATGGCTAAGTTCGCCACTGCTAGTGATCAATTTCATATTCATTTACTTATAAACTCAATAAAATGTTGTTGACACAGAAAATCTTTAAAGCTACATTTTGTATGGAGGAAAATTGACAGGAGGAATTGATCAGGGAATAGATAAAGATTAAAGATAAGCAGAATCAGTAAGGGCACTGCTATCACTAAAATCTTATCAATCCCCATCTCTACGTCCTACTCTCAACTCTCTACCCTGACGTTTTATAGTATGTGCTCTAAGCTTTATTTCTAGTTTGATTCTATTTCCTCTTTTTCTTTCCTGCTTCTCTGTGACGCACTCTGTAGCTACAGTTTTAGCCTGGAAAGAGCCTTAAAGTAATTAAATCTGTGGAGACATAAACCAGTGTTTGTTTGCCTGATCCATAAACCTACATCCAAATTTCAAAACACTGCAGACATCCTGCTTCCCAGCCTTTTTTTCCCCACTGCATAATCCATGCCTCTGTCTCTCTGGGGGGGAAGATTTATTCTCTCCTTGACACAAATATCTGCACCAGTTTCATATTCTGTAGAGTACACTGCTGGAGTTAATTACAGGATGTGTTTGAGTCAACGCATTCACAGTAAGTGCATTTTTAAAAAGAATTTTCACGTAAAGGGAAAAAAACTATTGATCGGTCTTGACAAAGAAAGGCTGCAGGTAAAATGATTAACACTCTGTGATGAAAGGCTTTTCAGAATGAGCAGTGTTAAGAGGAAATAGGCCACTTTCATGAAGAATATTTTTAAAGACAACACAGTGGGTGAAGATGTGGGATAGCAGCTTGGGTGTACTCAGAAAACACACACACACACACACATGCTGCCATTCATCTAAGCCAGTGTAAAGATCCCCCCTCAGATGGCCTGAAAATAGGCTTTAATTTCCCCCCTCCTCAACAAGCTGACATAGAAAACACACATCTGCCATGTTTAGGTAAGCTGCAGTCTCCATGGTTACAGACGAGCAGCTTGCTAAACAGTTGTGTGATGCCATCGTTGAGACTGGACACTTCAGCTACACACACACACAAGTTGAGTGTAGTGGATGAGAGTTGATAGCAAGGATAAGCAGGATGCTGGTGGAGCCGGTGATGTCATCTTTTCTAGCATGATGTTTCTGTCTCTTTAACCCTCTGGCCCCCAGCCTGGCATTTTGTGCTCACTTCACTTTCTTTTTGTGACCATTTTAGCTGTGTTGATGCAGCTGGGCTGAAATTTTCCAAGAATCTGTGTTATCTCTAATTCTAATTTTTCAACTCCAGCACATAAAATATATCAAATGAATTCCCTTTTATTACAAACTCGACACTGTAGGTTCTTTGTATATATCATATAGTATTTTACAGCTCATGTCATTTAAAAATCAAGTGGTGAAAATTATCAAATATTTTAAAAATGTATGACTTTTATAGAATTTATAGAATGTAAATAAGAGCTGGCTATTTTTGGTCACTTTGATGAAAAAAATGAGTTTTTATGTTTTCCAATCACTAAACAAAAATTTAATATGACAGAAAAACATTGACTGCTAATTATTTTCCAACACTGAGATACAATGCTGGATAAAAACCTAATTCGGATAGCGTTTATTTTTGGTAACAAAAACAAATTGTGCTTTTCTCATTTTATATACATATTGTTTTGTGTGATCTAACAGGAGTTTTAAAGGTTAAAATTCTAAATTTAAATAAAAATTTTATTTTAATAACAAAGACTGGAAACAAATGTTAAAAATCAATTGGTGAAAGTGACCAATGTTTTGAGATTTATGACTTTTATAGCATTTTCAGGATTTAAACACTAGGTGGCCATTTCTGGTCACTTTCGTGAAAAAAAAGGATTTTCATGTTTTTCAGTCACTGCACAAAAATGTATTACAACAGCTAATTATTTTCCAACACAAAGATACAATGCTGGATAAAAACCGAATTCGGATACCTTTTTTTTGTAACAAAAAAAAATAAAAATGCTTTTCTCATTTTATATACATATCGTGTTGTGTGATCTAACAGGAGTTTAAAAGGTTAAAATTCTGAATTTAATTTTTAAAAAAAAAAGTTAAATAACAAAGAATGGATCAAATTTAAAAAATCAAATGGTGAAAGTGAATAAATGTTTTGAGAGTTATGACTTATTGCATTTTTAGAATGGAAACAAGATGTGGCCATTTTCTGTGACTTTTATGGAGAGAATGAGTTTTTATGTTTTTCAAATACTGCACAAAAATTAAGCATTACTGCTTATTTTTTTTCAACAAAAAGATACAATAATGGATAAAAACTTAATTCAAATAGCATTAATTTTTTTGTTAAAAAAATAATTCAATGATTTTTTTCCTTTTATATACAAACTGTTTTCTGTGATCTAACAGGGGTTTAAAAAGTTAAAATTCTGAATTTAAATGAAATTTCAATTTTAAACACTGGAACAAATTACAAATTTTAAGTGGTAAAAATGAATAAATATTTTAGGATTTATGACTTTTATCAAGTTTTCAGAATATAAACTAGAGGTGGAGATTTTATGTGTTTCAGTCACTGCACAAAAAGTTAAGATGAATTTCAATCAGTGTTGCTGTTAATCAATTACATATTTTAGACCGTGTTATTATTTACACAAGACTTATTGGTGCGACGCAGCATAAATATTTTTTTAATAAAGTGAATTTTGAGGGGCTTTCCAACAGGTGCATTGTGCAAACAAACTAGGATTTAAGGGTTTAAAAGTAAATAAGATGTCAATATTTTCTATTTTATGGCAAGAACTGATGTTGATTAAGACATTTTGCTGTACATGTAGCCAAAATCACAAAATCCCCCAAATTCTGGGTCCCTCTGTTAGATGAGCATTTTCTGCCACAATCATGAAGAAAGGGTTGTGTTGTTTTTCAGGGCCAGAGGGTTAAACGTGTCCTGACCTTTTTGACACTACTCTGGATTTTGAAATCAAAACATTTGTCAAAAAGCAGAAACAATCTCATACAAATGTGCTGATTTTGTCCCAAATCCACTTCCCATGCGGTGTTTTTCACAGTCAGAGAGCAGAACTCGTGACCGAAACTCACACTGGCTGAAAAATACTTCTCCTTTCACTTCCCTCCCCAGCAGTAAACACCCGTTTACGTCCGAAGCTAAGAGCTTTGTTAATTTTCCACATCAAATCATAATAATGAATGAGGCTGCAGAGCCAACATCCATGATTAACAACCCCTCACTCCTCTGAGCCAAGTGGAGATGCTGCGCCACATTCAGAGGGGAGTGGGTGAAAGTGGGATCAGCCCCCCGAAGCACTGCGGCAAACCTTGGCGCCTGACTCCCACTCATGTCATTTTATTCCATCAATCCTTCGTGCTGCTGCTGCGGCTCTGCCAGGAACTTGTAGCCAATTCATCAAACTCTCATAAACTGAAAAGTACACACAAGCTAGCAGCTAGCGGCTAACGTGGTCAACACAGCGTGATGTCTCCATGGGGCTGAAGGCCGAACACGCCGCCTCCTTCCTCCTGTTCGTTCGGCATCATGGGGTGAATGACCTGAATACACTCCTTAAACCTTTCCTCTTTGTTGCCCTCACTTTGTTTTGATTAATCAGCCTCCCTGTCTGAGAGATAAGCCACGCTCTTCAAAACGTTAAATTTATGCATCAGACAGGCAGAAATAAATTCGAGGAACATTCAAGCGTGCCTGAGTTGTGGCCTGTCTGATTCATTTCCTGTCCCGGCTCTGTCTTATGGTAACAAATATTTTCCAAGGACAGATATACTACGCTGGAGTTCAACCCCACCGCCGAGCTGTCACAAGCGAGTTTGGAGGTGACGGTGATCGGCTGTCACGCTGCATCTCGCTGACGTCTCAACGGGCAGCATGCTACGTGTAGACTGAAGTAGCTGGAGACGTCAGTCAGAGATGAGACGCAGGATGGTAACTGAATGTGAACTCACCAGGACTCTTCCAGTCAGCGTCTGAGCTGATATCATGACTCCAGCCCAGTCTTTCACTGAGGTCATCCAGCCCACCTCGCTAGCCGCCGGGTCATCCTTGTCTGTGCGCTTGATGCCATCGCCTGTGGTGAGCCGATGGACCTCCTAAAGGGAATAAGATAGAGGATAAAAATCAGCATAATATCTTCAAGTTTTAAGTTGTCTTATTGAAACTGAGAAGAGAAAACAGACCCTGGAAATAGAATCTATTTCTTTCAAACTAGGGCTGAGTATCACCACTGATTGAATGGATTTCACCATCGATTCACTCGGTCTTGAAAAATTCTGTGCCAGGAATCCATCTTCTTCTTTTTTTTTTGCTGCAGCATTTGGGTACCCTGCCCTGATGTTGACTTTGGAGGACAGTGATCGCCATTTCATCAAGTCCAGATTATACAGAACATTCCCAAAGTGCCCACAGCTTCACTTTTTACACATTTTGTTTTTACAGCCTCATTCAAATATGAAATAAATTAAGTTTTTTTCCCTGAAAATTCCGCTCACAAAACCCCATAATGACACAGTGAAAAAAAATTAAGACACCACATGTACATTAGTATTCACAGCATTTGCCCTGAAACTCCAAACAGAGCTCAGCTTCATCTTGTTTCATCCTCGAGTTGTTCCTGCAGCTTGATGTGAGTCCACCTGTGGTTAATTAATCAGTTGATTGGACTTAATTTGGAAAAGAACACACCTGTTTATATAAGGTCCCATAGGTCACAGAGCATGTCAGAGCACAAACCAAGCATGAAGTCAGAGGAACTGTCTGTAGACCTCAGAGACAGGACTGTCTCCAGGAACAAATCTGGGGAAGGGTCCAGAAACATTTCTGCTACTTTGAAGGTCCCAATGAGCCCAATGGACTTCATCATTTGTGAATGAAGAAGTTCCTAACCACCAGGACTCTTCCTGGAGCTGGACCCCCATTTCAACTGAGCGATCAGAGGAGAAGAGCCTTAAGCTGCGTTTCCACCAAGCAGTCCGGGTCGGTTCAGTACGGTATGGGACGGTTTGGGACAGTTAAGCCTGATCCCGTTTGCGTTTCCACAGCAAACTGTGCCCTCTCGTGGTGGGCGGCGTGTAAGCCGGATGCAGGAAGCCGCAGCTGGTAAACAATAGCGGGACGCCGTAGCAGCTTACCCCGCTATTAAATCCAACAAAGAAGAAAACGCGACACAGTAAACAAAGAGCACGGATGGAAGACATGCAGCATTTCGTCCTCTCTGTGATTGTCATGTAGCTCTTTGATACAAAGTGAAATCAAGCTTCGTTTCAGAGAAGTCTGTGTGCCGCCAGGAGAAATGCAGCCGCTGTCGGGGTAAGTGACGATTCTTTTGACCAATCAACCGTCTGCAGTGTGTTGCTCCACCTCCCGATAGTGGATCGGTTCAGTCTGGCACCCATACGAAAGGGTCCCAAAAAAGTGGGACGGCTCGTCTCGGTTTTTAAGGATCCATCCCGGGATGAGTCAGTGGAAACGCCGCTAAAAGCGCACCGTACCGAGACGAACCGACCTGGACTGCTTGGTGGAAACGCGGCTATAGTCAAAGAGGAGACCAAGAACCTGAAGATCTCTCTGTCCGAGCTTCAAGGTTCCTCTGGAGGAGCTTCCAGAAGGACAACTATCTCTGCAGCAATCCACCAATCAAGCCTGAATGTTAGGGAGGCCAGACTAAAGGGACTCCTTATTAACCAGCTCATGGCAGCTCACCTGGAGTTTACCAAAGACCCCTGAAGGACTCCTAGGCCCAGTGACACAACATTTCATCTAAAAACTCTAAAACGCAATGAAAAAATACTGTGTTTACATGGAAATGCTGATGGACTGAAAACACTGTAGTAAGCATTCCAGGCCTGCAGGTGGTGCTATAATTGTCTTGTCCAGACGCCACCTTGGGAGATCTCTACCGAAATAGAGTTGACCCAATCATCTAGTGTTTCGGTAAAAACTAAGAGCATAAGTGGAGCAACAGATGCTCATTTTGTTGAAAAACAGTCAGCAGAGACAGCAGTACATGCACAACACGGTAGTCCGTGACGATCAAAACAACGGTACTGTTGGACTGTTGTATGCGCTTGCGCGGAGCATAGCATGGCGTCAGCGTTTTCACTGAAAGAGCCAGCTTACTGATTACACGGCAACGGTGGCGGCAGGGTTTTAGGAAAAATCCCACTCTGGAGGCCTTTTTCAAAAGTTTGCATTTTAAACACCGTTTCCTAGCAAACGCGAGGCCAAAACCCAACAAAACTTTTGCGTTTCACCCTAAAACAATTGTCATGTCAACGGCTCCTTAGACAATGAGAATGAAAATCCTCTGCTCTGATTGGACAAAGATTAAACTCTTTGGCATCATGTTTGGAGGAAACCAGGCAGCGCTCCTCACCTGGACCATACCATCCCTACAGTGAAGCATGGTGGTGTCAGCTTCATGCTGTGGGGATGTTTTTCAGCATCAGGAACTGGGAGACCAGTCAGGATTGAGGGAAAGATGAATTCAGGAAAGTATAGAGACATCCTGGATGAAAACCTGATCCAGAGACCTTTAGACCTTAGACTGGGGCAATGGTTCATCTTTCAGCAGGACAACGACCCTAAGACCCCAGCCAAGATATCAAAGGAGGGGCTTCAGAATGACTCTGTGAAGGTCCCTTTGGAGAGATCCTTGTGGCATTATATCAAGAAAGGAATTGAGGCTGTAATTCCTGCCAAAAGTACATGTGATTTATTTTTTTTTTTTTTTAATAAATATAGAAAAATTTTATCCCGTATTTTTAAAGGGTCTCATACCTAAGCAGGTGAAGGCCTCACTGACTCCCAGGCCCAGTCGTGTACAGCAGGAATGAAGATGAGCCGTCCATCTTTATATTTAATCAACACTCTGTCATTATGATGGACACTGGTACATTACAGTCTTCATCGCAGTCATCGCTTATACACTGTTGGTGAGATCAACTTTAATTCAACATAAACTGAGTTTAAAACCACCCACAGAAATCCAAACTATGTAAATACCTCCTACATGATTTGATTGACGGATCTGAAAGAAACACAGCATGAATAACTGCTCAACACCCCAAATTACCACTTCAAAAACATAAACGCCTCATTCTTTACAGCCACCACGCTCAAGGCCTCCGAGCTGAACCCACGCACATGCATGCTCACATGCTTACAGTAAACATACAGAGTGAGAGCAGCACACACAGACTCCAGGAGTGTATCCATGGCAGCCACTGAGCTCCTGTTGTTTCTGCTCCACTGAGTGGGCTGCCTGCCTGCCTGCCTGCCTGTCTGTCTCTCCACCTGTCTATCTGTCTGTGTGCTGGGACTTGTATGATTCTCACTTTAGGAAATCGAGACAGGACGTAGGGGTTAGCCCCAGACTCAAGGCTAACACAACTCTGACTCTTCACCCTGTGACACCCTGCTCCTCTCTGCTCTGACAGTGTCACACATCACTCCCCCCGAGGTCTCTCCCACTCAGGAAGGATTAGCTGATGCACTTCACGGAGTAAGACGTTCAAATTAACTACTCACACTTCAAAGCTGCAACACTTCACAAGTTTCCATAAATGTATACACCATGTGCACAGACTACAGCCGTCTTTGTAGTTGTGGTGTTTATGTCCGAGATCCCAGCCGGCCACATGCTGCAGGTGCAGACTGGGCCTTTGTGTGTGCCTGGGTGAGGACATCAGCTTCAAAGAACTCCAGGCACGCAACTATGCAACATGTGCTCCACCATAAATCAGACTGAAGCCGGACAGAGAGCACAACCATGACCAACATAAGACTACAGCAAGAACATCAAAACCCATTTTCATAAGCAACAAGTCGATGTAGCTTTGAGCAGTTCCTAACCCAGCAGGAGGAAATGGAGAATTTGTGGGGACTATTTTTAGCTGCAGATTCGAAGCAGAGTATTCAAACAGGATAATGATGCATCCAGGATCATCCTAAAATAAACCACAGGGCCCGCGTTCATCATTAGGTTGTATCTTCCTCTCTTGTGATTACATTCTGAAATCTTCACGTAAATAAAACTGATTATCCACACACATAATGCCTGAGAAGAACAAAATCATCATCAAATGCACATTTCACCGTAAAACATGCATCAATCTGCTGCTGTAAATAGTCTCCAGCAGATTTACATTAAGAATAGAATAGAATAGAATAGAATAGAATAGAATAGAATAGAATAGAATAGAATAGAATAGAATAGAATATTCTTTTATTGATTGATCCCCCTTGGGCTGAAGCAGAACAAAATATTAGGGCTGAACTGATCTGATCTATCAAGCAATGTGTGTCCAAACTTCAGTGACAATAAAAACAACTGGGAGGTTGCAGATATTAAAGCCACTATAAGGAGTTTTTCTCTGATTCTGAAACAGTGTCACTGTTGCCGCTTTTCTGACCTGTATAGCTAAATGAGATTTTTAGTAAGAGAAATGTCATTCCTGTGAATTCTGTTTTGGTCTGATTCTTTGCGGATAAGGCGAGTCCAGGGCCCTGTTCTACAAAGCAGGATTACTGCCTAGCGTGGTAGCTTTGAGGATAGGTTCAGGATTCCCTGTTCTACGACACGGGATCACTCCTCAGCGAGGCGAGTCTCCATGGCAACATACGCTGAACGGCTAACCTGCTCCTACCTACCTGCTGGTAGTACATGACACTTTCTACAGGTAGTTAAAGGGAATGAAGAACTCTCATTGCCTTAATAAGATCTTCAATGCCAATACTTCTGTTCCATGAAAATATTTTATTGCACGAATTAAAATTGTGACAGGAATTCATGTAGGGCTCATGTGGGCTACATATCACACAAAAAAAATGTTAACTCGATAGGAATGAACAAATGAATAAATTCATCTAAGAAATAAATTAGGTATGTTGCATGTTATAGTTAGAGTACATGGTGAACAGTGCTATTTCAGGGTGATAATGGCACAAAAGATTTTATTTGCACTACACTTACACATTTAGACTGTCAGCAATTTTCTGCCAGCACTCCTTCCGTGCTTTAGCAGCGGTGACGGTGTTGCTTTTAACGTTAATTACATGTTTCACCTCGTCATACTTCCTCATGATCACCTCCAGCTCCTCCTGTGTGGAGTATGCGGTCCTTCTCTCTCTGGCCTGCTCTGACGCTCCAGACTGCTCCATGTTCGCAATTGGTCAAATGCAGCGGGCTCCGCCTTATTACGTGCACGCGCTCATTGCCTAGCTGGATCCACTTATGAGGTTGATAACCAGCACCGTAAAACCGTGTAGTGAGACCGCCGGCTACCGCTCTCAGTTAAGCGAGGTAGCTCCAAGGCTATCTCGCTAGGCTGAACCTGCTTCGTAGAACAGGGCCCTGGTGAGTCGGCACTCATCTGGGAGTGGCACATTGTTAGTAAACAAGCAAGACGAGTTTTTTTTTCTTTAAATTAGGGCTGAACTGATCTGATCCTGGTGCCAGATATCAGCCAGATGCAGATTCAAAATGTCAGACCAGACAACAGTATCCACAATATCAAATCAAGTCTATCTAACACAGTTCTAGATTCTTCTGTGCTTACCCAACAAAACGAAACAAAAACCTGCATGCACTACCTTAATTTTGTCTTATCGTTACATTAAGGAATTGATAATGTTAAACCAAAACTAGGCCTCAAGGGTTGCTTTAATTTATTACACTTTGAGGACATAAGAGAAAGAGAAAACAACAGATTCACTTTTTTTGCCTCTTTTTTCCCCAGTTATTTCAATCAACTTCAGTCCTAATCAAAAACACCAATTATTTTATTATTTTTAGTTTTTAACATTTTAATTGCCATTTGTATTTTCAATGTTGTGTTTACCATTAAGAAATGTGAGTGAATTGTTGAACAATGGAAAATGTGTCCCATCTCATAGTAAAAACAGAAAAATAAAAGAATTCAAACTATTTTTCTAAAACAAAACCCTGAAATTAGAGAATGAATAACTATATTGTGTAATGACTGTGTTTTAAAAAAACTGTGATTATAATGGAACTCTATGGGACATTTTAGTCCTCTAAGTAACTGAAAGGGTAATAAATTAAGAATCCGACACTGCAAAAAAAAAAAAAAAAGAATGTATCAAAATCAGCTTCATTACTATTCTGATGTATGTTTAAGTTTGATCAAAATAAATTCCTAGTCCTCAAACATATATCCTCTGGAAAATAAATCAGTTTGTTTTTTGTGTTGGTTTAAAAAAATAAATAAAATAAAAACACTGGCATCATGTAATCAAATAGCCATTTATAGAGTTTAAATAATTGAAATAGTTTAACATTTGGTGTATATTCAACTAAAACTGGGGTTGGCTGAAAGTTTTAAGCAAACAAAGCAGAAAAAAAATGTTTTTTTTTATTTTTTAGAAGCATTCAGTAGAGGACATTTATTTCCTGTTAACCTCAAAGGGTCATAAATGTCTCTCCAGTGTGTTGTAGAAAAAAATATGAAATCTAAATTTTTAAATTATTCTATGAAAACACCTACTTACCAAATATTCCATGTTGAGTAACATGGCCAAAATTAAGGCCCAAAATCAAGCAGAAAATTACCAAAAAGGACAAAACAGTCCCTGATTGCCCCTGACAGCCAGTATTGAATTGTATCGATATTGGGTGATATCAAAGCCCAGGTTTCGGTATTGCTTCCCGATATTAAAAAGTTGCTCACTGCATCCTCACTGTAATAACAGACATACACAAAATGCCAAACTTTCAGGATCCAACACTGCAAAATGCAAATTCTTGCGATTTTCTAACTAGTCTTAAAAATTGTTCAGGTGTATTTGTATGATATTCATGTAACATTGCCTATGTTGGAGCAGGATTAAAAAAAATTACATGAAGTTTTGTTTGAGACAGAAAAAACTCTGCAACAAGGTTTGCTAGGTACATTAGCTCAAAAGCTATGTGCTGGACTTTATGATCACACAGGCTTGTGGATGCTCCACTGCCTTTTTAAAGATCAAAGAGTTAAATTGTGTCCACGTTAGCATAACCAGGCACACACCACAACACCAGAGCTGTAACAGCCAACACTAAACTGGTACACCTGGTGACTTTTTTTAAGCTAGCTTACAATCATAAATCGGAGTTTCAAGTTTTGTCTTTGTTGCGTTTAAGTTAAGAAAGCAAATCAATACTTCACCTCATCGCCATCCATCCTACAAAAAGATACGGCTGTCCCAAACATCGGAGAGTAGCGTTAAAAAAAAAGACCTGCGTCCCATTCATTGGCTTCAACAATAAATGGATGCTTTGGCTAAAACATCAGCAACAACAGTGAGTGATGAAATGATGTCCCCCCCCCCCCCCCCAAAAAAAAAAAAAAAACACTCATCACAACATGAAAACTCCTTATAGTGCCTTTAAACTTTGTTTTCTTTGACTGTTCATTGAAGATAACCAGCTTCTTTATTCAACCAACTGTTCGGAGCCTGGAGGCAGAGAAAGGGCAGAACAGCTAATTATCGCTGGTTTTATGGCTGACATAGATAAGGAAATTATAATAAACAACACAGCCGTGTTGCTTTTAATCGCTTTGGGAGGTTAATGGGGGTCGAGGGCACAGAGGACTTGTTGTGCTCTCACAGGAAAACTTGTTTTCAGAAACAAACCTTTGGTGCTTTCTGGTGTTTTGACAGGATTTGTGAACCAAAAGATTCAATATTAGTAAACCTCCTCTTTAAAGTGAGTTATCAAAACAGCTTTAATAGCTTTAGACTAAAGATTAAGTTTAACTGAGTCATGTTTGGATGAACATGTAAAGAAAAGTGAAACTTAGCAGCAGCAGTTCAAACTGACCAGTTATAATGGATGTGTGTAACTCAAACACTGTCACTAACACAGTTCAGAGAAAGGTCCATCAGAGCTAACTGAATCAACATTTATTAACGGCTGAGTAGGGAAGCATGTCAAGAGCCCATAATGGCCCATATTTATGGATTCAGCAGAGTCTATTATGTTAATTATTGTAATTGATCGGGGTCGTGCGGAGTCCTCTTCTGTTTTCTTGCTGAGTTCTTTGTTCAAGTGGTCAAAAATAAATGAACAGCTCTGCTTTAAACTCCTGTTCACTGCTCAGTTTTGGTGAAATAAAGATGTTACAGCTCCTGTCATCTAACAGGGGACAATCCCCAACTTACAGACCCAAGAACAACCGACCATATCTGTTGACCACTCATGGAGATGACACTCCTGTATTTCGGTCTTTAACTTCTTAATAATACATCCTGCTGTGATGCAACCCCAGCTTTTCCCACCCCTGCACTCGAGCTCACATTAACACAAGCCAAGCACTCACACACAACTAAGAGCTCCATTTCTCATAATCCCCAGACATTCATTTACCACCAGTGCTTTACTATTGATCACTGATATTAATAGCGGGTGGTTACGTTAGTACTCTAACAGCAGTATACTAACAGTTAGTACATGAATAAGCAATACACTATTCTGATTTTAAGCACACAGATACATTTCTCGGTGCATCACTAATCGTTAAAGATCACAATCTCAATTCACACATGTATGTGATCTTATTTCTTAACACGCATACGTCATAAGCATTTTTTTCACAGCCTGTGTTGTAAATAAAGCTCCCCAAACACAGCACCACCGCTGCCTTCTCCTCAACCAATGGCAAAGCGTCTTTACAACACGTGAGCATGCTGCTGCAGTCGGCTGCAGTTAGCTGAGGAAAGAGTGAGTTCTGAACGCTCCACTTGCATGAGAAGGGATGGGAAACAAAAAGTGGTTCCTGTTAAGAGTCGATAAGGAAATGTTTGAGTCCATGGATAGCCTTTTTGCTCGACGATTCTTTTGTTGGTTTTTTTATATTGCACCATAAGCTGCTGTAAGTGCCAGAGCTGCTGGACCTACATCGACTATTCACCCCAGCTAGCTTAGCTTAGCAGATGATAACAGTTTCCCAAGAAAACGCTGATTCGGGTTTTTTTTAGCTTGAAGCTTTATAGATAAGCACTGAACGCACAAAGAAAACATTCCTCTCTCAAACGAGATTCCTAATAGAATAGAGAACGTAACACTAGCTTGATGCTAATGTATACAGGAAATTACATTGGTATGCTAGCGGTAAGCGTACATTGATATGACTGGTTTTGAAACAGAATTTCAGCTATCATCAACTGTGCTCCTGTGCCTTCGGGTGTGCTGAGATTCTGCATTCATCCTTTGAACTCAGCTTTCATCAAAGCAACATATCATGATAACAAACAAGACTGAAAACTCCAAATGTCAAAATACTAACAAGTAAATGATCCAAACAAGAAGAGACAAGAAAAGTTAGTGTGGGCTCATGGCTGACAGAATAACTATGACGAGTTTCCAAATAACTCAAAGTGTTGTTATAACTACTTCGAGACACTAGATGGCCTCAGTAAAATCTTATCAATACCTATGAACAACCATTTAAATATTCCTTTTTTTAAAGTTTAATAGTGCAAAAAACATGTTGTGCAAAAAAAAATACCAGAGAATCATGATTTTAATTTTAAAAATTTTTAAATAAATAAAGAAATAAAAAATAAATTGCAGTTCACATTTTTGCCAGAGTTGTGTAGCCCTAGCTCTGACCAATTACAACCTTTTTTAAATGAAAAATGTAACCCTCAAAAACTTAATACACCTTGAAATATAAAATACAAACATTCCCTAAAACATATCAAAGTTGACCTTTCACCAGACCCTTGCTCGTGCAAATGACTTATTTTACACCTTGAAATGTAAAAACACGTTCAGCATGATATTCCATAATGGAGCCCACACACCTACACGCCGCACTTTTCCAGTATTATTACTGAGAAATGTAATCATGTTGTAAGCCATTAGTCAGTCTTTAACAGTCTGTCCACAAACCCTGCAGCACCTTCATGTAACAACGCAGAATAATCACTTTGGCTTCATTTGGTAACTAGTGCAGCCTTAGTGAGGAATCAACAGGTAGCAGCTGGTTTATTATTCACTCGTCTGTGAAACGCCCGCGGTTTCAGAGAGTGTGTTTGACCATGTAGGGTTAATGGAGGCTTTTACAGCAGTTATTTATACTATGAATTAATTCTCCAGGGCTGCTAGGTTATGATAGAATGGGAGCAGATTTATCCTGTTTCTTAGCTTTTTTCTTGTCCATGTTCATTGTGTGCTATAATCAACTGCTGCGTCTCAAATCAGATAGTGGTACCTTGCCATAACTAATGAGTTTTTTGAGATATGAGTCGTGTCTGGGCCAATTTTTTGCTTTGAGTTGAGAGCTTAAATTTAGGTTACAAGCAAGCTTCAGATACAAACACCACAATGAACACTTCAATATCTACCCAGCATCCTGTGTCTCACTTATTCACTTTAAGCAGTTAGCTCTCAGTGGAAGCATCAGTGTTGGGATTGCATTTGTTCAGTAATTTTGCAAAACTTTCAGACTTCATTCAAAACAAACATTGAACAGATTTTTATAGATAACACCTGCAGATGAAAGTTGGAAAGGATGGAAGAAAGACCAAAAATCAGGGAATAAGATCCAGTTATTCAGTTCAGCCTTTCTCCTCCACCTCCGTCAGCATCTTTGAGTCGTCTGATCGTCAAGTTAAATTCTGAAATCACTTCAGTACATTCTATTATAGTGTGTTCTTATACAGTATTCCTTATTTGTAATAACATTTTCTGTATTAAAAAACATATAACAACAAAAATATACTGTATATAGGGGATCCAGAACTGAATAATGGCATTTCAATTCATTTCAATGGGGAAAATTAATTTGACATATGAATAATTTGAGTTACCAGCTCTATCGGGAACAAATTAAACTCACAAGTTAAGATACCACTGAACTTCTGTTTATGATCGTTCATGAAGTGCACTGCGAACACTCTGCACTTACTAGAAAAGACAGTCATGATGTCTCAAATCAAACACTGCTGCTTCGCACTTTCCGGAAGTGATGATCTTACTTCACAACCGTTCACAGCTGTTCTTCTGCTGTTCATTAATTGCAACCACCGTGCACCGGTTGAAACATTCTTGCCCCTTCTGCTATGTCACCATGTTGGCCACCATTGAGAGTGGGAAGTGTCTGACATTCCACACTTTGTACTTGTTGACTGTTTTGAGTGACCAGCTGAGAAAACAAAGAGCACAACATCTTACCGTACTGTCAGTGTGAACGCACTCATGCGCTCAGATCAGTAAATACACCTATGGGTGTACGTGATTTGAGGCACAGCCTAGTTCTTTGAATTTCAAACATCAGAATCAATAAAATCAAAGTGTTTCCAGACATGTAGGGTTATGAAGCAGTCTTAAAATTCAGCTGTTGGTTTAATTTATCCTTTCCATCTTCCAAGCTGGCACAAGCAGTATCTTTGTTATTCCTCCTGTTTCTGTAAATTTCTCTCTCCTTTACTCTGATCAGTTTTCAAGGAGGCTGTAATGATCAGTGCTGAGTCCGTGCTGTGGATTCACCCTGATTTGCTGACTGCTAATCCTCCTCCTATCTTCAGATCAGGGGATGCTTTTTTACTTTTTTGGGTCATTCTTTTGAAATCAGTGGACTGAAATGCTATCGACACGCAAACATGACCATAACCATGATATCATTCAGCTCCTTCTCTGTGGATCAACAGATAAAATGTGACGTGTGGCTTTGAGTGAAAATAAAACAAATCAGATACTTGAGCACCATCTTAATGTATGTTAACATTTAAAAAGAATAGACCCAAACTTATAGGATCCCACTTTTCACAGTTGCATGTTTTTGAGACATGAAGAGACATATCTTATGACATTATAACCTGGCTCTCACCTGTGGAAACACAAGCTAGTTTCTGAAGTAGCTCTAGCATTTGAGTGGGAAAGAGGTGCTGGTTTCCTCCCTCCTTAGGCCATGTCCACATGCAGCTGGGTAACTGGGAAAATGCATATACTTTTATGGGTTTAGGCCTGTCATCCACAGGAAACCGCAGTTAAACGCCACTAAAAAAATGTTTTGGCCAAAGTGAAGATTTTGGAAAACTCTGGTTTCATGGTTTCATGTATGCAAACGTCACAGCTGAATGACATGGGGTTCATCCTGATTGGCTGGTGCAGGTTTCACATCTGAAAAAACACTGCCGCATGGGTTTGGAATAGGGATGGGTACCTTTCACAACCCTAATCCTAACCCTGACCCGGTACTTGGTAACCAGTGTCAGTAATTAATGGTACCAATTTTCGATACTTTTGTCTGTGCTTATGTGGTAATAAATATGTTTGTTTGTTTTTTAATAATAAAAACCCAAAGTTTTTCAATTTAACATTTTAATTTCTCAATACACAAACTTGCAATGCTGTGTTCATGTCTAGCATGGAAAATTGCCTACTCTTCTGTTCCCTCACAGTCACAGTCACAAGGATGCTTTTAGATACCTAAACATGGTACCAATTGATTTTAACTGAATCGGTACTCGGTACCATGGACGGCATTTGGCTGGTACCTATAAAAGTACCTTATTCGGTACCCATTGCTAGTTTGGCATGTTTCAAGCCCCACTTATTGGCAGATTAACCAGGTTATGTTTGGACAAAAGTATTTTTTAAAAATGAGGAAGGGATTTTTGTTTTTGGAATAGACCTGGCTACTTGTGGACAAAAGGCCTCAGTCAGTTCATTGCATCAGTGGCTACATTAACATGCAGTCATTAGCCCTTTCATTCATTCAGAATATTCGCAATAGCCTGGTTGTACACGGCCATGTAAACACCAATAACCTTTTTTAAAAACCAGAATATGCTCATATTCTGTTTTTTAAAAACCTGAAAATCCCCCTGGGTTCCTCCTTTTCTGACCTGAATATTTGCTCATGTTTACACCTATCAGCATGTCCCTATCCAAATAAACATGAATTTGTATTCTGCGCATGTTCAGTTCGCAAGGAATCTTGGTCTTTTGAGTACAGATAGTCTGCCGTGCTGCTGCTGATGTTGTTGCTGTTGCTATGGATACAGCAAGAAGTGGGAATGTCGCACATTGCGTCACTATTTTCTCTGTGCGTCAAGATGTCGTCCGTGCATCGCCTATTTGATCGGGACATCATGTAAACAGGAATAACTTAGTTTGCTCAAACATGTAAACGGGCTAATCTGATTGTTTCAGAAACTGGAATATTGACTACAGGTCAACGTAGCTAGTGTCACCTTACCTCTGTATCTCTATGACCTTCAGTCCTCATGGCTGTGCTCCCTATGAGTTTTTGGGTATCGCTTTATATTAAGGTCCTGTAATAAGCATTAATAAGACCTTTGTAAGTACTTATAAGATACTTATTAACATTATTATTTGTTTATAAGACTATATAACTGCTTAATAAGTGTTTAATGAGGTCATTGTAAGGGTTAGACGTGAGGCCCCACAGGTTAGGTTTAGGCATGGGGCCCCGAATGGTTAGGTTCAGGGGAAGGGCTGGGGTAGGGCTCATGAGAGACAAAAGCAAAAGACAAAAAACAAAGAGGGTTAGGGTTAGGTTCCATATAGCTTATAGATTAAGTTGTCTTGTAATAACTATTACAATGACCTTATTAAACACTTATTAAGCAGTTATATAGTCTTATAAACGAATAATAATGTTAATAAGCATCTAATAAGTACTTACAAAGGTCTTATTAATGCTTATTACAGATCTTAATATAAAGTGTTACCAGTTTGTGTTTTAAAGAATATTTAGTTTTGCCTGAATTGGTTTCTCTTCACCTTTTGTTGAACCCGTGCTGATACCTTACTATTTCACTAATAACTGACAAAGCTCTGGAGGGTTAATTAAAACAGGTGTGAGACAAGACCCAGGTGAAACTAATTAGCGCAAATAAAGAGGCGGGAAACAAAAGAGCAGGAGGTCAGACTACACAAGACACACAGAGAGCAGGAACTACTAAATAAAACAGGAAACAAGTGGAAACACAGAATACAAAACAAGAGGTGGAGCACAGAATGAGACACAAAGGAAACCTCGGACATAAACAACACGTCACCAGGTTCTGTGTCCTCAGGACTGCTTTAGCAAACTTGATGAAAAGTTGGTGCTTTAAGGAGCCAAGGCCTTCTGTCGCCTACATATGGTCTTACAGACTCGTTGTGCTGCTTTTCCCTCCTTTAATGAAGCGATGCAGGCTGTGCTAAGAGAAGCCTCAGATTAGTTAAACAGGCTTAATTGGCACCAAGCTGTTATCCTTCCACTTTTTAATGAGCGAATACAGAAAAAAACATGGTCCGTGGCATTTTTCACGCCAGCAAAGACAAAGTTTAAAGATTCATGATCTGTGATTCATGACATGCCTCAGTTCAATTATCTATAAAAGGGCTCTAATGTTGATTTCATCTTAAGGTCAGGAATCTTCAGCGTGAGGATGGAGAGCTCCGTCTCTGACATTCAAACCTCTAATTTACCCCTGCGTTCAAAGGCCTGAATGATTCCTGGTCTGGTGGTTCTGTGGGGTTAAGGAGTCTTTACCCGGGCTGTATTTTTAGCAGAATTAAAATAGACAAGATTCATTTTTAATGCAGAAGAAGAAAAGTTCTGGAGTTATTACGCCCACTCAGGCATCACGTCGACTCTTTGACACTGATCAATCGTTGAAGTCTCCAAATTTAGGTTTCACTTTCTCCCCAAAAACCCAGAGAGCATCTATCAGCAGCGCTGTCCTGCTCGCTGGGTGATCATTCCTCAAAGAGAAAGAGCATCAAACAGGAATAGAACATGTGCCCTGTGACACAATTTCTGCCAAAGCCGATGAATTATTCAAAAACGTATTAATACACATCCCATTATTTATGAATCAGGAGATACTCAGAGGGGGAAAAATATCTGGAAATATCCGAGTCCCAGAGCTGATCTATGACCCTTCATCTGAGTAAAAGAGACTGTTTCAGGTGGAGCACTTTGCTGTTTCCTCGTTTTCAAACTTAAATAGCATCAGGGCAGATGAAGTTAGCCTCCAGTCGGTGGCTAAATGCAGCATGTGTGTGGATGAGGACGATAAAGTGGTGGAGTCTGAGGCTAAAAACAGACACATGTAGTAGGTGATGTTTTTATGAATGACTCAGCTGTTGATGGATGTAAACACAAACTATTCTGAAAAGTTAAAAAAGGAGAAAACAGAAATAATAAATTTGTTAAATAAATCTTCATTGCTTTAAAAATCAGCATGCTCTGGCATCATTGAGATATTTAACATTTGTGTTAATCTGAGACCTGTTGGACCACAGATGGTGCAGTGACAGCCAAGCTGCAGCACGCTGCTTATATTATGCAACATGAGCGGCTAACACAGGCGGTACTAATTGCATAATTACAAGACATGACACGAGGAACATGCTTTCTTTCTCATCCGTGACTACTGACAAGCTGAAGAGATGAAGGTGAGGTTCAGATGTTAAAGAGCCTCTGCTTTAATGTTTCTTTAAAGAGGGATATTGTGCTCTCCTTCATCTGATAAATATGGATATAAGCTTAAAATGAAGTCATGAAAAAGCAACATACCCCCTCTTTAAAAACATGCTGTGTGTTGAAGCACTCCTGGCAGTAGATTGGATAATGGCCACTAAACAAATCCGGCCATTGTTTTCTTCAGGGATGATTCCAGTAAGTGTATAAAATAAGACAATAATAACCTATGATGGCTGATGTTTTTCAGAATTCATGTTCATGCTCCACTTGTTGCTGTTTTGTGTGTTTGTGTGTAGAAAGAAAGACAAAACAGCAAAGTGCTGCTCCGCCATTCCAACTTTCTGACTCCTAATTCCCACAATCACCCCACAGCATACACACAGCATACACACAGCACGCACATGCTCATTCTCACAGCCTAACCCATGCACCTGACACATCTGAGGACGGTGAGTCACTGTGGGAGATGCACACAAGCTCTGATTGTGCTGGGAAGCATAAATATTGTACAAAAACAGCCAGATATATGTTCAGCAACATTCAAGAGCTCATCTGAAGCTCCTAACCCCAAAGTCAAGTCAAACAATATGAGTTAGTTTGAAAATAAAGTATGTTTATATTGTGCTTTATGGACTAAACAAGTGCCTCACGTGAAAATGAGATTAAAAAAATAAAGCAATTTAACAAAATAAGAGGTGAAATATATTGAAAGTTAGCAAAATTCCAGAAACAAAATTCCAAGATTGTAATTGTAATTAAAGATGTAGGTTAATCACCAAAAATCCACCTAATTTAGCAGTTTGCCGCTTCACTTTAAAGAGGGGTGACGTGCTTCTTAATGGGCTTTACAATCAGTCTATGGTACATCCCCAGAAGTTTTACATGATTCATAGCACCAAAGAGTGCTTTTGAAAACACCTAGTTAAAGCCTCTCTCTGAAAAGCTGCGTTTCAAGCCCCCCCTGTTCCACAAACCCCCCTTCCTTCTGATTGGCCAGCCTCATGCCCAAGGGGAAAGCTTCAAGCAGACCTTGGTGTTTGAGGCCTGTAACTCCAACATGAACCAGTTAGAAGATCACTATGTGATGACCTCATCATTTCAGGGGATCTCGTGAAGATTTTGCGCTATTATACCCTCTCTTTAAGCAACATGCTAACAATCTTGAGTTACCCTGCTAACGTTCTAGCCTTTGCTGATTAGCTGATTTAATCTTGGGCTGATGAGAGTGTCTGTAATCATGCAGTTCGTAAATAAAGGCAAACTCATTCATACATTTATCTTACACAAGGTGTCCAGCTTTTTGCTGATGTCATCCTCGAGATTGAGAAGCTAAAATTCAGTTTGAAGTTTTTGTGCCACATTTTATTCTTATTAACAATAAAAATAAGTCAAGTTGTTTATCAACAGTTTTATATTTTGGCAACAACTATAAGAAAACATAAAATGAAAATCAGAGGCTAACATTCAACATTAGCTAGCATTAGCATTCAGCCACATTCTAGCTAATAACACCAGTTTAAAGGATTACATGTTTATATAAGCCTTTAATTTCAAGCTAATCCTGCTACAACACTTTTAGTAGCTTAGACAGTAATGCTAGCTCAGAGTTGACTGTTTGCTAAAGCTAACTGTTGTCCAACTGTAGCTAACTTTTAATTAAATATGCTGGTTTTCTTGAAGAGCAGTCATGTATGCATCCAAATTTTTTGCTATATTTTGCAATTTAGCAGTGACATGGTAACTTTTTTAACTTTGCGTAAAGTTTTGCAGTTAGCAGGAAAGCAAACAAAAAATAGTTTTGGTTTTGTTATTTTTTCACTCAGTGAGTTTGATGTCAAAAGATAATGTACCAAAAAAGTTAATGTTATGGCAACAGTCAAGTTGTTGGTTTGTTTCAACTTTTATATTTTCTGAAACCATAGTTTGACAGTGTCTAGCATTTGGCTAATGCTACGTCAAACTCCCTCCTGAACAAACTCTTACAATGGAGCTCTGAAAAATAGCAGCCACAGCTTGTCATCCTCCTGCTCTGAGTTCAGGGTCATTTACAATGAACACAATTCCTCTCTTCCTCCTGGACGGATAATAGGCATCATTCTTCAGAACCCTACAAACACAGAGTTCATCGATTTCCATCAGACTTGGGAACGCAGAGCCACAGACAGAGGCAGGCCTGGTCTCAGCGATGTGAGAGCTGTCAGAGCAGAGAGGAGAGGAGGGCAGCGAACGCCCCACAGAGGGCAAAAACAAAGTGGAGGAAACGGATTATCAGCTCCGCTCCATGAACAATGCTCTGAAAGCTGCATGTTTGTGCTGCTAATGACGGACTGAGAGGAGGGGGGCTTCCTCCAACACAACCTGCCACATCTCACAGCACAGACAACTGCATAACACAGAGAGATTTACTCTTATAATGAAAGCCTTTGCTTGCTAGTTGCTTAGCAACAAAAGTACTGATTCATATGGCACATACGGCGTGTGCGCCTGACACTGCATTTCTGACACTTATGAGGAATTCTTGGAGGAGAGACAGCGGGTGAGAAGGAGAAGAAGGAGAAGAAGAAGAAGAAGGAGACAGGGATGGAGTTTGGAATGAACGCCAGGAGAGCAACAGAAGCAGAGGGAGGGAGAGATAGAAAGCGAAAGGATGACCCGTCTCTAACTGACTCCCACTGAGTAGCACAACAGGTTGGTGGAGCTCGCAGGATTCACTTGGCAAAAATGTGAAGAAGCAGCACACGAATCCGACTGCTCTCTTGTGTTTGCACATGCACAGCGTTCGCCTGAGGACTCCAAAGGAGAGGAAAAACCTCATCCTGATCTTTCACACTTTTATTTCTGTGCTGCTATAAATAAGACTTGATGCAAGCTGAGGGATTCTTTTCAATAATGTCACTGGAGCTGAAAAACTGAAAATATACAGATCTCTCAGTGAAATCCCTTCTTTCTTCCTGTTTCCTGCATGTTAAAGCACGCTAACTTCAGAGCAGACATCAGATAAATCACTGATGGCAGTCATCTCTGCTCACAGCCTTAATTATGACCGGCTTCATCCAATGCATCAAAATGATACAGACGTCTCCTTTAAAAGGTCAGCCCCACCCTGCACACGGCCTCTGCCATTTCCCCCTCCCATCCCTGCTTTTCTGAGAGTCATAAAGAGGTTTGTTTCTTTTTTAAACCCTGTTTCTTGATTTTCAGTCTACGACGGAGGATTAAGGGCATGTTAGAGAGAAAGAAGTTAATTTACCAGTTAATCTCATAAATGTACAAGAATTAAGTCATTATCTTAGTCTATAGTTGACCAGAAGATGTATGAAAAATATGAGATCACATGTGTAAAATGATTTTGATGTTGCTACACCTCTCCTGGGTGAAGTTATTTCATATTTCTGTATCAGATTTAATCGGTGCTGCAATTTGCAGGCGCTGCATAGATGAAAATAAAAGTTCTCCAGCACTGAGGATGGCTCGTTTAGAGGAAAATTCAGTTATAGCTCGTAGTCTACCTCGCTATGATTGCAGAGAGGTGTGGATTTTGAAAAAGCATTCTTCCACTGTTGAGTTATTGATCGGGGGAAGCCAAATCTGTGAATATCTTTCTAACTTTACCAAAGCTCTTCACAAAGCCCCAGTTTCTTGGAGTATCTATCTTTTTAAGGTCTTTATATTTATGACAGTGTTACGCTGATGTGCCAAAAGATGAATAATTCCTGATTTGTGAAACTTTTATGAAAGTATAACTTCACAAGATGCTTCATGTTCCTCGTTTTTTGTACAAAACAGACAGCCGCTGCTCTCCTGATAGCTTAACTATAGACCAAACCAATGAGTTTAATCTCATAAATTAATCGCATGAATTTATGAGATTAATTCATGAGCACTTTGCTTTTGGTTAGTATGACAGGTGCTTTATAGAGGTTGATTGATTGATCAATTGCATGCTTGTACTAGAGATGGGTACTTTTAGTGATACTGACTAAATTCTGTCTGTAGTACCAAGTACTGATAATGTAAAATCAAACAGTGCCATGTTCAAGTACCTAAACACATCCTTATGACCATGAGGGAGTGGAAGAGTAGGGGATTTTCCATGCTGGACACGAACGCTGCATTGCAAGTTTATATGCTGAGAAATGAATTTTAAACAAACAATATACACACAAATAATTTATTACTACATTAACAAACACAAAAGTACTGAAAATTGGTACCATTTGCCATGTAGGCCTACCAGGCATCGTGTCCCTGTATTGTTTGAAAACTTGAAGGTACCCATCCCTTGCTACTACTCCATACTAATTTTTCCAGTCCAAGCATAAAGATAAGAAATTTCTATTTGCGAAGCTCGTTTCACCTTCTTCTACAGGACTTGGCCACATCTCTTCAGATCAGTCTTCAAGCATTTCATGGGAATGACCAACAAGGTTCAACACTGTCAAAAATTTTACCTGTAGACTGAAAAACAAATGGATGAAGTTTCTATGACATCACCCATCTGTTTTGCATAAAGAGTTTTGAAGCATGTGAATGTCAGAAGCCATATTGGATGTGGTATTCAACCTTGTTTATTTTAGCTTGGTTGAGGCAAAGAGGCGTGCCTGTAGCTTCTTCACAGAGGGCTACAGGGCATGCTCCTGTCAGTCAAGTCAGCCATGCCCTTATATGGGCAAAAACTTTTATGTTTGATAACGAGCTATGAAAAAATTCAGCCCCCCATATAGCATGTGCTGAAAGAGAAGTTAGCGCTTCAGACCCAAACTGTTTTTTTTGGACCAGGCTGTACACATATTTATTAATTCTGAAAAAATCAGCGGCCAGCCTCAAGTGGAATCTTAAGGTGCTCTAAGACATGTCCTTAATGTGTTAAGTTAGTGAATCCTGGTTATGTCCTGCCACTCATCTACCAATCAGAGCTAACGTAACCTCACTCTTCATTTTATTGATAGACTCTCAAGTTTGAACAGACCACTGCAGAATAACTGCTGACTGTGGGTTGGCGTCAACATTAGCACAAACAGCCTTTAGCTTGTGCTCTATCTCTCTCCTGTTTATCTTTCTTCTGCTCTTCTGTCCTTTTTCTGTCAGACAGTTAGGCTCCAGTGTCCACCATCACTACAAAATTAATCACAGAAATCGTTTTTCAGCAATTCAGCTGGTGTGGTGGGGTCATCGGGACAACGAAATGGTATTTAGGAATAACCTTTTTGGTGCTGATAATCTCATTTTAAAGTGTGGATTACAATCAGGCATATATCTAGATGAGAGACTTTTTCAAGATCACTTAGAAACTCCTCACACCCCCTTTAGATACTGGAGTTACTTCTCATTTCTGTGTGTGTCAGAATATTAACACCTGTACTCATGAATATAAAAAGTAAATGTTTAAAAGGTGAAAGAAATCTCTGTGTGAATAATTATCAGGAACCTCTCACCCTTTAGCTCTCAGTTTTTAAACATGAGGAATATGAAGTCTACTTAATTTTTAACCCTTCAATATTTCATTCAAGAAAAAAACATATGTTTTTTTAAAATGTTTAATTTTAATTATTTGTTGTTGGAGCAAAAAATAAGAAACAACAACAATTAATCAGAAAATGATTTCAAGCTGTAGAGATGTCTCAATCAGGTTTTACTCAGTTCAACATATTTTCACTGAGATGTCAAAAAATGCTTTACCAAACAGTCAATCTGATAATTTGTTGAAACAAAACAAAGCGTAGCTTTAAAATTCTTTCCTTTGTTCCTAATGATGAGAAAACTTCTGCTGATGAGCTTCAAAACAAACTGATGTAATGAAGAGTAGTTTTTAATGAAGGACACACTGAGCTCCCGCTGTAGGCACCTCTCATTTATTTTCATAATTAATCCCATGGACAACTAAGGCTTTGGTGAAATGATAAAAAATAAATTACAGTGGAACATTAGCACTTCTTTTTTTAAGTGTCCACTCTTTTACATAACTGTGAGTCCATCTCTGAGGACAGGAAGTGGAGTGTTTTCAGCGTGACCAGTTATTCAACTAAAAAAGTTGTTCTAATGTAAATACTCACAGGGAGGAGACAGGATTATCAGATATAACAGAGGTGTAGTTTATAGAAATTCAAGTGGCAGCTGATTTTTGATTTATTAACTATTTCAGCGACTCATAATATCACATTTGGAGTTTTTAATTTTGTGTTTACTTTGTTTTTGTTTCTTTCTGTAAGCTTGTATTTTCTTAATGTGAGGCACTTTTCTGTCTGTGAAGATGTCTATAGATAGATCTATTAAAGATAGATAGAAAGATTACTGAAATTAATACTTGACAGAGAGGCCAGGTGGGAAAATATTAGGGGAGCACCGATCACAATTTTCTGTCCGATTATTGATCTTTAAAAAGCCCGACCTGCCGATACCAATTTGGGCTGAAACGGATTTCCATTTTTTTATTTTTTTATAACTGACAGCATATACCTTTAATGTTCCAATCTTATTTTTTTGAAAATCATTGAACAATACCTGTGAAACAATAAAATCTTTATGTTTTAACTTAAACAACCAATGAAGTGTCCTGAGTTTTAGGTCTCAGAGCAAAAAGAAACAATGGCTGGCTGTCAGAGCTTCCCAGAGGTGTATAAGATCAGTTTCATATGTAAGGATGGGCCAATCACTGATCACCGATCACTGATCACCGATCTCCCAAAATTTAAGAAATCACAGATCGGCCAGCCGATCGTGCATGTCTAGAAAATATGTTTTTGTTTGGGATTTTAGGTGAACCAAACTTTTATGTAAAGCTGTGTTAAAGAAAAAAAGTTTGTTTTTAATAAAAGGAAAAGTATTGACTAATAAAGAAATACAAAATAGTGTAAAATAAGCTCATACTCAGGGACACGTGTCAATAAGTCAATTTTTGTTTGCTGTGTCAGTTTCAGATCAGCCCACCAACAAGTGTCAGCTGCACCTCCAACTACACCCAGAGTTTCACGGCGTCACGTCGCGTAGTGTGGAGCATCACCTCAGAGTAACGGTATGTGTCTCTCTTTAGTTAATTAAAGCGGGATTAAACAATCCACTGTGCTCCCTGTGATACTGATTTCATTAAGAGCCTGTTTTATAAATCAAACTGGACACAGTGGCGTGGCGCGCTCCCTGTGATACTGGACCCCGCTGATAAATAAGTCATCCTCTGAGGTGTGGTTCCTCCGTGAGAGGAGCGGACCTACCTTCTTCTTGGCGTTGCAGTGGCAGCACACAGTCCACAGGTATTTCAGAGTCCTCCACAGCAGGATGATGAAGAGCCCCCCGAAGAAAGTGACCATCGAGGAGGCGAGGAAAGCCCACCACATCCGCTGCCCGTTACTGTCACAGGGCACATCTGGCGAGAACGGGATGATCACGTTCATCTTGGAAATGTGGATGGACGGATCCGGGATGAATTTCTCCCTGTTTTTCGGCATTCTGCTCACCTGTCAGCCCCTCCTCCTCCTCCTCTTCCTCCTCAAACAAACACAAACAATCAAGTCAGCTGGGATTCAGGCTGCGCTTTGGGGACCTCGAGCCAGCGCCCCCTGATGCCCCCGCGGCTCGGCCATGTTTGAGTCAGCCAGCCAGCCCCCCCCTCCCTGCTCCTCTGGCCTGGCTGCACAAGCCGAGGACGTAAAAGTTGAGTTGACAGCAGACACGCGCACAGATGTGAAAAAAGAGAAACTTCCCCCAGAAACCGAGCGATCAGCTGTGCGCGTCACGATGCGCGTTCATAACTGGAATTACGCGCCATCCTTTGATCCGTGCGTTAAAAAATAAATAAAAGAAATCACATTTTCTGTAAAAACTACACTCAAACTTCCAGAACAGTTGAGAAAAATCAAAATGAACTGTTGATTTTGTGGAGCTGGGGATGTTTCGTCCTCCGCTCCGTGTGTTGACGCGCTGCTCCACCTTGTTCAGCAGCGCAGTTTTCAGCGGCTCCGCACTGTTGAATGTCCTCCGCGCGTTAGAGCTCGCACTTCATCGACATCCTCCCAAAGAGACGCTGCTTCAAGGAGCAAACAAATAAAACAATATGTTCTTGAAAGTCAGAGAAGAGAGGATTCAGTTGTCGTGTCTCTCCGGGCTCCGCTGGCCGCCTGTCGCATCCATTTGTCGGGAGATGGCATCGCAGATTTACAGGTAGCGGGGGAGGAGCCATCGATGGCAGACGTCGATGCTTATCTGGATGTCTGGTTATTTATAGTGACCGCTTCATCTATTTTTCATGGCCGTAACTTGTGGTTACAGCCATCTTACTCTGAAGCTGACAGTTATGTGGGGACACTTTCAGTTTTATGCTGAATGACGGTCAAGTTTTGGAGCTACAGTCCCTCCAGTCATGGTTATAAACTGTTATTTCTCCTCTTTGCTGTGTAAAAGTTTGGTTTATTGAAGACTTAACTTTTGTGGGATTTAAACTGAAGTCAATGACGGATATGTGCATTAATATTTGATAATTTGACTGGAAATTTGTTCAAAATGGTCTATTTTTAAGATATTAGACACAAATTCTTCTGAAATGTTGCACAAAATATTTCAAAACAGCAGAATCTTTCGCAATTTTATCCTACAATTAAAAATAAAAAGGCGTTTGTTCCTAAATAAAGGTGGAGTCAATGTAAAGTTGGTAAAAATGTGCATTTTTCACATACAGGCATCTATCTTCATGTGTTGTGAATTGATTAAAGGACACCCTCTCTGGTGGCTTACTCCCTCTAGTGGACAAAAGCTGCACTGATCAGCTCAAATCCAGCGCCTGGCTGACAGAAGTATCAAAAGCTTAGCATAAGAAAAACAAAATCTGAACAAAAACAGACAGATTGGATTCCATTAATAGTTCTGTTTTTAATATTTTATAGAAACATGAACCTTCATAAGGAGAAAACCTGCACTGAAGTGTTTCATCCAGCATACACATGAAATGTTGACAATGTGATCTACCAAAGAGGTGTGTGTTTCTGTGTGTGTGTTCCTCTGTGAGTGTTTACATGAACCTTGAAGCAGAAATCAAATATCCCTTCTTTAAAATCCAGAGTATTGGCAAAACCAGTAGAACGCACAAACAGGGATGAAAGTTTTAGCGTTGTTAGGAAACCTTTTAGTTTGGCACAGTGAGGGCTGAAATGAGGTCGAACAGCACAGACATGATGTGAAGGTAAGAAGCCAACCTGCCCCAGTTTCTCCTCTATAAATAAGACCGTTCCTTTCAAAACATCATCCTACCTACAAACTACAGAGCTACACTGGTATATCAAAGTTTAATTAGCAATATCTTTGATTGATTAGATAAATTAAATGGCAGGAAAATATGTATAAATATAAAGAAAGTAACATGTTGGTCCACTTTTATCTTCACTTCAGGAATAGTCTTCATATTGCGTCGACGTCTTCAGGACAGAGCGAGATTAAAGGAGTGCTACTACGTAGTGTGTGAGAGAAACCTTCAAGTATTAAATACTAGTGTAAACAAGTCTATCTGTACAGGACGTCACTGGAGTCGTGGGAGTGTGATGATCCTCTTCATCAGTGCTGATATTGCTAAATGTGAGGAAGAGTCAGCATTGACGTCTGTTCGTTGTACCGATTCTCTGTTTCCCAAAGCAGAGTGAGACCAGAGGTGAAACCAGAGGTGAGACATTTCTACGGAGCTCCGTCTGGGATCCACAGGACTTTGCTCTGCTCCTGCTCCACGATGGTGATGATCTGAGTGCAAATGAAGGAGACGCTGCCGCCTTGGACCACGCCTGCAACACAGAGAGGAAGAGGAGGGGGATTAATGTCATGTGAACGCCTGCAGGTACTTGACCTTTCTGCTAACTGCTCATAAGTGTGTGTGTTTTCAGGACATTTGCCAGAAATGGCTGTCATTACCTTTGTCCTTTAATTAAACAGAACAGAGTTAGTCTTGAAAAATAGAACCCAATAATCTTTATAAGTTCATGACAAGGGATTGGTACTGAATAAGGTACTTTTATTGGTAACAACGAAATTCTGTCATAAGTACCAGGTACCGATTCACGCAATACCTAAAGGTGCCATGTTTAGGTACTTTAAATGAATCATTGTGACTGTGAGGGAGTGGAAGAGAAGGTGATTTTCCATGCTGGACATCAACACAGCATCACAAGTTTATATATGGAAGAATAAATATGCTAAATTGTAAATAACATACATTTTATTCTTAAACAAATTAATACTTTTCACCACGTAAACACAAAAAAGTACCGAAAATTGGGCAACGTTTCTGATTGCCAGGTACCGGACATTGGTACAGTATTGTTTCAAATGTGAAAGGTACCCATCCCTATTCATGACACACATTTGTTTTTTCAAGAATGACTAAAATCCATGAAATTTATTGTTTTTATTGAAAAAAGTGGCCTACATTACCCAAAATGCAACTCATTCACCAAAGTCACAGTTTGGGAATTAAAGCTCCTGTAAGGAATTTGTGGCAAAATACAAAACAGACTGGAGTAAATGCTTATGCCTCTAAAAGGAAAAATGAAAAGACCATAATTTTATTATGATCTAAAAGATTGACTGTTTCTGAACAGTTTTTTTTCTGCTCGTAAACACTGTCGCAGGTAGGTGCCATATACAGGGACCTTTAAAGACATTTAAAAATTTAAAGTTAATGATACCAACATTCTTTTTCATACATGAACAGGCAGAGTTCAGAAAGGTACTAAAATGCACTGCTTTGTCCATGGGGGGCACCAAAAACAACAAACCAAAATGTCCTTGCAGGAGCTTTAAAGAGGGGTTATTCTGCTTTTCCATAGCGTAAACTTGTATATAAAGTGTCAATGCTGGATATTCGGATAAATATGCACAGACTTTCAAACTGCTACTGATTTATAAACTGCAAAATCTGAAATCTAATCAAGTGTTTCTGTCTTGTTTTCATCTGCCAGTAGGGTAAGAGAAATGTGCTTGTCAAGATCAGAGTAATGTCTTAATACAAAGAACCCATATCAAGTCTGAAATGACATTTTTACTGAAAATAAGACCAAAACACTTGATAAGATTTCAGTTTTTCTGCTGTAGACTCACAAGATGCTCACAAGATCTTTGCAAGACTAACTGAAATGATGAAGTCATTGCCAAAGGATCTCCTTGCTGGTTTATGACACACTAGAGGAGTGGGCCTCAAACACCAAGGTCTGCCCATAGTTTTCCTTTTTATAGGCCTCCAGAGAGCTGGCCAATCAGAGTGAAGGGGGGATGTAGAAATGCTCAGATGTCATTGTATTGGTAATATCTGCGACAAATTTAAAAAACAAAATGATTTTTAATTTTAATTTAGGAGACTTTTTAAAATATAGACTTATTGATAATGGACTAACTTAAAGTATTCATGTGTTCTGATCAGCCAGGCTTGATGCTTCTGACTGTTCATAATCACAGCTCTCATCTTTCCTGCTGCTGTAGCCAGAAGTCAGCAGTCCCTGTTCGCAGGGATCAGCCGTGTTATGAGTTCATTTCCAGAGGCCTTCCTCATAAATCGTCTCCTTTTATAGACTCATTTATCAGCCGGACAGTCGGCTGTCTCAGACTGGCTGCTGCTCCAGATACCAAACTTTCACTCTGATGTGTGACGTGCTCCAGAAACCTCAGACAACCTCAGCAGACTCTCACTGGTCAAACTAGCCTTTGTGTGAAACATTAATTTGTAATCAAATGACAAAACATGTTGATGACGCCTTGACCACCAGAAGTAACTTTTTGTACTCAGAGGTGTGAGGGAGACATGTTTTTGAGGAACAGGTAGTCAGTAGTGGAGTTTCTGTATCCGTTTCCTCAGAGTGGCGTCACGTGTCATCTCCACTGACCTGTGAAGAAGCGGCTGTACTCCTGCTCCACTTTCTGAGCCGCCTCATACTGCTCCTTGGAATGTTTCTGTGATAGTTTATCCCGCAGGTACAGAGGGTCCTTCTGCTCTCTGAGGAGACAAAAAGGGAGACTTTTAACAGCTTCAACAGACAAACTCTCATCACGGTGCAGAGGGAGTTTTTACATCCTTTCTGAGACATATTCTTCAGAGCAGATGTTGAGATTACACCAAATACCAGCTTCTAGCTAAAATAATGTCACAGTGTTCGTTCTGTTTTAAGAGCTTAAAAGCTTCAAATGGGTTTGTTTCACTTTTGAAAAATAATCTCTCTTCCCGCATCTTAAAATCCTGCTCACGATTAAAAAACAACACCGTAGAGCGGTCCACTCTTCAGAGCTTTTCTGGTAAATTCCTCTGGTTTGCAGATCCGTAATGTGTCAGCTGAGTCACTTTAACTTGATAAGCTAAAACACTCAGCAGCTGGAGCAAACTGTATCCGTTAGATCTGACTGCAGAAAGAGGAGCGGTTGATACAGATATAACACAGTGATATCAGCATATTCATCACAATACTGCTGCTGTTTTCGGGAAATTCTAATTTGTATTAATAGATTGTGGTTTCTGTTTCTTCTGCCCAGTAGGAAAACACTAGGTTATTTATTTCTTTTTGTGTTTTTTCTTTTTCAGATTTAGTAAATAAACCAGTCCAGTTTAGAGATAAGCTCAAGAGTCTGAAGTCCTAAACTTTTTTCACTGCTCTCCTGAAATATTGTTATTGCTCTGTATTCATGTAGATCAGTCGTCCCTCCGTCACTTACAGCTGACAGGGAAGAACGGCAGGGTTACATCACTCCAGTACAGCAAAAACTGCACAAACTGGGGGCTAACATGATAGTAAGGTAACTAACAGTAAGGTAAGACAAGAGATGACCAAAGAAAGGATATCATTTAAGTACAATGAATCAAACTAATGTCGCTAATGCTAACCTGCTAACTCGCTATCCCGCCAACCTGCTGACCTTGACAATGCGCTCTGGTCTGGATGCTATTAGCAAGGAAATACACAGCTTCAAAACTAAATTAATAATGATTTAACCGCACCGCAAAGAAGAAGTCACAAAGGACTGAGCTAAAGCAGCTCACTGCTAACAAAGAAACTCTACAAGCACATGAATCTCAAACTACTGAAGCAGAAGTTGGTACCCCCTGCTATGAAGACCTGACAGATGGAGGTGAAGGAGGGGCTATGCAAATTCTTTAAACAATAGATATGATGTGAGCTTCATTCACCTGCAACATCCAGAAAAATATTAAATTTTAGGATACAGAAAGAAGGGATTTTGGACTTTGACAAGCAGGAGAGGGCTGCTTTGCTCAGCATAACAGAGCAGTTTGTCAACTTGTGATGTGCTAGCCTAACTTTGCAGAGTTTGCTCTGTACCTCATTTTTGTATATATATTTTTTTCTAAGTAGTGTCAGCACTTCCCAATCCTTTTGTGGAAGTCCTTGTTCTTGATTTGGCTGGAAATCCTCCAACCTGTTGACTCCTGGTCGGGTTCCGTTCACTGTGACAGTTTGTTGACATGGTCAAGTTATATACGATTTGGACACAGTTTGTTTTATTTTGAAAGTCACTGGGCATTTTAGATGGTTTCTGTACACAATTTCCTGTCCTGCTCAACCTGCTTTTTTGTAAAATTAACACGTAACAGCTCCGTTATAAATCTGCGATCTACTGCAGACAGGACAAAGACATCTTAACAAGAAGTATTTGATTTTTTTGAAGTGACTATCCAAAAAACTTTGCCTGAAATGCTTAAAATAATTGGCAAACAGGGGGAGACATTTGCTATGAAATGTTTTTAAAATAAGAAATGTCTTGAGATTTTTTTATTCCTTACAAGCAATCTAGTTGTCATTTTTGATTTTTAATATCTTGTAATAAGACGTTTTTTCCTGCACATTTTTTAGTGTGTCCATTTCAGGATCCTGTTTGCATTGTATTTCTAGCTTTGAAAACTTGACATCAGCTAACACCATCATACTCGTCTCAGTTGTCAAACCAACCAGCCTGAGCACCGAGGTCAACACATCAGATCATTTTTGGATGCTGGGATCCAGAACCCAGGACTGCTCAGACGAGAGGTGTCCCAGTCTGGTATTGATATTGGATATCTGTCCAATATCAGCAAAAAAACAAATATCGGTATCGTATCGGAAAGCATCTAAAATCTCCGATATAAGCAGTCTCTGTTACCCATTGGTTAATAATAAATGGGTCAGTTTTCTCTCATACTTACTGTTGCTGACTACTGTTCTTTGTTTGAATAATATCACTTAATCAAGCCTTTTCTAACATAACAGACATACTACAGAATAAGTAATAAAAGTGTGCATGTTTAATGGTGATATCGTATCGGATTAATATTGGAATCAGCCAATACTCAGTGCTGCAGTATCGGTATCGTATCGGAAGTGAAAATGTAATATCGGGACATCCCTTCTACACCGCTTCAGCCACTGCAGCTGTTTTTAAATGAGCTGAATCATTAAAGTTTGACCATACTGTTTGAATTTTTATCTTATAATGAATCTATTATTGAATAATCATAAATATTACATGGTAAAACTGGCCTTCAAGGACTTAAACAACCACATGTATGAAATTTAATGATTATATTAATAAAAACTGTCATGAGAAGTGTTTTTTTCTGACACACGGCTCCTAAATAATAAACCCTGTGGAGCTTCAGAGTCTCCGTCCTTCCAGCCTGATGCTTTACTCCATCTCTGCCCGAGTCTTAAGAAACGGTCATGTGACCACTCAATCTGGAATCTTCATCCACTGGGAGCCTCCTGACCCAACCCAGAGTCACACTCCCACCTCTCCCTGGGACAGTGTGTGCAGTCAACATGTTGCTCCGCAGGATGAAAAGCCATGAAAAAGCCTGAGCTGCAGCAGGCAGGCAGTGGGAGGTGCTTCTGTGTGTGTGTGTGTGTTCATGTGTGTGTGTGACGGGTGGGGTCAGCGAGTGTTTTAGCCGCCCACGCCACAAAGTGGAGCCACAGCGGAGCTCTCTCTGGACAGCTGGCACTCAGCTGATGACAGCCGAGGCTTAGCGGGATTCAATCTCCGCCATGTTTGCCTGCTGCACCACTTCATAGATTTATGGGCGTGGGTGTGTGTGTGTGTTTGTGTGTGTGTGGTTCAGAAAGCCTGTTCCTGCCAGACCTGAGTGTGTCTTTATTTGTGTGCAAAGTACCACACTGAGAGTTGAGCTCGTTTAATCTTGCAGTGGGATTGAAATGTGGAAAAGCAGAGGGACCTTTGAAATATGACATCATCCCCTCACAGAGCCCGGCAGGTGGTGGAGGAGAACGGCTGCTGTTAGCCCACTAATGACGCTGTGATCTAATCAGGCTGATCAATTAGTTTGTTTGTGTGAGTGGGATTAATGTGATCATGAAAGCTGTGTGACTTCTGCTCTTATCAATTTCCTGAGAGGGAAATTTAATGAGAGGAAACAAAAATGATGATTAACGGAGGAAGGATGACGTCAACAAATGTCATGAAATATTACTTTCACTTTCACTTTAATGTGCAGCTTTATTAACATTACTTTTCTTCCATCATGACAACACCAGATGTTATCTTTATTCTTTTTATTATCAGCTGCCTTATACATTTTTTAAGCTCTTATTGTCTCTGACAACTCCTAATAGTTTTTTGCAACTATCATTTCTCTATAGCTTACATCTCCAGCCCTAAAACACTACATATTATATTGTACATTTGACTCAAATTTTGTGCTCTATTATTCACTTTTCATTTCTTTCTCTGTAATTTTGGAGCAATTTCCTTATTTTCATCTTCTTAGGTAATGTTTTAAAGGACTGCTGTGTTGTTTCCTGCCCAGGATCAGCTGGGAAACTGCACATATTTTTATACATTTAGGCGTCATCCACACAGGATCGCAGTTTTGCGTCACTAAAAAGGATCATTACTGAAAACTCCGGCCTGAGTACAGATTTTTGGAAAACTCTGGTTTCATGGTTTTGTGTATACATCATGAGTTTTTGGTTTTCAAACCTTGCAGCTGAATGATGTGGGTTCTTTGAGCTGCACTTATCAACAGATTTACCCAGTCACGTGTGGACGAAAGCATTTTTAAAAATAAATGAGGGGGATTTTAGTTTTTAGAAAACTACTTGTGCACAAGGTCTAAATCTTTGACTTTTCTGCTCTTGAAATTTACTCTTTGCTTCTGCCTGAGGATCATTCTGCTTCAGTGTCACTGCAACTTTAATAATAATCATAATAATAAGTTAGGGTTATGACAATGATAATACATTTTATCTATAAAGTAGGGGTCCACCTTTTATAACTGACAGCATATACCTTCAATGTTCCAATCTTATTTTATTGAAAATCATTGAACAATACCTGTAAAACAATAAAATCTTTATGTTTTAACTCAAACAACCAGTAGAGTTTTAGGTCTCAGAGCAAAAAGCAACAATGGCTGACTGTCAGACTTTCCTGGAGGTATATAAGATCATTTTCATATGTAAGGACGGGCCGATCACCGATAACCAATCCCCCAAAATTAAAGAAACCAGCATGTCTACTATAAAGTGCTTTTCTAAACACTCAAAGAAGCTCCACAGAGGATAAAAACATCATATTATACAACACACAATAACAAAAACATGAATGAAAAAAGCATAGAATCAGTTTAAAGGCAGCATACATTAAAAAGTGTTTCTAAAAAGGGGGGGTTTTAGTGAGGGTTTTGAAAGTGGATAGGTTTGGGTAGGTCTGGATATGAAGTGGTAAAGGATTCTAGTGGGTGGCGGCCGCAACACAGAAAGCTCTGTTGCCCCAGGTTTGTTTAAACTTGAAAGCCTTTCCTCTCCATGAAAGTGGCCTAAAGTGGAGTAATTTTGTTTTAAATCCCTTTGTTTCCAAGATGAGACAAGGGTCTATATGGGTCATCAACTACATTTGTCCAAGGGCCAACATTTATTTGGACAGACACTGAGGGCTAAATGCTCTTATGATGTACCTAAAATTAATATTGTATCTTAGAATAGTTCATGAGTGAAATCATTTTATTTTATGTAAGAGTTTTCTTAAAACATTTATGGTACGGTTAGCATTATTCCACAACAATATTTTCAGTTTTTTATCTGTGAGGCTATCAAACTGTCCATCGCCGTCAGATGCAGCATCATAGGTTGAGGAGAACACAGTTTAGCAGCCCATGTCTGTACGATGTGTGGGGACGGGGTTTGCTGATTGGATGGAAGTAACTTGGGCTCATGTTGGGTTGAAGGATCGAGAGGTGTGTTAGTGTGTGATTTCAGTACATCAGGCTGAGAGAAGTTTGTCCAGGAGCTATGGAGAGATAAGTTTATGGTTTTTGTTGTTGTTTCTAACCCGTAGTAACTTGTGTAGAGTTTTCAATAAACCTGCAACATCTAATCCAGCTAAAGTCTCTAAGTCTCTTTCATGGGATGCTAACTTTAAGAAACCCTGTACCAGTGTGCCTCATTTAAAACCAAACTGTCTCTGCTGCTAAAGAATATGATCTGAGGCACACACAACACAAAGCATGAAACTTTAAGGAGTTATACCCTGAACAGTTTGAGGCTCTTCAGTCAGAGAAACATTTCTACTTTGAAACCTAAAAACTCAATGAATGGAGAGTTATTTACCCAACTTCAAGTGGACAAGATAGGGCAACAAGAGCATCTCTAATACATTGAGTTTGTGGTCATTTTTGATTGAAGGCGGAGAAATAAAGTATCAGAGTTTGTTCTCCTCTCAAGAGTATTTTAGAGTATAAAGAAATATGCTGGCTGGTGGATTTGGCTCTGTAGCAACCAGTTCATTGGTCAATATGACCTGTTTGTTTCAGGTTGATCTGATCACCTGCTGAGAACATCTGTCACCAGACAAAAGCAGTTCATTAGACATGTCATTTGTGCTGAAGGACATATTTTGGAAACTAAACCCAGCTGTCTTTTTTAAGCCGTGCTAGAGAAAACTTGATGTTTCTTAGTTCATGTCCTCTGTGCATTAAAATGTTACATCAAAAGAAAACTTAGGGTCACAACTTCTGCGAAATCTAATATTTTGAAGCACAGCCTCCAGGACAAAAAGCCTTTAATGAATGATTTCCACTGTGCTGCTGCTGCTGCTGTATCTGAACCTGAGATGAAGCTGACTGAAGAGAAAAAAAGCACCAGGCAACTTTTCAGGAATCTAAAATAACAGAGAGATTTGTTGTTGTTGTTTGGGAATACTCACTTTATCTGCTTGGCGTTTTTGTAGCGAATGAATATGACGATCGGGTAGATGTGAACGCTGTGGAGACGCTCGATGGCGTGAGGGGCGATGTCGAGTAAACAGTGACAGTCCTGAGAGAGAATGAGACGTGGAGGATGTTACAAAGCAGGATGAAGCAAAAAAATACAACTCGACAGTCAACTTTGATGTGGATTCACAGGATTGCATTTCTCCATCAGACTGTGAGACGTGGCTGTAAATGGTCAAAAACTACAGATTAGTCCTTTAAATGTTATATTTTGATGCAGTGGGAGTTGAGTTATGATGTCTTAAGCTCATTTGTAATTAAACACTGATTCTGTTTGAACACATTAAAGCAAAGATCAGACAGAGTGTGTTTATCATTCCAGTCAGCTGGGTTTTTCTTTTGATGGAGATCTTCTGATCGCTTTGTGTGTGACTCCCAGAGTGCCTCACTGTCGTACTGGAGAGTTCACAGAATAATGAGTGGAAAAACTAAAAGGAGCATCACATGTGTGCTGGGAATAGGAAAGTTAACACTCAAAAACAACCACCACTAAATAATTTGCACCACTTTTTTCCAACTGACCTCGACTTTAAAGAGGGGGCACAATACCCCCTCTTTAAAGTCGTGTGTGAAAAGAAGTGATTTGTATCTTACTTAGTGAGGTGAGCCTTTGTCTGTTCCAGGAGTAGGATCTGGATGGATTTTGCTCCAATTTGAAGTCAGAGCACAAACTCTGAGGTCATAAAACTGGCGTGAGATGTGAGACACACTGTGGGTGTGGGGTGTGTTTACCTTCTCCGTGATCTCTTTTATTGATGCCACAGTTGTCACATCAAAATGGCCGCTTCTCCGTTTGTAGTCGATGAACACGCAGTCCTTCACCCCGCGCTCTATGGCCTGCTGAGATGCCTTCATGATCTCTGAAATTACATAGACTAACATTTCTAAAACTGCTCAACCCTACTCTGGTTTCTTTCTCTTCCCGTGACACAGAATTCATAATCTAATCTACACAGGGAGATAAATGATAGACGTGTGTCCTTACTCACCTGGCAAACAGCGGCACAACCTGGCAGGAGCCTCCTTTACCAACATGTCCTTGATGGGCTCCACTAACGGACCCAGGACCAGCACGGGTCTAGGGGACGAGCACTCCACCCTCTGAACCCTCTGGTACATCAGGCTCACACCGTCTGAGCAGACACAGGAGATCAGATTCATTCAGAAATATTCAGAGCTGCACTTTAAAAACTACACTTATGAGTCTATGAGTGGTGGGGGAAGTTCTGTGCAGCTTTTTATAGCAGCATCCTGATTTATCGCAGCACTTTCACACCTGAGAGCTGAGAGCCAGACTACCAATAACTGCAAACCAACGTGGAGGGTGTTTATATTCTCGAGCCTGATGCTGCAGCGGGGTGTGATGAGTTCACACTCAGAGAGAGAGAGTTAATTTAATTAACGCAGTGATGTGACAAAGAATAATATTTTACTCTGGGTACTTTACGTGCTTGTACTTTCTGTTTTACATATTTTTCATCAAGGGGCAAAAAATGAATTTTGCTCCTCTTTTTTTCAAACAAATCTTGAAATTTCTGTCTTTGAAACAGAACACTGAATATGTGCAAGTGACTTCCTTTGTGAATCTAAAAATTATAAAGCAATGTTTCATATCAAACGGATGCTGAAATTCATAAATAGCCCTGATTTGCTTTAGCTGCTGTCTCTTTAAGGCTCCCGTTCCACAAGCCCCTTCCCTCTGATTGGTCAGTCAGGGGCAGAGTTTAAGGCAGGCCTTGGTGTTTGAGGCCCATCCCACCCAAGTGTTATCTTGTGCTTTTTCACTGAAAAAAATGCCTACGTCACTGATTGGAGAGCGGCTAAACATTTTAATCATCCCTGACCCTGCACCAACAACCCTGACTAGGGATGGGTACTGAATTAGGTACTTCTATAGGTACCGACCAAATTCCGTCTGAAGGAATGAAGTAACAATTCACATAAAATCAAACGGTACCTGAACACATCCTTATGACTGTGAGGGACTGAAAGAGTAGGAGATTTTCCATGCTGGACATGAACACAGCATTACAAGTTTATAGACTGAGAAATAAATATGATAAATTGAAAAACTTTTACATGTTATTACTATGTGCCCACTCTGATTCATTCCATCCTCTATCTGTTGTTAGTCATTGTGTTTCAAGTATTTTTACATTGTTTTGTACAAATGTGTTTTATAATGTAAGGTATCCTTGAGTGTCCTGAAAGGCACCATTTAAATAAAATGTATTATTGTTGGTGGTTATCGAACAATAATAATAAAAATAACATTTTATTTTTAATAAACAAATAAATATTTATTACCACATAAACACACAAAGCACTGGAAATTTGTACCATATTGTTTCAAATGTGAAAGGTACCCATTCCTGACCCTGACACAGAGTCGACAGGTTAAGTGTCCGTAGATGGTTCCTCACCTTCTGTGATGGGCAGAGAATCTGTGCTTATGGCGTCCAGAGCCATCAGATCCTTCCCGTCTTTCGATCCGCTGCGTTTGTGCTTCAGCCTCCGGCGGAAGAAAGACCTCCGTGCGGCAGCAGACATGGTCTTGTTGGTGCTGTTATCATCTTTCATATCAGCTGAGCTGTGTCTCCTGTAGAACTCCTGATCCATCCTAACAAAGACACCAAAACAGAGCTTCTCTTTAGAGTCTACACTTCATAAGCTTGTCTTCTTTCAGGTGTTGGTGTTTTTCACAAGCTGGACTCACATGTATTTACTTGGAATCTGCCCTTTTCCCAGGTTCTGTGCATTCTCGTCCAGTTGCCAGGCCATCCAGAAGCCAAAGTTACCGTTGGGGAGCGTGTCCTCGACGTACAGGATGTCGTCTTTGTTAAAGCTCAGCTCCTGCTCTACCTCTGCTACCCGCTCATAAAGTGCTCTGATGGGAAAAAGATGAAGCTGTTATGAGCCGTCTTTAGTCCTCTGAACAAGGACATCACAGATCCAGGGACAACTTAGCAGAAGACTTGGAGCCTGGAACAATGAAAAGTTATAAAACAGCATAAAGTGACGCCTCCACGCCTTCAGACGAGCAGCTGGAGTACCTTATGTAAAATCCATCTCCATGTGACTCTTTGATGGCAGGGAGGCTGTCGACGCAGTTCTGGACCTTGAAGGTGATTGTTTCTGCTGGCTTCAACATTTCCAGGTAAGCCTCCTCTTTAGTTTTGTTCTTCATGCTGACGCCATTGTACTGTTAGAAAAGAAACATGACTTACACAGCTGACATAAGCAAACTGAGCGTGTCTGCCAAGAAAGGGTGACTCATTGTTTCCTGTAGATGGAAGCTCAGTAATCAGAATACATTTTTTTAAACACAAATAGAGCTCTGGACTTAAAGGTGAGTCAACTCATGCATGAATAGAGTGATCTGATGTGCTTCATACTTTCAAACGTCTATCAACACCAACTAACCAACTAACAAACCCTTGCTTTATGTGACTTTAAGAAACTGCAAGTACCTCCAGGATCATGTCTCCTGGTAAGATGCCATCAGGACACTTGGCGGGGCTGTCATCATCCAGACTCTCCACAAAGATGCCGTGAAGGTTTCCCCCACAGATCTGAACCCCGAGCTCCGCCTGGATCCTCTTCAGCCGGACCAGCCGAGGCTCTGCAGCGCCACGCGAACCAGAACCTGGAATCCTGCAGAAATAAAGAGGTTAGAATATGACTCTGTGTGCACTTTTACCACCCTTCAATATTTATCAACAGATCTGTTAACGGTAGGAAGATAAATAAGTCTCCTTTCCTCCAACTCCACAAAGAGAAATGACTCAAACACTCAGGGATATGAGAACAGAGTACCTGAAGGAGTTATTAGGGCTGGTCGCAGGAGTCGTCTGCTTGGACGGCGGTGTCATAGTCCCCTCGTCCTGCTCGCTCAGATTGTCAGCGTGGTGGTCAGGGGTGGTCGCTCCACTGTATTGGGGAGTCGCGTGGTTGCTGATTGACTCCATGCGGGAGCTAAAGACAAAACAAATGTAGTGAAAACCTTCACTCAAACATAAAAAAGAACGAATATCTAAAGAGAGTTAGCACGGTCTGTTTGGTATAATTGGGGATAATTTGAGTCCACATTTAAAGTCTTATCAGTTTCCATAAAGAGGTCCTTAATTTTTCCCTGCCTGTTGACACTGTGGCAAAAAAAGCTTCTGTAAGAATTCTCATAGGGTATGAAATATTGAAGTCACTTTGGATAAGAGCTTTATTGAGATAAGATGTTGTATTTAGAGTTTATGGTTGTCCAGTTACCGGCAAGAAACCGAAGAAGATGGATATGATTTTTTTAAAATTTCACATTGATTTAATTTGCAGTGATAACCAACACTAGAATCTGAGGGGACTAAATATGTCATTATTTTTACTTTGTTTCTCATTGTTTTGACTAAGTATCTCATAAATACGACTTTATATTTCATCATTTTGACTTATTATGTCCTTATATTGACTTAGTATCTCAAAATATTACTCAGTATCTCTTTTTTTTATTAAAGGATCTCATAATTTTGACTTAGTATCTCAAAATTATGACTTAGTATCTCATAATTATGACTTAGTATCTCATAATTATGACTTAGTATCTCATAATTTTAAACAAGGGCCTCATAATCACGACTTAGCTTCTCAATATTTTGACCAAGTATCATAATTTTGACTTAGTATCTCAACCTTTTGACTTTGTAATTCTTTGTTTGAATTGACTTTTTTTACTTAGACATCTTGTGATGTCTGATCAATTAGCACGGTCTGTTTGGTATTGTTAAGATTTAATCATTTAAAGTCTTATCAGTGTAAAGAGATCCTAACCTTTTTCCCCTGCCTGTTGACACTGTGGCAAAAAAATCAGCTTCTGTTTGTATTATAATCAGGTACAAAACACTGAAGTTACTATAGATAAGAGCTGGAACGGAGTTAAAAAGTTTGATTTGGGGTTTATGGTTGTCCAAATAACTGCTAGAAACCAAAGAAGATGGACCTGATTTTTTTTTTTTAGATTTCACATTCATTTAATTTGAAGTGGTAACCAACACTAGAATATGAATGAACTAAGTATCTTATTTATTTTTACTTAGTTTTTCATTGTTTTGACTAAGTATCTCATTGATATAACTTCATATTTCATCATTTTGACTTATTATCTCTATATTGACTTAGTATCTCAAAATTTTGACTAAGTACCTCATTATTTCAAAGTAGTACCTCAAAATTTTGACTTAATAATTCTTTGTTTTGACTTAGTTTCTTCATTACCTTTTTTTCCCTCTCATTGTGTTGTATTTGATCAATTAGCACAGTCTGTTTGGTATTGTTGGGAACAATCTAAAGCCATGTTTCCACTAAGCAGACCGGTCTGGTTCGTCTCGGTACAGCGCGCATTTTGTGGTGTTTCCAATGACTTATTCCTGGACAGATCCCCAAATAACCAAGACGAGAGCCACTTGCCAATCCCAGAGAGGATGAAATGCTGCATGTCTTCAATCTATGCTCTTTGTTTACTGTGTCATGTTTTTCTTCTTCGTTGGATTTAGTAGCAGGGTCAACTGTGTCGGACTGCTACAGCTGCCACTTGCAGCATCCTGCTTACACGCCGCTTAACATGAGAGGGCACTAACCTGACTGCTTGGTAGAAACGTGGCTTAAGCTAACATTCAAAGTCTTAACAGTTAGCTCTTTTTCCCCTGCCTGTTGACACTGTGGCAAAAAAATCAGCTTCTGTTAGCATACTAATCGGGTACAAAATACTGAAGTTACTATAGATAGAGAGAGATGTGTTTGAGATGAGATGTTGGATTTAGGGTTTATGGTTGTCCGGTTACCTGCAAGAAACCAAGAAAGATGGACATGATATTTCTGAATTTTATTCAATTAATTTTATTCGCAGTTATAATCAAAACTAGAACCTGACAGGGTTTTCTTTTTGGTTGCATTAATAATAGGGTGAAAACTGTGACTTAATAATAATTATCTAGTCAACATTATCATCCTTGAGCTATGATTTTTGAGCCACCCTGTGTGTCTTTGGTCAGCTAAAACCTCCTCAGAGTGAGACATCTTGTTCGTCATGATCCCTCACAGAGAGCAGCATTACTTTCATGTTTGAAAGCAGCTTTCTCTGAGCTGATCAGGTTTTGTTTCCAGACTGTTTCATCTCATGACACAAACTCTGTGTCATCTATCACTGTTCTCTTCCCCCTCTCCTCCTCTTACCCTGATCGTGAGTGGTTTCCCAGCTGGAACATGTGAGGATTGTACTGAGCCAGAATGGTGACGGTATCACATTGCTGCCCGATCACCAGCCGGGCCTGCTGCTCGGTGGCATTGCGGAGGTTGATCCCGTTAAACTGGAAACAACAGTGATTCATTAGAAAAAGAGCACAGAGAAGACAGAGTGATGTTTGATTGGTTGGAGTGTGTTTCTGCTGCTGTACCTCCAGGAGCTGGTCCCCATACTCTAAGCGAGCTTGGTGTGCGATGCTGCCTGCTGTCACTTTGGACACAAAGACTCCTCCATTCTCTCCGCTCACGATGGAGATCCCCAGAGGTTCTGCTCCTTTCTGGACCGTCACGTTGCGTGGCTCTTCTAAGTATGGCCTTGAGGAAGGAAAAACAGATGACAGAAATCATGATGTTGGAGCATGCAGCTCTTAAAATAATTCAGAGGGGAAGCTTTTGGTTGCATTGGGATGATTTTACAAAGTGTGGAGCTCTGTGTTGAGATTCTTTTGACGACTTTATTCAGAAAAATATTGAAGCCTGATTCTGCCAGTGAAAAAAAACCCTGAAAAACCAAAATACAATGAAATATAATACTAAGTCATGACTATGAGATATTAAGTCATAACTATAAGATCGTTCTAAATGGGCTCTCGTGTTGAACTGAAGCTACAGTTGGAAGGGGCTGAGAAAAAGCTTTTCAGACCTTAATGGGTGTCATTATCAAGGACAACATCAGACGTGGATTCACTAGTTGGGAAAATTAAGTTGTTTTGGACTAATCTCACAAAACCAAAGTCAGCCTCTGGACCCTGGAGAAAAAGCTGCAGGGGGCAAAACTAATGTTAGATATATCTTGACCCTTTTGATTCTGAACACAAGAAACATACAAACACATTTTTTCAACTTGTGGTAGACTTATTTTGTGGGTTTTCTATTCAAATGATGAAGCAGTGCCAGCCTGCTGCAGTCAGCTGGCCAGTTCGAAGACTGGAGCCACCTGTTGCTTATGTGAAAATGTTAAAAATAGATATGAACAATAAACACCTGGCCGTTGGAGAACTTGCCCAATGGCCAGCCCAGCCTTGGTCGCAAACTCTTCAAACATTCTCATTTTGCAAGATGTATTGTTCCTTTACTGTGATAGTTTTAATCATGAAAGATAAGACGAAAAATCTCATAGATATTACTCAGTATTTCATAATTTCAACTAAGTTTCTCAAAATTTTGACAATCTCATTATTAGAACATGGTATCTCATTATTTCAACCAAGTATCTCAATAATTTTACTCTGCTTCTCATTATTTTTAAATGAGTATCTCATAAATAAAACTTGATATTTTATCATAATGATTTCGTATCTCATACTTTTAGTTAGTATCTTAAAAATATGACTAAGTATCTCAGGTTTTTGACTAAGTATCTCATTGTTTTAACTCAGAATCTATTTTGATTATGTATCTCATTTTGGATCAGTTTCTCATCATTATGACTTTGTATCTCATAATTTTTACTAAGTATCTCAAAAATGACTTCATATGACTCTTCAAAAATGATCTCATAGTTTTGACTTAGTATCTCATTTTTGACTTATTACCATCATTTTAACTAAGTGTCTCATTTTGCTAAATATCTCATAGTTTTGACTTAGTAAGTCATTAATTTGACTATCATAATTTTGACTGAGTATCTTATGTTTGACACAGGACTTCATAATTTAGTCTTAGTATCTCATTTTTTTTTTATAAGTATCTTGTTATTTTGACTGAGTTTGTCATTTTTTGACTATCTGACTTATCCTATAGTAATATATAGGTTTGACTTAGAACAGGGGTGGCCAACCTGTGGCTTGCGACCACATGTGGCTCTTTGCCTTTCGGTGTGCGGCTCTTCGATCCGTTCATTAAAATATATATAAAAAGTTATGAGTAGTGGTAAACCGATCAGCAATGGGATCAGTGTTTATCAATATTTGGGTGTACAGATTGATACTTAAGTTTCAGTTTCTCTTCTCCGGTAATAATTTAAACACACTAACCAACAAAATAAATCTCGCTTTGAAAATTGGAAATGTATTGATTTTCATTTTATGTCATTTCATTTATGTGTGATAGAAAGTGGTGTTTGTAAGACCTCGTGCGTGACATGGCTCTCTGTAGTACCTCGGTCATTTTTGTGGCTCTTGGTCTCTGGCTGGTTGGCCACCCCTGACTTAGAATCTCAGAGTTTTGACTAAGTTTCTCATTGTTTTGACTCAGTACTACATAATTTTAATTTACTATCTCATTATTTTGAATAAGTATAATAATTATTACTAAGTATCACATTATTTCAACTCAGTATTTCATCATTAAGACCTAGTATCTCATTCTTTCACTTAGTATCTCAGTAGTAATTCAGTAATTTTGACTTCATTTTTTTTTTTTTTTTCCTTACTGGCACAAACAGGCTTCCACAGAAAAGGCTGGCATGGCTGGCCTTTGTGATAAAAAAACTCTCAACAGTAGATGTGGGAGCTATAATCAACATACAAAGTGCATCTAGGCTATGAGTAGTCATGCAGTAATGCAAAATTAAACATCACTGAATAAATAAGAGAGAGAAAAGGATGAGCTGAAGGATGCACGGCCGGTGTTTTATGAGAAGACAAACACTCAGGATGTTTGGCAATGATTGTACGCTTTATCGCTGGGCGTGGTGTTCAAATAAGCGTTTACGTGTTTGGACTACACCCTGACAGGTGGTTTTACTATAGATCCAGAGATGCATGCTGGGATAGACTTGCTATTCATGCTGTAGGACAAACCTCAAGCATCTTAAAGAGAAGAACTGTGGCTTTACAGCCAGAGGAAGTCTGAGCGAAGGAGAGTTATAAGAGACACATCTGAGAGCAGGGAGAATGAGAGAAAAGAAGAGATCGATCACCCACAGCACGAGGGCAGAGATTCAAAGGACAGATGTGGGTGTAACGTGATAGATGTTACGCTCTGTGTTCTAACAATATGAGACGCAGCCTCGCAGCTTTGTTTACAGCCGTACACACACTTAATCACAATGAAGCAGACAGAAGTACAGATAAATGGTAGAAAACATGTCATGTTCTGCTGAATGATGGCGCTGTAATGACCCGGACGTGTGGGCCGGCGTACCCATCCTTCCGCCTGTCACCAACTGGAGCGGGGCTGACTGATATCCTGGGCTGCGCGGAGATGGAGCTCTGGGATTGGCTGCTGGTGAAAGACGATGTATCCAGGTTGACGGGGGACATGGGAGGTGTCGGGCTGCTGCACTCAGAGTGGGAGAGAGAGCCTGGAGTGTCAGAGGGGAGAGGGTTGGAGTCAGAGTTGATGTTTACAGCTGAAGCAAATGTTTTGAGACAGCGGGGCTGCCAAGCCGTACCTCTGTCAGAGCCGGTGGAGCGAGGGTAACGAGCATGGGGGATCTTAATGCGCTCAGCTCGGTACTGTAAAGCACTGGAGGAGCCTGAAGTACACAAGGAAGGAGATGGATCTTAAAGTTAGAAATAAACAGAGAAGACTTCATCCTCACGGGGGAGGAGGATCCCAAACTAGTCTTTAAATCTGACTTAACAAGGCGCTCACATTTACCCAGTCTGGCGCTGGAGGGCAGAGAGTTGGTGCTGTGTGGCGGTTGGCTACAGCTCATCTCCGCCGTGTCTCCGGCGTGCTTGTGGCTGAGGTCCAGACTGTGGCGACCTTGATGCTGGGGGCTAAAAAGTGGAGACAAAAAAGCCTGAGTGAGTCCCCGGGCAGTCAATTATTCAAGCCAGAGCAAGATATCATTTGCTACACGCCATCTGTTCGTGAGATCTGGGCCGGCATAAATATGGCTTTGAACTTTCAGTGCTCCATCACAGGGTTCGTTAAACTGATGTCAGGAGATAAAGGCAGCAGCAGGGTGCAAAGAGGGACGGCTTTTAGGTTCTGTGAGTTCCAGTTTTCAACCAACAATCCCAAATATGTAAATGTGTTTCTGTGGAAATCATACTGAACAGGAAAAAGAAGCAAAACCTCAAATTTGTTGAGCTGAAATTTAAGGATAATTGTTTGTTTTTTTTAACAAAAGCAAATCTACAAACTAGAGTTAATTTTCTATCTTCAGTTGCCTCAGTTGTTTGATTTCCAGGACGACTGAATGGAGTTAATCATGTGTTTGTGTAATATCCTAGTGTTGCTGCTAGGCCTGGGTGATATATCGAATATATGGATTAATTTGAAGTTTTTCTTGTGGACGATTTAAAAAATGAAAAATTCCATTTTTTTTCTCCCCGCTATTGCGCACCTTTTATACCGCGGCAAGCACTGACTCCGCGTGTGTGCAGCGATTTTTTTGTGTAGGCATATAACAGTTCACTAACAAAACAACAGAAACCGAAATGTCATAAAAATGTTCTTGAGCGCCTTTAACACCCAACACCTTGACGGACACATGTGCCTTATGGTCCGGTCCATATAAACAGCCTAAAGAGGTCGATATAAACTAGACCTCTCGTCAGTGAACGTTCAAATCTCTTTTCTCCAATATTCTGTTTTCTATCAGTCACTTTTTAGGAGTTTGTTTAGATCTTTGACTGAAACATTTACAAAGTCGGGACCCTTTAGGGTTCACCTGCAGATTATTGATGATGTGACTGACGCGTAAAACCTGCTGCTCTTCGAAGTTAATTCTCTGATCATTTTGACATTTAGACATTTAGTAAAGAAATATACTTTAGTTTTTCTCAGAACACCCTCACTGTACTGAAGAAAATCCCCTCTTATGGTGATTTGGATCATGGATCATGATTTGTGAAAGTAGACTGTGGGGAGGGAGACGGGACGACGATGGGCGATCAAACAGAGCAGCGCTGCTCGGACAGACATGACTGAAAAGTTGTTTGGCTTTTACCTGAGGAAAGTTGAGATCTGTCTTTCCCTGCAACTCCCTCTGTTCCACCAACTAAATCCTCCATTCAGCACAAATCCATCCGCTGCCGAGCTGAGCAACATAACGAACCAGCATCACAGTCAAGCAGGGGCGGACCAGACTTTTTAGATTGGGGTGCCCCGACCAGGGCACTGATTTATGCAGGGAGGCATGAATTTTATGAGTCCACACTTGAATAAATGGCATTTATTTTTACTTATTTGTTTGTATTATAATTAAAGGATAAACAGGCTATAGCCTTCAAAAAACAAAACTGGTTTTGAGCTATCTCTTTCATTTGTACTTATTGTTTTCTTTAACAGGACAAACAAATAGTCAAAAATCGTAAATCAAATTTTTTGTGAAAAAATCTGAGATTTTATTTTGAGGCCATATCACCCAGCCCTAGTTGCTGCGTTAAAGAGATGAAGATCTTTGCTGGAGGAAAAAGGTGTTTTAGCGTGATCGAAGACTCCTGGAGAACATAAACATCAACAGATGGAGCACCTTGTGTGTGGTTGTGGGTGGACCCCTGAGCCGGGAGCTGGAGCACAGTTGTTGTTCTGGATCTCATGGCTCCAGGCTGTGTAGACGGGGTTCCTCATCACGGCTGTGACGGCAGGACACGGGGCGAGACCTCGCTGTGCTGGGTCTGGAAGAACGTTAAATGAAAGTGTTAAACAAATAAATGTAAACACGATGAATAGATCTGAAGCACTGAGAGACACCAGGTGAATTCTGACTTACGTCCTGTGATGCTGTTGTAGCTGGGAGGAGCAAAGTTCATGCTGTACCGATTGGTCCGTAAAGGAGAAAACCGTAACAAGTCCATGGGCTCAGGGGAGTGCTCGTCGTTTGAGAAACTCTGAACCTGCACAGAGCAATGAAAGTGTCAAACCACCAGCAGAACCTCCCCCACAGAGCCAGATCTGATCAAACCTGGATCTGTTACCTGCATTGGAACCGGGATGTGCAGTGGTGTCACGTTCCTCCTCAGCGCCGGTGCTGATTTTGGCCGGTACCTTCTCTTTGCCGGCTCCCCGGCCCTGTGCCGACCCCCCTCGTCCTCGTTGGAGGACTTGGCGCCGCTCTTGTTCTCCCCTTGAGGAGTGTGAGTGTAGTAGAAGTGGTTTCCGGCCTCTCCGTCCACCTGTGGGGTCTTGGCCTGAGCTGGCGAGGCTGGAGGAGTGCCGGTGGTGATGGTGGAGTCGGACGCTGAGCTGTTCTGCTGGCGGTGTTTGAACCTGAAGGAGTCGCTCCTGGTTGGTGGTGTGGGCGGGGCCTGAGCAGATTCAGAAAGTGAACTCTGAGGGGAGTGTTTTGGCATCTGAGACAGGGACATGTAGTCCAGTTTCGGGGGCACCTCTGGTCTCCTAAAGGCAGCCACATCAAAGATGGACTTCCTCTGTTTGACTTTTTTGTAGATGGAGAGCTGAGCACACTCTGGGACCGACGCTCCTGCGATGACTTTAGGCCACGTGCCTCCGCTGGGCTTCAGCGGCGGGCAGTGCACGCGCTCCACGGTGGTCTGAGGTGAGCTGCAGTCAGAGAGCACCGGGGTGAAGGTGAAGGGGCGGTGGTGGAGCTCCTGCCTCCTGTAGCAGAAGTCCGGGTGGGGCTCAGAGGGGCTGTGGGAGGAGGACAGGGAGCGGGAGTGCAGCGAGCTGTTGGAGAAAGGCTTGTGGTGGCTGTAAGCACTGCTGGTGCTGCTTTCCAAGTCGCTCATGTCTTTGCACGTGTCGTCCCCTCTGCCTCCTGACTCACAGCTGCAGATCTCCGTCTGTGTTGAGCAGTTGTGCTTGGAGCAGTTGTGCTTGGAGATTCTGCAGCTCCTGGACTGATTCTCACAGGACTGGAGACGAGAAATCTTTTCAGAGTCTCTTAAACTTTCTGTTAAACTCTGACCGGAGCAGCTCTGTGGGAGGAACTGTTGACAGGAGGAGATAAGGAAACAGAAATTTAAGCACACAGAGTTAAGCTTTGCAAACAAATCTCAACGTCTTATAGAGACTTAAAAAAATCTCAGCAGAGTTTGGTTTGAGCTCTTAATTTGTGATGTTTCACAGGTTTGCAGAACCTCACCTTCAGGAGGGAGACGCTCAAAGAGTCACGGCAGTTCCTCAGCAGAGACTCACATTCAGAGAGCGACTTGTTATCGAGGGCGATCCCATTGATCTGTTTTTATCAAATACAGTTAGAAAAAGGCAGAACTGAACTTAAAGACAACAATCAGAAAATGAAAGCCACATTTCTTAAATTAAGACTCCCCCAAAAAAGTGTTAACATTTAGCAAATACAGTCCTGACTATAGGAGCGGTAGACGCCTCCTCTTCAAGGTATTATGTTATTAAACCTCACTAGTCAATTTAATTCATGACCCTTTGAAGACATTAGAGGTTAAAAATATCCTCTACAAAAATTGCGATAAAACATAACATATAAATATTTTTGCCTTTTTTTCAATCAACTTCAATACCAATAAAAAACACCAAAAATGTTTATTTATTTTTATGATTTTAACCCTTTAAATGCCCATTCGTATTTTTGAAGCTGTTTCACCGTTAAGAAATGTGAATGTTTTGTTTATAGATGTAAAATAGGAAATTTGTCCTTGAAACAATTTGTTTGAACAATTGAACTAATTTTCCCCAACATGAAATCCTGAAATTAAAGAGTGCATGGCTTTATAAAATTGTGGTTATAATGGGACTAGATGGGACATTTTGTCCTCTGTTTACCAGAAAGGGAAGTTAATAAAGAGTCTCACACTGCAAATAAAATAAAAATGCATCAAAATCGATTGTATTACTTATCTTGCGTATGTTCAAGCCTGATATTAAAAAAAATCTCCAGCATGTCAACATTTTATGAAAAATCACTTGTTTTATTTTGTGTTTTGTTAAGTTTATTTTTTTTACATACAAACAGTGACATCATGAAATGAAATAGGCATCTTAAGGGTTAAAATAATAAAAATAACTGGGTTTTTATCAGGGCTCAAACTGAATAAAAGATCTCAGAAATAAAAAAGGTAGAAAATTAAAAAAAACCTTTTTGTGGAGGACATTTTTCTTGTAGTGTCTTTAAAGGGATGTAAATTAAAAATCTGACACTGAAAAAAACAACAACTTAAAAATCAATTTTATTACTAAACTCATTGAGTTTAAGCCTGATTTAAAAAAAATAGCCCTGCAACATTTATTACAAATAATAGAATTTTCTGAGTTTTTTTTTAATTATGAAAACAGTGACATTATGTCTTTAAATGGGCATTTAAAGGGTTGAAATAAAAAATTAAAAAAAATTAAAAAATTTTAACATGAAATTATGATATAATAAGGTAACTTAATCATCTGGCAACATGCTCAACAACTAAAATATATTATAATTTTAATCATTAAAGTCAGCAGAGGGCAGTAGAGGGCCAACGTCTTGGCCCCAGAAACTCTCTCTCATCATCAAATTGTGTAAACAAACATGTAAACAAGCAGACTCACAGCTAACAGTCTGTCCCCCACAGTGAGGGCACAGTCTCTGGCAGCTGGACTTCCTGGAGCCAAAGTGGCAACAAACACTCCACTTTCCAGACTGATGCCGCTGTCTGAAAGGAAAGAGACAATGAGACGTGGACTAAAAGATAATCCTTTCTTCAAAAGTAGGAAATGTGATTAGTCTCTGATTTCTGACGCTGACCTTTGTGTCCGGTCAGGTTTATCTGAACTGGAGTGATGACCCGTCCTCCCAGAGACTTCCTCCTGCGAACCACCATGTTGATCACTCCCTCTCCGCTCAGCACCGCTTTGATCACTTGCTTCCTGTCCTTATTGGTCAGGTCCACGTCGTTAATTTTCAACAACCAATCATTCACCCTGCATGAAACACGGAGACACCAAACAAATCTTTGAGTTTCAATCACAACATGTCTGAAATATGAAAAGATCCTCTTTCTTTAAAAGCACTAAGACAAGCACCTTAGTCTTCCTTCAGCAATACTTCCTTTATCCACCTTACTGACAAATATGCCACAGTCTCCTGGTAAATATGGATCATTTACCCCTTCAGCAATATCAAACCCCAGTGCCTTCAAATCCATGTCCTGAAAAAGACAAAAATTTAACTGAGTTACTGAAACTTTAACTTCATTCAGCCACATCAGAGTCTGAAGAGTCTTACTCTGTGCTTTTCAAATTCTACAACTTCCGTCTCCCACTCCATCGAGTCTGTGTCAATGGCTGAATCATGAGAGCTGTGAGCCATCAGGTGTCGAAACCTCGCCTCCTTCTCCAACTGGTCCTCCATTTTTTCTCTGCAGGAACAATCAAAGAGAAAAGTAGATTTAGAAGTGACTCTTTGCTCAGTCAGTGGCATCACTCCTCCACTAGGTGGCACCAGAGCTCTGGTGACAGATCTACATGTTGAGCTCAAAGTGGAAAAGTAAAGATCTTGACTCAAGTAGAAAGTCTGTGAATACAGATGAATATATGCAGAAGCTGGCATGAGAAAGAGAAAGTAAGGACGAATGACTCACTTTAGCTCTTTGAGCTCCCGCACCGCGTCGTTCTTCTGCTTCCTCATGTCATCCAGATTCCTCAGAGCGTCTGCCAGATCGCTCACAGCCCTGTCCCTTTCTCGCCTCAGGTTGTCACACAGCGTGCTGACAGAAACATTTCCATAAAGAGTCACTCACAATGTAAACACAGATACTTTCATCCACACAGCTCTGGGTTTCTAAAAGTATTTATAACTTCTCCTGAGCTGCTCCTCACCGTATGCTCTCCCGCTCAGCGACTATCTTATCCCTCTCCTGGAAGGCCCAGTCCCGGCGACACTTGGCCACCTCAGCCTCCTGCAGGGCTTCCTTCAGCTCCTGAGAGATGGCCTCGTACTGCTTCCTCAGCATGTCGATCTCCTTGTTGGCTCGCTCCATGTCCAGAGTGGCTGAGTCTTGTTTCTGAAGGAACCAAATGAGGGAGAGACCAGTGAGTGATCACTTTTGAAAATATACTTAACATCTAAAACACCGTTCGCACAGGGTTGGTATTATGTGGGACCTCTGGTAATGTCAGAATCACTCCTGGTGTCAGTTTTTGGTGTAGTGCATTCACACCAGATAAGTAAAGCCTGTAAACAACTTGGCATTTCTCATGTTTTTGATTGGAAATGTACATTGATTGATGACTCCTTGGATTTTAAATCATGTGTTTCTTGTGCAAAATCTGAGGCTAAAACTGAATTTTGATTTCAGGACATTGTGTTTTTCTTTTAATGTGAAAAAGTTGCTGCAAACTCTTTACCTGTTTTAAACTATGGTGATATTTTGTTCATGCATACCTCTGCACAGTGCCTCCTTGAGGATCATAACAAACTGTAAACCTCTGACCTCTTGTGAGTTGTACTCTCGAGTTGGATGGCCTGCTTTGGCAACCTGGAGGCTCACACATTTGCACTTCTTCATCTAGTTTTTTGCTTGCTTACCCACTATTTATGTGTTTTTATCATGCAGAGAAGTACTGGACAGTACTCTCTGTGTTCTCAGGACCCCTTTATGCTCTGTGTCCTAAATGCTCAGACAGAAATTGGGAAAGGGCCTTTGGGTACTCTGCACCTTCATCTTGGATTCAGTTGCAGAATGACTTAGGCTCAAGGAGCTGGGGTCCTTAAATGTTTTTAAATCTAAAATATAATGGATTCCCAGAATGACACCTAGTTTATAATCCATAATCTTGTGTTTTGCTGACTGTGTTTTGTCTCATTTTGTGTTTTTCATCTGTAACTTTGTGTTTTTGCTGTTGATGTCTTGGCCAGGTCTTCCCTAAAGAAGAGGTTTTTTAATCTCAAATGGGACAAATTTGGTTAAATAAATGATAAATAAAAAACAATCTGATAAAAGAAGAATAAGAATAAGAATAAAAATAATAAGGATAAAAACAAGAAGAAGAAGAAGAAGAAGAAGAAGAAGAAGAAGAAGAAGAAGAAAAGAGGAAGAAAAAGAAGAAGTCAGAAGTCCACATCCAGCTTCAGTCAAACTATGGGTGTCGAAAACCTCTGGATATGCTGAATAAATGTAGTTATCATCAAAATGAAAAGATAAAACTGAAAAGATTAGTGTGTATGATTCTTACTCCAGATTTTTATCAATAATATGATTGCGTGCTCTGAGTCAGCGGGTCAGTGCCAACCTGCTGCACACAGAGACACCAAGTCATACTTTGGGCTCTGAAATTTTTGACCTCTTTGATTTTAGAGCTGTCTAAATATTTGGCTTCATGATGTTTCATTTATTTGTTATCATGATTGTGTCAGCCTGATATCCTTAAACCAGTGATGCGCGTTTTTTCAGTGCTATAATAATGTTCATAAATACCTATTTATCAATGACATACGGGTACAAAGGTAGTCTCCTTCCATCTTCTGTCTACCTAAAGTGCTGTTAAAACTTTCTTTCAGAATGACCAACACTGCTTTGTATAGATTTGAGCAGAGTATGTTCAGAAAAAGCTGCAGAGACTGTCTTAAAAGAGTATTACCAAACTGGACTTATGTGCATCTCTAAATATGGTCAGTGACCTACCATGGAGTTTTTACTTTACAAGTACCTGTCATAGTCAATTCACACGGGATTAACGCAGGAATCCTCCACAATAATTACAAATGATCAGAGGTCCCAAGGTGAAACTAATCCCATGCAAATGCTCAGGCCTCACTTGGTTTTCTTTACCTGAGCACTTCCTCTTTTTCCTGCCTCACAGCCAATCAACACTCACTCTCTGTCTTTAGGGTTTAACACTCTGAGACTGAGAATCAGTTTAGATCTGGAGCTCTTGGTGCTTTTCTGCACCCTGAATGGATACTGCACTTGCAGAAACACCATGCACAGTCATCATAATGTGTTCATTTGTTACATCATCAGCACATGCTCTTCCAAAAGTTTAACTTTTGATGCAACATGCTGCAACATCATTTTATAACTTTTTACATTTGCTCGTCACGTCTATGCAAACACAGTCCAGGTAGATGACTTTGTAGAATGACGGTGGTAATCCTTGCACTAAGTGAAATCTTTGTTCTGTGGTTTTATCAGACACTGTGTCGTGTTTCTGCGTGTTCGGCCACTTTGCATTTAAATTCAGTCTGAGGGCAACTCTGCAGATCTTCTTCAGAGACAGGAAAAAAATGTCAAACTGCATCACCTCATGCTCCACCGTAAACATCAAAGATAAACTGCTACAGACTGGAAAAGAAGAGCTGCTCCTGCCCGTCCTGGTTGGTAGCGGTAGCTTCAGGCAGCACAGTCAGAGACTGGATTAACGTGTGTTTTGAAGTGGGTCAGATATAGAATAATAAGACGTCTGCTGGTAACACATGTTCTCAGTCTCAAAATAACTGCTCAATAGGGAGACGACTCTGTGTGGAGTGAGAGCATTAATTAAACCAGCAGCTAAATTAATTCCATTAGACTTCACTCTTCTCCTGTTTGGCTTCATTATTCTTTCTGCTGCAGTGTCTTTTTGTGTGTGTGTGTGTGTTTCAGAGTGAGCGTTTTCTCTGCACGAGCCGGTAATTTACTAATGCAGGAATCTCAGCACTTTCATTGTAATTAATCTGACAATCACCACCGTGTGATGGATGATACAGGATGAAATCGATGAGTGGAGACGTCCTCAGCTGCGGGTTAAAAAAATACTTTTACCACGACTATAAGAGGGGATGAAAGGATTACAGTCAGAGGAATAAATCAGCCCCTGTACTTGTAATGATAAATCTCCCGTCTGTCTGGGTACCTGTCTGGCCTGGTAATACTCCCGCAGCAGCTGGTCCCTCTGGATGATGGCCTCCGTCCTCTCTGTGCGCGCCACGTCCCGCTCCTCCCGCACCGTCTCGATGTCCTTGCAGGCCTGGCTCAGCTCCTTCTGCGCCTCGGCCTTGTCCTTCACCTCGTGGCAGTATTTCTCCAGGAGCTCGTTCTTCTCGCAGATGGCTCGGTCTCTGTCCACTAGAGCTGACGCCAGCTCCTGGAAAACCAAAAAGAAGAGGTCACAGGAGGATGAAGGGTCAGAGATTGGACCGTCACCAGTGTGGGGTCTTGTGATTTGACCCAAAGATGTTTTAATCAGATGGAGCAGGAGTTTAAAATGAAAACAGATCAGACCTGTCTGAGAGCCTCCAGCTCCTCATTGGCCACCCGTCTCTCTGACGACGTGTTCTTCAGCTTGGCCTCAGCCACCTCCAGCCCCGTCTGCAGCCGGTCCACCTCTTTGATCACCTGGTCCCGCTCGCTCATGATCAGACGGTACTCGTTGATCACAGAGTCACGCTCCTCCTTGTACTTCTCAGAGTCTTTCGCCGCCTTCAGCTGCTGAGTCTTCAGCCGAGTCGCCTCCGACTGCAGCCGCTCCATCTCGCGCTGCAGCTCCTTGTTCTGGGACGCGGCCTTCGAGAGCTCCTGCTGTGTGTTATCAAACCTGAACAACACAGGGCTGCATTTTAAGACCAAACCTTTTTTAAAAAATACAAAACGCACCTGATCAAAGTTTTAAGACCAGCTGAGAAATTGTACGAATTTACATTTTGCCCCATTGGATCTTAAAAAGGTTTCAAGTAAAGTTTCAAAATGAGAAAAGAAGATAAGGGAGTAAGACAAAAAAAAATGAGTGAGCAGTTTATGTCGAACAACATTAAAAGTGAAACACGCTGTTCATCAGCTGATCAACAAAAAAAGACCAAGTGATGAGCAGCTCCTCTGTTCTTGATGTGAGTGTTTCCTTGAGGCTGTGTGAACGTTGCTCCAAGTGGTGAAGATGTCTTCATGGAGGATCATCCACTGTCTGGACCTGATGTCCATTTCTGTAAACGTCCCTCTCCATCCATCCCCAAATGTTGTCAGAGTGATTTAGATCTGGGGAACATCAGGATGGTCCAAAGAGTGAGCTGATTCCTCTGAAGAAGTCCTTTGTCAGGCGCCCATTGTGACCTGCAGCATTGTCCTGTTGAAAAACCCAGTCATTCCCACACAGACCAGGGCCCTCAGTCATGAAGGAGGCCCCCTGCAACATCTCCACAGAGCCAGCTGCCGTTTGACGCCCCTGACCAACCTGAAGCTCCATCGGTCCATTGAAGGAAAAAGCCCCAGATCATGATGGCGCCCCCTCCACTGTGCCGCCGTGGAAACATCTCCAGTGGGATCTCCTGGTCATGTCAGTAACGTTGAAGCCATCAGGACGTCAAGGTTCAGGTTTTTCTCCTCAGAGAATCAAACTTTCTTCACCTTTCAGTGTCCCATGTTTGCTGCTCTCTGAAAAAGTTCAAACGGTGAGTTTGTGGCGTTGAAGGAGACGAGGTCTTTGAAGATGTGCTTTGTTCTTAAAGCTCTTCTCTCTCAGATGGCGTCTGATGGTTGTTGGGCTGCAGTCGGCTCCAGTAACCGCCTTAATGTGGGTCCAGGATCGTCCTGTGAAATGTTTTTTAGTTCCATAACCCCCAGGATCTTTGAAGAAATTCAAAATGTCTGTCTCACTGCGTCCAACCTTAACAGAGATGGCGTGTTGTGAGAGGCGTTGCTGATGCAGAGTGAACACCTGCCAGGAAATGACACTGATCCATATTTTAGAGCAGATTTTGTATTTTACAGGCTGTGGTCTTAAACTTTTGATCAGCTGATGAACAGACAGTTTACCTTTAACTGTTTTTTTCAGCAATTAATCTTTTTTGTCTCACTCCTATTTCTTTTTTTTTTCGCATTTTGAAACTCTACTTTGAACCTTTTTTTTTGAGATCCAACAGTACAAAAATACATATTCTATGAATTTTTCAACTGGTCTTCAGATGTTGTGTATTTTCTGAGCTTGGATTTAAAGGACAAAAAGTAAAAACACCATCAGTCAAAAGCAAAATGTGACCAAGAGTGCAATCTCAGCATTATAAAAGTTAAATTTGGAAAGCTGCTGCCCATCTGCGGAGCTTAGTCTGCTTTGGATTAGGAATGATTTAAGCACTGTGCAGTTCTGACCTTGGCATTAAAATCAACTGAGTTTGTATGACTTTTGACAGCTGCTGCGTCTGTCTGTGCGGCTGGTTCTCGTGGTATTTCCAGCTCTACCTTCTTATGGACGAGGAGTACTGCTGCTGGTAGTGGAAGGCGGCGTCCCTCTGCTTCAGCAGCATGTCCAGCTGTTTCTGCAGCCGGTGGTTCTCCTCCTCGGCCTGGTCCAGGCGACTCAGGTCCGCGTTGTGGCCGGCCGTCTTCTCGTTGTAGCGCTTCCTCAGAATCTCGTAGTCGTTCTTCATGGCCTCCAGCTTGTCCACAGCGGCATCGTACAGCTTGTTGAGGACGTCAGATGATCCTTCTCTCATCACCTGGAGATGACAGTGATCAGGTGCTTCAGTGAGTCACAGGAGGACACAGGGACAGCTGCTTTTATCCACAGTGTGATGAAATAGGAACAATAACAGTGCTGCTCTAAATGAAAGCAGTGTTTGTCAACATGCATCAACATTTCAGGGAGGATTTCAGATGAATAATAGAGACTTAAGTGCATATGCTTGCATGAGGTGGTTGAATAACAGTCACGCAAAAACAGCTCATGAATGCAGGGCTTAGCTTCCCTCAATCAAACATACTGCACACATTCAATATGTTACATAACACCTGCTACGTTTCAAACTTTCAGACACGTTTACTTTTCTAGATTGTTCCAAAAAACTCAACACAGACAACAAACAAACAAACATTAGAAATCTCCTTCAAAAGAAACCAGGAAGAGTCTGGTTTCGTTTGGACAACAAACGTTGACTCTGGGCCGACATCACTCAGCTCATTTGTTTTCTAATTTGACTGAAGCTGCACTTGTTTTCCTAATGATGCCGTGAACTCTGAGGACAAGCAGAAGAGTAGAGGAGTCCCTTAGGGCCTTAGGGCAAAAAATTCACAGGGGGCCCCTCTAACTAGAGCCCATCAGCCTCATAGAGTTAAAAATCTAACATTAAAAATAAATGTGGAAGTAAAGCACATAACAACATCTTTTCATCTTAAAAGGCTTTGTTGTTATAACACTAAATTTCTCAGAGGCAACTTTCCAATGTGCTCTTACACTGTTCCTCTACTTCCGTATACTTCATTACCTAATCAAATCAGAGGCAAAATGATCAAACATGATTCCAGTACAGGAGATAAAACTATGTGCTGAAGCTGCATTATGAGACTTGGTTTACACTGCAAAAAAGAAATCTTCACAAGTGTTTTTCTCTTATATTAAGTAAAACTTGTCCAATTATACTTGATGTAGGCGACATTCACCTGACCAGTCCAGAAAAATGTCTTGTTTTGGGCTGTTCAAAGACAAAAATGAGGTCTGAATTGCTTATAAAAAGTTTAAAAAAAAATGGCCAATGGAACAAGAAATGCTCAAAAATTTCCTTGAAACTACATTTAATGTCTCGATACAAGAAACAGTTCTCTTGTTTCATTGGCAGATTTTTTTCTAACTTGTTCCAAGCAATTCAGACCTTATTTTTGTCTTTGAATTCATTAAAATCAGACATTTTTCTGGACTGCTCAGGTGAATGTGGCTCATATTAAGTCTAAAAAGACAATTTCCGCTAAAAATCAGAAAAAAACCACTTGATAAGATTTCGTTTTTTTGCAGTGTACATTAACAACATAATACAGGACATAAAGTTTAAGAAGCAAAAAGCCTACTGAACACACATGGTGAATAAAATAGAAACACCAGCACTCCCAGCTTGACAGCTAAGCTTAGCTGGATGTTCATTTGATAGCTAAAGAGAAAGGATTGTCCAAGTTAGCTGTTCTTATGTCCAGCCTGCTAGCTCGGTAACAAGGTGACTGTAGGCGTCATTAACTGCAAGACTCAACAGGAGCAGGACAGACGGAGCTGTTCTAAACTACGTTAGCTTCTGTAGGCTGTTATCTGTGCTGCTGACCACTTTCTTGATGTCGTCTTAGCTCCTCTTGTATTTTTTTTCATTTGTTTGTAAGCCTCAGAATGATAGCTTCTCTTCCTACCTCTTTCCTTCCTACCCTCTTTCCTAGGACAAAGCTGCACCGCTACCTGCTGCAAAAGGTGAGGGTGGGGCCCCTTTAGGGAGTTACACACATCATTGCAAACTCTCTTCAGTGCCATTGCTTTGCAGCTATTCAGTGCTGGTCAGCTCTCTAGGGACAAGAAGGATAATTGTGTGGTAGACATTTAATGATCCGATCTTCTGACCGGGGATGGGCAATGATTGTTGAAATATTCAAATAGTCATCAAGGTTAAGAAAAATTGAATAATCCATGTGACAATGGCTTTGTTCTGTTCTGTGGCAGTCACAGTTGTTGCTGGAAACCGGTGCAGTTGCATGTCAGTTTCATGAAAAAGCAAACTGAGCAGGACAGGAAGTAGTGCACAGAAACCACTTAAAAATGCCTTTCAAAATAAAACAACATGTGTCCAAGCCGAATCATTTTTAGCTTGACTACAACAACAAACTGACATAATGAGCAGAGCCAGACCAGGAGGCAACAGGTTGGAGGTTTTACAGCCCAAACAAGAACGAAGAGATGCTCAATAAATTGGGAAGTGCAGGAGCTCCTTCAAGAAAATAAATGAAAACGAGATGCAGTGCAAACTCTGCAAGGTTAGGCTAACAAATCACTAATCACAAACCGACAACAACTACACACAGCCATGTGAGAGCGAGGAATGAGTGTCACATAGCAAAGAATGGAAAGTTTTCGTCCTAGGAACTAAGTTTGATGATTGACGCAGCTCATGGTTTCCCCTCTTTGCCAAAGTCTAACGTTGGCAGGGAAGTGTATGTGGGTGGGGGGCAGTGGAGGGGCAGCCACTCTTGAGCTTTTGCTGGAAATGCCCATCCCTACTTCTGAGTGCATGTCAAGTGGAGGAACAGAAGAAGAAACAGGTTGAGTCATCTGTCAAATTTAAAGACTCTTTTGGTCAGTGGAGACGTAGGACAACTCTCTTGTCTGACCCCAATTCTCTGAATAAGGATGTTGTCTTGGAAATAAGGACCAGAGGGAAAAATCCACTGATTTAGTCTTGATTTAAATGATTTGATCAAAAGGGAAGTCTGGGACATAAACAGCTGTGTGTGTTTCTGTAAATGAATGTGATTATCTTTTTTTGCTACAGGATTTCTGGCACCTGCTGGTGGAGCATCCTCATATCAGCCACTTCCCTCTGGTCATCCTCGTGCAGCCTCCTCAGCTCCTCGCAGGCCTGCTTGACGTGGTTGTGCTCTCTGACCAGCTGGATGTTGTCCTGTCGTACCGCCTCCAGCTCCTCTTTCAGCTGGGCCTGTTCACTCACCAGACGGCTGTGCAGCGTGCTGAGGAGAGGACGCAGAGCAGAGCAGAGAGAAACATCAGACGCTGGGCACTGCCAGCCATGCTTTGAATCAGCATTAAGGTAAAAAAAAAAAAAAAAACTCTCCCTGTAAAGCTCCTGTGAGGAGATTTTGGCTGGTCATGAAACTGACAGAAACTGATGCTGATGTTGTTTAATGACTTACGAAAGCAAAGCAGAAACAACAGAAGAAGAGAAGAGAAGACTGAGAGTGTCTATATCGTAAGTTAAAAACTTTTGACCTCTGCGACGGGGTAGGTGTCAGACAAGACTATCCACAGCGTGCTGCAGAAGAAATAGCTTCTCTTCTTCAAGGTTATAAATTACTTAGACATGTACCGGACATTAGATTCAAAGGAATAAGATGCAATTCTTTGCCCACAGGAGGAGCCAAAATCTTTACAAATCAAGAGTTTCCCATAGGAGCTAACTAATGAGTATTGCGCATTTGTCAGACTGGTACCAGTACTCCCTCTTAAGTTCTCATCGATAATGGGAACTTTTGATGCCTAAAATGTCAATCAACACAGTGACAGATCATTTTAAACAAAGGCAGCACAGCCACTGTCAACTCTCTCTGAGTTTACCATTAGTTTTTAATAAATTAACAAAAGTGCAAAATAAAACTAACAACTGTCAAAGTTTAAGTATTTTTTTAAATAAACTGAAGTGCAAAATAAAACAGTTAAACGGTTAAAGGCCTGTTTATACTCTCTTTCAGTATGAAAATGTATCCGTCTTTTCAAAACAAAGTTACAGTGACTGCTCTCATACTTCCAGGCGTCCTTTATGTTGGCAATGCTGTGAACCAATCATAGACTGTATAAAACATGGACGTAGTCTCGCCGACGTCACCCGTCTGTTTCTGAAACGGGAAATGAGGCAGAGGCAGTGTTGTAGGAGACTGTGGTTGGTGAGGCCGTTAAATACATCTGGAGAGTTCCACCATTGTTATTTCTTCTTCGGGTAGGGATGCACGAATTTGGATTTTTTCCGTAACTGGTATATCGAAACCCCTGTTGGACGATACTGATACCGATAATCACAAGTTTGTTTGTTTTTTTCACTGTAAAGAAAGCTAAGTCTATCCTGTACTGGCATTTATATGTTACTCTTATTGTGACGGTCTTATTTGTTTAAGAATCACACATAAAACAAGACAAAAAACATTTGATTTTACCATAAATAAGAAATGTATTATTTTTTCAAACTCAAGACATTCAGTATTGAAATACAGAAAAATAATTTCTTTAGATCACATGAACTTTAAATGTACAATGCATTTTTAAACATAACCAAGTTGCGTTTGATTATTTTAGAGCTACTGTAACAACCTGGTGACAGACACAGAGCTCTGCAGTGCAAATAAATGAAGTGCTACATTTTATTCAAGGAGCTTCTTTTTCAGATGGAAAATAATAATAATCTAACTGAATAGCACCTTATCGGCTGTGTCTTTTAAGCTTTTATCAGCTGATACCGATAAACATGTTTTTAAGCTTTTATCAGCCGATACCAATATTGTGGCGATAATATCGTGCATCCCTATCTTCAGGTCTTACTAACGCTACGTATACATATCGGATAGTAACAGCAACACTGCCCCTAGGGTTTCTGGTGGTACTGCTTCGTTTGGTCTGTATCCATAAGCTTTTTGGAAATATGCAGAAACACAGAGGAAATGAACGCAGGGCACAGACACAAGGCGCATATTCGTTGAATACGGATCCATATTCAACGTTGAGCATAAATGGTCCTTAGCTCTCCCTGTTTCATTCATAGTGTGTGAGCGGGACCTGCTTTGAGTATCAACTGATGGTATCGGCAGCCTTCACGAGTACCTGTTACCTTGAAATCAGCCCGATACAGATACCTGGTATTGGTACTTGCTAGGGGTGTAACGGTACATGTATCCGTGCCGCTCCATAAGGCCGTTTGGTTTGGTACAGTGCTGTATTTGAACAAGTACAGTAAGTTTACGTTAGCTGCTGCACATGGCTCTTTAATATTCATGTGAGTACTCGTCTATGATTGGCTGAGCAGGGAATCTGTTTTAATATTCATGAGGAAAATGGTCTGTGATTCATGCATATCATGTGGACGTGACGTCTCACGGTGAGCCAATCAGAAGATGAATATCAAAGAGCTTCTGTAGCCACAGGAGCTTGTGTCTGAATTGTCCATCATGGCTGCTGCTAACGACCAACCGGAGCTTGAAGAGCCTCCCCCCCCCCCGCTGTATAATGGCAAGTATGTGGTTTAATTAACATGCTAAACAAGCAAATGGTTTTTCGTTGTTCCATACTGTACCGAAAATGTACCGAACCATGACCCTAAAACCAAGGTACGTACTGAACCGTGATTTTTGTGTACCGTTACACCCATCCTTAGTTCAGATGGAACCTGGGGACACTTTTCCTGCATACCACTCCCCACTCTCACCCTGTTTCCTGTTCCTTCCACTGTCCTGTCCTCTCTGAATAAGGACAGGCATAAAAAAAGCCTGAAAGATCCTACTTTTTTCATTTATTTTTAATTTTTGTCACATTTTGAAAAAAGTAAACTGAATAAATCGACTAATATAAACTGAAAGTGAACTCAACATGTAGTTGTGGGCTGAGTTTTAAGGATGTCATATTATCTCCTATGTGAAGGTACACATTCACTTTCTGCAGGAGTGGAGTACTGTGAGAAACACTGGTCTCTTTTT